>NC_046345.1:640625-1281250 GCF_000738735.6 Corvus cornix cornix | reverse complement strand
CCCAGAGAATCCGTGTGGCAGTTGGAATGTTATTCTAGAGATGACTGCGATTGTCTTTAAAGCACGGGACACCACCTGATGCTTATTTCAGTGCTTGAAAACAATTCTTTCCCAGCTGTGACATCCAAATCTACAGCTCTTCACAGGTCAGGAGTTCCTGTTGCTACACAGTGTTCCCGTTGGCTGGAATGGGGTTCTTGGCTGTTAGCAGGAGCAAGGTTGATTTGCCCAACCTTTACAAAAACCATGCAGCTTCCCACACGTTTGTTATCGTTCTGTATGTAAAGGAGGTTTGAAAATGGAAGGATTGGGTTTGTGGATGACAATACCAGATGAGTCTAGAGATGTCTGATTTTTGTGCTACGCTCTGATAGAACCTCCTGGAAAACACTGCCTGACTTCCCTATCTAGAGAGTGGGGAAAATGATGGCAGCTGTTGTATGTTCAGTTGCTGGGGTGGGATGAGACGTCTGAAGGGGTTTATTCACAGCAGCATCCAGGACTCTGGGAATACAAGCCCTGAGATGTGGGTTGCCAGTTAGGAACATATTAAGATGTGTGCTAAAAGTGTGTTACAAACCCTGGGGAAAGGCTGGCTCAGCTCTGCTTGTAAGAAATCCCTTTTTCCTTTTCAGCCTAGGAATTACTCACTGCCAGGTTATACCTGGCTCTTTGAGTAGCATCCCTCATACTTGTGTAATGCAGAGCCCAGTGGAGGCTGGGTCTCAGTGTGGGGCTTTTGGCAGCAATGTGAGATGAAGTCCTGTTGTTTATGTCACTGGCTGTATTTTTAATTAGCACCTATTTACAAGAAAAAATACTTTTTTTCTTTCTGGATGGTAAGGGGAAAAATTGTAATTTATTCATTGAGTCCTCTGTGTCCTCTTTCTACACTTTTGCAGCTGAAAGTTTCATCCTGCACGGGTCTGCGCTCTGGTACTCTTGGTTCTCGTGGCAGTGAAGAGTGCTGAGCAAATTGCCCCATTCAGGCTCTAGGACCCTAATCTCTCTTTAAACAAGGAGCTGTGCAAAGCGATTCAGTGTCTGAACAGAGCAGTGAGTGAGTGCCTATCAGCATCTGACAGAGCCTTAAACAGCAGAGAAAGCATGGAGCTATTAAAAACTGGAGAAGGAGACGCAGGACAAGGAATTGATTCATTGCCAAGGCCAGAACTTGTTCAAGTTTGTAACTTACATCTTGCATGTTCCCATTTTTATGGCACTTGAGTGCTTTAAAAAAAACCCAGATAACTGTGATATTCGTGCATTTCGATCATGATGGCATTCTGGCCAAACTTTAAAACGGTGTGGGGGCTTTGGTGAGCCATCCTGTGAGGCTAAATTTGATACATCCCCTGCAGAGAAGTGTCTTTCACATAATTGTACTGCCATGAAAATTAGGCTTCTTCAGCTGCGTGTCGTCAATGGAAGATGACCAGTGCAGGTCTCTGGAAAGGTACTGGTTAAGGCAGAAAATACTGACCACATTGTCTACTTTTTTCCCACTTTGTGATTTCCACTGGGTTATTTTTGCCTGCTTTAAAGACCAGAAAAAAACCCCAGACAGACAGTTGTTTTACGTGGTCTTTTGTGTGATGAGCTCGGCGTGTTTTTGACTCACAAGTCAATCAAACTGAATGATAGCTTCTCTCATTTCATCGCTGGGGAAACTGGGTTGCAGAGGTTTCCTATGGCTACCATATGTTTTTGATGGAGCTGGCAATAAACTCTGGTGTCCTAAATCCTTCCCTGCTCTCCAGCTATCAGACAGGATAAGCTTAAGTGCTATTTGCTTTGTACTTGCAGTACTGACACAATGAATGGATGCAGAATCCATGGAGTTTGCCACAATGAGGGAAACAGGGCTGCAAGGAAAGGCCAACATGTGACATTTTGCCCACTGTATGTTGCTCACAGGACACTGACATTTGGCCAGCACAAAACCCAAGTACCTGAATAGTGCCTGTATAGAAGTTTTCCAACTCGTTTCTCTTAACAAAAGCTTTCATTAGCGGAAATTCGAGCTCCAGATACTTATCTTTGATTCCACACAGCAAACTCACTTAAATAGGTCAGATGGCCTCGGCAGCACAGACAATTGGGAACGTCAGCCCTGAGAGGGGGAGTGATTCCGGAAATCTTCACTGACCTTTGCATGTACACTGTTGTTTTACAGACTCTTAAGGTCATCAACCAGCCTGAGAAAACCATTTATAGATTTCAGTCCTGAATGTCAGGCAGTCTCTGTAAATAGAGGGTGAGAGAGAAGATAGACCTGTAATAAAAGGATATTTTGCAGCCAAAGGGTGAGATGTACAGAACTGCAAAAGACATTGGAGGGCTGTTATTAAAATACTGGAAATGCATTTCTAATGTGCAGTTTCCTGAGAGTTTTGTGTTTCCAAATGAGACTTTAAAGATTCTCTCTTCTGTTAGTGAAAAGGCTGTGCCTCACAAGCAGCTATTTGTGGTTCATACACGTGTCCGTTGTGTTGGTAATCCTGAGGAAAATGGAACAACCTGACAGATGTTGGATAAGGCTTTATAATGCAGAGGTCTAATCCTGGCTTCTAATCGATGCAACTAAAGCAAGGAGTTTTACATGTAGTTAATGACACTGCTCTGGATGGTCTGCACATCAGTCCAGGCATTTAGATCAGCCTTTTAATTCTGAATGAGCTCCCTGGCAATGAGCTCTATCATCTCATCATGCTTTGTTTGAAATAGTTTTTTCTCCACTTCGAATTCCCTTCACTTAGTTTCGGTGACCATCCCGTTGTTTCCGTGTTTTAAAGGAGTGCAGGGGTCCTGGTGTACCTTTGTTCAGTCCTTGCTTTAGGTTCTTGTCGTGCTCCTGACAGCTCTGAAATGCCACTGTTCTGCCTCTGCTGGCGAAGAATGGGGCAAGCGTTCACTTCTGTGCTAAACCCAGGATTGTCTGTTGAACTTCAGTGAAGATTTGAGCTGTAGTTATATGCAAAGAATAAATTCACTAAGGATATACTCTCAAAATGTGAGAAGTCTATTAAATAGAGTATTACTGCAATTTTTCATTTAAAAATATACTGAATGAAGTTAATCTCTCCCACTGAAATAAAATAGGAAATTTGTTCATGATAACGGATTATAATGTCTCCTGACAGTCTTTGCGATGTGGTTTAATTGAACTCTGATCTAAGCTAAATAAGACTCTGTCGACATCTGGGCTTAAAATATGTCTGGTTGGTTACTAGACTCTGTACCCACATATATGTGAATGGGAATTTACCATCCCAGGTCCATCTGCAAAACCCTGCAGGTACAAACCTATCCTTGGACTTCAGCTTTCAGTTTAGTGAACCCTGGATTCAAAAGAGAACTGGTAAAATAACTTCGTTAGCATTAATTTTATTTGATGAAATTGCCCTGACCAGGTGCTCACAGAATATTTGAGGTTAGGCTGCAGTTTCCCTCAAATGTTTGCTCTATGGATTTCTTTGCCAGATTTGTTTGCAGAGCGTATTTTTAGCTTCACAAATTGGTCATCGTAAGCACTTGACACATGACATTGCCTGTGTGCAATTAGTCCAAGAGTCTCTCTGTTCTCGGAGGATGAGGAAGCAGATCTGATGGGCACACACGGGGAACAGAAGATGTGGCTTCTGCGGTTACCCTGCCATCCAGCTGATTTTTTGGAATGGTCACAGCACTGTATCTTTTTAGCCAGAAGGGAGTATGAGGCTCCAGTTATCCCTGTACTTACACAGTAACTTCTGCTGAGAAAAACGTGCCTTTCAGGAGGGAATCCAGTCTGGATGTGAAGACATGAATGAAGCTTTGCTCCCTTTGCTGTAATATTTAATCAGTTAAAAATCTGTTCCATATCCTGAATTTGAGCTTGTTTGGTTTAAGATTCCACTCAGCCTTCCCATCAGCAAAATTTCCTTTTTCTAGATGTTAAGAAAAGGGAACTTGGAGGGGATGAGAGTACAGCTAAGGTCATTCTGAGGTCTGAATGAATGTATTTGCTGAGCTCTAGTTCTAAGCAAAATACTGTTACAAAGATTTTGTACACTGTGAAGTCACTAAATGTGACTGAATGTGGTGCTGGCACAGAAAATGAAGGGAAAATGAACCAGAAAACATAGCTGTTGACATTTTGTGGTGAAGGAAACATCTGTGCTGATTGAAGTGAATCTTTCTTACTTTTATTCTTTCCCTATTCTGTAGTTCCTGAGCTGGAATATGTGATTTGCTCTGCCAGGAGCAGGACAGGTTTGTAGTGGAAGATGGAGTCAGAAGAGAATTTCAGGATGGGGACTTTTGTGAGGGCATGGTTTGTGTAAGGTGCTCATCTGGGTGCAGGGGCAGGTGGGAAAGGGTGTCCATGGAAGGAACAGGGATCATCTTCACAGCATTTGCAGGATTTTAGGTGAGGGTGGTGCAAATAATGTTAGGTGGGGTTTGTTCCTTAAAACTGTGGTGGTGTGGAATTGGAACAAAAATAAAAATCAGTGTGGCATTCAATTATAGCTGCGTTCAGGAATGGAGGAAAGGTAATGGTAAAGCTGGTGGAAAAAGGAGGGAGAAGATCCTGCCTTAAAAGTTACAGAATCCTTCGTGGGAGCTCCAGCTGTGCTGGGGTGACAGGAGAGCACAGAGGCACAGGAATCTGTTCAGCACTGCTCCTCTGGGCTGTTTCCTGGAAGGGACAGTGATAAATGTGCCTCTGAGGGCCAGACAAGGTGCAGAGAAGGCTTCTCACATTTCTCCTCCTTTGCATGGGCAGATGTCTCCTGCTCCTCCCTGACTTCTCTGGCTCAGAACCTCCTGGCTGAGGGGACAGGCAGATGGTTGCCTTGAAGGCTCAGTGGCTCATCAAACATCAGGCACTGAAGGTCCGTGGCCATTGGCCAGTAATCTCCCACCCACGATCTAAACCCTTAATTCCCTGCCCAAAAGAAAGTCAGTTCAAACCAACCTCATGGAAGAACAGCTCAAAGATATTAAGCTTTTATGACTGTTCCAGTGAATCCAGCACCCAGGGCTCCAGCTCCATGTGAAATACCCCCGAAGAAAATTCCTCTTACGCGGCAATCCAAGAAATAAGAGTAATGCAGATCAGAGCTCCCTGCTTCACATCCAGTGAACTCACTGGGTTGTAGGAATTTGAGCTGGTCTGTCACACTGGAGCCAGTGATGTGCTTAACAGATGCCTGCTTGGGTTCAGATGAAGTGCTGCAGCAGCATATGATGCCAGAAGAAGGATTAAAAAGTCACCAGGCTGTTACAAAGGAGAAGTAATTACTTGTAAGCCTTCACTTTTGTTCTTGGCTAAATCTGGCTTTGTTTGATGGTTCTTAACCTCTTCCATGCAGGACTTCATCTCTGGGCAGCTGTAACTCCTGTTGGATGATGGAAGGGGGTAAAGCATTTACTGCCTGAGTATTGCTCCCACAGCTGATACTGCCATGGAGGTACAGCACTTGCATTAAAACAAAGTGTACATCTGAACCTCTGCAACTGTGATTCTGTGGTTGAGCAAAAAGCATTTAAAATGCAAAAATCTATTCCAGAGCACCTGAAAGCACTGATAGGCAGACCTGCTTTTTTTAAAAATCAGTTTTTCAGGTAGATAAAGTAAACAATGCTTAATGGTTGTTTAAAATAATAACTTGTGAAGTGAGACTCAGGAAAAACTGTGGCATCTTGTTTAAATAGATTCTCTGATAAATTAAAGAACTTTGAAACTGACCTGATCAAGCATACAAGAATGTTCTCTGGAAATGTTGGTAATTAATTATACCAGGACGTGAAAGTTATTGGGTAGAGATGAAGAGAATAGAACAAATCCCTTAAGTGATGGCCTGCAGTTGCTGATGCACATTGTTGGGGTTCTAAAAATAAAACAGACAATTTTAACTACCAGTTTTATCAGTGAAAGGCTTAAAGTGCTTAAATAAATTGTCTAAAGTACAGCCTTCAGTATCGAAATACAGGAATCCATTATGCATGGTGTGAAAGTGGGTGGAAGTCTTTAGACTACAATAAAAAAAAGTAAAGCCTTTCTTTCTTGTTGCTGTCAGTCTGGCCACATGGGTTTTGCTGCTTGTGCTCAGCTTATTGAGGCAGAAGTTGCATGACTGTTCTTAATATTGGGCCAAGTCCTACATACCTCATGCGTGTGATTAACCGAGGATAAATGAAGTGCCTGCAAAAATGAGCCCACTGTCTGTCTGAGGATAATGTGCTACAGCAAAAGTCCTGGGAACTGCATAGAAACAGCTGCTAAGTCTCAGGCTTAGGTCCTGCCCAACAGCCCTTTGAAATCACAGGACTTCACTTGCCTGCTGACTTTATTTCTGCTTTTCGTGGCTCTGTTGAAGCCAGAGATTCCCTCAGGAGCAGTGGGGCCGTATCTGGAGTATCCCTGGCTGTGGAAGCACTTCAGCAGACAGTATCGGTGTGCCTAAAGCAATCCATGCTTTCCTTCACAAAGTGTTCATGTGCTTCCCTTGCCCACAGCCCCTGCCCTCTGGTACCTCTTGGCCTGAGCAGCAGGACACCTAAGAAAGAAATTCTTATCAGTCACCAAGTCAAATTCAGTAGCCAAACTGGCCACTCAGAAGCTGGGTTCTTGTCTAGCCAAGCAGGTGTTTTAATTTAAAAGGATGTTGGCCTCTGTCATGTAAGATGTCATTGGTTTCCCTTTGCAGAGGGCTGCAGGGAGGTGAGCACATCCACCCAGGGCAGGTGAGGGGGCTTACAGAGGAAACTCCTGCATCAGGAATCCCAGTTCTTGTTCTGCTCCTGGACCAAAGAAATCTGTAGGTTTTCCTCTTCCCTTGAAAGGTCCATGGTCCAAAGTGGATCTTCCTTGCGTTCCTTAAGTGTTAGAGTACTCTGGGATGGAAGCCTGACAGACTCAGGTAAGGGGAAATCAATCAGTTCAGGAGGTGGCATTTGTAACATCTTTTTCAGCAGAATTAGAATGTGTGCCAAGGATTGGAGACTTGCAGGGCTGTAACAGTGGGCTAAAATGATGTTTTATGTTTTAAATGTGATTCTGCCTGACAAGAGAGTGTGCTGTGCTAGTAATTAACTGTTTCTTTTCCTATTTTTACCTTTTTATTGTTGTTGTGCTTAAATTTCTGTCCAGTCAGGGCAGTTTGCTCATTTATGAGAACTATTCCTACCATCCAGTGGTGGTGCATGAATTAAAGATGAGTGAACTCATCTTAATTCTTTATTTCAAATTTATGGCTGCCGTCCTTTGAGAGTTCTGATTTCCCCCTCCTCTACATTTGTCTTCTTCTTTTCTTAATTACCTCACACCTGCCTTCCAGAGCTCTTCCCTTCCCTGCACTCTGGCACTGCACGCTCCACAGGACTGCAGTGGGGTTGTCTGTCAGCAGCACCATTTGGTGTCATGACAGGTATCGATTGTTTATTCACTACTTGAAAACATTTAATTAAATTTGACTGCATAATTAGCACGTTAGCAGCCAGACATACCAGGGCAGCGAATGTGATTTGCAGAAATCCCCAGGCTGCAGCCCTTTGTGAGGAAGGTGGTGAGACAGTGTCACTGGGGGGTGTTTCAGGATCCTCAGGTGTTCTGAGTTGCAGATGAATCCGTGCGTTCTGTGTTGCCCTTGTGGTTGCCTTTCTTCTTTAAAGAGCTGAACCTACACAGAACATTAAATCCTGATTCTGATGGGATTCCCTGAGAACATTGGGACTGAGGGCAAGCTCTGTTTTTTAAATACTCAAGACAGTCCAGCACTAGATGGATCATCATTCATTTACCTTCTGTACCTATAAGCCAACCCCTTCAGTATGAGTTAAGAAGAGGGGTTGTGAGAGTGGTATGATATAATCAACATGTATTTTAACTGTTCTCCACTGTCATCTACCCTAATTTAGACAACAAATTTTGCCTTTCAGCAGTAAGTGTTGTTAATCTTACCAGGAAAACAACATTTAGGTCAAAAGGGATCTGATGTTCAGCTGAAACTTGAAATTGGCCAGCATGTGCTGATTCCCTGTGTCCATCTTATATATTAGGACTTGTTATAGATTGTGATGCCCATTTGCATTCAAAGAACTTAGGAAATTGGGGTACTGTCAATATTACACCACAGAGACGTGGGCTATAGTGCCAGAAACAGTAATACAAGAGCGTGGTTTCTTGACAGACAGTGAAATGGGGTGTGTGTGTTTGAGAGTCCTTAGAAAAGCAGTTTCTTTGCCCATAGAGCAGAAACTGCCTTTGATCCGCTGGCCAGCGCTCCTGCAGGGCTGGTGATGAGCAGCCCTTGGGGGCTGTGGGTCATTGGGCTCTCCTGACATATGCTCCATTTTATTTTCTTCAGAAAATGTAATACAAAAAAGAATTACCTACCTGTAAACATGTAGCTACCCTGTAAATATTTTTGCATGGAACAATGCTTGTCCCTAACTTAGCAGGTGGCTCCACTGAAGTTGTGCTGTGTCCCTTTGAATCCATAAGCAGACTTGATCTAACTCACCTTTTCTTTTATTAGTGACAGAGTGTCGAGGGGTCTTGGACAATAATCAGCGATTTTCTTCATTACCAACGTACCTACCTGTGAGCTATCGGCTCTTCAACGCCGAGACATCTTTCTTCCTCAGAGAAGCCAACCAGGACTTCATGAGAAATTCCAGTTTGCAATCCAGGGTGGAATCGTTCTTCCCATACAAAGCCAAGAGACCGCCTGTGTTAAACGCCAGCTACGGCCCCTTCTCCGTCGAACAGGTCGTGCCCCAGGACCTCATGTTAACGTCCCACTTTTTTGGATCCGCCAACAAGTTCACTTACAACTGGAAGCTTCAGGCCTACATCATGAGCACCAAGATCTACCTGAGCAAGCCCAGGGTGCAGGTGCTGTTCTACATCGTGGGCAGGGACTGGGACGAGTACAGCCCCTCGGAGCGGCTGCCCTGCCTGCGCGTGTTCGCCTTCCGCGAGACGCGCGAGGTGCGGGGCAGCTGCCGCCTCGGGGGGGACCTGGGGCTCTGCGTGGCACAGCTGGAGCTGCTGCCCAGCTGGTTCAACCCCCCCACGGTGCTCACGGGCCGTAAGAAGGCAGCGGAGCAGCTGGACGGGAGCCCTGTGGAGCTGTACTACACGGTGCAGCCCGGGGACGAGAAGGGCGAGTGCACGGCCGAGGATATCCGCAAGGGCAACGCCATCCGGCCCGGGAAGGACGGCGGGGATGAAACCACGTCCCACCTGCAGAGGATTGGCTCTGTCAGCCTCTACCGAGGCCAGGAGGCCTCCCAGCTCACGGAGCTACGGCTGGACAGCAACATTGTGGTGTGGCTGCCCTCCAAGCCGGTCAAACAAGGGGAGGTTGTGAATGTTTACGTGACAATTGCCAACAATTCCACGGTGGAGCAGTTCATCCTCAGGTGAGGCGGGTTGGCTGTGCGTGTTTCTGGTGTGGTGTCGCACAAAGGTGTTGGGGACGTGGGCCGAATCTCAGCTAACTTGAAGTGCATCCTCACTGATGGTTGCTCCCAGTCACTGGAATATCTTATTTTCCTCTTTGCATGCCGTGACGAGGATTGAAAGCCCCCGTCACCGGGAGGTTTTTAGCGTGTCTGCCGTGCCGTTTATCACAGGCCCACAGTGTGCAGCAAGGTACAGAACCGCTGCTTTGGCGGGGCCGTTTCTGTGCCGTGACAGACAGTAAGGCATCAGAAAAGTTCTCTGCTTTACAGCGCTTTTCAAATCAAGTTTTTATTGCACAGGCACGGAGCTTGAATGCAGAAGAACTTCAATTACCTGCTTTTCTGTAAGAGCTCTGGCAGAGCTTGCCTCTCCCACACACAGAGTGGTTTTGTTAGGAGAGCTCTGTAGGGAGGGTTTAACTATCCCCTTGCAGTTAAGCGGTGTTTGTCTTTGGCAGCACATCTACCCTTTAAAATAAGGCCCAACGTGTTTGATATTGCCGCTGACTGTAAGGGGCTGTTAGAAGTGAGTGCCATTATTTTGGACAGGAGTGGGAACACAGGAACTGCCTTACTGGGTCAGATCACTTCCCTTTTATTTTCATTTTTAGCAGTTCCCCTACTGATCAGATGAAAATCCTTTGAGGATGACAAAGACTGGAAAACTTGTTAATCACTGAAAAATTTGATGTATCTTTTTTTAACTTGTTACCAGGCTTTAAATTCAGTGGAAATCTCCACGGTGATAAGCAACAATTGCTCTCTAAAGCCTCAGGGAATCAGTTTCCCAAAAGATTCTGCACATGAAAGTATTTATTTCTAAGGCTTATATGAATTAGATTAATACATAGTTGACAACTACCGAGGAGAATAGCCTTTAGAACAGGAAGTGTCGCTTGGCAGATAAAAGGCTTTTATTTGAAAAAAGGGGGATTTTCGTCATCCCAGAACCGTTCTGGTGTTTGCAGCTTTGGTTAAATTGGCGAGATAATCTCCCAGACACCTGTTTACTGAGTGAAACCTCCATGGCAGAAGTATTTTCTGATGCTGTTACTTCTCTTCTAGTGAAAATCCCTTTACACAGAGTAGTAGGAACAGAATACTTTTGCACATAACAAACATAGCTGTGGTGAAAGGAGAAATCCAAAGGCAGTGAGCTGGGTGTGTGTTGGTGAATGGGAGTGGGGATCCCTCTCTGAAGGTCAGTGTCACAGCCTTTATTTTCCTGAAAAGTGAGTTGAAGATAAACAAGCTTGTTGAAATCTGGGGATGTATTTCTTTGCCCAGAAATTATTCTGACTGAGAGGTGCAGGAGACAGAGATGAGAATGTGGGATGTTGGTAGTTGCCTGTGTGACTTGCTGTTATGGACAGAGAGGACTGGCTTTAGTTTCAGATAAATCAGGTGACTGATTTATCTGAACTGCGTAGTCTGACACGTGTTGATGTGTTGGTGGTTCTGTGCCAGCACAAATGCAGAGCTCAGACCGTGTTCTCCTGCTGAAAAACCCTTTTGGTGGAAAGAAGATTTGCATTTTTGCTTAACATTACTTTGAACCAGATGCAAGAACACAAGAGGCTGAAAAACTAAGATTTTTTTAAAGTGGCTTTTTCTTACTTCCAGTGGGGATGGGCAGGTGGTTGTTGTCTTCAGGTGTAGTACAGGGCTGACTGACTTTCTAGAAGCCAGCACTCTTCAGGGTGCTTCCTCCTCTCCACGACCAAGGCAAGAAGATGAATGTGAGATATTCCAAAGCAATCTTGGTTTTGAAATCTGTCTCACAGGCATGGTGGGCTTGTGGATCTACCGGAGCTGTGGATCTGTGCAGCTGCTAAGGCACGAAATGGGAGCTTTGTTTAAGGTGTTCGGGAGGGTAACTCCATGTAAAAGAAATGGGTTTTACTGCTTTCCTGCCACTGTAGTGGGGAGGGACAGGTGATCCTGCTGGCAGAGGCTGTGTGGGACCATCCCATGAGCTCTGTGGCTTGTTCTGTTGGCTGCAAAGGTGGTTTCAGTGGCAGAGGGCTGGTGAAAGGCTGGCAAAGCCAAGTGAAGCTTCCTGGGTGGAAATCTGTCGTCTTCGGTGCAACTTCCAAGGTGTGGAAGGGAAGGAGTGTGAGCCAGGAACCCATGGAGTGTCTGTGTCTCAGAAAGAGAGCAGAGCAGCCACGGAGCAGCAGTGCATATGCTGGGCCTGCCTGGGGGTCCCCTTAACCTTCTCCGTGGCCATTTGCCTGCTTGGAGAGAGCTGCGTGCTCTCATCCTCTTGGGTTCCCAGCGGAGCAAGCCCTACATCCTATGACATGCACTCACATTTAATCATCCTAAAGAAAAACACACCACACATTATCCCCGGGCACAGTGGGCTTGTTTATTTTCTGCTCCTTGTATATTATTCATTGAGGTATTGCAGCATGGAGAGCTGAAGCAAACAGCATGTGATCATTGCTGGGGGTGGGGGGGAAATAATAGCTACAAATCTTCTCTGGCAAAAGGGAAGTAGACTGGTCTAAATGACCTCATAGCCACAAATCACGGCAACTGAAACATGTTCTTAAATTGTGTCTTAATTCAGAATCCTGGTACTGTATCTGTGAGTTTATCAGCCCAGGAACACCAGTGAAGTCCAGGAGGATGACTGGTATGGCAGGGGGCGAGGTGGGGTGTGCAGGGTAGTGCATTAAGGCTGTAGGAGCACTGTGTGGATAAACACAGCTCTTCCTTTCATGCACCCAGTGAGCACAGGACTGTTGTGGGAACAATTCAGACCATCCTGAGAGGTTGTAGGTCCTGTTCCTGTCCTGCTGTGTCACCTCTGGTAGGTCTTTACAGGCATTTTCTATACACAAAACAGAAAGTGCAAACAGTTGTTCGGCATCACCCTCAGGAGTGTTCAGTCCTGGTACTGAAGGACTTTGATTTCCTCTCATGGAAGGGGTTTCGGGTTTGCCTTACATTATCAACAGTAATACAAATGGGAAAACCTTGATAAAAGAGATGGAGGAATAGAGAAGGGGGAGGAAAATATTGCCCTGCTTTCCTACCACTGGATTTCTGGGCTCCCAAAAGAGAGATGAATTACACTTGCTGCTGATTGTACAGTAAGGAAAATTACTGTTACCTCTAGCAGTTGGTAAAGTATGAGCAGAAGGCAAGAAACATCAGCACAGGAAAGAAAATTAAAAAACCCAGCAATTTTTAAAATGAAGATCATCGAGGTCTTGTGTCCTTCCCAGAGCTGTCACAAATTGCTACCACTGGCTTCAGCAGAGCTACCAGGATTGGTTGTCACCTCTCCAAGGGCTGTTACACTCATTTCTAATCTGAGTCATCATTTTGGGTGTATTGTCTGTGAGGATTAGAAAGCAAAATCCTTAGGGCATGACCCTGTTCCTGAATGCTTTCTTGAACTGCCCTCACACCCAGCAGGCTACAGAAAAGGGGAAGAACCCTAACCATACTGAAAATGAGGTATTCTTGTGGGGTTAACTTCCAGAAGGTTTACATGTAACTGCATGGGATTGCTGGGGTACCTGAAGGCGAGGAGGAGGGGTGAGCTGAAGGCACCAGGCAGCTCTGAAAAGGCTGCCCCGTGTGCTTTGCTGTGTTTGTTCTGGAGCTCCAAATACTTCTCCAGGTACTACACCACGGAAGGATCCTGCCAGCTGTTTCTCGTGGCATGTCATGCCACATTTGATCTGAGCACTGTACAGCCCAGGGCCAAGCAGAAGGTGTGGGAGTGCTTTATGTCACTCTGCTGGGCAGCAGATCAGTTCTAACTCACTCTACAAGGTGCGGAACCACCAGATAACCTGATTTACAGGAGGTATTGAGCAGGATAAGTACAGAGAAAGGGGATGAAGTTGTTACATCCTGATTAGAGAAAAGAGGTACAACACAGCAGCATTTGTTTCTTCCCTTCAGGCTTCTTATTGCAGATTTTGCAGTGCAGCTCGTTGTGCTGGAAGGGATGGAAGTTGTAATCAGTGCTGCCTTTGTCCAGCAAACAAATCAACCCAACACAATGGATAATGAGTAGTAATAATAAATCTACAAATTGGATAAGGATAAAGGATAAATGTAGCGAGGAAAGCTATTAAACCCATGAGCTGAGACAGCTTTTACATTTCAGTGCCTAATGAGTATTGACAGCAGGGCTGTGTCGGGTGGTGCTGGCAACAGCTGAAGACCTGGAGGAGAATGCACGGGAAGACAGAGCAGCACCAGAGGACAGCCAGAGGTAGAAAAGGTAGCTATGGTCATAACATCTGTGTGCAGCCTGCTTGGGAACCTCAATATAAAAAGCCATTTTGGAGGAATTGGTCATGAAAAAAGGGATCTCCAACACTAACTCTGCCTGTTCTGCATGAAAGATCTGTTTGAGCCTCCCAAGGGAGTAAACCTCTCCGAGGAGCTTGGCCCTGCCCTCAGCTGTTCTGCCTGCTGTACCTAAAAAAAACCAAACCCAAAAGTAGTAGCATTTTCAAGAAGTTACTGTTTGCTTTTAGATAGTGACATTTTAATCTTACCATATGATGAAATAACTTTTAGCACCCTGAAATTTGCCTGAAATCTGTACTTAGTTATTGGTTGATCAGTTTTTGACACTGCAGTGTGGTGGGATCACGGCAAACACAAGTGACTTTGTAATGAATAACTGAAGTCGAAGGTATCAAAACATGCAAAACCTAAACCAGGGCTGGAATCTCTCTTTTCTGTTAACCCCTAATTTGGGATGCATTATCCCAAGTATCTGTCTTCCATGGTAAATGGAATGCTGTTTTTCAACTCTGAAGTGGAGAGTGTGCTTTTTTACACTGATTCATATTTAAAACCAGCAGAGCTTAGAGTGAAATGAAGAGAGACAGAAGAGTTTGGGATGGTCTTCTGCGTGTACATGTGCATCTCCAGATGGGAAGAACTGCAACAAAACATTTTTCATGTCCTATGCAGCTTTGCACTGCTTAAATATTTAAGAGTGATTTCACCGCAGGAAAGCATTTCAGGTGACATCTGAAGGGAGAGGAGTTTGAATCCCCCAGACTTGCTTTTGTTGTCTCATTATTTGAGGATATACTTCTAATTGGAAAATTAAGTTGCTTTATGGCATTGATAGGACCCCTAAAGTCAGGTGCTAGGCCAGAGTTGCTTTGCAAAAGTGTCAAGAGCTGTGAATTATGACTTGAAGGGGTTTCATATATTTCATTGACTGAGGTTTATATACTTCATTAGCTGGTGTTCAGCCTTGTGAAACTTTGAGTCTTATTGGTTTACTTTTTTGTTTTATTTTCTCTTCTGTAGAATGATTAGTAACAATTCAGCTGCACATCTACAGTGGAGCCAGGTTATTGAAGGAAAAGGAGTGCTCTATTATTGTGCACTAATTAGGAAGTGGAGACCTGGGTTCTCTTCTTGCTCCTGTTGAGGACTTCCTGATACTTCAGGAATATCACTTTATCCCTGCTTACATCTTCTGCTTCTGGGCTGATCGGGGTTGAGGAGGAGCTGGGCCATGCCCTGCGTGCGCACTGAGCTCAGAGGGTGTTTGTGCATTACACAGCAAAAGCGGCACTAAATCATTCACAAGTCCTGGCACTGGGGGGTATTATGGTTTTAGCAAGTGCTGAGGTACAGCAGCACCTTGCAAGTGCTTTGTTAAGATTTCTCCTAAGTAAATTCATAGCTCTGGTGCCATCAGTTTGGGTATTCTGCTCCAGTAAGCAAAGGGGGCAGTCTGCTGGAGCACTCTTAATTACCATTTACAAGAGAACTGACAGTAAAAGGGGAAATATTTCCCAGTGTAGCTTTAAAAAGCATTTGCGATGTAAAAAATACTTCAAAGAAGGGAGCGTGTTAATGCTATTTTGAGAGAGTGGCATCTCGCTCCAGTTTAATTTCATTAGCCCTTAGCAGGCACTTTTCAGGGACATTGGTGTCACACCAGAGGCAGCTGGGTCCTCCAAACTAATGACTTGTTCTCAGAGCTGCTAAACTGGGGAGGATGTCCTTCTGTCCTTCAAAAGGGGCTCAGAAAGGTGCTGCTCACCAGAACAAGTGAAGGAGGAAGGGCTCACTGTGGTAGCAGCGGGTCCTGCTTAATAAAGTTTTTAAAGGAACTAATTACTAACTTGAAATTGAAGCTACCTAGAAAAGAGAAAACAGACACTGTTCCCTTGACTCCTTAAATGCCTTTAAAAAACTGCGGTTCCTGAGAAACCTTTTGAAAATTCTCTTGATGCCTCTCAAAGGTACTCCTTAGTACTGAGAATAAACTATGGATTTATGGTTAGAAGGCTGATTCTGTGTTCCATACTTGGGAAATCCTTCGCTGATTGAGCAAGACTGAGTCGCTGGAGCACAGCTTTGCAGCCAGGGAACCAAGAGGAGACTTCAGACCCTGCTGTGATCAGCAGCTGAGCAGTGAAGCTCAGTGGTGCTGAAGTCCACAGAGTACTCAAGTTGTAGCCTCCGTTTTGAAAACATTACCCTCAACACCTGGATGAGCTCCTGTAAAGTGGATTCTGTCACACAGAAGCCTTGCAAGAATTGACTGAAGTGTCTGTTTGGTGGAAGCAGGCATTCCCAAAATGTGGATCTTTGTGTTCTTTGAGCCAGGGCCATGGCCATCTCCATGTAACTGTAGACAAATCTGAACTATATAGAAATATATGATATATATATATATTTATAACTATGAAATAGATTTGGACTTTGGCACTTCAAGCATGTATGTTTTTGAAAACTTTTCCTAATGTGCTGATTAAGTAGATTAAAGTAGAAGAAAATGGATGGGGGCGATTGTAGGGATTGGTCATGAATGGGAGAGAACAAAACCATTGCATCAGCAGTCAGCCAGAGAGTGTCTGGCTGTCAGTGCTGCCTCATGTGCGGGAGCCGAGGGCTGGCTTAACTTCTGGCCAGTGCACGTGGCATGCTGGAGTTTCAGGAATTCATATTGAGGTGTCCTGTTAAAATCCCCTCGTGTGAGTCGTTTCCCTTCCCGTCCCCTCTAGTTTTGCCAAATTGGTGAGGTCATTCCTGGCTTCTTCCCCACTGCTGCTGATGCTCGCTGGTGCCTCTGGCTCCTGTCCCGCTGGAGACCCTGCAGCCTTTCCCCACAGCCCCAGCTCTGTAAAACCCGAGCAAGGCTGTGTAGAGATGAGATAAGGCACCGCTACTTAATTCCTGTTTAGACTATTAGCCACTTGTGTGACTCAAGTTACAAGCGTTAATTAAATCCTTGGTTCCCTGCCTAATTAGTGACAATGGTGGCTCGTTAGAAGATCACACTGCGTAAACCCCAAACCAGCAGTAAGGAGGGAAATTCCATTCTACAGGGAGTTCAACTGAATCAAGATAATGTTTTCTGGCTGTCTGCAGGAGGCTGTGATCTGATGCATTAGGGGATCTCCTGGGAATCCTCGGTGTGATTATCTGACAAGCTGTTGGGTTCCAGGGCCCCTGTAAGCAGGCAAGTGTGTGAGCCTGTGGGTCTGAATGGAAATGAGCATCCCTGAGAAAAATGGCATGACGAGGCTTTAAAACCTCAGTGCGTCTGTGAAAGCTGCAGAAGCACGAGGGACTTGCTGGAATGATCCTGGGAGGGACCTCAGCAGCCCCCAGCTCAGAGCTTGCAGGGAGGAGGATTTGGGATAGAAGGATTAATGGGGAGTAATCCAAGAGCAGGTACCTGTGCTAGCAGAACTATAAAATCTGATGGGCTTATTGTTTTACTGGTGCTTGTGTCAGACTGATTGGAGCTTCTGTTCAGGCAGAATGCTGCTCCTCACTCATGACAGCACAGGCACAAAGAAATTACATTGTTTATATGTTCTTATGGCACTTCGCAGTTAAAACTTCCACAAAAGTCACAAGGATGTCAGGAAGAGCAGCTCTGAGGAGTTAATTTCTGCAGAATGCTGAGCTTTCCTATAAATTACAGAATGTTTGACTCCAATTTTTGCCACCATTTCCTTCAGGACCCCCTTGGGTGTATTTCCTTGAAATCCTACCCTGCCCTGGATGTGCTGTCTCTTGAGGGAGGCGTGTGTTGTTCTGTGTAGTATTCTCTTGAAAAGCAAGCTGCTTTTCTACAGACTTTGAATACACAGAAGAGCTGATTAATTCATCGTTTAGATGAGACTGGGTTAAAAGGAAATTGAGCATTTTTGTTGTTTGTTTGCCTGGTTCCTGGTGTGTTACAAAGTGTCTATATTAGCAACGCTGCCAGGGGGTTAATTTGCACTAACAGCCTAATCATCTCCAATGACATCATTTTAGGTTTTCATATTGCTGCTTAGATCAGCAAGACTAGAGAAAGGAAGACTTGAGAAATAGCATGGGTCTTGGGAGAAAAGAGAAATGGGGGGAAGCACTTCAGACACAGCCCTCTGCATTTTCAGCTGTCATGCTGCTTAAAAGAATCTCTTCTTCATACAAGCTCTGGCTCTAAGATGTAACCCTTCATTTCCAAAGTGCCACGAGACCCAGCACTTTGTACAAGACAGGCTCATTAAGGGGAATATGTGGCACTTCCCAAATTGTAGAGCTCGGTTCCTCAGCCTCCCTGATGAGTTGTTAACCAGAACACATAAATAGTTGTGCATCATGAATCACAACTTGGTTGTGCAGGTAAGAGTGTCTGACAGACCAGACCATAAAGTCAGTCTTTCAATCACCCCCTGAGTGCTGGGCAGGGAAGTTCAGCCCTACAGGTGATCACTGAGGCAAAACTGTTGTAACTGACCTTCTTTATTTGGCATACTGGACATTGGTGGATCCTATTTTGAGGAAACTAAATTTTCCTGTGGATTGCATGGCTGCTTACTCAGGGCTATGAGCTTTGCTATAGCTTTTAGAAAATGAGGTGCTGTGATGGTAATTGCTGGAGTCACTGAGTCACTCGCTGTGCCTGGTCTCAGCAGGTTCTACGGATGCCACCAGTAGCAACAAAAATATTTTTCTGCTTGAGGTTATGTCTAGCTTAGAAAAAGCCTTGATTGCATTGAGAGCTCTTCCTGTGGAAAGGAAACACCAGCCCACAGCAGGAGCCTGTCACTTAGGAACGGGCCCAAATTTAGTCCTGTCAAAAGGAATGAGAATATTCACAGGCTTTAGGCTACTTTATTCCTCTGGATTCAAGACATCCATGAGAGGCCACATTAGCAGCAGCTTCTGATTTTCCCTTCCATAGCAGCCTGATTACAGTTTTCCAGTAGAAAGGAATGATGGAACCATTTTTTTGGTATGTACTCAGTCACCGTTGGTTGTATGATGACGACTGTGGACAATGTACCCTTGTAACATTGGCTTTTGAGACAAAAGATGATAAAAGGCTGGTGTTAAAGCTGTAATTAAATTTGTCAGCCCAGGGCACTGTGAAGAGACCAGAGCTGCCCCGAGCAGAGGCTCAGGGCGAACACAAGAAAGAGCAGGCAGAGTGTCACAAGTCAGCTGTGGGGACAGGAGGGTCACAGCCTCGCAGGAAACATCCCAGAAGTGTTCAAGGAGGTGGCTTTGGGTTCTTGAGGCAGGACTTTGGTTTGTGGGTGGGTGCTGCTGTCCTCAGGATCCATGAGAGTGGTGATTCCAGCCCGAAGGAGCTCAGCCTCGCAGCAGAGTCTCTGGAGGGAAGCACCAGAACATGGGCATCTGGTCCCTCAGGATCTGAGCTCGGTGACACTGAGCTTCACAGGAATTGCCCAGTGACCCTCCTGGTGGAGTGTCAGCACCCTGAATCAAGTTGTTCAGAGCCCTGGAGAGGATATTGCAGGCGACAGTCCAGCCTGGACACAACACGTGAGGAAGATGTGTAATCTCCCTTTGCCAGACTCAAGGGTACTGCTGAAGAATTCTCCTCTTATCTATCTGAGACAATGCTACTGTGATTTGTACTGGGCAGAAATACTGAGAGGGTTGAATGAAGATTTTATCAGCTGGTTGTAGATAGTGACAGCTGGTAAATGTTAATATCTTCTGAAAGATCTTGAAAGAAATCTTGAATAGTTGTGCAGAAATTAATATGCCTCACCCCTCCTTGTGTTACTGAAGTGGGGCTGTGCTGTCATCTCCAGCCTGCATTCTTTAATTTTCCTAGAATCAGGTGATGGGCTCCCTGTCCATTGCTATGGTAACTGCTGGTTTATTTCTTACTCAAAGAAAACATTGACATAAACCCCAGCGCAACGTGTCCTTTTTATTCACTCTGCACACCTAATGGATGCCAGAGCTGTGCAAATACGTCATGGTTGTGCTGGGTGGAGAGCAATGAACTGCAAGGCTCCTGCCCTGGTGTGTAACTGGTGTCACCTTTCAGCACACGCCTGGTTTTATGTCAGCTACTTCAACTCTGGTTTTGCTCGTGCCCGTGTTTAATTAGATTTCAGATGCTTCAGGGTGGAAACAGTCCCTGGCTGTGGGCTGGTAAGTGCTTAGGGGGACTGGGATCTAACAGCAGATGAGGCATGTGAACTTTGTTTTTGCTCTTAAACAGCTCCATTTTGAAGTGGAATTGATCCCATGAACTTTTGGCAGTTGTTCAAAATCCCTCCCAACCTTTTTGTGAACACTAATGAAGGGAGTAGCAGTTCTTTCCCTGTGTTGGTACTTCTATTTTGCTGCCTTAAAACCCCAAATGTCTCATGAGAAGCTCTACAAAACTGCAGTAGCCTCAGTCCCCTCTGTGAGCCTCTGCTACCCAGTTCCCTCCGGGCTGCTGTTCCTCAGATCCTCTGTGAGGGATGCAGATGCAGAATAAAGTGTTAGCAGTTCCTCCCAGCATGGGCAGTTTGCTTGGAGTCCCCACACCCCTGTGACACCCCTGCCAGGGACAGCTGTGAGCTCTGGCTCTTCTTGAAAGGAAAAATTCTCCTGGAAAAAGTCTTTCCGCAAGTGTTTTCTAGGGTTTTCCCTGCTCCCTATTACAATTATCTGATAAATGCGGCAATTATCTTTTCATCTTCGGGTAAAAAAAAATAAAAAGGAATAATTAAAAATTCTAATCATTATCTGCAAGAAGAGGCTTGCATGTTCTGTGTTGCATTCTGTATGATTGTAGAGTGACTCAGATGGAACCTCATTAAACATCTCTACAGCACTCTTAGGTTCATCTCTGTTAACTCTTACCAGGGTTTCCCAGGAGGAAATGGCTCTGTACCACCTTGCACTGAAATCCAGCAGAGTTTACTCTGACAGCCCACGTTACTGGAGTGCTGGCGTTAAAGATGCTGTGCCTGGAGAGGAGTGTTTGCAGGGCTGAGGCTGTGAGCCCCAGTTCTGCACGAGGCTTTCCTGCATAGCTGGGTGTCCTCACGAGCAGGGACTCTCCAGATCAGGATTGTGCTGTGAAATGCTGTTCATCCTGCAGGTGGGGATGTGCTGGCACTGCAGTGAGAGGGTTTAAGTGCTCACCTGTTCGATGGGATGGTGCTTTGGTGCTTCTGCAGGGCTATTTCTGTGTTTGCTGTGTTTTAAATATTGCTGATGATTCTGCTTTGGGGATACTCCTTTTTCCATGACAGTAGAACCAGGACCAGAAGGTGTCGTTTTGGGGATGTCCTGCACTGTACAGGACATGTGTTAGGTAAGAGGGCTCAATAGGAAGAGCCACTCTTGTTTTTATATCATAACAACTCTCTTGTTCTCATATCCCTAAATGAGGGTGAGTCATGGCCAGATCTCAGCTGGATGCAAGAGCAATTCCAGGGAATGGGAAATGGTTGAGAACTTATTGTTCTAGGAAGCTCTGCTTGCTCAGAAAGGCAATGATTGTCCTGTTGTGCTGCATAATTATATCTGCCTCCACACATCCCACTGCTGCTCGTTCCTGTAATGTGTTTTTATCTAAGTCCTGGCTATTCAAGGAGGAAATTTAACAGATTCACAGCAAAAGCAAGTGAAACATCCGTGTGTCCTTCGCTGCTCAAAAAAACATCTAAAAAGATAAGGAATGATACTTTGATAGTTATTTGAATGGTGCTTAAGGGGCCTCCTGGACTGGTTATATTTGTTCTGTGGTTTGCCTTTTTACCAAGTACTCGACTGATTCAGCATCATGAAAGAAAAGGGGGGAAAAGGCACAAGGACTGTGGTAATGGAGTCGTTCCAAACGTAGGAAAATTAGTCAGTTGTATTGAAATTCACAATTGCCAGTCTGAAGTGTACTCAAGTGTTTGTTTAATGGATAACTGGTTTTACCTTTTGTCTTTTCCAGAAACGTAAAAAAGAAAGAAAAATAAGAAGCACAAAGTGAGTTTCGCTCAATCTGAGCATGTTCTTAGTATCTGGAAAAAAAAAATGAAAAAGATCAGCTATTCTCTGTTTTATATTAGAGCTTCATCATTCAGAGCAGAAAGAGCTATGTGTGGGAATTCATTTCAGATGGGTATTTTGGAGAAAATTGGAATCTGGATTGATTTTTATAGGAAATTCTTAAAATCTGGCAATTTATGCTTCTTAACATCTTTCCAGTGTGTTTCTAAGGCTTAAAGCACCCTTAGAGAAATGTTTCTTGTAAGATTCCAAGTGAGTGGTGCTGACCTGGTGGGTAAAGCTGATTGTTCTTAATAGTCAGACTTTTTTTTTTTTCTTTCCAATTTTCATTTCAGTTAAGTAGTTTATTCTGATACAGGTAAATTGATGTAAGTGAATGAGTTGGTTGCACTAGAACTCGACATTTACATTCCATGAACCCAACTGTTTGACTAAGTCTTTCTTGCCTTTTAAGCAGCCTGATCAGCTTTTTGCTTTACCTGCACCTTCCACTCCTTACATTCTCACTGGGGAGAGGAATATGGAGATTGGAGCTGCAGTTTCTTGTGTCTGATGAAAGGCAGTGTGAGAGTTGCATTGCTGTGTAACGCTGGGGCTGGCTTGTGCAGCAGTAGCATCATCTGCCCAGCGTGTGCTGAGGGGGGGGCAGGATCTTACCAAAGTTCAGTGTTTGTATATTAAATTGCCATGTGGTCAGGCTTGAAAATAAAAACGGTGGGAATGAGTTTGACTTCTCTAAACTAATAATCTTCTAAGCAAACTGTCCCTGATCCTTTGCTGTAAGGAAGCGAGTTCCGCGTTCAGTGCATGAATCCGTGCAAAGCGCGTTCCCTCAGAGTGGGTGGTGCTGTGCAGCCATCAAAGCAGCAGGGCCTGGGGGAAGAGGCTGTCCCAGAGCCTCTGCGTGAGGCTGCAGCGTGTGGCTGCTCCGTTGATCCTGTCTCACACGGAGCAGCTTCCTGGGACTGCATCACTGAGCCCACTCCAGCAGATCTGGTGATCCCTCTGGGAGGGGTTGGCACTCTTCCATGCAGGAGGCAAAAGGGGGAGCGAGGTGTCATCTTTTCTCTTACTGTAGCACAAAGTTTAGGTCGGTTCCAGCCTGTGACCACCTAAATACCAGCACTGCAGACAGCTGCTCGAGTGCCTCCAAAAGAGCTCAGTTTATACAGCCCTGTGCCCTCAGCACCAGGGACAGGAGCTGGAGGTGTGCAGGCAGCACTTTTCAGAGGCAACACATCTGCGACAGCCCAAGGGACCTCCACAAGTGCTGGCTTGGGTCACCTCATGCCAGCTAACCCTGGGTCCCCTGCCACCAGCAGCTCCTCAGCCTCTGCGCTGCTGTGCTGTGGGTGCAGGACGTGTTCCTGCTGCCACTGGGCTCTGGGGCTCAGTCAGGAGCTGCTGCCCAGCGTTGTTAGTTTTGCATGTCAACAGGTGGCTTTTGGTGTTGGGGGAATTTATTTCCATTTAAGCACAGTCCCAGCAAAGTTTGATTTATACCTTTGCCTAAGTGCGTGCTTTAGTGTCCAACGCCCAGTGCATCCTTTTGTAGAGCCAAGTGGACTCTTGTTTTCTTGTCTGAGTTGGCTCTTCTTGCTTACTCTGGAGCTGTGCCAAAAACATGAATATTCATGACACTGTTAAACAAGATTTTTATTGAAAACAAAAAATGGATCTGAAGCTTTCATTTGTCATTCTGAACCCAGCTAGTGAAAGCCCTGTGAACAGGCACATTTATCAGAAAGGTTTTCCTGGTGTTTTCTGGGGTTTTTTGCTTATTGAATGAAAATTTGTTAGCGACAAAGGGTATCTCACTGGGCAGTGAGCCTACTGTTAAGATATTTCTGTGTACAATGTGAATATAATAGAGATGAAATATAAAAATTAAAATGCATTATTTATATATTGTATCAGGTATATACTTTGACAAGTGTTGAGCCTCAAGGAAGGTGGTTGTACAAGCAGAGGACAGATCTAACAGAGTTAACAAAAGGCAATGTTCCCTTTTTCCAGGGCTGGTGTTTGTGTTCCCATCCTGCCATCCTGGCTGCCTGCGTGCAGAGGCCATGGCATTCCCAAGCCTTTCTTCTGGATGTGCATTCCCCAAGCTCAGAGCTGATTCTGAGTCCCTGTGCGATGGCTGAGTAAGGGAGAAATGTATTTCCCTTGTGGATGGATGGATGGATGGATGGATGGATGGATGGATGGATGGAAGGAAGGGGAAAGTGGGAAGATGAGCAATAAAAGAGGTTTCTCTTGCAGCCTTTGGCCTGTACAAGAAATTAAATAGGCTTAGCTTTTAGATGACACGTGAACTGATTTGGCAGATCCTCCCTCGTTCATTTTGCAGGGTGAAATTCTCCTGAGAGCTGTCTTATCTGTTTCACTCTGCAAAGCAGACCAGCTAGGATTTTTTCCTTCCATGCATGCTATCCAGATGAACAGTGTCCAGAGATTAGCAGGAATTACTTACTTGTTTATATTCTCATTCAATCCTGCTGAACAGCCCAGTGTGGTGCTTTGGCAGCCTGTTGGCCCAGTGTGTTAGGTTGGGTGGTGTTCATTTCCAAACTAACAGGAATGTTGTAAACCACCCAAAAGTTGTGTAAGCTGCAGTTGAGACAAGGGGGGTTTTTCAGATATCTTAAAAAATTCTCCTCCTAGCTAGAGGAGGAAGGCAAGAGCTAATCCCACAAAAATTGCTTGGGGGAAAAAGGGCATCAGTGAGTGCAAGGAGAGAGAACATAAAAGGGCAGGAGATCACAGACCATTCACCAGTGAGTCCTGTTTCCCTCCACACTGAGGTTTATGCCACTAGGATTATGTTTCCCCAGCTGCAGTGATGGCAGTGCAGTAGCCAGAGTTTGCCTCAGGACCACTGCAAGGGCTTAGGGCACCCCTGGAGAAGCTGTGGCCAAAGGAGGGAGGACTTGCAAGCCTGGGGCTTGGAAAGCACTGGGGCCCTCGTGGTAGAGTTGAGGGAAAGAATTGCTATAACAACAGAGTATTTGCTCTTAAAGAGGGGAAAGTATGTAACACCATCAAAGGGGGACAGGGATTCAAAGGGAAACACATGTCTGAAACATACGGGTCAAGTTTATTTGAAAGGAAAATTTGTTTGCTTTTGATTCTTTATAACATTTCCCATAGAGACTAGCAAATATAGCTGCTACATTTTTTGGCAAAGGGTATCTTACCCTAAACTTGAAACACTTAAATACACATACTTACATAAATATGGTCTCTATTAGTTTCAGCTGTGGGACTTCTGATTCCTGCCTTTTGTAGTTTTTTTTTTTTGTTTTCTCCTATTGGCTGTATTTGAAGTTTTAAAAGAGCTCGGTAATAAAAAAATCATGTTATTGCTTTTTTAGAAAGAGAAAGAAGGACAAGGTGATGAAGAGAAATCTTTTTCAGGGGTTATGGTGTCTGAACAAAGGTCTGCAGGAGAAGGGACACTGGTGATGGCCTGTACTGTAAAACCTTCCTGTAGGGTGCAACAGGCCTGAAAGCACCTGAGGTTTGTAGTTATTGAAAATGGTTATTAAAACTGCTTGGCTCTTACAGAAAACATTTGGGTAGCAGTAACTCGGGAATCCTCTCTGGCTGTGCTTTCCAAAAAATATCCATTAGCAGAGTTGAAATTTGAAGCAGGGATAGGATGAAGTCAAATCAGCCCCTAATCACTGAACCATTCTGGTCCCAGAGCCTTTCCTGGGCTGGAATAAAGCAATTTTTCCCTTTTTTTTTTCCCAAATAGTGCTCCCAAACACCCACCACTCTCTTTGATTCAGTTCACTTTGTTTATTTTTAAATAAACATATGGCACACTCATCTCTCACACAGGCCAAGAGCTCTCATTGATGTCAGTGGGAGCTTCACCACCTTCAGGATGAGAGTGGGGATCAATAAAGGAACTCCTGAGAGCTGGCCAGGCTTATGTTCCACTCTCCCTAACGCAGAGTGGTTGAAAAAGCAAACAATCCAGTGAGACCTCATCAAGCTAAGTGCATTTAAAACACCCGTGGGGGCTGTCATCAAGGGATTGCAGTCAGCAGGATTGATACAAGCCTTTCAGAGCCTTGGTGCCAAAGGTGGGCAAGCTCATAGCTCAGTGAGAGCCTCTGGCCTGCAGGGGCATGGCTGCAGCCTCCTGGGTTTCTTACCTTGGTGCTCACTGAAATAAGGGTTTGTATTTGTGTACAAATACGTGCATATGTGTGAGTAGGCTCTGGATGGACATACATAAATCTGATACCTGTTCTTTAAATGGGTCACTTTTGGATCACAGAATCACAGACTGGTTTGGGTTGGACGGGACCTTAAAGATCTTCCAGCTCCAAGCCCCCTGCTGTGGGCAGGGACACCTTCCACTGTCCCAGGTTGTTCAGAGCCCTGTCACTCTCAGCGTGTTGTCCAGCATGTGGGACTAGATTTAGGCTAAGATTAGGGTTTATGGGTTAAAGCATTTGCCTTCCCCTCCATGCAGATGCTCCTCTTGCTTTTCTGTGCATGCTGAAATACTTCTAACAACTGAAACAAGAGACAGCAGTGACAAACATGGGGACAATGCCAAGGTTGTCTTGGCTTTGTTTCCTTCTCTGTCTAGCCCAAAAAGCAGGGGGGGAGAGGAGGAGCAGGGGCTTGGCAGTTGGTCACTTCGCTGAGGGTTTGCAGAGAGCAGACGTGTGCCTGTGAGGATGGGGGGCTCTGAGGTGCCAGGGACAGCTCTCAGGACTCCTGCACAGCTCTGCCCTGCCCCAGGTGATGAACTGCCCAAATCCCCCTGCTCTGACTGCTGGCAGTGCCTGGGTGTCAGCAGCTATTCAATGACTCTTCATCAAGTTAAACCAGGTGTGCACCCATGGCGGGGTCTGATTTTGTCTTTTGTTATTTTTACAGGGCTATATCCATGGTTTGGGGTGACTGATAAGGCACTAATTATGCACAGATTGTGTTTTACACACATTGAGAGAAAAATCTCTTCCACTGCTGGGCTTCTTTACCCAGGAGGAATATGTTCTTTAAATATTTCTTCACAGCTAAACTTAAGCTGAAAGATTTAGTCATCTGCCACAGAGGCAATCTTTGTGTGCAGACCTGGTTTTATGTATTGAACTTGGTGGGTGCTGGACTTGGGTTCTACAAACCTAGAAATCTCATGAGCTCTGAGTCCCAAAAGGCTCAAGTATTTCTGTGCTAGAGGTATTTATTACACTGAGCGATGATAAACAATTTTCCTCCTAGGAGTGAATCCACTCTTTGGGTTCCTTAGAGCTGGATCTCGTCTTCATTAACTTCAGTTCAGATACATGTTGGTGTCACAGCAATCATCAAATTTCATGTTGTCAGTATTGGGTTTTGGCCTTTTAGCTGAGGACAGATTTCAGAAAATTCATTCCTGCTAACACAAAGATACTAAGAGATTGAGCTGCCTGTAGGAGTGATGATAAAGAGGGTGAAACATTGTAATGAGCCTTTTCTAGTCTGACTTCTCTCCAGATACACCTAGATTTTGCTTAGAAAATGCGATTTCCATAATAATTTAAAATCTGTCAGACTCCCTTCCCAGTCTTGTTCTGACTGTGTTACACAGGAAACCTGAAGGATGGTCTTTTTTTAAGGATGGCCCAGGATAAAAATAGTATCTTTCTCACAGAAATGGGTGAAAGAGTTTTCACAGACCCTGCCAACAGTGTTCCTGGCTCAGAGCATTTCTATTTATCCTGCTTTTCTAAAAGCACTGAATTCACTTTCAAGTTTGAAAGCATTAAAAAAAAATAAATTGGAGATCCAGATTTGATGGTGCACTCGAAAGATCCAGCAGGCATTAAAGTTCCATCTCGTATTTGAGTTGTTCTCAGTATCAAGCACCAAGATGCCAAATTATGAGTTCCTGGCAGTGCTCCCGTTTGCCTAGCAAAGCAATCCTATCATAATTAATGTGGCAAGGCTTCTCTGCATAGGAAAATATTTATGGGATCTGCAGAGCCCACAAAATGAACCGTAATAAAAGAACTCTGCCAAGTTTGGCTGTGCAGATTAAGGACATATGGTTGGTGTGGCTGCTGCCGGCACAAGCCTTTGAAGCCTTGTTCCTGCGCTGTCTCCCTGCCATCCCTCCCACTGCCAGTCCCCCTCCCAGGTGCCAGGAGTTCTGAGTTCAGGTGAACAGCTGCAGCTCAAATGAAAAGTGACATCGAGCTGTGTTAGTGCCTCCCTGGCTCCTCTCTGTGTATTATATAAGCTCTTCACACAAATAGTTTGGAGCTTCTGATTATCCCAACTTCTTTTAGAAGTTCTGCAGTCAAACTGATGTACAAATCTGCTCTAAAAGTGGAATAATCCTGCTAAAATCACCATGGAAGAGAACAGAATTTAACCCAGTATATCCAGATTAAATAAATCCTGCTGGAAAGACAATTAAAACTTTAATTTTTGTGTTGATTACTTTGATGTTTTACTTTAAAAAATCTATCTTCAGGAGAAGTAATACTGTAGATTATTATTTACTTATGTTTGTCCTCCTGCAGAACAGCTAGTGACAAGCTGGGTTAAAGGCTGCCCAAAGTTACAAATGATTGTTTATTTTTAAAAACTGTGTTTACCTCACTGGAAAGACATTGGCATTTGGGAGTGGGAAATGATGGGAGATGTAAACAGAAACATCCTTCATTGTCAGGGCAGCTTTACTACAGAAGCATGTTCAGTCAGCACTGGCTCCTTCTCATTAAGTGGTGTCACTTAATTACAGCTCCAGGTGAAACAAAATGATTTGCAATAACCATGTCAATTCAATTAGCATGATACAAATATAAGCCTTTGGGGTTTTTTTTCCCTCATTGCATAATGCACAGCCATGACCTGTTTAAATGTATTTACTTTTATTGACATTTTAATTGGCCGCCCACGCACGGTTCCTCTATGCAGTGATTTTCATAGGAGCACAAGACAAATGACTGTGCCACTCACAGGAGTGAGAAACCACATCAGAAGACATCGTTGGCCCCTTCCTGCTGCTCTTCCCAAGGGGTAAAAGCATCCCTAAAAATCTGTGGTGTGAGTAGCAGAGTAAGAGGGATACTCAGGTTTATGGATTTTAGCATGACCTCGGAGGGCCAGAGGCACCCAGGGTTCTCCCTGGCACAAACTGCAACGCACACCCAGGGCAGCTCTCAAAGGATACTTCAGGCATGTTTATCTCCTTTTTAAAACCAGACATGCTTAAAGGGAATCTAGAACCAGAGCATCTCTTCCCTCATCTCTGACTTTTTCCCACACTGCAGTTTGTAGATAATTTTGCAAAGTCTTTTAGGGTCATAAATGATTTCACACCATATATATACATATATAGATATAAAATTGATTTTTTTCCATTATTTAAACCATTTTTTCCTGTTCTTACTCTGGACAGTGCAGGTTAGTTCCATCTGTCATTCTCTGTAGAGGGTTGTTAGGTGCAGGTTCTTTTAATTAACTAATTATGGATCAATTTTTAAGAAGGCCGTTTTTGAGGTACCAGAAGAGAGGTTATGAGATATCCAACACAGAATGAGTGTCCATATCTTCTTAGAACTGGCTCCTGTGTGCTGTCCTCTTCTGGATGTTCAGCTGCTGCAATACCTTTAAAAATGTGGGTAGGTCTTAGTGTGATTTGTGAGTTCTTTCTTTTTTATGCTCAACAAAGGGTGCTCTAAGGGAAGGAGTTGTACATCTTGCAACAGTGCTACTGAAACAACAGGAAAAGGCTCTGTAAGCTCAGAACTCAAACCTGCCTCTGTATCTTTACCAGGATGATGAAGATAGATAGAAAATTAAGTCAGGTCTGTCTTTTTCTCACTTACTGAAAAAAATAACGTTCCTTCTGTGAGCAACAGAATTTTGTACCGTGCCCCAAATGGTCAGTGCTGTTCTCTGCTTAGAACTAATTTTCACTTTGTCCAGAAGTCATTTGAAAAGCTCTTTTAAATTTTTTTTAAGTAGGAAAATGCTCTGAAATGTTGCAAAAAACCCTCAGTACAGAAGCAAGTGGAAATTCACAGCAGAAATGACAGATGTGGAAGAGACCAACCTGCACGTTACCACCAGTGCTTCTAATTATAGGCCAGCAAAAGAAAATTTCGAGCTGAATTTTGCCAACATTCAGCCTACAACAGTCAGTCTGTGATTAGTCATGTCATCAAAATATAAACAAAAATAATTCAATCGTCAAAGCAGAAATCCCATCTGCAGGGGGTGTAAACAGTAAGATGAGAGAAATGCTGCCTTTTAGAAGGACAGAGCAGGATCGTGGGTGACTTTTGAATCCAGTAGAAAAGCTTCATCTACATGTATAATATATTATGTACAGTTTTTAATGTGGCTGGAAACCACAATGAGAACTTCATTTTATGGCAGCATCCTGGCAACCAAAGCGTTCGGCCTGTGAATCTGATGCTTTCAGACTGGCAAAGTCTCAGCTAGAAATTAATGTGTCTAAAGACTAGTTTTGTTTCATAGAGCACAGATAATATGAAAATTTGATTAGTTCATACTCCATCAACATAAAAGATATGAGGTATGAATATTCTATTAACATCTTTGAACTGAACAAATGGCTTTGCCTGCTCGGTTGCAAGCACTGAGTTTCACAATCACAGAAAACTCCTCTGTTTGTTACAAAGGGTGATACATAATGCCAGCTTCAAGTATTTATCATTTTGCAATACCACTGCTAGGACAGTTCATGGTCTACTACAGAAGCAAAAAAAAAAAAAAAAAAAAAAAAAGGAGGCTGGAGTTATAAATGAGAACAGAAAATCTAAAAAAAAAATCTGAACTCTCTCTGGCTTATAATTTTCATGAATATAATGAGATATGGTTGAGCCATTTGAATAGATAAATGAGGGCTCTACCTTGTATGATGGAAGTACAGAAGGCTTGAGGAGAGAGAGATTTTTCCTCTAAGCGTTTAAAAATGTCCAATTCTTGTGATAGAGGCTGATTTTTAGGTGAGGTGCAATCTACACCCTCAGTATCTACAGTGGATTAAAAACTCTTTCTTGCTCCTTCTCGGAGGTAGTGTTTTAATGTCATATTGTCTTGGGTACCTCAGATCTTTTATCTCCTCAAAATCCTTTCTGTAGCTGCAATTCTAGAAGCAGTTCTGCTCTTGCCTCCAATCCTATTTCCATGAAATGCTATATGGCTCTCTCTTTCCAATAATGGAAAAACTCCATTGTTGTGGTGTTTATAGCTCTGGATTATTAGGAGCCGAGTTTGGCTGAAATTCTTGGCAAAATGATGTGTTCATTGAAGAGTACAACTTTGAGGCAGCCAAGGAAATTAATATGTCAAATTTTAATTTAAGAAAGAGCTGAACAACCTGAAAACGAAACAAAGCCTTTCAATTTATGGAAAAAAAAAAAATCATTTCATCCAGTAACACTTTTTCCTGCCTTCTGGCAAATAGCAACCCCCAAAACCATTTTATGTTGACAGTAATAATTTTACCTCTGTTAGTGGCTTAGTCTGACCAGCAACCCCCGAATCAATCACTCACAAGGTTCTATTTCCGAGCTTTTGCTTTTTAATATCCTTTAAAGATGCTGTGAGTTCTTTTGGTGATTTCAGGCATCCTCCTGGGGCAAGCAGCCTCTCTGCAGTTGTGTTCCCGCTGATCTCACACCGTAAGAGCCTCGCCGAGGCCGAGGCCGAGGCCTTTTCCGGGTCACTTCTTGCTACAAACAGCTTCGGAGTGCACTGGAAACCAACTGGCCTTGGATAAGAGAGACAAGATTTCCAAAATCTCCCTGAGAGTCAGCCAAGTCTGCTCCATGGAACGAGACTGAGGGTGAGGACGCCTGCCCAGGGATGATGGGGAGATAGAATGCGGCCCTGAAGTCACTGGCCAGCAGTGTGCCTGGATGGCCACTGACAGCTGGACTTGTGCCAGCCATGGTGTGGCCAGCAGGCCCAGGACAGTGACTATCCATGCCCTGTGCCGGGCAGGTTCCAGGGGGTTTTGAAGTGTTATTTCCTGTTTATGGGGTTGGTACCGTGCTCAGGACAGGGGACACAGCAGGAGTAGCTCTGGGTCAGCCCCACAGTCAGGTGTTTGTTCCGTGGTCTCCACGGCAGCCAGGTCAGGATTTCATGGCCCAGCAGCAGAGCACTGAAGGACAGGTTGTGCCTCTGTAGCTGCTGTGCTACCACAGCCCTGAAAGAGCTTTGGGGAGGCTTCTGTGAAAGGAGCACATCGGCAGTGGATGCAGGTCGGTGTAGTGCGTGCTGGCTTAGATCAGGAGCCTGCTCTGAACAGTGAAGTGATAACTGGGGTGCAGTGTTTACTGAGGTCACCCAGATTTTAGACCAGATGCTCATACAGCTCTTAAAAAAAAACCCCCACTAGGGCCAAATTTCAAAGTCCATACAAAGACTGGGGGAGATGAAGGAGGTGAGAGAGCTGGAGAGAAAATCAGTGTGGAAAACCCCCAGTATCTCAGCTCTGGATGAAGACACAGATATGGGAAGCAGGGTGTTCCATCACAGAAGTGCATGTTTTGGTAGAGAATTAAATAGAATCTCTTTTGAAATCTCCTCCTTTGATTTCCAAGTTCTCTGCAGTCAAGGGGGTTTATATTACCAGCTTTTTGGAGAAGGAGGATGAATAACAGAGAGGTTAGGAGGCCTTGTCCTGTTTCACCCAAGAAGTTGGTCCTTGATCCAAGAATAGCTTCCCGTCCCGTGCCCTGTGCTGTGACACAGGACTGCTATGGAGAGGAGCTTTCTGTGCATCTGTGACCCATCCTGCAGCTGCAGAGAGCACTCAGCATCTCAGCACAGATAATCTAAACATAGAAGAGGTGGGGAAAGTCAAGTGACAAAACCTGCATGTTTGTAACCTCTCCCAGGAAAACAGCAAATCAGGTTTCGTCCTTAGGAGGTGGCACTAAATCCCCAAAAACCTGAGTGAATCAGTATCTGCAAGAACAAAGCAGCATTAGGTAGAAATCTCAGTAGCTGAAAGGTGTATGCTGTGGTTCAAACGTTCTCCTTCTAGAAAGACAAAGAATCTCTAAACTTACTGATCCTGGCTCATTCCAATGAAGGCAGGGTGCGGAAATGCTCTGTGAGGCATTGCCCCCCAGCCTTCTGCAGGAATTAAAGATTAAGCAGGCAAGTGCAGGAACTGGTAAATAAAACCTTGTACCCAGCAGTGCTGGGTTTCTTTGCACTGCTTCTGTGGATGAGTTTTGTGTGAAGGTGGTACCATGCAATCAGTCTGTGAGAGAACTTTCTCGATCCTTATGCGTGAAAGAAATCCAGCTGCTGTTACTTCAACACAGTTATGCTGGCAAGACCTCTACAAAATTTCTCTTTGAGTCTTCAGGCCAATGTCATCTTTATTTATATATCTTATACGTGGATTTTCTTCTTTTGGAAGGCAGGACATGTCTCTGGTGTTTTGTGTTGTGGCCACGCTTGAGCCAGTGATTTGTCCCTTAATCACGTTACCAAACCAGCACAAAGGAGAAGGAAAAACGTAATGCAGGCTTTTGGATGAGAGTCCTGAGATGGAGATAAAGCATTTCCTGGCTCCCTAATGGCTTTATTCCTTTTCAAGGGAAAAAATATGCTTTTATCAGCTTTGAAGGTCAGGTAGTAAAATACAGAGGTTAAGCAGTTTTGCTTTAATTTTGGATTCAGTGTTAAAAATTCCCATTCAAGGGCTGGATGGAGCAGCACACACAGTCACTCCTGCCTGTTTATGGCTCACAGCACTGGAGCACAACTCAAGAGATTAAATCACAGAATCACAAGATGGTTTGGCTTGGAAGGGACCTCAGCTCCTGTCAGCTGGGACCTCTCCTTTGAAAGCCAGAAGTTCAGGTCAAATTCTAAACCCACTCATAAGCAAGCAAAAGCCTGAAAATACAGCAGGTTTGTTGCTTTCAACATTGGATTTCTCTCCACTTAGAACTGATCAAAAGCTACGAACAGATGTAGTTGGATTAAACCTGTGAAATCTGGAGTTCCTCAGTCCTGCAGCTGCCTCCTGTGGGAAATACCCAGCAGCAGGGCTGGCAGAGCTCCCTGCCCTGTGGAGAGGGTCCAGTCCCTCAGTTCTCTCCTCTGCACTCAGAGAGGGAGGGAGGGACTCACCTGCACCTGCCTGAAATTTGGAGTTCAGCCTATTTTTCTGTCTTGCTGCTGAATTCCGTGTGGTGATGAACAAAGCTCGAGTCCCTTTATTCATCATGGGTTTCTCTGTGAATGGGACAGCACTAAACTCTTTAATGAGACTGAATCTACTGATGAGTGTGGTGATAGGGGCCATATAAAGTCACTGTTATGGCTGATCTGTTGTTGCTGCTTTGGAATTAGGCCAAGGATTAGAGACTGCAGTTGCTCTTCCTGGATTTGACACTGGCAGTAAAATAGCCTTTCTTACATTCATATTGGTTTTCCTGCTGCCTCTTACGCTCTGACTCTGCTGGCCATTCTGTTTGCTAAACCTTTTCCCACTAAGCTTTCTATCTGTTCCTCACCTCTTGAATGGACAGTGCAAAATCCATGGCTTGTAAGGACACCTAGTCAAGGGGCAGAGTATTTTAGAAGGGATTTCTCTGCTCCTTTTTAAAGCAGCCTGTGGTTCCCAGCATGCTTTGATTTCCCAACAAGCAAACTTAAGCAAGCTGGTGTTGTAATAAATGGCTTATCTTGCTCTGGGAGTGACCCACAGGTTCCTTTGATTATCTTCCCTTTTTCTGGCGGTGTCTGAGCGTTGGCTCCTGGCTCTGTCTGGTTCAGGACTCTACCGTGCGATTAACCAGCTCACCTTCAGTCAAACAGTTCTTGTGCTGCAGGGAGGAGTCCACTCACTTTACACCTGACACATGTCTGTGTTTCTGCATCAGTTTAAAAAGAAAAGGACAAAAAAAAAATTAAGGGGAGTTGAATAAAGAGAATAAACCAATACATAATAAACCAATCATGTGACCTCTCCTATTGCAATACGTTTTGAAAATTCTGCTTATTGTAGCAAAGTTTATTATATATTTATATAATGGCAGTTTATTTGGAAACTGAGAATTATCCTGGGTTTGTGCAATAAAGAGTCTGCAGTGGTTCTGCTGTGCCAGGGAGTAGTGAAATCTCTGTAATGTGTAAGAGCTGAGGGAGCCAGGTGTGCTGGGTGATGAGGATAAGCAGAGCTGAACACTGGGAGAAGTGGAAGAAATCAAAGTAGTTTTGACAATAAAAGTGAGCTGTGGTCCTGCATTTGGGGTAGGGTAGTTGAAAGTTTCCTTTTTTTTTTTCCTTTTTGTCCTGGTTCATCTACATTTGTCTCTGCTCTCTGTGGAGAGGGTTTTTAGTTGGAAGCAGAATGGACTTTTTTCCTGAAATTCCATAGATTTCTGTATCAGCCTCTAGTGTTTCCACCAAGATAATTCTGTATTAATGAGGTTAACTGAAAGTGCAGTTGTGCAAATTCAGGTTGTCTGCAGTGTTCCCCAAGGACTCTTTTAAAGCGGGCTTTGCATCTCTGGCTATAAAACCACATCCTAAAAACTCAGGGCAGGTTTCTGTGTTGGTTTCCTCTCCTTGCTTGCAGCATTCAGCTGCTTGTGATAGCAGGGAGGGAAGAAAGAGGCAGCCCTTGGCGACTGAGCAGAAGAATATATACATTGTATATATTAAGAATATATACATTATATTGAGAAAATTCAGGAGTATTTGAATCTCATTAAGGCTGTGTAGTTCTGAATCTCTGGGTTTCCTCAGTAGGAGGAAACCTTGGCAATTCTGTTGACATTTGAAACAGCAAATCCTCCTTCCAGGGCAGTGTGTGGTATTTATTTCACTGCTGCAGTTCTACTTCACCTGCATCTGATTCCCATTCAGACCCCCCACAATCACGACACCCTTTGAGGATAATTCCTTTAACAATGGGTGTTTGGGTTTTCTTTGGACTAGAGGTATTTTACATGCTCAAGCACTGTCTGCCCAATGACAAGGTTCAGAAATGGATTTTTAAGATTCCATTTGGTGCTCTGGTGTATTTATACTGTGCTCCCTGTGTATTGAGGGAGACACAGGACACTGCTAAACACTGATCACTGACTCGGTAATGCTGTCCATCATCTTCTGGCTTACTACAGAAAGGGACAAAATCTCCTCCTAAGTTATTGTCTAAGCAGCAGTCGTGGCCCTGAGGAGCAGCTGCTGCAACTGCAAATAAAGCACCATTGAGAGTAATTAATGTTTTTTTATAGAAAGTTTTTTCCAGGAGGTTTCTTTCTTCTTCACTCCTGAGGTGGTGAGGGGATTACTGTATTCACCCTTTTCCCAGTATTCCCTGTGCTGTGCTTATTTTTATGCTCAGGTAGGAGAATGCCTCATCACCCATTGCTGTGCTGCAGAATAATGTGTCTCTCAAATGGCCTCTCCAGCTGCTGCCCTGAACTGCCAAACAAATACAGCTTTTTACTGGCATCTAAATAGATGCTCCAATACGCCCATTTTTCTTCAATTCTCTCACCTTAACTGAGGTGTTTTCTGAAGGTCATTTAATGGCATTTTATGTCGTTCATTGGTGGGTTCAGTGTGAGAAGAGAGTCAGTCCTGGGGCTTGCTTTAGGAGCACCTGGCCACTGTGGTTTCCTCAAGATCCTGCAGGAGGGGTGAGGAACACCTGGGGCTGATAACACCTAAAGCAGCCACTGTTCCCCTGTGAGCATCGTGTAGGATCTCAGGGGCTTGTGATGGAGGCTGGAATTGAGGTTACAAAGGGTCCGAGCAGCAGCACAGCTGCTCCCTGTCCTTGGACCATTTCCCAGCAGAGAGTGTGGATGTGTGTTCATGAGCAGTCTGCAAAGAGGTAAAAGGCAGTCACGAGCAAATGCATGAGGAAGGAATCGTCAGAATCAGATCAGGAGTTGCCCAGGACTGGGCCAGTTAACTCATCATTTGTGTGAGAGTGTCTGTATGTTCAGTGAACTGGCACTTCAACAAAATATCTGGTAGTTTCTTAGAAAATGCTGCTGGGAAGATGGAATTTTATATTTATAAAGGACTTTACCTTGAGAATTCTGACACTCTGAGGACATCAGGTGTACTAGTTAACAGCTCAGCACAAACTCCTTCATCACTAACTCCAATGTTAAAAAATAAACCCATGAAAGTCTTGTTTCTGTTATGTGAGACCAAACTCTCTTCATGGATGTAGTGCTAATATTTAGTCAGGGGAATGCAGAATGATTGACAGGATATTTTTAAGGACTTACTGTAAGGGTTTTGTACAGGCTTTAAGGGCAAAAGTTCTAACCATGATTTCTTTTGAAGATGCTCTTTAAAGACACAGAAAACCAACACCCGACATTTAGAGAAATGTGGCCGTTTCTGCCTCAAAGACTTGAAATGTCAGGAGTCCAACAAGGCCAGCACCACTCTCTGTTTTCTGATTTCATACAAATTGTCTTAAAGCACTGAGCCCTGAGCAAGGGGGGAGAGGCTCAGTGCAGGAGCTGCACCAATTCCTCGCTGTTCTGAGAGGGAGCTGTGAGCAGGATCAGCACTGGGGCTATGGACTATGCTACAGTACCCTGTTGATGCAAAATGTGAAAGAAGAATCCCAAACTGATGAATTTCTGCTTGTCTTAGATGTGTCCAGAGGCTCTTGTGCTCTGTAAAACACCTCTGTTGCTGCAAGGGCTCCCACAATCCGCTGGATGGCCACTGATGGCAGCCAGGTTCCATTTATACTCTCACACCCAGGCAAGGGGGATGTGAAATGTGCTGTGACTGGGAGAATAGCATTATATATCAACCTGGGCAACTTCCAAAAGGGACAAATGACTACTTCTGTAGCGCAAGATCAGGCTTTGGGATTTTATTTTTAAGTATCAGAATGATACAGCAATCAGGTGGGGGGAAATCCTCCTCCCAGTGCCTTCTCATTTTGAGTTTCAGACACTTTCCCCCACTTTTATGGCAGCACTATATCATATTTACAACATCCAGCATTTCAAGGTTAGGTGGCCAAGTGTTGAGTCAAGAAAAAATTGCCTTCCCAGGGATACTCAAATATTTCAGTTCATGTTTGGGAGACAGCACTGATGTGCTACTGGTTGATTTCATTTCAGAAATGGACACCACAATGATTCATCTAGAGAGTCAAAAAGCTGATCTCAGCCTTAGGATTCACTTTCCAAACACAGTCCGTGATCAGGTGTCTTGTGTGCAGGCAAGGAATTTATTTATCTACAATGCTGCTTCTGGAGGTTTTCATGTTTGTTAAACCAGTATGTTTCAAATACGAATGCTGCTGTGTTCTGCATGTGTCAGGGGGCTGAGAGTCCTCATCAGGATTTCCTGTGTGTGGTGTCACTGGGTTTTCCTGATTCACCTACGTTGCTGTTGTCATGCTCGCTGTAGGAATTAAAGCAAGAAACTGGGAGAGGTAAGAGAACATTGTATAAGTTCTTCTCCTGTGCAGTAGTCTCTGTGAGGAAAACATGGTAAAAGTTCTTTTCCTGTGCAACAGTTCTGTGAGGAAAACAGGGCACCCCTGGGCGTGTGTGGCCTGGAGAAGAGGAAAGATGGAACAGGAAGCCCAGACAGGTTGTAGAATTTATGTCCTTGGAGGATTCCAAATTCCAACAGCCCTGAGCAGCCTGCTCTGAGTCCACTGGTGACCCTGCTGTGAGGAGGGGACAGGATGAGGGTCCCTGACCTTGTAATGTTCTGTGCTGCTGGGGAAAGAATGGTAATGAGAAAGGGGACCTGGAGAAGGTTGAAGGGGAATGTGAGTGCAGATGTAGGAAATCAATTAGAGAGCATAAAGCTAACTGGGATAAAATATGGATCACTTAAGGACTATCTATCTTAATGCATCATCTTTTCTTTTGCCAATTAATACAGAAAGTAGATCAGCAAGTTCAGTCCAACCAGTAATTACCAGGGACTTCTGCAAATACTTCTGACCCTTTCCTGCTTTCCGTCTCTGATACAATGGCTGTTGGCTACCACATTTCCATCCTTTCTTTTAATCTCTGTCACTTCTTGTCAATAGAATTTAAAGTACCCATAAAGATTTCATGATCTCAGTGTCTTCTCCCTGGCATTCTGTGTTTCTAACTTTAAGTAGTTCTGTCTAAAACCCGACATTTCCAGCACATAAAAGTCTCGCTTTGCAGCAGAGAAATGAAAGGCTTTTGTCTCCCTGCAAAGCCCTGGCTGTTTTGCAGAGAGGAATTCTCTTGATTCCCCATGGTTTGTGGTTTGGCCAAAGAGTAAAATGGGAGTTTATGCCACTCTTGGTGGCTCGATCTTGAGTTAAGCTCTGTACTTTACAGGTGTGCTCCAGTTCTTGGAGTCGTTGATGACAAGCTTGGGTGATTGGAATTACCTCTTTGGCTTTAACATTTTCCAGCAGTGATTTCAGGAAATTCAAAGGAGGCACAAACAAACGTGACAACTCTATTACTGTAAATAAACATGCTGCAAAAGACCCCTTGCATGTTTTATGCCTTTGGGATTAGTGTTCCTTCCCAGGGAGGGATATTTTACCCCACGGTATTTACTGCTTCTTTTCCAATATAAAGCGTTGTTATGTTGGTTTCTGCTAATATTTATATATTCTCATTTGGAAGCAAGACATTTATCAAATAAAGGCATAGACACCTGGCCTGATTCTGTTATGATTAAAGCAAAAATTAGGCTAAATGATGTATTTTTAATAACAGAGAAATATTTGGAAGCAATTGAATAGACTTAAGAAATTATTCAGAAGAAAATTAATACTTTCAAGGGAGAAATAATATCTTAGACTTAAATCTCCAGGAGCTAGGAATTATTTTATATATAACCTATAAAATAGACCCATAAAACCTGCTTTTCAGGTGACAATACATTTTCCAAGAGTATAGCCGAATTCAGAATGGGCTGGACTCTGCAAAAAATTATGATTTCCAAAGTTTTGTTAGGCATCATTATAGTAACTTCTGATAAAAAATTAAATGTATTCTTTTAAGCCTTAGCAGCACACCTATCATTCACAGTCCTTGGCTCCAGCTATCAGAATGTGCCTTCCCTCACCTGTGAGATCAAAGATGAGCGTTCTTGAACGATAAAGATGCCAAACCCCGCTTTCATTGCAGCACTCGGATCAGCGCAGATGCTGGACCTCTCTTGCATAAAGCTCTGAAAATGTCATTGATGGAGACAGTTGGTATCTTCTTGCGCTCAGAGCTAGCAGTGTGGGACCTGCAAATTTACTTTTCAGTGTTTAACTCTCAAATTTTAAAGGGACTGAATGGTTTTACGGTTTGAAAACTCTCTGTGCAAAAACAAATACCACAACATCTCATTAGCAAGAGTGGTTTCCCTTTACATTTCCATTGGAAGGTCAGCAGCCAACACGTGCTCATCACTGTCCTATTTTCCTGCAAAGCTGTGCTGAATTGTGCTTTAAATTACCCCATCTTAGAAATGCTGTTCCTTTTTTATCAGTCGAAAAACCTTTACAAGCCTCCTAAGAGTCCTTGAAGCAGTTACCTCTGAACAATTACGCCGATTGTTATAAATTTTCCATATTGTTTTTATTGCCTCTCTGAAGCAATATGGGATTTTATATTCCTACTTTTTCATAGGGTCTGGTTCTCCTGACAGATGCTTGCTTACATCTCCCAGGAACTCTAATGAGAGCCAGGCATATGTCTGCTTTCCAGCCTAGACCTCCTTATGCTCATATTGCATTTATTCTTTTTTCTCCTCAAACCTGCCGTGAAGTTAAAGAAGAGAACTGGGGCGGTTCCATCCCGAGCTGTGCCTTCCCTTCACTGCTCCTTTCCTGAAGTCTCATCTTCAGTGAACTGCAAATTAGTGACACCACTCTGCACTTACGTTTTAATTCCTGAAAGAGTGTTTGTGAACACTTTAAAATGTGAAATAATGACAATAAGCTGCGATTGCACTCAGGGATTGGATGTGGAATTCATCTGTCGTAGTCAGCAGTGGAAAGCTGCTGTTTCTAGAGGTTTCCATGTACCTGCTGCTTTCTGCTTGCTTTGCCTCTCTACTCCCATCCAAGCATTAAGCAGCCTTCGAGGAGATTTTATTGTGTGAATGGTGAGAGCTCAAAGACTCATAAACTCACAGAATGTCCTGAGTTGGAAGGGACCCTCAAGGATCATGCAGTCCAACCCCTGGCCCTGCCCAGACACCCCAACAACCCCACCCTGGGCATCCCTGGCAGCGCTGTCCAAACGCTCCCGGAGCTCTGGCAGCCTCGGGGCTGTGCCCATTCCCTGGGGAGCCTGGGCAGTGCCCTGGGAGCTTTCCCTGCACCCTGAATCAGCAGGCAGTCCATGTGAGCAGGTTTTGCAGCGTGCATGCACAGTAACAGCTGTGTCAGGAGGTACTTCCAGGGGTCATTTCTGTGCATGTAGCAAATCCAAGGCATTGTGGACCTTGTGCTGCTCACAGGTGAGGACACAGCAAACAGGGGTTCCCTCTGCATCTCCCGTGCACACCTGGGCAGATGAGACAGAGCACTTTATCTCTGCCATGCTACAGCACCCTGTGTCTTTTGGACTTGTCTCCTTGATGTGCAGGTAGAAATTTCTCCTCCTGCCAGTTTCTCTGGTGTTTTGATTGTGACTGGAGCCTCTGGGCATGTAATACTACAGAACATAAACCCTCTCTATGAGAGCTGGGAAAAACTGCTGTGCTGGAGCTGATGCACAGGAGAAGTTCAGTGGCTGTGCTGGCAGCATGTGCTGGAGCTCATTTAATACGTGGGTGTCTGATGAGACCTGGCTCTGCGGTTTAATCCTACCTTTATCTCTCTTCTAAGTGCTTCTGATATTATAGGAGTTGCGAGAAATCTAATTAGCTAATGCTCCTACACGGTGTTCAGATCCTCAGATAAAAGCCTGCCTGCAGGCCCGAAGAAGGTGCCGAGAAAGAGTTTGTAAACTTTTGTGATGCAGGGTGTCTGAGATTCAGATCGTCTGTGATGATGGGGTGACTTCCAGTTTTCATTCTTAGGCGTTTCCTTATTAAAAGGAGTAAATAGCTGCTAATTAATGTGGGCTGTTCATTTTGCTGTCTTAAAAACCTTTCCGTGGGCTGCTGAGGACGTCAAGAACTGCTTCTAAGTCAGATAGACTTAGAAGAAAAGTATGTACTAAGCTATTCAAGGCTGGCTTTGAGTATCAACTCAAAAACATCACGCTAAAAAATCCCTTATAATAAAGAAAAGGTAGGAGAAAATCATCGCTTATTTTTCACTTCTGTGCATCTGAGTTCAAGTCCTGTCTCAGCACTAAAGCAAACAATATTTTGCTGCTCAACAGTGGGGAGGTTCTTCATTTTCTGTGGTTGGAGCTGACTTCTCCAAAGCCTTGACACAGCCCTGTTGAGAAGTTTGACTGCTTGGCTGCAGTGCTCGCTCCCATTAATTGAAAAAATCATTAAGAAACTGGATGGAAAATGCAAAGCTTCTGTGCTTCTTAAATCCCCTAATCCTATTTTGGAGGCTTAAATGGTGAATAGGCTTCAGCCTGGGGGTGTGTAAGGGTGTGAATTTCACTCTATGTGAGTTAAAGTCCCATCAGGAACAAAACAGGCTGGGCTTATTCTCCTGCAGATCTGTACCATTCATTGAACTTATCCCATCCTGGAATGGACAGGGGAAATGCCTGCTTGCTAAAGCTTTTTTTGGAAATGCTGCATCATCCAACCATATCCACAAGATATTTGATGTTGACACACTAAAAACGTTCTTATAAAAGGTGCCACAGGTGCCATGAAGGACTGACAGCTTCGTAAATTGAACAACTTGAAGAATAAGAGCAAAAATTAGCATGTCAGTATCAGCTGTAACCAAAACCAACAGGTAAATATTCTGGACAGATAAAGCTATGAGAAAGCTCAGCTTTCGCTGTTCGTTTGTGTCTGGGATTGCACAGTCAGTCTGGGAAATGCCTCCTACCTGGAATTCTTTTATCTGTGTACATGGCTGTGGAGTGTGATGAAGGAAAACTTTAATCAATATATCTCATGCAGGCATTTAATGCTGAACTGGAGTTGCCTAAACTCAATCATTTGCTTGTTCTTTGATCTTTGCTTGGGGACTCCAATAGCAGGAGATCCTTCCTGCTGTCAGTGGAGAGACTCCCAACTCAAATGTACAGAGCAGTCACTTGGTAACATTAAATTTCATGGTGTCCACCAGAGCAGAGGGGAGGAAATCAGGTGCGATGCATTCTGATCCTTTATTTGCAATTTAGACACTGTGACCTTGGGCAAGTCAACCTTTCTGAGCTCCCTGCCCTCTACAGAGCGGTGTCAGCATGGCTTGGATGATTAACAACAGTGCTCTTCCTGCCTACAAGTGCTACACCTTTGATAATCATCTAGAAATAATATTAATATGGATCATATGTGAATTAGAACCTTAGCAGTGAAAAGTCAGCATCAGCACCAGGAGTTGCCTGTACTCCAACCCCTCTCCTTTTTATTTATATGCATGGGATTTATCAAGCACTTTCAGGTAAGACAGGAATGCTGAAATGCACAAATACCTCTTAATCCACCCTCCAGCTCTGCTTGCATTGCTGCTTCCTGCTGAATAGAAAAAATTGAGGTGTCTGTGGACGTTCTGTACATGCTGCATGCTCCTGATTTTCCCTTGTTCCACGCTATTTATACAATCACAAAGCATTTGATGAGAATATGCCAATCTTATGCCAGGGAAATGGACATTCCATTACTCTCTGCAGACACTGTTGAAAACTCGAGGTGTAAAATCTGATTCATTACCCAGATCCTGGAAGGGAACAGGACATTAATCGTACCTTGGCTTGTTAAATTTTGTCGCTCATTGCCTTCTCCATTTATTTAATTACATTATTCAGAGGATCTGCACATGTCCTTTCAGACAGTGATATGTGGAATCTGGAGCTGATGCAAGACAGGTTTTGCTGTCAAAACACTCACAGGGTAGAATTTTTTCCTACTTTGCAGTTCACGTGTTTGCTGAGTCAAATGATTCTGCAGACGGCGCCCCATTTCCCACATACACAAATGGTATAAACACAAGCTCCTGGTGGGAATCAGCAAACAGGTTCCATGTTAAGAGTTTCTTGAGGAATCTGATACTATCAGTAGAAGAGGGGGAGGATATCACTTTTCTATATTTTATTACAGCCAGTGGGGAAAAAAGCGCCAAAAATTGTAACAGAAGAGCTAATTTAAGAGACAGCGATGTGTTCTGCAGTTCTGAGTGGTTTGATGATGCATCAGGCTGTTTGTTGCAAAACATTCCTGTTCCAGAGCATTCCAGAGACCCCCAGTTCTCTCCGTGGTGCCTGGGTTTTCAATCAGCCACTCCGTAAGTGTGAAACAACAAACCAGAAAGCTCTCCCCTTTGGAGCTGTTGACATGTGAGTCTGAAATCAAAATAGACTCAATGGAAATTAAGCTGTTTGGGCAATATTTTAAGCAGGCAGACCCTCTGCATGAGTGTTTTCAAGAGGAAGAGCTCTCTTGCATGTCATGACCTTTCCCTGGATTTATTCTTTTCCAGGTTGTTCAGTTTTAGACTTAGCTTGATACTGGGGCGAGCATGGAAGGAAACATACATTTTTACTGAGCGTAAGTCCACTGCATTTCTTGTCCAGGACCTGGCATCAAAGATGTTCAAATGTAAAGGTAATCTCAGTGCCTGAGGCTGCTCTGTGGCTTTTGTACTTTGAGTGCTTATCGCTGCTCTGCCCTAAAGCTCCTGACTAATACTGCCTGAAAGGCTGAGGCTCGGCTCTGAGGCAGGGAGGGGACTGCCTCTGAGTGGGAAATTCAGACAGAAAACTGCCTAAAGCACAGGGGAATCTTAGAGCAAAGGTTCAAAGGCCTGAGAGGTACTAGAGGGAGGGTTTCAATCGATACACACTCTGTAAGATGTGTGGTTTTTTGGCTGGGCTCTGCTCCTCTGTCTGTGCAGTGGTAACAGCTAAACCCAGTCTGACACCCCTCACAGGTATTTAATGTGCCTGCAAACAGCTCGGTGTAATTTATAGAATTGTAAGGCAGCACCTGCCTTGCCTTTTAACATCAGTGTTGCTCCAAACACTTACAATTTCCTCAGGAGTTTCAATCTCATTTATTATTTTAATAGGAGCGTCCTCTACTGTAGTTGAGGGGTGGCAGGAGGATTGCGACTTCCCGTTATGAAATGATGTTTTGAGCCCTTATATTTACAGAGGAAATATCCCCAAGCATTTGAAGGATAAACTCAAAACAGGAGAACTTGCGGACTTCTTTTTATTTCCTTCCATCCCATGAGATTAGGGATCCCAGGTCACTGTGTTTTGAACAGTTGAAATTAGCAGTTTTATAAAAAAAAGTCTGTGTTTTTTGGGTACATCTATTTTAGACCACCCCCTGTGAAACACTTTACAAGAACATGTGCACTCATGCCATGATTTCAATTTTATTAGAAAAATAACAATACCAGAAGAAAATCTCTTGCCTAAGGCATATTCCATATGTTACTGCTCAGTGCTTTATTTTTCAGGCCTGCAAGAGACAAATGCACTTATTCCATTAATAAAGCCAGTGACTTAAAGTGCAGCCCTACCCTGGAAAAAAAGAGAAATGTGAGGTTCTAAGTTCGTTTTCCATCAATAGCTCCTACATTGCATTTGTTCAGATTACAAATGAAAAGGTGGTGTTATTTTTCAGCTGTGAGCCCGTAGGCCTCAGCCTTGTCTGCGAAAGCCCTTTCATTGCTGTATGGAAATCACAGTACAGCAGCACAGATCAGCTTCACTCTGCCTCTGCAAGGTGACTTCACGTTTTTATAAGGTTCATGTTATTTACTGCAGCCACAAAGCCTCTTTTTGCATGTATATAGAGGGCAAATCCTCCTAATTGAAATATGCTCTGAGTACTCAGCCAGGGGAATACAAATACAGTCTCAGCTTTTCTTCCCTCGTTCGCCTCCACTTGTAGAAGTTTTAATACAAACACAGAAACGTAATTTTGCTCTTTTAAACCCCTCTCTTGTGCAGTAATGATTTCATAACCTCCCAGTTCTCAACTCTCTGCCTTATCATTAAAAGTAAATCTCCCCTCTCCCCACTGGTGTGATGGATTTATTGCCTCCCGTTCCCCTCGGCGTTACCGCGGCTCAGCTCGAGCTCCTTGTTTCCACCAGGAGCTTTGGACAAGCGTGGGGAGCCAGGGGAGGATCCGACATGCACTGGGAGAGATGGATTCATCCCGAGGCCTTAGGCTGTGTGAATAGCAGAGGTAGAAGTAAAAAATAAAAAATAGGTCATGGCTCCTCCAAAGGCCACCCTTGCAAACGGGGGCCGGGAGATTCCAGCTAGGAGGGCTCCGCTAAAAGCCCCAAATAAGCACTCATTTTCAGATAAATTCCAGAGTATTCAAGAGTTGTTAGGGGTTAATATGCAAAGTTATCATTTTGAGGGATAACTAGAAAGAAGGAGTAAAAGCAGGTGGTAAGGGGCGATGTTTGTTTTCTGCATCACTTGCAGTAAAATATTTTTTTTAAAATTGCTGATATAATGGGATTAGGAGGGCAGAGGTTCTTAAAAATTAGTAAAATTGGATTGAGAGAGCAGGCTGGTAGTGAAAGACTAAATTAGATGACAACTAAAAGCACACTTCAGTAGCTGGGTTTGGACTGGCTGGTGGAAGCAGTCCTTCAGTGCAGCCCTGGATCTCAGATACCTCTGGTCAGAGCTAGGGCAGGTGTCTGAAACTGTCACACCCAACTGAAGTTCTTAATCCAGTGTTCACTTTGAGAGATTTTTTCAGGTAAATTCCACTCCTGCTTTTCAATAACAGCAGTTACACATTTTGCTATTTTTTATATGCTGAAAGAGTGGCCTTAAAATTTCCTAATAAGGTGTAAAATGTCCTTGTAGCCTATGACATAAAATGAAGTCACAGATGATCCTGTGCACTGGGACACTGCTGTGGGTGTTCAGGATTACACCATAGTGATGTGGGGTCATTGCAAGGCTGGCACACGTTCTGCATATTAACTCAAGGCAGCTCTGCTGCATGCAGTGCAGCTCTACTGTTAGTATTTATTCAGTGTAATGCTTCTTTGTGTTGAGAATCAGCACTGACTCTCCCTGTCAATGACAGAAACAACAGGTCTCTGGGACTGGGATAAATTTTCAGCTCCATGTGCAAATAGGTAATACTTGGATTTTGAGTAGTTTGATCCAAACAAAATCAGGGCTCTTCCAGCAGCTTATGATGTGAATTTTTCCCTTTCTTCTCCCTTTACCAAACCCTTCTGGGGTATAAACTCTGTAATAATGCATTAGTATGACAGCACAGCAGAGCTCCTAGCTCTTCTCTCGAGGCTCCTGTTTCTGCTAACAGTAATGATATGGTGCAGGCTCTGATCTTGTTTGGGTTGCCTTATCACCTCTGTGTTAGCTGAAAATGTGCCCACACTGACACGGCTGCATTTGCATTAAGCTCAGCCCTGGGAGCATTAAGGCAGAGCATGGGTGCGTGCTCCAGTCCCATTGTGTGATGCTTTCTGACACAGGGGGTCCTGCTCAGAGCTCCTCAGCATCCCCAGCTCCTCTGGGCTGGAGCAGGGGATGCAGGCCTGCTGATCAGTGGGGACAGGGGGCTATAATTCTGAGGCAGCTTGAGGTACTGAAGGCCTGACCTGGTTTTCAAGCACAGCAAGGTAGACTCAGTACTGGCCCTGAGTTATGTCTACATGAAACTTGTGTCGCTGGGAGAAGACTTAGTACCTGGACCAGTCTTGTCCCCTTTAATGGCAGAGACACGAGCGTGTCAGCCCTAAAGGACACAAGATTGAGAACATCAGTGTCTTGCTTGAGGGAAATGTGTGTGGAATTTAGTAGAAAGATCTGTGAGACTCAGTAATTTGTCTCTCCTCCTGGTATGCTCCGGGTGTGAAAGTGGCTGCTGCTCACAAGAAAAATAAATGTATAATTGCACCATCAGCTGATGAAATCAAAGTGGAATTGCTGGCAGCCTTCTTCCTGCCCTCCCTATGTTTTTCTAGCATTAACATTCCAGCTTTGTCACCTTTGATCAGGGGAAGATAAATCCTTCCTTTTGTAAGGAGCAGAAACACTTTCCCTCGGTACACAGAATAATGGCCTCTTCTGTAGATTATTCATATTCCTCTCTTTGTACTTGTCATTCCTCTATATCCTTGGTTGTTGTATACCCCATAACTCTTGGTCGTTTTATCTAACACCTTTCAAATAAGGAAGTGGATGGCTTAGGAGGCAGGGAGAGCTTTGCTAAGGCATTAAATGGCCTGGCACATTTAATGTGCAGGTCCTGTAACACCACCCTCAGTGGCTGCCGACAGCCTCATCAGCTCCCTGCTGGATGGGGAGCAGTGCTGAGCATCCCTCACAGCGACAGCCCTGGAACTACTACAGCGAGAGGGGCCTGTAAACCAAGCATTTCTCACCTGCTGCTTTGCAGAGAAGCAGAGAAATGGAGCTGCTTTTGGCCCAAACCAGAACGTGCAGCAGCCTGGCCAGCCCTGAGCACCTCAGAGGAAGCGGCATTAGAAGGGAGTGGCAGGAGGATGTATAATCCTATGTATAATCCTACATATAATCCTATATTAGTGCTCTTTTTGTTTGGCTGTTTGAGCCATTCTGACACACTCCTGGCATTCCCAACCTTGTCTCCACAGCCTAAACTCCTGTCCCTTGAGCTGGGTTTAGCTATAAGCAGAAATTGCACGTCGGGTTGGAGGAGCTCAGGGCGCGGGGCCGAGGCTCTGCAGTGGGGCTGCAGGGGATGCTCCCTGGGCTCCCCTGTCCATGCACGTTCTTGTTCTCCAGCATTTCCCTTGGAATGCTCTCAGTGTGATACAGGCGGTGTTGGGAGAAGCTGCTTCAGCACTTTCAGGGAGCAAATCCTTTGTTGCTGCTGGAGCCTGTGCAGCCCTGAATCAGGTGCTTGTGTTGGGCCCTGTCATTTGCTATTTAGCTCTGCTGGGTTTCTGCCGCATCAAGCTGAAACAAAATTATTTTCATCCCTGCAGTTAGTAGCTGGATGTAGTTGGATGAATTGAAGTGACTTTTGGGGAGAGTCATCGAGGGGGAAAAAAGAGGCTCCCCAGGAGATGATGAAGGGAATGTGACTTAGGCTGATATGGAATCCTCACAAAGAGGAAGCGGTGAACACAATGAGAGCTACAAATGTATTGATCTGTTTTATCTTGTAGGTGTTTTATGTTGTTTTAGGTATATCATGACCTTAATACCTGCATCCAGGAACAAGATGTTGCCTCTGGCTTTCACTGACAGCTGGTTTTCTTTTGATACATCCCAGAATCTTCCTGCTGATTCCTGCAGTATGTCAAAGGAGCTCAGCAGTCTGTTGCCCTCTCAAGACTTCACTCTGTTCACTATGGCTTCAAGAGTCCTCCATTCTCTTGAAGTACAAGTACAGCCTCAAAAAAAGAATTCAAAAAAGAGTCCTTAAACGTGCTGTTGGAACAGCTGATGAGAACCCATGGGAGCTGCTGCTCGTGATCGTGTCCAGCAGTGGCTGTCGAGATAATATTGATGATCTAAATGGGCCTGGCAAGCTAAAGATGTAAAACCTGGCCTAGAAGGCTCGTGGTTTCCAATGTGCAGACATCTGCCCCTCACTCTTAAGGCAGCCCCATCTCCACGAGAAGCCTTTCAACCTTTTCAAAAGGGCAAACAGGGCCTTGTTTAAAAAAGTGTCAAGTGATGTGCTTATTTTGGTTACAGCTCTTTTCCCTTTCTTTCTTGCTCGTGAGTTTCTCTAGGAAAAGCCCTTTCTTTGATAGGCTGTAATTAGTAAAGGTAAAGCCCACCAGCTTTTGAAGAATTTCTTAATGATTGGAAAAGTGTGTCTGTCTCTCTACTCAGTCACTTTCCAAAAAAAAAAAAAAAAAAAAAAAAATATATATATATATATATATATATATATAAATTACAGAAGAAGCTGCAGGAGGTTGAGAGTAGTTTTCTACAGCAGCTGAGCTCCCTGAGCCACATCCCACCCATGATTTTGTAGTGTTGCTTTCTCCTGAGCCACGGGAGCTCCCATCACATGCCCTGCTCATGATGGTGCCCACGGGCTCTGGCAGTCCAGGCAGTGACCCCATGGAAACCCATGTGGGTTGCATGGATCTGATCCAAGGCCCCTGAGGTCAGCAGGAGCATTTCTGCTGATTTACTGAAGGCTCAGGCGCTTCAGATCTGTGCCTAAATACACAAACTACCAGCAACTGCCTCAGGGCATCGGGATTTGTGCTTTTGCTGGATAAATTCGAAGCATGAAAGAGCCATGTTTGGAGGCTGTGGTACAGATCACTGCCAGCATTTACTGGATTAAGACTCAATTCTGTGATAAAAGCTATCAGTTCTGTCTGCCCTATCCCCCACACCATCGCTGTAGCATTGCTGCCACGCTCCTGCATGCAGATTGCAGCACAAGGTGTGCTGGTTCTGACACAAAATCAGGAGCAGCAGCAGCGTTAACGTGCCATGAAGTGACCATAAACAAGAGTGAGGGTTGTGATGAGCAGAGTAAGAACCATACCAGGTACGGGAGTGGTGGTACAAGGGCTGTTGAAGGACACTTGTGGCCGTAATTCCTGCTCTGCAGTTACCTGAGCAGTCTTTCCTCTTTGTTGATGGCAGTTTTGGTACTTGTCTGTGCCCAAAAGTTGTCCCTGGTTGGTGCTGCTCAGTACCTCCAAGGGAGGGCGAGGAGGCAGGGCTGAATGGATGGAGCCCAGGTTACTGCAGCACCCGCAGAGCCAGCACACCCCTGCTGACTGTAGGGAGCTCTCCCCAGGGCTGTGGGAAAACCTCCATCCTCGAGGCGTGTAAGGCAGACTAATTCGATTACAAACGAGCCAGAGCTGCATCCTGGGGCTGAACCACCTGATAATCAGTGCTTGCTTTAGCCGCTTGGACAGGAACCCAGACCAGGTACATTTGAAACAATTGCTTGAGTGAAAGGCTCCTCTCTTTCTCACTGTTTTAAGGACATTAGCCCCTACCTCTTTCCAGCAGCTGATCTCAGCAAAAGTACTTCCCTAAGGGAAAAGGAAACACAACCCTTGTAGTAGCTTCATGGCTGATGGCAAAACTTGCATTCATAGCAGCTGCTGGGGGGGGAGTGAGGATGGGATTAAAAACACAAAGGGACTGCATGGGAAGATTACTTCAGAAAGTCGCTTGGGGTCTAAGTAATAATCCTAATAACCACTGCAAACAGTAAGTATTTTCCTCAGCACTGCTGTTGCTCTGCCAGCTGGGGGAATGTCACAAATATGAAGCTTAGAGATTTTTTTTGGTAATAATAGAAACTGGATGTAGCAGGGAAATATAATCTCAAAGCATTTACTTATCTGAAAAGTGTCTCTGGTCCTGTAAAATAGATCCATGGAGGCACTGAGCTTGTATTTAGCATGTGCAGCTGAATCTGTGCTCTGGATTCACCCTGGTGGGATTTTTGTTTACACAACACCCATCTCTGTCTCTTCTGCCTTTCTCAGCAGGCATGTGTTGGTGTGAGAAAGATGCTTATTCCAGCTTACTTTGTGACAGCAAAGCAGACAGCAGGGTCTCCAGTGTCTCCCCATGTGATGAATTCATAAATGAGTGTTCATCCAGACACTGATCCCACAGCAAAGACTTTCCAGGGATTTTACCTGGATGTGATTATGCATCAACTTTTTCATTCCTTGCAGAGTCCCTGAGATGGATCTGTCACTCGTACCCATTAGTTTGTTTAAGTTTCAAATTAGAAAAGAGCTTTGCTACTCACTCAGCTTTAAGGAAATGGAAAGGGTGAATAAGTCATTGGAGAACTGCAAACTCAGACTGTCCCCGTGTCAGCTAAGGTCAAGCATCTCGAGTGCTTGGGATGAGAACAGAGGCTTTAAAGCACTGCTGCAAACACCTCTCAGGCACTGTAAGACTTTGGTCTTCTCTGTAATTCCCTTGCATTTCTTGTGAACCCAGGTTATTTGCTGGTTCCATGAGTAACAGGTACAGGGCAGTGAAAAGACCCTGAACATGATGGCCTTGTCCCCTGTCTCAAATTACATGTGAGAATATAATCAGCAAACCCTCTGATTAATGTGCACATTGTAAATTCTGAGAAGGAGAACTTTCTGTGCCATCCTGAGACAGTGTTTATCAAGAGGGGAACTCTATCCTTCCTAATAGGAATGGGGTTTTCTATTCTGAGGTGCCAGGCTCAAGTGTTGCAAAAAGGGAAAAGAAGGGATTTGTGTTATTGAAAAAAACTTACTCTTCTGCTTTTAGTTTTCCTTCTTCCTCATTTCTTAATAACTGTGAGAATTCATTCCCAATGGTTCTGGGAGCTGAGGCTTAAAAACCCTGTAAATATCTAACCCTGCAATACTTCATGTAAAATTGTGGGATTTGGTGACAACTGCTACGTCCAAAGGAGTTCTTGGGGCTGTGGGTTGGGGAACGAAGAAAGGAAAGGTGTGTGTTGAACTGGAGCTATTTGGTGCCTGATTTTGCTTTCTCCTACCTCAGCCCATCTTGTCTCCTGCCTTGCTGCTGCTCGGATAATTTGAGCTCAGTATCAGTGGTTTTGCCGCCTGAGTGGCCCCAGAAAAGCAATCGGTCAGGGCAGAGGGAAGGAGAACTTGAGGCAGCACTGCAAGAGCTCCATAGGTCCTGAGCCTGCCCCGGGTCTGGATGCTCCCCGGAGCAGTGGGGCTGAGCCCCTGGGCTGCAGTGGGGCTGGGAGCTGCCCCTGGGCTGCAGTGGGGCTGAGCCCCTGGGCTGCAGTGGGGCTGGGAGCCCCTGGGCTGCAGTGGGGCTGAGGCCCTGGGCTGCAGTGGGGCTGAGAGCCCCTGGGCTGCAGTGGGGCTGAGAGCCGCCCCTGGGCTGCAGTGGGGCTGAGAGCCCCTGGGCTGCAGTGGGCTGGGAGCTGCCCCTGGGCTGCAGTGGGCTGAGAGCCCCTGGGCTGCAGTGGGGCTGGGAGCTGCCCTGGGCTGCAGTGGGCTGAGCCCTGGGCAGTGGGCTGCCCCTGGGCTGCAGTGGGCTGGAGCCCCTGGGCTGCAGTGGGGCTGAGCCCCTGGGCTGGCAGTGGGGCTGGGAGCCGTCCTGGGCTGCAGTGGGGCTGAGAGCCCCTGGGCTGCAGTGGCTGAGCCCCTGGGAGCCAGTCGCTGGGAGCCGCCCCTGGCGCAGTGGGGCTGAGCCCCTGGGCTGCAGTGGGCTGGAGCCCCTGGGCTGCAGTGGGCTGGGAGCCGCCCCCTGGGCTGCAGTGGGGCTGAGCCCTGGCTGCAGTGGGGCTGGGGAGCCCCTGGGCTGCAGTGGGGCTGGAGCCCCTGGGCTGCAGTGGGCTGGGAGCGCCCCTGGGCTGCAGTGGGGGCTGAGCCCCTGGGGCTGCAGTGGGCTGGGAGCCCCTGGCTGCAGTGGGGCTGAGCCCCTGGGCTGCAGTGGGGCTGGGAGCCCCTGGGCTGCAGTGGGGCTGGGAGCCCCTGGGCTGCAGTGGGTGTTTCTCTGGAAGCAGGAGGAGCTGAGCTAAGTGCAGCAGCAGCTCAGTGACAGCTGCTGGGAACGTCAGGAGTTTACAGTGTTTGTCTTTGCTGCAGGCAGAATGTTAGCAGGTTGTAAATTCAGATTAGGTTTCCTCGCAGCTTGGGAGACAAATCCAGATTCTCTGTGTTGTGTAGTTCCATCCTGCTTCTATTGATAGATTTTTTTTGGATTCCCCCTGCCTTTCCTAGCCCCTTAAGAAGTGCTATTAAAATTCGGTGCTGGAGAAAGCAATTTTGCCATGAGATCTACTAGGAGGGTCAGTGATGGACTGTGCCTTGAGCAGGGTTATCCAAACTTCACAGAAAGCACCTCTTTTTGCTTTTCTTTTAAAACTCACTGATGGGATACCTGAATCCTCAAGAGGACTGGTAATGTTAACACAGAGTTAACCACAGATATCAAAGCACTGGAAGATCCCAAAATACATTGGATTTCTTTTATGGAAAAAACAAAGTCTAAAATACAGCTGATAGCATCCACCTCGTGCCTTGCAGCTGAGCCCTTCAAAGCTTCCTAAGGGATTCCTATTCCTATTGAAATAGAAGACAGCTGATTTTCCAGGGGTCTCAGGGAATTTCAGTTATGTAAGAAACACTACAAAAGATAAGCCCTTGAGCTGTTTTAGATCCCAGGACTCCTCACTGGCAATGGGGTGAATTTGTATAATATTGATGGACATTGAAGTCACCAAAATGCGCAGTTTTGGGGAAGCTGAATTTAGTCCAATTTGTCTGATAGAGGAGGTTTCAGAAATAGTGAAATCTGCCTCAGCTGCTCCCTATATTCAAGAAGCTTAAGCATTCTGGTTTGGAGATTCTTAAAGGATTTTATTACTGCATTTCCAAAGTGAAATATTTCCATTTGTTCTGACGTGTTATTTTTTTCCAAAGTCATTTCAAATAGACCTACATTCTGGTCTATGGGAAGTGAAAGGAAAATTGTAAGGAGCGAAGAGCAAGAACTGCATACCTGGAGTTCAGCTGTTCTGACATTTTAAAGGCTGTTTACTCTTTTTCTGCAAAAGTGGTTTCCTGAGGGCCTTTTTTGGATACACCATGAGAGAGAAGTGCCTGAAGGAGAGAGGGTGCTCTGAACATCAGGGTCTTTTCTTTTACTGATGATTCTTGCATGGATGGCCCTTTGGAGTAGCTTCTGAGTGGGGACCAAATCTGAAAGGCTGCTATTAGCAGTAATGTATTTCCTAATCACTTTAGTATCTAAATTCTGCAGTTGAGACAGGGCTCTCTTCTCCTGCTTACCTGGGCTCGTGGCTTGTAAATGAAAATTTCTGTAGGAAGAGGTGGCCACAGAGAGCACTGGTGGACATCTGCTTGCTAGAGTGGGGTGGATCAGACAGGGATCCTGTGTGGAGCCCAGCAGGAAGCTGGAGCTGATTCCTGATCCCCATATTCCCTAAACTGAGCCACAGCTACTCAATCACACTTACTCTGTCCGTGTGTTTTGCAAATTAAAGGATCACATTTGAAAGGCTGACACAGCTAACCAGCTCATCTTCTGTTCCACTTCTGGCTTCCCAGCTTTTAACGAGTAATGTTCTGCAGGCAGATGTGTCCCGTTCCTTCGGAGCTGCAGTGAGATCTAGCAACTCATTTCATACAGAAAGATGAAAGGAAAAATACTTACTTAATAAAACAAATCTTGCTTAGTTACTATGGTCAGTCTCTTGCCTGGGTTTTATGGGTTCCTGCAGCTGGCTTTAATCTCCTGATTTACTCTGGGAACAAAGGAGGAGAGGAGTGAACGTAAATCATGGCAGGAAGAAGCTGAAATGGAGTTTTGAGACTTATTGTAACGTGCAGTCCAGAAACAAGCCACCAGGAGAGCTTCCTTGGGTTTCAGCAGAGTCACCATAAAGGAATTTCTTACAGTGTGACCTTTACAGCCGGGAAAGTCAAGGGCTTCTGTTAGTCTGGGCAGCTAAGGGAGGGTTAGCAAAGAGTGTGGAGAAGCACCGAGGCTCCGGAGAAGACTGACCAAAAGGGGTCAGCATTTGTTAAGCTGAAACTCCAACCTGGCAGCTGCGAGGAGCCGAGGATTTACCGCGGAGGATGGAGCAGGAGCATCCTCTGGGGAGGCAGCGGTGCCCTGGCCCGGCTGGCGTGGCCACGGACAGCCTCGGACAGGAGTCCGGCCCCGCTCACGCCGAGCTGCAGCTGCCCCTGATGTTTGTGTTTGGAGTCCTTGAGAGGGAAAAGGCTCCGGCACAGCAGCGTGGGCAGCAGATGTGAGCTGAGGAGACTGCTCCAAGACTGCTCCCTGCCCTGCAGCCAGGCTGCTCCCCGATCAAAGGACACAAGGGAACAGCGTGGCATTTTTCGGGAGCACAGGAGGCGCAGGGCTGGGAATAACCCACGGAAAACAAACAGCCTAACAGGAAACAGAAGGCTTAGAGTCTGGAAAAGTATTCCAGATTTGGTGAAGCTCACTGATGGTAGGAATTTAGTACAGATTTAGCTGTTCTTTCCTTAGTGCAGCCCTGCCTGCCCAAGCTGCTGTGTAAACCTTTGCTGGAGTGCAGTTTGTCCCCAGGTGAGGGGTACCTGCTGCTGCTGAGGGTAGGGCCCTGTTCCCCCCTCCAGCCATCACTTCTGCATTCCCAGGCACTGCTGCTTCCCCGACCTTGCACTGAGCCACAGCTCAGCCATCCTCTGATGCATGCTGCCAGCTCAGCGTGCCCGTGAGCTAGCTGGCATTAGTGCCAGGCTTAAGGGAGCCAGGGACCTGCGCAGCCAGGGACCTGCACGGCTTCCCGTGCTGTCAGCCTGCCTGGAGCCTCAGAGCCTTCCTCTGCAGGTCCTTGTCTGTAGCACAGCACACCCAGGCAAAGCAGCTCCGCTGGGATCCGCATTCTGAGTGGGGATTCCTCTGGAATAAAAGGGGTGATGCTCTCTAGCATTAGCACACATCAGCAAAATCATACACGGGAAGAGCTGTTGGGAGCACTCAGCGGCCTGCCCTCTCTATAGCACTGCTGCAGGTAGCAGAACCCTTCCGTGGCCATCGCAGTTTTGCAAGATTACAATTTAAATTTAAATAGGAAGCTATAATTTGAGCTCCTTAAATCATAAGTCACATCTTCAGCTCTGGCTGTTGCTGATTCAGTTGCCTTTTGGTTGCTGTCTTTAATAGTTGTACAGTATTATGTCTAAATACTGCTGACATTTCTTGTAATTTGAGGACAGTGAAATGGAATAGTTGGATTTTCATCTACAGTTGATCAGAATGCATTAATTAGAGGCATCATTTCTAGGTTTGACATGTTAGGAAGGTGAGGTGCTAAATGGAAATCTTTGTATATAACTGACAGCTTCAAGTTGAAAATTAAGTATTTGCTTGGAAATTGCACATTTGCTGTGTGATTGTGTGGGTAAATAAATGCTTTTTACTTGGTCTCGACACAAATTAAGTAATGATTCCTAGGTAAGCTGCTGGAGACTCTCTGTAATGGCTTTGAGATGCTGCTTGCTCTGCATGCCAGCAAAATCTTTTAATTCTCCATTTGAGAGATTTAAAGAGACAGTTATTTTGAGACAAAGCTGAGGCAGAGATTCCCGTGCTGTGAATTAATAACCTCAGAAGTTCAAGTAAGAAAATCTTCCAGTGCTCTGGCTGCCATGTGTTCAGAGAGCTTGGAACACCATCCAGACAGAGTCCTTTACCCGGTGAGAGAGCTGACCTCTGGTGTTCTGTGCTGTTCCTAAGGATGGGCTCTGCTCCATCTTTCCATTCAAGCTTTGCTTTTGTCAGGAGATCAAAGGCTGTGCCTAACTTCCAGCACACAGACAATCGCCCTCAAATAACGGAGCTGCTGCCCTCAGGTTTTGTGCTTATTTAGTTTTGGGCAATTTAGTGACACTCCCAGATGGTTGTTCAGAATAACGTTGGAGAGGAAGATTTTGGCTCCGCTTTGGGTGGAAGTCCACACTGACAAGTTATGGCTGGTGGATGCTTGCAGGTCATGGAGCTGTGAGAAACGCCCCTATGTGAGGACAACTTGTGGATAAGCAGAAATAGCAAAGAACTTTCCAATTGCAGTGGGGAACCCCACACTGAGGAAACTTGGAGAACTTCAGCTGTTTGTCCTCTCCATTTATTGTCACCCTACTCTCCAACCTTAAGTAAACGTGGTAAATGTGTAAATACTGTGAGATGAGGAGGGTAAATACAGGAAACTGTCAAATCATTTGGCCTCCAGGTCCTCGGTCTCGGGGTTTATTGAGGTAGTATAACTTACAAATTTTTATGTATGAAGTTGGCGCTATTGATTTAAAAAAATGAACATTTAATCACAAGCATACAACAAGGTCAACAAATCTTTGGTAAGTAATTAAATAGACTTTTCCTTGCTAGCACTCAAACACCAAGTAAATAAAAATTGAAGTGAAAATATTTGTAGCATATGCATACAGATTGCATTTGGAAGTGTGCAGGGCTCAGTTCTGTCTGACTTAACTCTGATTCCTCCATTGACCTTGTTATGTAAAACTCAATGCCCTTTTTAGAGGGAGAGTTGCAAATTGTGCTTCTGCATATTTATTTCGGAAGTTCAATCTTCTGGGTGTTCATACCCTAATTCCAGTCCTAAGTGCAATCACAACATTGATTTTTCTCACTAAACATAACCTACTTTACCCTGGGATGGAATTTTTTTTTAATGGGCTTTATATAATGGCATATGTGAAAACCACTCAACTTAATGCCCCATCCTGTAGTTAATTAACAAAATGGCATTGTAGCCGTGGTCTCTCATCCTCTGGCAGTGTGTATGACCACTAACCTTGGCCATACACAATGTCCATCCTAATTAACAGGAGCCCAGGTATTGACTGTGTCAAGCTTCATGGTGGAAAGACCAATTTGCAGCTGCTGACAAGAGTTGTAATTCTGTTGAAATTCCAAACAGGGGAACCTCATTTTGAGTGGTGTTTTGTCATTTCAGAGCCTGTCTCAAGGAAAGCTGAACAAAGTATAAACTTTGATGAGTTTTTAACTTCCCTCCAGTTGCTAAATTGCAGTGTCCTAAAATACATCCAAACATCTCCTAAAATACAGATTGCCATAGACATGCTGCTGGATTTACACAGCTTCAAGATTGGCAGGAGTGTTTTATAAGTACTGAAACATTAATTTATTGTTCATTTATTTGAACTGCAATATACTGGAAAACTTAATGGGACCTAAAGCTTTAATGAACCTTCAGGAACAAATTTGATTCTTCCTTTGCCTTTCCTGTTTTCGTTTCTGAGTAATTCAGCTGAAGGCACTAGAGATTCATCAGGCTACTTTTACTAGAGCAAGGCAGGAGTCTGTAAAGCTCCGTGGTGTTTCATGTTGCAAATGAGAGAATTAATCATTTATGCTTTTTTACTGAGAAGAAAAAAAAAACCCTTTTCTTTTTCAATGCCTTAAATTAATTGTGTTTTGTTGGAAAACTGCAAGAAGACAAGTACTCTCAGTCATTCCTAACAACAGCTTTTGAGTGTTTTATTGGCTGAAGATGCAAAAAGACCAGTTTTTTAAAGAAACGTAGGTGCCAAGTCCTCATAAATGTCAACAAGATACCAACATCTTGCTAGAGGATGATTTCTGCTCAGTAACGAACATTTTGTGTTGTAAAAGTATTTTAGAAAGCTGTGATTGTAAATTTAGCCTCTGTGCTGTGGTGAAGCCAGTCCCTGCTGGGAGAGGCTGTGGTGGCCACGCTGGTGGTGTGGAGTCCAGCAGCCCTTGCCCTTCTTCGTCTGAGGGTGAGGCCCAGCCACTCACAGGGCTGGGAACCCCTGAGTGCATCCTCCTCCCCACACACTCATCATCCCTTTGTCCCTCACTGTCTTCAGAAGAGAAAGGCTGCATAACTTTATCTTCCCCATTCCTGGTGCTTTGTGATACAGCTGAGGATCAGCAGTTAAACATTCCGCACCCAAATAACGCCTTTGCTGGGAATTCTTTGTACAAACGCTCTTTAATTAGCAAGTGTTCTGTAATTAACCTTCCATGCAGTTGTTCCTGATGTTATTAGCATCACTAGATAAATACAGTTGGCTTTTCCACAGGGCATAACAACTAAGAGTGGCAGAAATCTGCATCCTGTAAGAACATCTCTGGGTTACAAAGTCTTGTCTTAACCAACAGCTCTATTCTCTCCAGGCTGGAGATTTCAAACAGAAATGTCCTTGGGAATCTGTAGTAAAGAGGAAATTATCAGGCAGAGGAGCAGCAGTCCACTGATACCTAGAATAACATAATCTAGAATAAAGCAGGTTACTAAAAATCCTCCTGTGGAGCATGCCTCTGGGCAGTGATGAGGCACAACTTTGTCTCGATACAGACAAACATTCCAGACTCTCCTGTGTCGGGACAAGCTTCTCTTTGGAAACAAAATATTGCCTGAACAGAGGAAAGAACCTTGAGTGCGGGTTTTCCTACAGGTTCAGTTTGAATGCTAACTCCAGCCTGCTGTTGGCAGAACAAAAGGCCGTGCCCGAGAAATGTGATGTTGCCATAGGTCTGCATTCGTGGTATCACTCTCTTATTTACTGATGGATTAGAAGTGCATCTAATGCTTACCTTGAAACCCATCTACTGAGATTCCCATGCCTGAGCTGCATTCAAAGATCCCAGTCCTGAATGAGTCTTGTAAACCTTTTATGACTGCTCTTTCCAACAGGGCAAAGGTGAAGAAAGGTGTGAACATTCTCGGTGCAAAGACAAGTGACCCCCGGCAGTGGGACGTGCAACAAGAGGTGGGCAATGGTGGGAAGCACTCAACCACTACAGTTATTTGTCAGAGGATAGCCCCAAGTTCAAGGAACAGGTATGAGACCTCGTCTTCTTCAGCACATTAAACTCATTTATGTCCATGATACCGTTCAGTGCTTGAAAGACTTAAGGCTTGTAGTCCCACTGCTCACAGCTATTAAAGCTGTAGCCTGGATATCTGGAGCCACTCATGTTAACTGTGGTACCATCTGCTGATCTACAACGGGTAATAAAATTCATCAGTTCAAATGAAACAAATTAATAGAATAGACCTGCACTGGGGGCGGAGGGTGGTGTCATTTTGGTAGGAATATGAATATTCTTAATTTCAAAGGGTTTTACTGAATCTTTAGTTTTTTGGGTTGATAGTTTTGACCTTGTTTCTCTGAATGTATCACCGCCTCTGTGGCTGGTTCATCAAGCAAGCAGTGAATTCTTCTGCAGTGAGCCCCTGTACGGGGTAATTCAAACCTCCCAGTGTCTCGTGTGCGATACAGAAGAATTCACTTTAGCAAACGGTTGCTTCTTCCTGAGCTGGAGGTTCCTTTGACCTGCTGGTGAGTGTCTGAGGCAAAGCCCTGTGGCCAGCACTGGGATGAACTGGGCTGCCAGTGCCTGCCTCCCTGTTTGCTGTGTTTTTAGGGACTTAGTCTGGCTGTTCCACAGCACAAAAGCAGGGCTTTCTGCATAAGCAGGATTGTCTTCCATGGTGCACAGTAAAGTTGTGTATTTTCAGTGGAAATTATTTTGCTCCTCCCAGGCTTTGTCTTAATGAATTCTCACAGCACTGCTGTACATTAGTCCATGCAGAGAATTTCCCACTGTAGAGATCCAAAGAATGCTTTCCCAGCTCTGTGATTATTGTTAGCCCCAAACCTGGGCTCTTTGAAGAGCACCATGAAATCTTTGGTGGATGCTGGGTTGGTTATTGCTTTGTACAACTCCTTCAGGCACAGAGAAGCTGAGCAGATTTTAACTTTTGTATTCTGTGCCCAAATATTGGACATGTGTAAAGTTTAGAAATTCCTCTTGCATGAGCAGCTCCTGATGAGCTGATTGTCTGATTCAGTGTGTTTCCACTTGGTGACTGATCTCTCCCTGTCTTTATCTCAACCCTGAGCCTTTCATTCTGTTATTTCTCCCTGTCCAGCTGAGGAGGGGAAAGATGGAGCTGCTTTAGTGGGCACCAGGCATCCAACCAGGGTCAACCCACCTTGGGACTGGTAAAAGGAAAGGAAAAATATATCATTTGAGGCTGCCAGGAGAAAAAACTAAACCAGTTTGAAAGAGAGGACACAGCTTTAGAACAGCATGTAGCTCTGAGCAGATTTGCAACTGCAGAACCGTAATAGTCAGGTTATCAAACCCCACATTAAATCTCCTCAATCCAATTTGCATGAAGTCTAATTAACCCATAAAAATATTTCTGGCACTAATTATGCAAATAAAACCCAGTGTTTTGATTAATGCCTCTCTCATTTGTGTACGTAAATAGTTGCTGTCTTCTGAAAGCGTGATGAGCCTTGGTTTGAGAGAAATGTTGGTGTACGGGGAAGAGCTGGGTAGGGACGCCTGGGGGTGTGTACAGAGATCCTGGAGGGAAAGCACACGGTGTAGTGGGCGTTACTGAGATTCTGAGTGTCACTTGGAGCCCTCTGCACGGAGCACTAGTACTCTATTAAGGTAATTTAATTTGGTGGAGAACTGCATGTCCCTAATGGGATCTTCCTGCGCTGCCACCAGCTCTTCCAGGCTGGTTCAGCAGTGCAGTCCGTGGAGGGGATGTGCAGTTCTGTACCGAGGTCAGTGTGGGTGTGAGGTGCAGTTCTGGAGTTCCAGCACCAGCACTGGCTCATCCTCCCTGCAGCAAACTCAGCCAGCTCAGAGATAATACTGGTTAATTTGTGTAGTAGAAGGAGCTTTCCACTGTGTGTGCTCAGGAACCTCCCTGCTGCACCATGGAGAGCCATTGCCCTCTTTCCCCTTCATACCCCTAGAAACACGTGCCCAGACTCAATAAAAATACTCATTTTTGTTTCCATGTTGCTTTTCCTTTCTTACACATTTCTCTGTCATTAGTGTATGGATATAATCACATTGTAAGCACTTTGAAACAAGCAGTGTGAGTCTGTGTGCAACAGCACCTAACACCCTTTCTATATAAATAATAGAACACAAGAGGTATTTTAGATACATCACATCAGTAATTGTTTACCATTACTTTTTGAGAATTTAAGTGGGTCATGCTTCTTTACTTTTTTAAGAAATACTTTGTGGTGCTGAAGCCAGGAGCCAGATCTTAGCTCAGATTTATTCAAAAAGGCTTTGTAACTATAGCAAGTAACTGCAAACAGCTTGAAATCAGCAATGTTTGTGTGCCTCATAATGCAATTTCTGCTGAGATTCAAGTAGCTATTGATGAGGATAACAACAGTGTTGATTAGTGAAAACAAGCCTTAGATAACTGCTTGCTTGCTTGTTTGCCTTTGTTGTCTCTGCTTCTGGAAGTTTGATGTGTGTGCTCGGGGTAGACAAAAGGATATTTTTGGTTACTACTGGAACCGGTTCCATATCTCAGGATTGCCTCTGTTTGGTTCCAGCCTAAGGCTCGTGTTGGTTTCTGAGGTACCACACTGACCTGAGAACAGCCCCAGCAGAAGGGCTCCTGTCTGCTGTGTAGTTTATTCTGGGTTTGCACCACAGGGGAGGAGAGCTGTCCCAAGGCAGAGCAAGGGCGATTTCTGTCATTTATTTGGGGTTTTCTTCTAATATAGCAAACCTCCACCTGCTGCCTTGCTGTCAGCTGTGGGGATGAGAAAGGTGAAGGGTGGGAGCAAGGAGGGTAAGGGGAATTTCTTAGGCTGGCTTCTCTGCCAAAGCCAAAGCACCAGAGCATCCTGTAACTGCAGTCTCAGGAACTCAGAACTGGGTCTGATCTAGGCCTAACTCCTCTTGCTCCTGCAAACCTGGGAGTGCCCTGGAACAAGCTGCCCTCAGTCTGCTCTCGGGCCGACATTTCTGGCCCTGGACTGGCACTTTGTATGTGGGGGAATGGAGTCACCCAGCACTTTGGGTTTCTGTCAGCCAGGCAGAGGAACTGAGTGCAGGGAACAGAGAGATTTAGAAAAAAACTGACATAATGGAAAACTGCTGTGATGTAGCACTTTATCCTCTTGGCCTTGAACTTTTGGAGAGGCCTGTGGGCTTATGGCTCTGCAGCCATCTGTCTGATAAAGAGGCAGGCTCGGGAAGAGTGCTTCCAGATGTTGTGTTTGTGTTTCAGGCCGTGTCACAATCACTTCTTCCCTCTCGCCACATGTGCGCACGTTCTGTTGGATTGGGGTTGCTGTGGCTATCTGTTCACACCGTCTGGGCATCACTGGAAACAGTAATGATATTAGGAGGCTGTGTTTTGTATCATCAGGATGTGGAGGAAAGCAACAAAGCCACTGCAGATCCCTCCCCTGTCTGGTAGCACCATATGCTGCCGAGGGATGTCGGTGAAATGAATTCTCTTGTGATTGAAAAATAAAAGGAAAATGTGTATGTACAATGTGAGTCAGGCTTGAAAAAGTGTGAGCCATGTGGAGTGTGTCTGCCTGTACCAGAACACAGCCAGTCTGCACCCAGCATGGGAACAGACAAGAGTAGTCACACATTATGAGCAGGGTAGGTGTTATTAATTATTTCAGAATCTGGGTCATCCTGCCCTGGCAGTTTTGGGTCAGAGTGGTTTGCAGAGCTCAGCAGAGTGGCAGTGGTGTCTGCTGACCTCAAAACCTTGCAGCCTGAGCAGAGAGCACGATTCTCACAAGGATTCAGAGGTTTAGTGCTTGTGGGTCAGGATTTTTTCATGCCAGTTGTTTATCCTTTTGACTGATAATCGAGGCAAGAGCAGAGCTGAGATGGCACATGCCAGTGCTGTAGGTGCTTGGGAAGTTGTACACGTCTTCAGGAGGTCACATCTGTGTGTGCAGGGACTGAGCTGTACAAACTGTGGAGATACTTTGGGAGGAAGACACCAGCAATGGGTGTCTTAGACCATTAAACCCAGAAACAGAAACAATTTCCATTCATTTACGGGGAAATGCACATCTGAGCAGGCATTATATGTAGATATATGAGCCGAAGGAGAGCTCAGGAGAATCTCCATTCTTCACTGGATGTGGGGAGAAACACCATGACAAAGGATGAGGAGAAGGCTGAGCTACTAAATGCCCTCAGTTGAGCCGAATGAAGCCTCCATAATTCAAGGAAAGGTTGGGAAAAGGGCCCAGGGGTGTTGGTTGGCAGCTGGCTGAACGTGAGCCAGTTGAGTGCTCAGGTAGGGCAAGAGGAGATGCCTCAAATTGCACCATGGGAGGTTTAGATTGGACATGAGGAAAAAATTCACCACTGAAAGGTTGTTAGGCACTGGAGCAGGCTGCCCAGGGAAGGTGTCCCAGGAGGTATTTGAAAGACAAGTGGATGTGGTGCTTGGGGATGTGGTGTGGTGTGGACTTGGCAGTGCTGGGTGAATGGTTGGACTCAGTGACCTTAATTAAAAGTCTCCCATCCTCACCAAGTCCGTGATTCTGGCCTTTTGTTTGGAGCATTGTGCAAATTCCAGTGCAGCCTTTTAGGCTGCTGGTAAATTACTGGTGCAACCCTGGGAGCTTCCAGCGTGAGTCATTCTTGTGCTGTGCATCTGTCTGCTCCCAGTGGCACGTGGGAGTGTGTGTGGTGTCCATAACTGCATCAGGAGTTAGAGCTGAGCCTTTCCCTGCTGCCATAAAGATCCCTTCCCTCCCTGCTTTCTCATCTGATTTCCCAAATAACTTCTCTTTGCCTGCTGTCCTTGCCCTGTGAGGTTTCTCTTTGTTAGGATGCCCGCTCCAGGTCAGATGAGGGCACAGATGTCTCCAGTGTGCAGCGGAGGTGCCGGAGCCACGCTGGACATCTGCACATACGGATGAGGCTCAGCCAGCTGTGCCGAGGAGCAGTATCTTTTCTAGGGCACAGAGGACTGGGGTTGGAAGGTGGCTTCCCAAAGGAGCCTTTCATATGGCTCCTGTTTCGCTGCTTTGAATGTCAGGAGTGTTTATTGAAGCCCTGAGCCGGGAGGGAGGATACAAAGGATGTCTCTGGTGTCTCTCAGGAATAGCTGCTGCGGGAAGGAGGCGGCTGCTCCGTTGTCTCTGGCTGCTGCAGTGTCTCAGGGAGTGTCTGCACAGACCGTCTTGGGAGGGAGTATTTGTTTCCTAGAGCTGCCTGTGCCCTGTGTGGCTGTGGGATCAGGGCAGCCTGTTGAATGAACCTTGTGCATCCTGAGTGGCTCTGGGTTACTGGGCAGCCCTCGCTCACCTTACGGAGAAGTGAATTCCATGGGAGCCCTCGTGGACAAGGACCCTTACAGAGCCCAAAGGACCCCTTCTTCTCACTCCTTGCAGGACTGCAAGTTCAGAAAGATACCATTTGAGATAAGTAGCAATTGTCATGGCAGCAGCACAGGTCTGGGTGGTGCTCCTGCAGCAGCTGCCCCGTGCAGGGCCGGAGCACTGGCCCTGCCAAAACCCGGCAGCGCCGTCAGAGCAGACCCTGCATCCAACACAGACCGTGCTCTGCTGCTCAGCAGCAGCAGTCCCTCCTCTCCAACAGCCTGGCTGAGAAAACAAACTGCCTCTGCACAAGTGGTGGGCAGGATAATAACGGAGAAGTGTTTTCTTCCTGATCAGGTATTTCGCAACAGTCTCTCTTCTGTTGGAAATTCAAAGCAGGGGGTTGTAATCTCATGTGAGGTTGAAGGCCAGTTGTTAGGTGCTGTTGAAAGGAATTTTCTTGTTGGATTTCGACAGAACCTCTGTTAGACTTAGTCCTCACCATTCAAAAACTACTACATTAATCTTTATAGATAACTTAAAATAGTATTAGCCAAGGAGTAAGGCATGCCCATAAGTTTTTTATCTAAGAGAAGAAATTAGAGATGAGTAGAAAGTAGAAAGTAGAGATGAGATAAAAAAATGCGTTAAAGAGATCTACCCATGATCTCTACAGAACTTCCAGTTGCAATAATTTTTTTTTTTTTTTTTTTTTAATCTCCTTTGGAGTTCCTGGGTCTGTTGGGAAGCAAAAGGGCTGAAGCTCCAAGAGAAAGGTCATTCTTCACATATTTCTTGCCCAAATGAAAGCATTAAATTTGTTTGCACAGCAAATTTGTATAGTTTGGAAAAGCTTTTTATGTACTTATCAAAACCAAGTGCTGGAGGCTCAGTCAAAGCCTGCAGTAACCCAGCCTTGCTGAGAAAGCTGCAGCCAGTGCCTTCCTTGCTTTCCAGGCAGGTTGGATATATTGTTTTATTTCATTAGAATGTAAATAGAGAAGAACCCACACAAACAGAATAGATGTGCAATCATGGAATAATGGGACAACAGCTTTCCAGTCGTTCCAGGTTGACAGACAGGTTCAGTAATAACTGCTAACTCCTGATGTCCAGGGTGAGAGGATTTTCTGGCTCTCTGACAAGGTAATCATTTCTCAAGAGCGACCTGCAAACACAGAGTCTGCTTTTCAGCTTTCACTTAGGCTTGGGAACGTGTTTTGAAGCACTCCTGGAATATGCAGGAGGAAAGGCTGCCCGTCCCACTGGCATCTTCTGCCCCACACTGCTGCGTTCTGGCCCCTTGCACACAGCAATCCCCATTGTAATAACCTGTAATTCACAGTGAAGTTATCCACCAGAATCTTCTCCTGATGCAGCGTATTTGTGGGCTGACACTTCTGCTCCTTTTCTCTTTGCACTTTAAATCTCCTTTGGGGCAAGGTCAGCTCTTACTTTTGTGTGCCACTGTTTGGATGGTTTAGCAGCTATTGTAATGGAGCCTTCCTTGTGATTTGGAGGCAGTGGAAGATAAGAGACAAAAGATGCAGAACTGGGGAGGAGGAATCTGTGCGTGTGTATTTTTTCTCACCCTGCCTTTGAAGCAGAAACATCTGCTGAAAGCCACAAACAGCTGAGTTCAGCAGTACCACATCACGCTGCCAAGCAACTCTGCTTCCCTCTGTAACTTTCACAGCAGAGGAAATAAATCAGTCAGGCAATAAAGAATGGAGCAAATTTAGGAAAAAGTGCCAAAAGCCAAACCTTTCAAGAATAAAGTGAATAAGAACTTTGTTAGTATTCGGCGAAGCAAATTGAAATATGTTTCTTACGCATGTAAACCCTCTGTGCCATTGCTGCTTGAGGAATTTTGTAATAACAAAACTCCTCTGAGCTAAAGACACTTAAAACTGGTGAGGAGAGACCTCTAGAAAGCTGACTACAATATAATAAAAGACAATTAGATGATTTTAAATACTTTTTCCATCCAGTGTCTCTGTCAGATCAGTCACAGCTGACCAACTAACAGTGGTGAAGTATCACCATCAATCTGAAACCTTTACATTCCTTACACAAAACACAATATATTAGACAGCTGAACCATTTGTTTCTGCACTGGCTGAGATATACTCTTCCAGTCAAAGTTACTTCGGTTTGATGTGTTACTGCCTATTTAAAGTACAGATAAAAAAAAAAATCTCTATTTCTTGTTACATAGTAATGTGGACTGCTCTGTGAAACAGGTGGAAAATTATTACATAAATGTTAAGTCTTTGTTGTAATCTTACAAGTTAAGCAAGGCTGTTAAGAAAACCAGTTGGCAAGTGCTGACGGGGAGGATTTGGGGATGTGCTGCTGGTGCTCTCCTGCTCCCCGCTGGCAGCAGAGCCGTCCCTGCAGCCCCCATTCCTGCCTGCCCTTTTGCTTCAGATCATTAAGTTGTGTTCCCAGCTGCCCCTCGTGCGGAGCTCAGTCCGTTCCTTGTACACCTGCAGCAGGGGATGGTCAAACATGGCACAGTTTGAGGGCCTGATCTGTCAGGTGGGGTTGGTGCATCAGTCCAGGTGTGTTTGCTGCTCTGAGGCTCTCACATCTCAGGCATAGAAAACCTTGCTCCTCTCCTCTCCAGTTATCTCTGTAGAAAGGTGTTGGGAACTGCTGGGCTCTTGTCCTGCCGCTCTCCAGGGCTTTTTTGTGTTCCATGCACTCCTGTCTGTCTCCATCCACCTGCTGTCCCTCTGCTGGAGCAGGCAGGAGGTTCATTGATTGTGCAGCAGGGTCCCAGCACATGACAAACACAATAACAAATTATCACATCCCTTATCTGGTTAGTTCCCTGTCTCTGCCTGCAAATACTTGAATGGATCCTTTGTAGGCTGACGCAGAGATAATGGGAATTTGTTGCATAACTGGGAGCAGGCCCCATTAGCAGTGCCTCAGAGTGCAGGAAGCAGCAGCATTACTGCTCTGCAAACGCTCCCAGCCTGGGAGCACTGTTAGCAGACACAACAGTTCATGGAATTCAAGCTGGACAGAACACAACTCAGCAAAACCCAGGGCTTCTCACATTCTCTGAGGATGGATTCCATTCAGCTCGCCCTGCACGTTTTACACAGTAAAGCAGGGATAATACATGACCTTTTACAAGCTTAGGAAGTAAAAATCTCTGCCTGTTATAGAAAAAGCAACTCCTGTAGTTTAAAGAGCTGTCTTGTATCAGAGATCATTGCTGTTCTCCACACAACTCACCCTTGAAAGAGGAGTTATTCTATTGGCTTCTGTAAGTCATCATTTGCAGATCATAACTTATCTGCAGCTCAGGCTGCAGGGAGACCTCTGGTATTTCACGTTCTGGGAATGACAGAAGATCTCAGGTTTTTTCACTGTCGCTTCATGGTGAATACCAGCAAATACTGACATTTTAAAAGGCAGCCTTTTATTTTCAGAGCTGTACAGCCACAGTCCCTTAAGTGTAAATCAGTGTTGGACTTGTGTTGCACTGTGTCAAGGGCTTGTACAAATCACCTGCTCTGAGCTGGGGTTTGTTCATGGATTGGTGGCTTGGAGGGGACATAGGAAGTGTTTGGAGGATTCTCTACATTTCCTGAAAGCTTAGCAAGATAGAGCCTGACTGCTCTTTTGAAAGGTGGTAAATGTCTGTGAATGCCCCAAAAAAGGTCAAATCCTGGCTAAATAAGTCCCTGGACTCCTGTTTCTTTGAGTAGATGTTATGGAGCATTAAGATCTGTAAGCACATCCTTTTGTAGTGCTTTCAAAATTAGGGATGAAAAAACAAATGGGAGTAGCAGTGTTATACAAGAGTTGCTAATGTTTTTTGATGCACTTTTTCCTTAAGCAAGGTAATTCAATACTTTTTCTTGGAAAAATCTGTGATGTGTCCCTGTTGCTTGGGAGGCTCAGGATGAGGAGTGTCAAGGACTAGATTGAATCAGTCCATGTCCACTGGAACAACGTAGAGGGGTTTGTCCCACAGTCATTCACAAAAAACTTCTACAGCTTTGTTGTTACTGCTTTACCAACATGCCAGTAATTTCATGGGGAACTGAGTTTATTAAAGAAAACCAAGATGTTTGTTGTAGAGAGGCTTTTGGATCGATCAATGCTGAATTCCTGATGGCTTGCCAGGAATTTCAGTCCCAGTTAAGTTTCCAGGGAAGAAACCTCAGCTTCATTGAAGCAAATGGCAAAATTTCCTTTGCAGACTGAATTTCACCCCAAGTTTAGAACAAATTTTGACTCTTCTCTCCTTTCTGCTCTCTGATGTACAGCTCAGAAAACGAGGTAATCTCTCCCATCCAGGGCTGTGACAACAGCTTGCACCCTCCCCTCCCATGTGTACACCTTCATACATGATGGTAATTATTACAAAAAGGAGTTTGAAGTAGCACCCCATTGATTTTTGGCTTCCATGCTGCAGATTAATGGACAGAGCTCGCACTCTTTGTAATCACACTGGTAGAAATTCAATAATGACTGCCAGAGTACTCAAGTGATGAATTCAGACACTGAATTCATCCCTATTTCAACTATTTTTAATGAGACTGGCATGTTTGGCAGTGCCATCAGATGGTTTGGAAAGCGAGGTGCCCTGTCAACCAAAGCATCACTGATGGGCCAGCTAAGGAGAATTTCAGTGTTTGCATCTGTTCTCTTACCCAGAGTAGGTCACAGTGTCTGTGTGGCATGGAATTCATTCACTGGAATGTACTGAGCAAAAGAAATCTGTGATGTGTGTGATCTGGATGCAGTACTCCACTAGAACAAGATTTCAGCCAAATCAGAGCTCAGCAAGTACCACTGACAATCCCCAAAGTAGCAGAGTCTCTCTGCTTAGTTTAGCAATTGTTCACTTAGGTTTGGAGGCTTTAATTGCATGTGATTATCATTTCCTGTGGCGTTTTTGTCATGTCTGAGAAAGTGCAGGAGCATGGTGAGGCTCTCCACTTGGAGATGCTATTTGTCAATTTTTATCTTGAGAAATGTCCAGAGATTTAATGAGACTGGGAAGGAATATTTAAAAGCTGAATCTCTTCGTTGCTGTATGTATGTTTGGCTGTCTGTATGTGGGCAGTTCCACAGTTTGGTTACGCCTGCTGTGATTTCCTCACCAGCTGTAAAACCCCTGTACATTACAGATAAACATTGTTTAAATGCAGGGTAAATTCCCAACAGAACTCCTGGAAAAGTTAACCTGGAAATGTCACAGTAAGTGCAGGGGACTTGACCACTCAGAATTGTCCAGAAACTCCCAGAACCACCCAAGAAGGGGATTGTTGCCATCTTCTGTTAATCAAAGCTGTGTTAATTATTTTGACAGGCAGCTTCTCCTGTTCTCTGCAGTATTTGTGGGGCTGGTAGAGTTGCTGAGGTGAGATGAAACACAGAGTCATCAAACATGATATAATTACCACGTCCCTCAGTGATGCAAATCATCAGAGATTTGTTGTGGTTCACTGTGGATCACACATTAATTCATCATGTGGGTTTATTAAACAAAAAATATCCCACAAGATACCCAGAGTCATAGAGCAGCTTGCATTTAGAGCAAACCCAGGACACTCGAGGGCAAGTGGCTTTTACGTGTTGTGCATAAATAGGCTCTGACTTTTTAAATGTTGGAAAAGTATGAACTCTTCACCACCATCTGCTCCCAGAGGATTCCTGATTTCACTGGCTTTGCTTTGACCTCGACAACTGGTTTTGAAGAGATGTGTCTGTAATTGGCAACAGGAGTTAAGACCCAGCTCTCAGGACAAAGAAATAACCAGGTTCTGAATTTGGAGCTCGATTCAGCGTTCAGTGAGGTCTAGGGAAGAATGTCCATTAGCTTTAACATTTCTGTGTTTGTGTGAATATATATCTTTAATTCAGGTCACACACTCTTGACCCTGGAGCAAGAGCACAGCGGGGATGTGCATGAGCAAGAGAGTCCTTCCAGGCCCCAGAGTTGGGGCATCACCCACACATGGGATGGAGAGATGCTTTAACCCCCAAAGTGCACTAAATTATTTCTATTTGTTATTATTTGCCATCTTTCCTGTGTTTCCAGTTTTCAGTCCCCCGTGTACGTGTGAGAGACAGAGTCTCAATTTCAGTGACACTCTCAAGATAAACCCCAGCTTATGTGGAGTAAGCAGCTGACTGAAGTATTTATCAGGCTCTATTATAGCTGTTCCTGCCTGCTGGAAAATTATTCACAAGTACACAAGCATGACTTCATTTTGCCAGGAAGCAAGACCATTAATCCTGCCTACTTTGAAGCCACGTCTTTTGTGGACTGTGGTGGGTAACTTATCTGTTCAGATTACTTAGATTGTTGGAGACTTCATCCCTTTGTAATGTTAATGACTGCTGAGTAGCTCTGAGTAGCCCTGCATGAGAATTTTTTCTTGTATTTAAGACTATTTTTCTTTTCCATCTTAGGTTTTTTCTTGTATTTTCTTACATTTGACTGTGCTTAGTTCTAAATTCTTGCATTTCTTATTTTACTATGTATTTAAATTTTTTTTATATAATAAATCCTCTCAAAGGGGGATTTGGTTTCTAAGGAGTTAATTGCTGCGTGCTATTTTACTCATGAGCCAATTGAATCAGATAATTTGCTGTTTCCTGAGTAATGTCAGAGAGTGTACAGAAAGATCTTTTGTTCCACTGAAGATGTTAAAGAGGGTTTGAGGATTCCTTTCTCTGCAAATCCTTTACATGAAAGATTTACAGTATGTACGCTCCAAGATTTGGAAATGCTGCTATTTAAGCATCTACACGTGTAATTAGTCACTAATTGTTAGCAGCTCGTACTCTCTTTAGCTATTTTATTAGACCTGTTCCAGATATCGCTGAAATCAGATCAGGAGAGTGCGTAAACCCCTCAGTTTTATAGATGCTGCTGGTTCTTCACCTTAAGCAGGGAAAGATGGAATTTTCCAAGGCACTGGAGTGCCAAGGTTTGCACCCCTGAAGTTCAAGAGCTTTTTGGTGATTGTAGCCCCCAGCTCCTTTCTGTAGGACCCCAGCCTGGCCTGTGCTCCCCTGGGGACAGCTCCACCTCCCTTCCCAACAGCAGCTCCCTCATTTCACACATACAAAGCACAATTGCACCCCTTGGAGGAACCTTTTTGTTTCCACCTTCTCTGTGGGTCAGTGCTGCTGGTTTTCTTACCAGAGACTGGCAGCCAAAATCCTGCTGGAGACACCCTGGGAGGACAGGATGAGCACGAGTGATTGTGGGGATCAAGGATGAGGAGCAGCAGCTCTGGAGCTCTGGTTATGGAGTGATTGTGAGGGATCACAAGGAGCAGCAGCTCTGGAGCTCTGGTTATGGAGTGATTGTGAGGGATCACGAGGAGCAGCAGCTCTGGAGCTCTGGTTATGGAGTGATTGTGAGGGATCACGAGGAGCAGCAGCCCTGGAGCTCTGGTTATGGGAGCTCACAGGAGCCTTGGCTGCAGCCTGCCCCTGTTGCTCACAGCGCAAACACGCACTGAACGCTGAGGGCAGAGCTGGGGCTCCCTATCCCAGGGCTTTTCTGAGCTCACCCATGCCCTGGTGATTCCCTCAGAGGCCGTGCAGGTTAGCACTGAGCTCTGCACTGGGCCACCAGAGCCGGTGTCCCTTGGCTCAGCAGCGAGGATCTGAAGAAAAACAAGAAGCAGGGGGCTAATTAGCTGGGTCACCAAGTGCTCAGGCTTGGCAGGGGTGCTGGGAGCAGCAGAAGGACTTTGTGAGTAGGATGGAAGTGAAGAGATGCTTGTCTGGACCAAACCTCTCCTGAGCCTTTAAAAGTTTTCTGTCTCTCATTAAAATCAAGTGTAGATGATGTGGGCATTCCAATTTCTGTCTTCCGTGTCTCTGTACTGCTCTTTTTAAAATCTTAATGCTTCTGACTCCAATAGCCAAAACATCTCAATTATTGTCACACTCCAAGTAGCTCAATGATAATAGTTCTCTACAGGGAAAAAAGTAGTTTAAGTGAAAGAAAGAGATTATTAGATGCAGGAAAAATATGTCAGCAGTCATTCTCTCTTTGCTAAGTAGCTGTAACTTAAATTTTAAAAGAAAGTGTTGAAATTACTGCTCTTCAAAGGGAATCCAAAACTATAATGGTTGTTCTTTTTTTAAGGAAAGTCACATTTCTCCTGGGGCTAATGCCATAAGGTTCTTTGTTTGTACTGAGAACAGCAGAGTGCTAAACAAAGAACAAAGATTGATGTTATTAGAGGGAGATCTGTGCACTTATAATTTCATGGTTTATAGTCTACCATTCCTGGTCTTGGCTCCCTTCTGTGCATTTCTACTCACTGGGCTATAGAAGCAGAATTTCCACATTGCCATCAGTCAGTGACAGCATTTTGACATTTGTCCAAGGTTATGTGGACATCTAACCCCAAATTTGTTTCTGTTGATACCTGAAAACTTAGCCCTGCAAGTCTGGAACTTGCAGGCTTTCCCAGAGTTTCCTAAAGGTGTATAAAGTTAACCTTCAAGGTCTTTGTAGGGCTGGTGTCCCTCTAGTCTCTTCTCTAAACCAGTTTCCACATTCATCAGTCTTTTTGCTGTGAGACCTACTGATGTGGGTAGAAATGACCTCCCTAACGTGTCCTTCTCCTAAGATATATACTGGAGATAATGGCCGTTATTCCTCTCCTTGACATTCCAGGTTAAAAATACCAAAAGCACTCAGCTCAGTTCTCCCTCCAGTTCCAGTCAATTTCTGGGAAGGACATTGATTTGATTAATTACCCTTTTGCAGCAGCAATGTGCTGGAAGTTTCTTGGGTGACCTCTGGATCATGGAATTGCTGCTGCCTGGGAACTCTCCATGGCACGCAGAGCTTTGGCCTGGGCCAGTTTGGGCCCATTGTGTCAGAAGGGGGAAATGGTTGATCTCGTGAATCCATGACATTCTCTTCAGCCCTGTGCACTCTCTCCTAAGTGCTGTTTCTCTCCAGCGATGCCCAGAAAGCTGCCCACGCTCTGGGACTGCTGGGCTGGAGGAGAGCTGGGTGATGTGTCATGGGATGCCTCAGCCATGCCCTGTTGTCATCATGGGCCACCCAGGCTTGTGTGATGCAGCCCTTTTTCATTCAGCTTAAACTTCTGCTAACACTGGTTAAGCCCCCAAAGATAAGAGCTCTTGTGTGGGGTGGTTGCAGTCTCTGCACTTCACTGCCAAAGCTGTGGCAAGCCAGGGAAGGCTGTGCTGCTGATTCTGAGTGTGTGCAGGCTTCAGTTCTCTCCTCCCCACCTTAATCTTGTTGCCTAAAAGTGTCCTTTACGAGAAGAAAGCCCCAGTGCTGCAGGACTGGCTGATGTGCTGGGGACCTGCCTGCACAAACTGCACTGCCCAGGTGCTCACTTGTCCTTTGAACGTGAAAAGACAGCCAGGTGGAGCCTGGGGTATTACTTGGTACAAAGCAAACATTTAAAAAACACCGAGTTTCAGGTCCTTGCTGGTAATGGAAAGTGCTATTTTCAAAAGTGCCATTTGACATTTAGAAGATTAACTGGTATTGACTTCCTGTGTGAGTTGGGCTCCTGAGCATCTGAGTCACTTTTGGAAACCTGAGCTGGCCATCTGTTTCACTTAGGCTTTGCGGTGCCAAGCGAGGCAATGCATAAATACTTTGATGACTATAGTTTGTAGTACCTAAATTTAAAAAAGCAGTTATTTCAACAGCCTGACACCTATTGGAATTTTCAGAACTTCTGGGGCCTCGAATTCCCAGTGCCTGGGAGAAAGCAGATGCATTTGAAAGCAATCAGAGTTTGAAAGGAACTTGTGTTCTTGAAAACCCCAGAGCTACCCCAGCACTTTCGAGTGTGGCAACAAGGTACTTCCAGAAATTTCACCTGCATCCCAATGAGAGTCTGGCAGCAGACGTTGAACTTGAAAGCAAAGTATATTTCTTGAAATGGAACCAAAAAGTGAGATATAAAATGATAATATATAACATAGGGACCTCCTAGTGCAAATTTGTGTACAGATTGAGAGGGAGAAAGTAAGAGAGGAAATGCAGGGCCCTGCTCCACGTGGGGCTGCCTTATGGAACTGCAGGGAAGGGCGGGGTTGTGCTGAGCAGTGGCTGCTAGTTTTTGGTTAAAGATGGCACTGCAGTTTTTTTACTCCATTATAAATAACTGTGTGTTGATTGTTTTTAAGGAATTCAGAACAATGGCTCGTGTTCGAGTTTTTTCCTGCAGCTGGGTCGGGAGCATAGAACAGCCTTAGTTTTATGATTTCTTAGCTTTAATGTGAATTAAACAGTCATTGGACTTTCTGGATGAGGTGGGTCTGGACTGATTAACATGAGAGTAGGTGCAAATAATTTTTAAAATATTTGATTCATACTATACAACTCCCTGATTTCCTTTATACCAATGTCAGAGCACTCAAAGCCTCCCTCACACAGTAGGCAGAGCTCTGCAAATTCCTCAGGACTCAATTTAAACATGGGTGTATTGTTTGTGTCCTCATTTCTCCCATGAACTCCTGCATGACCTTGGGCAAGTCACTTCATTTATCTGTCCCCCAGCTCCGATAACACGAACTAGGTTAATAGTTCTGTACTCCCCAGAGCTGTGCATAAAAACTCTGTCTGAAAGCAGCAGGAGAAATGTATTAGTATTGTTGCTGATGTTATGGATCTATTTAAGCAACGTGTCCTTATGGACTTGTGCATCATATGAGGAGCCCCTCTGAAGGCAGCAGGACTGTTTACACATGGAAAGTGGTTTGCTGGACAGTGGCCAGAAAACAGGGATGAACCCATAACCAGTAGATATTCCCCAGGGCATTGAGCAGCAGGAATGATGGTTCAGAGCCGTGTTAGGAGGGTGGTGAGATACAGAAATAATTGTCGTCAGGATTTAGGCATTCAGGAGGCACAGTCTGCTTTGCATGTAAACAAAATGTACGTCTTGAGGGAGTCTGTGTCTTGGCTAAATCTGCTCATGTATAAATCCTCTTTTTTAGGCTTTATATTTTGTAATCATTGTAATTTAAATTCAGCTACAGTCCACAGGATTTGCACATTTTACCACCATTAAGGAAGTCAATAGGAGCTGTGCATCCCACTCCCCGTAGCTGCCCTTCAATAATTAACTCCTTCCCCTCTCCTAAATCTGACATTAGGGACAGCAGCAGCACTTGAGACAGCCTTTGAGAGCGTTCAGCCTGAGAATCTGCATGTGAAGGACGATTGATTCAGCTGTTGTGTGTTTGTCTCTCCTGTCTGCCTGGCTTTCCTGGGCTGCTGAGCTGCTGCCCTGTGGTTGCTGGGTAAGCCACAGCTCCAGCCATGAGCAGAAGGTTGGCCCAAGCCCTGGTGATTCCCATGCCAGGGGATCAGGCTGCCAGCAGCACGGCCCCTGAACCCTTTGGTTTCCTTCTGATGTTTGTTTGGCATCCTTCCCATCACACACATTGCGTGGAATTAACCAACTGCATGTGCTCTGCCAGCTAAACAGATTCCTCACAAATTCACTGCTGAGACAAACTGATGCTGGGACGGGAATCCCCATTCTGCTCCATTCTGCTGCCATCCCTTTTGTCCTTCCTTCAAGTGTTTCCATTTCCCGTCGAGAAGGTTGTGAGTGTTTTGTAGCAAAGAGCTTTCCAGGAGTGACAAACGCTGCTTTGCCCGCTGGAACGGGAGGCAGATGTTCCACGGAGCAGGACAGAGAGAAAACACACCCAGCTTTGCCCACCAGCCATGGCTGAGTGTTCTCCCTGGGGTTAAACATGGAGAACCCAAACCTGCTGGAGAGGGGGTGCTGAACATCACCTCAATCATGCCTGCTAAGTATTGTAATTGAAGGAAAGGGATCCTCAATATCTGTGTTACATTTGGAGCATTTTATTGACTCAGAGAGGAACTTGGGGTTGGCTTTTTTTTTCCGTGGAGGCAATAGTAAAATTTGACAGGTGATTTTGTAGATGAAGACAGTAAGCAGCTGTTGAAAATGATAATGTCTGAGTGGTTTTGTTGTTTCTGTGAAAACTTAGTTACACTCATTTTAGATTAATTTTTCATTGTCTTCTGTAAATGAGAATTGCTTACACGGCTGCTTCAAATGGGACTTTGATTGCTTTCCATCTACTGCCAAAACCCTAAAAGACAAAAAAAAATCAAATGCATAAACCCACTTATGAGCAAAGATACAATAAATTCGTGTTATAGTGCATTTTAATTCGATAAATTAAAGTTTTGCTGTGCAGCAGTTTGTGTTCATGTGTGAGAGAGGCGGATACATCAGCCACTTAAATTCAGCACTGTGTTAAACAGCAATAAAAGCAATTCTGGCTGCTATTGGGAGCTTTTGGTGTGGTATTATGGAATTTCCCAAAAGTCTGAGAATCAGTGTGGGAGAAATGAAATTAAATGTACTCATGGAAAAGGAAGTGCAAGTGCAGTCTTGCAGCAAAGCCACCAGAGAGGGATGGAGAAGGCAGAGCTTCAGTTCACCTGCAGATTTCCTGTGCTCACTTTTTTTGGGAATGTGGAAGGAAGGGGCCGCCCTTGAAATCCAGGCACAGCACTGAGGGCTGGGTCCAGTTTGTAGCTTCTTGGTGGGATCTGGAACAACTCATTTTTCAGTTTATCAATGGAACTAACAGACATCCTTTCACACTTCTTGTTTGTTTTGTCTGAGTGTGGTCACAAAGTCTCCTGTTAAGTGAAACCATCTTTGTAGTGCAAAACACCACTTAGGACAGCATTGTGCCAGTACCCAAAAGAAAGAAGGCAAAATAGGTACAAAACGTCTAAGCCATGATTCAGCCCTGCTTTGACGTACATCAGAGGGATTTCAAGCTTGCACTGACTCCCTTTTGTGGGTGATGTCACCCAGGATGGATCTTTGTTTGGGTCTGGGGAAGTGGTCAGGATCTATTGTTTGTGAATTCATGGAATGATAGGGCAGGTGTGAGTGAAGGTCATCTGCCTGTTTGTTAGATCACACACTTAATAACACTCGACTCCTGTGCTGACCTTTTGCAGAATCTTGTTTTGGCATAAATGTCAGGAAATGAAAATATCGATAAATACAGTGCCAGGATTTAAACTGTAACTTCGGCTTGTGGGGAGCAGCTATTTGGGTGCCTTCACTTGGTTTTGAAACCTTGTGCATCAGCCAGTCCCTTCATATCAGTACCTCTGAAGATGTTTCTAATGCACATCATTTGCCTTTGCAAGGCTTCACACCACAAAGAGCATTGTTCACAGGGGGAAATCACTGCCTCTTTAACAAATGGATACTCCAAAGTTCACGGCAGAGCCGTTTTTTATAACTTCTTCACCCGAGGAAGTTCAGCTCAGATGTGCCAATACATTTTTTAAGGAGCTCCTCTTTTCCTTCCATTGAGCCAGTTCTTCTGACAGGCTTAATAGGAGGCCAGGGAAGACAAATGACTGCTGTGAGATGATACAGTCACTCCATGACCCCACAAAGGGCTTTACACAGACTCTTAACACACGTGGACCTTCCAGAAGCCAGCAGCTAATGGAGCTGCCTGGCTCCTCCCGGTTTCCAGAGCTTGGAAGGAGGGAGAGAGGAAGGGGCAGCAAGCGAGGGAGGGAATTGATCTGTAAATAGAAGAGCTGGTCTGAATCGCCCTTGGCAGTGTTCCCCTGCATGGAAAGGGCCCAGGCTGTGTGGTTAATGTCACAGGAGGTGATGGTAGAGCTTGGCCAGCAGAGGATAACGTAAATCTGATGTGCAGTTTGAGAACTGGGAGTGGGGAAGGGGAGCAGATACAACCTCAGCTTGACAAACTCAGCCTGTCCAACGTGTTTTCTTGTGTCTGTGTCACTTCCCACTGTACACACAGAGCATTTCATTCACAAGTCCGATGTCCTCAGCCTTTGGCTTGTCACAGATGGTTTTGTGCTTGCCAGTAAATTACATCAGTGATTCCAGAAGCCCCTTTTTTTTTTTTTTTTGTCTGCTGGCACAGGTAGAACATGGAAGTACAGTTCGATAATTTAATGCAGCCAGTTTAGACATTCTCTGTTTTTTCTCTTCCCTCTCTCTGTCCTCTTCACCAAGACATTTAGTGTCTTGTTGGTGATCTGTGAAGCACATCACCAACAAGAGGAATTGAATAAAAATCCACTGATGTCAGGAAATAATGTCAATTTACACTAGATGACATCTACTGAGGATGAAGAGACAAACTCTGATAGCCTAGAGCATTTCTTACTTGCCTTAGGCATAATTTTGTCTTTATATTTGAATACTTGGAGATTGGTAATCCTGTAAATCCCTTTTTCTATATTCAAAAAGCTCCATCTGCCTTGGGAAACCCTTTAAATTAGTCCTAAAGGCCAAGTCTCTTTATAGAAATAACTGGATAGCACAGATATCGTATCTGCAAAAATAACAGCCAACTTCCTAGTGAAAAGTAATTCTTGGAAGAGTTGGCAATGCTGCTAAAAATTATTAAGAAAATATTTGTCCATTTTCAAAAGGCTTTTTGACTGAATGTCATATAGATATGAGCATGTTTGGAATGTATAACAGACCCTGAAGATTCTCCCGTCTAGAATGGGAGAATCCTCTCTCGTTCTGGTACAAGCTGTGTGTTCTGCAGCCAGCAGCAGCAGGGTATTTGCAGAGATTTGTGCCCTGTGTTTGCCACTTCTGTGTGTACCATGTTGGCCTAGCACAGCTCTCCCTCTCAGAGCAGCACAGCTGAACACTCCTGGAGATCCAACTCCTAATGTCGCGTTGCCCTGCAGAGATTTTGTCTCTGCATTAGCCAGAACTTTAAGGATCTGGAAGGGGAAGTTTCTGTTTCTGTTGAAATAATCCCCAAGCAAAGAGAGCTCCTGTGTCCTGAGCAGTCCTTTGCAGCTGACTGCTCTGACAAGGGATGCCACAGCACGGGGCTGGTCCCAGGTGAGGGCAGTAGCACAGGTGTGGAGCAGAGGAGAGCCACACTGTGACCCCAGCTCACTGAGGGGAGCGACAGCAAAGGGAGCACCCATCCCTCGTGCAGTGCAGCCGGGTCATCTGTGGGAGCACAGCGTTACAGCTGCTGGAATATTCAATAGCAGCCTGCAAGCAGCTCTCTGCTGGTGGAAAAGGTCATCTCTTGGTTTGCCTTGGGCTTTAGAAAATACTTTCAAATTGTCCTGGCTTCTCTAAGCTGACAGTGCTGCTGGAGAGAGTGCCTGAGGGTACAGGAGAGGTGACACTGGAACTGTGGCCCCACTCCCATCAAAATGAAAAGCAGAACAGCGATTGACTCGAGCCAAAGTAAGGTCAGGTCCAAAGTGTCGCACGTCCCGTGGATCAGTGTTGTCATCATGCTGGTTTTCAGACACAGGAGAACGGGTAGCAGCACTCACTGCACAGCTTCAACAGTTCGGAGAGATGTTGGCACAAATTTTAATGGATGGAGCGTTTCCTGCACGCTCTGGTTTCTGTATTTAAAGGAAAGTGCTGCATGCTGAGGGGAATAATAACGTGTCCATGATTCACTCCTTTTGTAATGGCTCTGAAGGTGTTGCAGCTGACCAGGAGTGCTGCCCCAGGAAAATCAAGCCAGATGAAGGATCAGGGAGGAGGCTGCAAGGGGCAAACTCCTTTCTGTTGCTGCTCTTCATTTCCAAGACCGCCCTGTCTGGGTGGCTGTCATCATCCTTCTCATCCTTCCCCCTACTGAACCTTGTTTCCGTATTGCTCTTGCAAGGCTGCTGTATCAAACAAGAACCCATGACAGCATCCTTGGGTTTTCTCTCCCCACAGCTGGGTGTTAGCACTGGCAGCTCACATGAGAGCAGAGCACAGCTTGGGCTGACAGACAGCGAGTGCTTGTCTTCAAGAATTGTCTCTTACGTGACATTCACACAGCTGTGGAGTCGCTGCTGCTGCTGTCCTACAGGAACAATTAGAAGTGTAAGAAGATTTCTCAACATGCAGACAAAGGTGGAAATGCAACTGAAAAGCCCCAGGTGAACAGCAAGCTGAGATGAAGTTGCCCAGAGCAGCTGTGGCTGCCCCTGGATCCCTGGCAGTGCCCAAGGCCAGGCTGGACATTGAGGCTTGGAGCAAGCTGGGACAGTGGGAGGTGTCCCTGCCAGGGCAGGGTGGGACTGGATGAGCTTTAAGGTCCCTTCTAACCCAAACCATTCTATGATTCTTTGATTGTCTGACTGTGACTCTGTGGGCTGCTGGGGCTGGCTGAGCAGTGGGACATTGCAGTCCACAGCAACGTGGCCCTTGGCATCGTTAAGGAGGAAATTGTTAATGACCACTGTCATTTTTAAAGTGTCTTCTGGCATCAAGGTTTTTGTTCCTGCAAAAGGAGTTGAGGCAGGATGACAGGGGCACAAATTGAGTCAGGAGATGGCTGATAGACAAACTGATGGGATTTGAGAGCTAGAGATTTTGTAGAACCTGTTTATAAATTGAAGGAAACCTTTATGTATGAAACTCACCCCTTTCAGACCATCTGTAGTGTGAATGCAGAGTGGGAAGGGGGCAGTTCTTTGAAAATAAACTTAGAAACTGGCAAAGAACCCGAGGATGTGGCACCCACCCCACAAACCTCATCAAGCTTTATCACCTCCTGCAAGTACCAGGAGAGGACTGTGAGTCTGATAATGTCCACTTTTGTGAGGATTTCCCTGGAGGATTGACCTTCTACTCTTTTCCATTTCCACTTAGAGAGAAGATAACCCTTGATTTTAGTTTTAAATTAGACTAATGGGACTTACTTACCCAGTGGTTAGGTTGAGGCAGCAGAAGGAAGCCCGTGTGTGGTTGAGGAGTGAATCAGCAGATTTCTCCTTGTGTGCTCTCAGAGTTCAGCTCCAACACGTGAATTCGTGTGGGACAATCCACACGGGGCTGAATGTCACCACACGTGGCCACAAATCGTTAATTCTCGCTCCTTCTTCCAAGCAGCTGGTTCAGCCCTGCCCTGCTGATGGCAGGCTGTGATCTCACAGGGTTGGCACAGTGTGTTATCTCAGACTCCTGTGCTGCCCCGAATGGGATTGCTCCCCGTTCTTTGTGCTCCTCCTCATCTGGCTGAGCACTGCACCCCTCTAATCCCTCCTGCAGCTGCCATGTGTGCAGAGGAGCGTCTCATTCTGGCTTTGCATTTCCCCAGAGCCTTGGGAAGCTGGGCTTTCATCAGTCTAATCCCACCTGTGATCAAACAAAGTGTTCAAAGTCAGCAAAGAGCAGGAGTGGTGACTAATATTGTTGAAGATTTCAATAACAAGGGGAAAATTTGTTCTTTAGAAGCTTTTTTTCTTTTCTTTTTTGGACAGTGTCCCCTAAATGTCATTTGTATAATTACATAGAAACATATTTTGACTCACCTAGTGCAAAAAGGCATAGAAAGAAGGGCATAAAAAGGCAGCAGTGATTGCTTGGAAAAAATCCCAGCAGAGCTTTAAATCTTCGCTCTGGGCAGTGAGGCAAATGTGTGACTCCGTGGTGCGTGGAGGGATTCTGTGCTAGGCTCTTGTTTATTACTTTCTGCAATAGAAACCTTGCTGTTGTTTAAGGAGTGTTCTGATATCACGGGGCCTGGGGTTTCCCCTAGCACTGCTACACTCTTCCTGGGGGTCAGGGGAAGATGAAGTTTTTTCCCTAGCAAAGGAAACTCACCTCTGTAGAGTACATCCCTCAAAAGCCTCATCCAAGTCCATTGTGTTTTCTTGCTTTGCCTGATTTAGCACATTTGAAACTGAGGTTTCCCAACAAACTAGACATGGCTATTTTCTAATTGAGGTGCTGTAGGGGGAAACCAGATCTGGACAGAGCCACAGATGTCAGAGTCATCACTTCAGAGCTGCTCTCAGAGTTTATCTGCAAGTGTTTTGCCAGTCGAGTAGGCACTTGCTTTTCTCCCAGGTCATTTAACATTAGGATCATGTCTCCTTCATTTGTCTTCTTGAAATATTGAGGACACATTGCTCTCCGTGTGCCTGACAGCAGACAGGAGCGTCTGCACTCTGCCTGGAGACCGATGGCCACTCTCAGCTCTGAGCAGAAACCTCTCAGCTGCAAACACAAACGTTCACGTGTCCAGTGAAATCTCCAAAAGTAGCTGCGATCTCCTGCAAACTCTGACGAACATTTTGCTTAAAGACAGCTTTTCTGCTCTAGCAGATCTCTTGTGTATTTTCCTGCCTTTTCATTCTGTTAAACAGCAGGGTCGGATACAAATGCCAAGGAGCAAAGATCCAGGGCTTCTCCACGTAAACGCAGAGTCAAGGCCTGGAGTCTCCATCCTGCTGGTGACAACGCCTTCATTTGCAAAACAGAGTGACTTCTTTTTTAATCCACCCTAACACCAAACAGATTTTGCCCCACAACTTACTCTCTCTTCAAAACAAAGTATTTCTCATTGTGAAAATTACAACTTCTTTGTGGAAAGCAGAACATTAAAAAAAGGAAATGTATTTTTGGATAGAAACTTTGATGTTTGTAATTGTGACACAACATTAGTGATGGAGTTGGGGAGAAGTCACAGAATCCCAGAATGGTTTGGGTTGGAAGGGACCTTAAAGTTCATCCAGATCCAACCCCCTGCAATGGGCAGGGACACCTTCCTTTAGACCAATTGCTTCAAGTCCCATCCAGCCTGGCCTTGAATGAAAAATGTATAAAATTATAAATTTTTATACTACTGTCAATGCAGTAAACATAAGGAGAAAGAAGAATATAGATACCCAGAAGTGAAAGGGTGAACTTGCTAGTGAGATGCTGAATTAGGCAGAAATCCAAACTTAGATAGTTGGTGTAATCTCAAATCTATCAGCCGTGACAGTATCCGTTTAAATGAATCCTTAAAAATGTTAATTGCACATCACAGGCACTTCAGCAATGACATTTCTGCCACTGAATGTCGTGGGGACATTTTTCCTTTTATTATCCTTGAACAGGAGGAGTGAACTACTGGAGTTAGCCACCAAATAACTGTATCGTGAAATGTAATGGATCTACCTCCAGTATTTATGCTGGTTCTGCTTTCAATAAGCTGCTTTTTAAATTTACAATGAGCAAGAGCTTTGGCTGGCATTAGGAAGGCAGCGTTGTTAAGCTTTGCTTTATGAACTGTAAAATAAAGGTTTGTCCATCAGACTTCCAGAACTGCAGCTCCTGAAAGCCCCAGGGCCCATGGTTTTCGTAAATTTGAGTAAGAGCTGGTTTATAACTGCAGCCTGGAGTTGGTCACATTTGTGTCTGATTTCCCCAGGACATTCACTAGCACCAGCTCGCTCTCTTTTGTTTTAAACATTCATAAGGAGGGAAAATGGCAGGGAAAGCAGAAAGGGAACTGCAGAATCACAGAACGGCCTGGGTTGGAAAGGAGCTCAAAAATCATCAGTTCCACTGCACTGGCTGCTCTCAGTTTTCACCCATGCCACTCCCACTTGCATGGAGTTCCAGCTGAGCTCAGGATTTATCCCACTGTTACTGCTCAGTGTTTTCCTTAGACTGGTTTGGGTTTCTGCTTCACTCTACTTGTGTGTGACTTTAGCATAGGAGAGACCATGAGGGCAGCACACAGCATTAAAGAGAATTTACAAGAAAAGAGTAGGATTAAAAGAGTAACACAAATATTCTGCAAATACTACTAATAAGGGGAATAATATGGTCTGAGACAGGGGATACAGCCTGAGACTGGGGGGAAGGAATACATTCATGCTGCAGACTGCTCCTTAGTGAAGCTTGCAAAAATATATTGACTTTCTAGAAATGAAACTGCTTGTTCACCTTCCCCAAACTGGTATTCTCCAGCTTTAGGTTGAACACAGTATTATTCAATTCCCTGCAGCTCCCAGTCCAAGGGACTGCGCACAAACTGGGTTTGCTCTGGGGTGAAATTGCAGCTGTTGAGTTTATTTCTCAGAGGACACAGCTCATTCCAAGGTCTTTTTCTCTCTATTCAGGCAGCCTCACAGACACCCGGATCTTCAGCTCAGCTGGAGATCTCTTCAGACAGCTGCCATCAAGCAGTTGTTGATCATTGCTTCTGGTCTGAAAAAGTCCTTGGAAAAGGAAACTTGGAAAGCTTCAGTCGTGTCCACAGGGAATGCAAGGGGGAGCTTGGGGCTGTCACCCACAGACCTGACTTTTCTTTGCCCCATGGACTTTGGGCATGGCCAGCAAGTGTGCAAAACAACTTCAGTTCATCTCAGTTGCTTCACCACAGTATCCAACACTTACATGCTGGTTTTTTCCTTACTAAGGAATTAAATGTGTGCTTTTCTTAAATCCGTTGCCTCTAAAAAATGCAGGTGTTATATCAGCTTTACATCCCTGGCGAATGGTTGGCTTGGAAGGTGTTTTTCCAGCAGGCAGGTTCTCTGTTGAGAGGAAATGGGGATCTTGATGCACAAATATTTTTGGAATTTTAAACGCAGCCAGAAAGCAGATGTCCTGGCAGAGTTGTAAAAAACCCCAACCCAGTAAAAACTGTAGGAGCTGGAATCTGAGGCTACGTGACTGGTACCTGAGATGTGCATATCCCACATCTGAGTTGCATACACGGTTACATCTAAATGTGATTTTTCTTGCCACCTGATTGATAATGCAGCTTCATCTTCAGTTTGTTTCAGTGTGAGTGCCTCACACTCTGGCTTCCCCAGGAGCAGTCCCTGGAGGGATGTTGGGCACAGCAGTCAGCAGTGAGGCTGTGTCCCTTTCTTTGGTCACCGTGTTGCCTGAGGGCAGAGCTCTGGCGCAGTCCAGTGTCAGTGCCCAGTTAGTCCAGAAATCAGCTGGTCATGGCACCAGCAGCTGGCACATCTTCACTGGTTGGAAGGTGGAGGCTGAGCCCATCCAGCTCACAAATGGATTTAGTAAATGGAGGGCCTTGTTCTACATCAGCTCCAGGGGTACTGTTGCTTCTAAGTGGAATGAAACACATGCACAAGATGTTTGTGGTCAGAAAATCTGTTATCTAGGCTGCTTTGTCAAAGGTGTTCTCCTGCCTCTGAAAATGTCTCACTGGCTGCTCCCAAACTGTTGAAGTCAGCAGTTAATTGGGAATGATAAAACATCCTTTGGGGTATTTGATCTCATCATGCTGCGTTTATCAGGCTGAAAGAGCCATAAAATCTACGGCTGATGATCGGATGATTCTGCCTTCCTGTCTGCATTTGAAAGCTCTGGGTTTGGAGTGAGTCTCTCTGAAAATATCTGCTCAGGGTCTCCTTTCCAGTGATGTCCCTTGGAAGCTTTTCAGTGCTTGCACATTTGCTGTCTCCAAAAGAGGAAAATACTGCTTACTTACAGTGCTGCTGGAGAGGTTCCAGTGCTGGATGAATACTGAGTAGAAAATGTCCTTCTCGGAGGCAGGAAGAGATGATGAATCACTGCGAAAGCTTATTTCTTGACCAATCTGCCTGTGTATTTTGTTATCTGAAATTATAATGAAGACATTAGCAGCCTCATCTCTTGAGCAAACTGAATGGGAAGCGAAATGAAGTTGGGAGATGATGGCAGCTCAGGACTTGTGTTTGCAGGCAGCCTTTTCCCCGTGGCACCAGGCTGAGGCAGAGGCTCGCACGCCTGAGTCTTTTGGGAACAGGGAAAAATCAATCTCATCTACCTTGTGCCTGCGTGTGATGTAGTATCAGAGAAGACTAATGAGCCTGCTGTCTTCACTGCAGTGTTTATTGGTGATTAGTGACCTTAAAAAATGCTCTGCATAGAAGGAAGACGTTGGCGATGTACTGTGATCCCCAGTCAGGTCTCCCTCCTTCGGGGCCTGTCTTGTTCAGCGTTCTGCCTGTCCAAGAGAGAGCAATTCTGCTTTTCTGTACTCTAATTAGCAACATGACTTTTGCTCTTGTTCTCAGTGGAACATCACTGAGATTAACATCTGTAGGCAAGGCTTGGACACGTAATTCAGATGCTGAATTCTTATTTCTGAGACTAGAAGAAAAAGTTATTCTTCACCTTGTTCCCCTGGGACATAAAGGCACAGGAATATCCCACCCTAGGCTCTCTCTACCTTATGCCACCCCGACAGTGCATATTTAATCAGCTGAGAATTGCCCTCCCACATGGCAGCTCTCAGCAGTTGAACCATGAGTGCTCTTCAAGCCTTTCCTCAGCCCTGCTGCAGTTGAATCCAGCTGGGATCCTGGGGCTCAGGCCCAACGTGATAAAGGCTCCACATCGTGCCTGAAGCAGCTGGCAGGCACCAGAGGTTTTTAGAGCTCCATGATGCCTAATGCCTATTGATTTCATTTTAGCTGTAAGGATCTGTATCTTCTTGTCTTGCCTGAGGTCGTTAAAGGATGTTGTGGAGGAGTTGGGAAGTGAAACGAGATTTCCTGTCCTAGTCCAAATACCTTAATCAAAAAGCTGTGTTTTATATCACAGTTTATGACAAGAAAGCCAAGAAACCTTATTAACTAATCTAACTCTGATCTGGACTGTACAAAGAAATCAAGAACAGCATTATATCATCCTCCTGGAGATACACACATATATTATGTGATGGTGATCAAGTGTTTGCTCCATTGTACCTTGGATATTTTCCTTTGAAGAACTTCATAATACTTTTAATGTCGTAGATTTCCATGAAATTATGTCCTCCCTATCTGTTAGTGTAAAAGTAGATCATCCTTTTCTTTCTCCTCTGCTGATTTTTATGGTTTAAAGATGAAAGCTAGGCGGATATTGCAAAATAAGATATTTAAGCTGCATTTTGTCTCCAGTAGTTAGCATTACTCTGTAATTACTACATCCTTTACCCAGTTTTTCAAGGGGACTAGCTTTGTAACAACTTTTATTAAGGACTTGCTGAAAGAAACTTGTCAAGCATTTGTACTCCATGTGAACAAGTGTTTCAGGTGGGCAGCCAGCTCTGGTGGAAGGTGTCCCTGCCCGTGGCAGGGGGTGGAACTCGGTGACCTTTAAGGCCCTTTGCCCCCAAACCATTCTATGTTCTTTAAAGTCATCATCAGTCACCCTTTCCAAATCAATTTGTAATTCTGTGTGTTGCTAACTTTTCTTACATTGCTGTGGTTCCCCCTGGCCCCACGGGGTGTTCATTAAAGATATCACCATTATCAGTGGTTAGGAAAAGGTGCAGAAGAACAGGAAATGGGAAAGTGCAGGAACAGAGGTACACAAGCCCTGAACCCCATTCCAGCCTTTTCCAGGATGGGAAGAGGCCCTGGTGTCTCTCAGCTCTGGGGGAGTGCAGCACAGATTGCTCTGGGGTCCACTTTTGACCATCAGCGCTTTTTTTTGCTGGGTTTGTCTGGTAATAACATGCTTCAGTACATTAATTTTAGTGAAGAGTGAGATGTGCACTGTAACTGAGGGATGATGGGGTTTGTACTCTTCTCCATTTTTTATGTCATTTGGTAAGTGCTGATCTTGCATTAAGATGTCACTGTCAAACTGGATAGCATTAAAGAAGAAAGGAGTTGCTGAATTTCCAGCAGGTCGAAGTATTCTCGGATCCCTAGGCACTTTCAGTAAAAATCTGTTGGAATAAAGGATGGCTAAAAAATGTTTTTAATCTAGGCTTTTTAAAATTTCTCTTTTGAGAGCCACTGTAATAAATCGAAATTATTGATTTAGCCCGTAGCAGTCCTAAGGTTCACTCATTTAAGAGTCGAAACTGCTCTGTTACTGAGAGCAATAACCCAGGCTGTGAAATCTCTCATCAGAGGCTGCTGGTCCGCACCTGCAGATGGGCATTCAGCGAAGATTTCTGTCTGATTGCTGTCTGTGGATGGCTCTGCCATCAGCTGAGTTCTCTGCCTGCTCTCCGTGGTGATTCTCTGCCTCCCTCCCCCCTGCCCCTGGGAAGGCCTTTGCAGCCTGGCCTGGCCACTAATTCTGGGCTCAGTGGTCACTAATTCTGGGCTCAGCTCAGCCCTGGCCAGGTTTAACATTGCTCCACCTTTTACCAACCCCCTGCAGAAACAGAATCTGTTTTGTGTTCTGTGTCCGTGGTATTACCCACATGGGGAGTCTGTCCGGAGCTTATCATGGTTGTGCACCCATGATAGCAGGTTTTAAATGCCCTGCCTTGATAAAAGGGTTGAGTACAGCTTTTGATAGAGCCAGGCCTGGTCATCAATAGAAGAAAAATCTTCTTTCAAGGGTAAATATTTCTTAGGGCACTGAAGGTTTGAATGATCAGTAAGCAGTTGCAAAGGAATGCTTAACATCATACTCAAAAATATTCTAAAGTCAGAAATCTTGGTCCAGTTAGCACTGGCTGATCTCCCAAGTGCGTGTGCTGCCCACACAGCTGGCAGCAGCTGGCGAGTTGCATGGCATTTTCTCCCGATGTCACTTCTGTTTTGCCTTTTATGCATCTTTTATTATCTTTCCATTAACAGAACATTTCCATTCCACCTTCTTTTTCTAAAACTGCGCTGCTCAGAAGCATGCAGGGGCTCTGCTGCCCGTTCTCCTGGGGCAGCACTTCGCTGCCAGCCTCTGCCAGGAGTAAATTACCCCATCCCTGACGTGCAGGCTCAGCTGCTGGGACCATAAGCAGCTCCTCATCGCTGCCCATCTGCCCCAGCAGGGAGTAGCTGTGGGTTCAGCTCCTGGCTGATGTCTGCTCAGACCCACCCTCCCAGGGGCTGCTCAGCACATCAGAAGGACTCTTCACTCCCCTGTGCAAGCACGTGCTCCAGCCTAGCCCTGAATGATTAGGGTTTTTGTAAATTAAAATAAATCCAAGGAGTGAACTGGCCCAGGGGAGCTCTCAATCCAATCAAATTAGACTCATATATCCACCCTGGAGCAATTCCTTAGAAGCCCTGCCTTCAGGAAGCTTCATTTGTAATCACTACATGCTGTGTACTTTAGAAAAGTTTTATAATTACTCGCTGTTCCGGCTGCTGAGCACTTCTAAATGTTGGATATTAAGGAACTGCTGTTTCAGTCAGTGAACAAGCTCTGAACATTAAATGTGCTTCGCGAGAAGCATTTTTTTCTCAGGCATTACACATCTCTGAAGGCATACTTTTTTCAAGTGGATGCTTTCCCAGCTGTTGATCATCTCTCTGTTTCTTCTGTGTGAAGAGAGAAGGAGGAAACTGATGATGGCGTGACATTGGATAAAGGCTGGTTTGCTGTGGAGGGAGGTGGCTGCTTTACTCACAGATGCAGGCACTGGAATGATGGTGCAGGCCAGCCTGGGAAAGCACCAGGAAAAGCTTTGTCTTGCACCATGCTCGTTTTTTGACATTGTTGTGTCACACGTTTTACAGAAAAAAATATTTTAGCATTGATCAGAGATCTGTAGATGAATTTTGGTAGCATTTTTTATGGCTCTCCACCACTAAAGCAGCCTGTCTTTGTCAGGGGTGCTGGGGACACTTGGCCAGAATAGCTCAGTGAGTGATTCCAAGTGCTCAGGGAGAACTGGCAATCCAAACTGGCGGGTGTTCTGTAAAAGGTGGTAGCAATGATTTCTTTCACAGAACAGCTCATCAGAAACATGCCCCAGGCACAGGATGGTGCTAGGGTGCTGAAGACCATTTCTAGAATCGGGTGCTGCGGTTGCCAGTGAAACCAGAATGATGGGGCAGGGGTTAATAGAAGATTTGCAGGGGTTAATAGAAGATTTGGCAAAACACAGATGGGTTCCTTAGCTGTGCCAGCCTTCCACACGACCCTGAGTGTGTCACCAGCCCCTCCTGCAGTCCTGGGAGCAAAGCTGGGACACCGAGTCCACAGGGAAAGGGAGGAGAGGTCTGGGAGTCAGGCACTGGCTGGAAATGAGCCCTCTCCCACTTCAGATCTCACCTCGAGCTCTCTGGAGCTGCCAGCAGAGCTGTGGGGCTTTTGTTGGAAAGGTGCACGTTTCACATCTGCTCAGGGGATCTTGGGGGAAATGCACGCAAACGTCTTCATCTGGAGACCTTCCCTGACATTCATTAACTCTTACAACAGCTTTGATGAGTGCAAAGATTTATTCTGCATTTGGTGTAAGGGAAAGCCCTGAGATAGTCAATCACATGGAAAAACCTTTTCTCTGTCAGGTACTAAGAATCAGAACTAGAAATGGTGCAAATAATGTCATTTCAGGTGTCATTAATCCAAGGCATAATGGTGCCTTTAGCAGCTAAATGAACGCTGCAGCTCAGGTGATTCAGGTATCTTTGCATATGATCAAGTTTTCAAATAAATTACCAAGTTCCATCCAGTATATATTCATTTTGAGGTGTCCCAGAAGTGTGTAAACCACAGTTATTGCAGTTGCCTCGTATTTACAGGCTGTAAGATTTATTTAGTGGGAACCCTTCAAATGGCAATAGGCTGGGCTTGAGTTATGAATTGCTAAACCCATCCATCTATCACATTACTACCCAAAATCACTCTCTAAATGCAGGCAGGGAATGTGCCACTATCACAAAAGTGGCCCAATGTCTCTTTTGACACAGCAAGAAAACAGCAAGGGAATAAATTTCAAGCATTAGGCAGTATTAAGGCTTTTCAGAGGGAGCCATCCTAATGAAAACCCATAATCAAAATAATAATTACCGGGGGAACCATTTGCTTTCAAGGTAATCACGCAAAGTAAAGCACAGAATATGTCTTAAGTGGCAAAAAATGGTGATTTCTGTTCACAGGGAGAAAGAAAGTCTAGCACTTGAGAATATAAGTGCTTTGTACATGATCAGTTCTTGATGGATTTTTCCAGAAATGCGCCTTCATGTCTTGTATGTAAAAAAGAGAGGAAGAATTGAAGCTGTTACGTGATGAATGCAGGCGGAGGTGTGATGAGGCTGGCACTGGGTTACTGAGCTAGGAAGTTACCTGTCATTCTCTTCATTTTCAATTCATTGCAGGTTAGGTTAGATTGCAGTAATATTCAGTGGAATATTAAGGCTGTGGGAAGACGTTTGGAAAGTTCCAGAAAAGTTAATGTATAATTTCTAGTGAAGGGAACTTAAACTTTTTTTTTTTTTTTTTTTTAATTAAACCAGCAGCTAGTCCAGCAAATTTCTGTCATATATTCTTACTATTTCTGGTGTAGTTAAAGAAATTTCATGTGAGGGAAACATTTCCAGCATGTCTTTTCTTAATTTTTATTCAAATTTGCTTACTGAGTTCATGGTTTATTTTACCTGCCACAGCTTTGTTCTTTCTATTTGCTCTCAGCTGCCTGAGATTTTAATTTAGAGAGCACCTCTAAGATTGGACTAATAGTGTCATTTTTTTCATTTAATCATGTTAATTGTTTTAATGGCTTCCCTATGCCAGCTACACTGAGCTTCATTGCTGAGGATTTCTGTGATTTTGGTGGTGGACATCTTCGGGGAACCTTGGTTTTCTCTTTGACTGCACTAACTCCGGGTTCCTCAGTCTTCATGAGCTGCACTGGCCTGAACTTTGGTTGATCAGAGTTCAAATCCAACTCATAATACGAAACATATTTGTGAAATCATACAAAACATGTGATGAAGTGTATTTTGCCTTCATCAGCTGCGGTAACCTGGATTCCATCCCTTCACAGTGCCCATAGTAAGAGCAGCTGACCCCTTTATCTTTAATCTCTTTCAAAATACCATAGCAACAGTTGCACTAATCTTCTGAAGACCACTTGCTTTGCATCTTACTACTTTTTTTGTAATGTAATCAGGCACAGGGCAATAAAAGATACATGATCTCCTCATCGCTGCTCCAGCAGGGAGTAGCTGTGGGCTCAGCTCCTGGCTGGGTCTGTTCGTGTGCTCTGAAGTAGCTGTGGATTGGGAAAAGTCCTCCTGAAAGTGTGATACCTGCACTTCCCGGTGACTGATTCCCTTCATTTGCCTTCTTCAGAGAAAGTAATGGCTCTCCTTTGCCTGTTTCCCTCTCCCCAGAAGCACCAGTCTGTTCCACGAGGTCGTGCAGCTGGGCTTTGAGATCGCCAGTTTCAGCAGCCTGTCGGGGACGCAGCCCATCACCTGGCAGGTGGAGTACCCCCGCCGGGGCTCCAGCGACATCGCCCTGTCCGAGATCTTCATCTGCCAGAAGGACCTGGTGGGAATCGTGCCCCTGGCCATGGTAAGAGCCCCTTCTAGCTTTGCTCCACCCTTGTGGGCCGAGGAAACCTGTGCCAGCCTCAGCCTCAGCATCCTCAGCTCCTCTGGGAGCATCCCTCGCTCCGTGCTCTGTGCACGTCACAGCTGCAGTTCTTACACGGCAGCCACAGAGCAAAGGGGTGCTGCCCCTTCAGCCCTCTCTCTCAGGTTTAGTCCCTGAGTTTCTGGCATGCCAGTCTGCTTTCTCACAAAGCCAGGTAGATCTTCCTTCCCGCTTCTGAATGCCTCGGACTCGCAAGCTGCAGAGCAACTTCAGAGGGCCTCAAGGACCTTCTGCTAAACTCCCAAGTTGCTTGGTCCTTAGTAGGCTGAGGCTGATACCAATTCTTCTGCCTGATGCCCTAATAGTGTAAGAACTTTTGGTTTCAAGTCAAAAATAGAAAACAATAATAGCCTCAATAATATATTTAAGAATCATGAAGTGCAGACTTTCATGGGGATGAATGCTTTAGGTTAAAATCCACTTTCTCTGCTCAGCATTTTAGGAAAACAAGGAATTTCACTGGGTTCTCCAGCATCTCAGGTGTGCTGTTATTAGGCAGGCATTTTATTTTCTGTTGGTCAGGATTTGGAAGTACAGTTACACATACCTCTGTGCTTCTTGTGAATTTTGCCTCTCCTATGTATAATCTTGGTGGCAAAATTCTGGCAGTCTTTTATTTGAACAGTGTTCAGCAGATAATTAGATGAGTATTATTTCCTGGAAGTCCCAGGCTTCAATATATTCTCCCCCTTTGAAGAGTAAAACTGCTGCTCCTATCAAATGAGGTCATGGCCAGCAATTTCCTGATCCACAGTCTGTTAAGTCAGCAGAAAGCCTGTACTGCATTCCAGATCTGAGAGGGAAATAATTGTCCTCATTACCTGTCAAGTTGAACAGAGAATATTTATTAGAGCATCTGTCCTCTAAGGACTGGAGAATGTGCGTGAAGAAGAATTTTGTGGTCAGATTTTATTTTGAGATAAATGCCTTCCACTACCAAACAATGGACATGTGTCTGCTGGCAGACTTTGTGTCTTCTTGCTCATTTCATGAAAGAATTCATCAGCTTCTTCTCTGTATTCCATATCTGAGGGAATCAAGATTTTAATCTGTCCTGTCAGGGTGTAATGCCTTTGCACTTGCATACAGGGTTCTTGCAGACTTGTGTCTATTCTGCATTAAAATTCATCTGCCTGTAAGGGTTCCTGTGAGAACTGGAGGTCTAAATGGATGAATTTAGTGTTGTATATATCATGTAAGGAGAGATCCTTTATTCCCAAGAGATTGCCAGTAGGCACTGTGGGTTCAAACAGAGGGTTCAAACAATGAAATCATTAAACCTTTCTCCTCACAAAGCTTTCTTGTGTTTATCTCATTGCTGTACCTTGTGATAACACTTAGCCAGAGCCAAAATACCCTGTGTTACCAGAATCCAGTTGGATAGAACACCAGAGTGCACTTGGCTTTACTAGCAGGATATTGGTAGAGAAAGGGAATCCTCAGTTTCCTGCAGCTAACACTGTGTGTCCAGCCAGGGCACTTTCTTCATGCAGGCACTGATCTCCAGCTGAGCTGATTACCTGGCAGCTCTCCTGCTCAGAAACAAGAGTCACACTGAGCACAGACAGGGTGATAACTGTATCTGCTGAGAAGCCAGATCTGAGTCTTTATCCTCGCTGCCAGAGGAGCAGCAGCACACGCTTGTGTACAGAAATTAGATCTCAGTGTTTAGCAGCAAGTGGGGCTTATAATCCTCTGGAGGGGAAGGTAGATTTTGTTGATTCAAGCGTGGAGTGTTCCCGGGTAGAACTGCTAACATCCAAAGTCAGAGCAGTCCTTGCACACTTCTGAAAGTGACCACAAAAAGGAGCTGCCCAAAGACCCTGCAGTGTCCCAGGGTGGAGGAGCTGCTCAGGTCTCTGCATGGGTCTGAGGGGGGCCCTGGAAAGCCTTGGGAGGACGGAAGCAGCAAACTTCTGCCTGGTTTGGGTATAGCATAAAGGCTGTCTCTGACCCATGGACTACAGCTTGTCTCACTTGAGCCATTCCAAACTTATGAAGCAAGAAGGATCATGTATCTTTTATTGCCCTGTGCCTGATTACGTTGCAGAAAGAATAGTAAGATGAAAACCGAGTGGTCTTCAAAAGATTAGTGCAACTGTTGCTATGGTATTTTGAAAGAGATTAAAGAATTGACATTGTCAGCAAGAACTGAACCTGAAATTTTAAAAGAGCCTTATAGGACCTGGATCAGTGGAGCAAGTGGTAGGGTAAAGCTGCTGGAAAATCAATGGGAATTCATCATGTAGTCAAAAAAGAGAGTTTTAGCAGAATCCATATTCCATGTGCCTAAATAGTGTGTGCAGGTAAGGAACAGCAACACAGGGATGCTGCTACAAGGAAATAATAGGAGCAAGAGACTGGGCTGACAGTAACTGTAATAATTTTTTGCCAGAAAAAAATGACACATCAATTTGAGGGAAGTGTGTTTTTCTCCCAAGCTCAGAAGTTAATCAGTCTGAGTAATTTTGGAGGACGTGTCACCCTTCAAGGTAGTTGGAGAGGAAAAATGAGACAGAAAAGTTAGAAAGATGTAATTTTAACTGGCTTGTTGCTTTCTAACTCTCACATAACAGAATTTTAGTTAAGTACAGTGTATCAAACTAGATCCTAGTCAGACATGCACTCTCCTTTCCAAATTCCTGAGTGTGGCACTTGGTGAAGCCATCCACTCGATGTACTTTTCATGCAGGCTGTGTGAAGGCCTACGAGGCTCCCTCCAAGTGTGAGATTAAATTTACATTGTTGTATTTCCATCATTGAACAGCAGTAATTACTGAGGCAAGACTTGTGAAGAGCTAATGTCATTTATTAGACCTTCTGATAGAGATGGGAACAAACAGATGCTCTTGCAGGCACACACTCCCTCCTTCAGATCTCTTGACTCACTTAAATCCCAGCTGCTGTGAGATAGCATAGCTACAGAAACTGGGGCTTGTAAAATTCATCCACTAGGAGAGTTAAATAAGAAAATAAAATAATTTCTTAAGGCAAACCAGAAAATATATCCCACTGTCTGTGGACAGGAAAAACCTACTGGCTGAATGGTGCCCTATTCTGGCTTTTCTAAATTTCATGTTACTTGTTGCAGGATCAATTAGGAAAGTGCTTTCATAGGACCTTAAATAATTACCTGCTAAGCTGCTTTTGAAAACCTCCTCAATTAATCACAGGTAACCTCAGAATTAGCCAATTAAGGTGTACAAGGTTGCTTCACTTACTTTCCACAAAGTTTTCTAAGATTTCCATCCTGCCAGGAGCAAATGTAGCCAACTCTGTAGATTCTGCCTCTTGGCTCTATTAAAATATCCCAAATGTACATCTGTAGTGTGTGCACACACAGGAATCCCACTGGAGAGCTCTGTGTGTCTGTGTTCAGTGTGAGGCCACGTTTTAGGAAGCTCAGGCAGAGATTTCTTTTCGTGCTTTAAATGGATAATGCGTATTTTAAACACTACTAAATTTTGTTTTGGGATAGAACAAGGTGGAAAACCTGTGTGTAAATGCATCGTTCAGTGCTAATATTAAAGGAGAGCTCCTTCATGGGGGGAGGATGGGAAATCAATGCTTTAATATTTATGCAAGAGCATCTGGGTCCCTGTATCTGGAACTGGAGCAGGAGTCCTTCACCAGCAGGGTGCACTCCCTCTTAGGTTGATCTCTAAGTGTGACTTGCATTAAATACAGATATTAAAATGCTGAAGCATAAACTCGATGTCAGGAGTCTATTCTGAGAGTTCTACTCTAAATTTACTTCAAAGGCCACTTGTCACCATGGGAAGCCATGCAACTTGCTCATCCATGCATATTTCCTCTTGAAAATAACACTCATTTTCAGTGGGTCTTTCGGGTTTCACTCCTCAGCCTCTGTGATCCACTGGTGACTGCTTACAAGCAAAGCATGGCTGGAACAGGCTCAGGCATTTCTGAAAGGTTCTTGCTGCTGTTTCACGTGCCCAGAAATTTGTCTGTTCTCCTCAGCTGTACCAGTGGGTCTCATCAAACCTATAATAAGCTGTCTCTGCATGTCCTGCCTTTCTACTGGCGGGAACTGATGCACCCACTGCTACAAACTGAAGCATCTTTCCCCTGTGAAACAGCATCCTGTGAGCTGCTGCTGAATCCAAGTTTGAAGTTTTTATGCAGAGCAGCCTGGCCATGGCAGCATCAGTGTGTAGCTGAGACTCTCAGCTGCTCATTAGGCAGTGCAGTTCCTCGTGCTTTTTGCTCAGTGCTAAGTTGTTCATTAGGAAGTGCTTGTTTTGCGTGTTTCTTTACGTTCTGAACTCAGTGTGTTGATGTTCCTGCTGCAGAAGCAGGGGATGGACCTGCTGTGGAGCTGTGACTCAGCCAAAACCACTTTCTGACAGTTTTTATGTGTGCTTGTTAACTGGCTTTCCATTAAAACAGAGATGATCAAAAACTTAGCTCCCAAAGCACTGTTGCTTTATGTACACATTTATGTCTGCTCTTCCCTAAGGTAAGGATTTTTTAAGGTATTTCACTGTAATGAAGTCCCTGCAATACCATTTTAAAATATGGACCCGAATAAATAGAGTTTTCATGCCTGCACAGTCTGTGAGTTCACACCATAAAGCTCTATCTAGTTCAAGGTCACACAAGTGCAGAATTCTCACTCTGGTTCATCTTTCAGTCTTGATAGAAGTGGATGCAACAGGCACTGAGGAGCTTTCCAGAAGGAAAAATCCATTTCCAGATTTGCTTATCACAAACAAACAAATGAACAAACACATCATCCAAATGAACAAACACATCATCCACGTGTCAGACTTTTCAGCTGCCAGGTATTGTCTCAGATAATTCAGTTATGGATCGCATGAAATAGACACTGCGAGTTGTAGGACGTTTATTTTATGTGAAACTGAGCTATCACTATTAATACACCAACTGGGACAGCTTACAGCAGCTCTGCAGCCCTGACTAACACCGTGAAGTCAGGAGTGTCGGGAGTTCAGAGGGGGTGTTGGTGAAAGAGCAGAGCCACAATCGCTTGGGTGAAGGGGGAGACACAGAGATGCCTTCTGTGCCTCCCGTTCCCACCACTGCAGGCTGCAGTGCTGCTCTGAGGAGATAGCATTGCTTCCTTCAGATTTATGGGGACAGAATTGCACTGACTGTGCCCCTGCTCTCTCTTGGTATGAGCTGAACTCAGGAGCCCCGTGCCTGCTGGTAAATCGGCCGTGTCCCACAGTGAGCTCGGCTGGCACTTGCAGTGCTTATTGATTAATCTTATCTGGGAAGAATTGGCGTTTTTTATTGTCTGCCCATCAGGAAACAAAAGCAAAAAATGGATGAACCGTTGCTCATTGATCTCAAATTGGTCAGAAGATGCAGACAACATAAAGAATCCAAAATGACTCAATTTAACACTGCTTTTTGAAGTCCCAGACATCATTTCTACAATCCTTGCGGTTTGCCTCTAGTTTCTGTTGTCCTCTTCTTTACTACAGTCACATTCAGTCCTGCCTTTTGCAGGAAATGAGAATGGATCAATAAAGCTATCTCAGCTGGCTGGAATTCATATTTCCATTGCATCAAGCTGTATGTCATTTTCTGTGCAGCACAAGAGTGTGCATAATTTCCTCTTCCAGCATCCCCCCTATCTGACAATGCTATGGAATGGATTACTTCGGGATTTTTAAGATGCTGAGGAGAGGTGGGGCCAGCTAGCTTCCATATTTTTAAAGATCTCTGAGAAATATTAATATAAGGCTTAATGGATGCTTCTTAGTCTTGAAAGGAGGCAAACCCTGCTAACCGAACAAAAAATTGCAGAACAACAAGGGTGTGCAGTGAGAGAGCCAGCAAGTAAATTATTGCTGCTTAGTGTGCTGGAAGAGGAGTGTCAGAAACCTGTAGAAAATCCTGTGTGTGAGCCAAGCTGATCAAAGTCAGGATGTTGGTCAGGGCTCACTGAAACTGAGCTCCCTGAATGGGAAGGGAGGGACAGCACAGCTGACAGAGGGACACAGGATCCCACTTGTGTCAGTCCATGGCCCTGCGTTGTGTAACGTGTGGAGTCTGGAGATGGTGTGGTTCTTGTGGTGTGTTTTGGGGACTGCTCTGAGTGTTGGTTCAGGTTTGTGATACTGCTCCATCAGAAGAAGACATCTGAAATAACAGTTAATATTTGAAGTGACAGCTGATTAAAATTCTGATTGTTTAACATAACCACAAAGGCAATTTCACAGCTGCTGCACATGTGAGCAGAGCCAGCAGAGAGGGAGGGAGCTCTGGTCCCACATGATGGTGCCTGAGAAGGACATTCCAGGGCTGGGTATTTCAGTGCTGAAACTGCTCAGGACTGTGTTCAGCCTGTGTGCCCTCCCCTGCTGCCCTCACAGCCACGCCAGATGGAGGAGGGCAGAGGGGCACTTCCCAGAAGGAGCAGACCAACTTCAGAGGCTGATGTTGTGCAGAAGTTTGCAGCTGAGAGAGAACTGGAATTTAAAGGCAGAGAAGTTCCTGATTTGCAGGACTGCAGGGTGCGTTGAGCAGCTCAGGCTGTGAGCAGAGCTCTGCCATGGCCAGCCCTGCAGGCAGGTGCTCGCCTGGCTGTGCCTCCTGCAGCACGGAGCTGCTCCTGCCAAGGGCTGCAGAGGGGAAAAGGGAGATGGAAGAACATGGCACGGCTTTGTCTGGGAGCTGCTGCTGCAGCTGGAAAGGGAATTGCACTCAGCAGTCTCCATCGCTAGACTGGGCCTTCTCCTCTGGAATTAATGTACTGGTTCTCCCTAAACTGGAGTTTTCTCATTAGCTTTAGCTGACAAATGATTGCCTAGACTTAAATCATAAATACACATCCACTGTCCAAACTAATTCCAGGCAACAAACATTTGTGGTTTTCCCTGGAGAGTAAATGGGCTCCACCTCCTCGTGCTGTCCCTTTGAGGAGGTGACAGCTGAGCAGGGGCTGCCAGAGCAGACCAGGTGTGTTTGCAGACAGAGCTGGTTCTCAGCCAGCCTGAGCATTAGGTGGGATAGCTGTAACCCATACAGAAAAACAGGAGGGATTTCTCTTAATTGGCATCTTCTAATGATGATTTTGATCTGTAAGGAGAGTTCTGATGTTTCTGGGGGATGCCTCACTCTTCACAGCCAGGTGAAACATTTGCTTAGCAGAGTCGTGAATTGTTTAGGCTGGACTCTAATTAAGGAGGTCCTGAGGTGTTACAGCCTGGGCAGTGAAACGATGGAGACAACGAGAAAATGCTTTACTCTAATGGGATATAATGAGGGAGCATGGGGTTAAAAATCACCATGACTTTTATAAGCCTCAGTGTTTTAATGAGCTACCCCAAACCTTAAAAACCCAGGAACTTTTCACCTTCGATTTGCTGTGGATGCATGTTTGCCCTGCCCTGCTCTCCGTTTACAGTTCATTATCCAGACAGATGCTCATCACTGAGGATGTTTGTCATGGAATTCATTAGGAATCTGTACTTTAAACTCAGTAGTTCTGCTTGAGGGAGATAACTGCAGAAGGCAGGACAGGGCTCAGCTCAGTGCAGAGGACAGAGCTGGCATTGTGCTGCTGGCTCTCTCTTCGCCCTTGCAGCAGCTGCTGGAGGACACGGGGAGCAGCAGTGGGGAGGGGATCTCATCTATTCATAATCCCAGGACCAAAAGGGTACCAGAACCTCACCAAAGCTTGGACCAACAAAAAACCAACTTTTCTGAGCTGGACAGGCTGTGTGCAGGGGCCCTCCTGCAATGCCCCAGCTGTCCTTGTGGTGCCATGTGCTGAGCAAGTGAACAGCCCAGCCCTTGCACTCTGTGCCCCATTGCTGTGGGGTGTCTCTAGAGCCCAGTTAAACTGCAGGGCCTGGCAAAGGGAATCCACACAGACACTGAACTGGTCGAGATGGGTTTTCCCCTCAGAAACAACTCATGCACCAGCACCACGGCACGACCACCACGCTGGTGAGAGAGGGAATTTCAGCAGGCAAATGGAAAAAAAGTGCCGCTGACATTAATTTTAATCAGGTCCCAATCATCTGATTTGTCCTCGGTATTTTTTTTTTCCTCTAGCAGGGCTGATTGTCTTTCTACAAGATTTGTTACCTCACAGAACAATAATACAGGCTGTAATGATGTAATTTATGGCTGCAATTTGCTTTTGGAAATCCTCTATTAGTGAAAAATAGCAACAGTGCAGTTTTATTAATTACAGTAGGTGACTGTTGAATGCTGAGTGTCAGTACCAGAGGAGTGACTGTGTTGTGCTCTGCTCCCCAAGGCCCTGTAGGAGCAGAGCTCTGTGTCCTTTGGAGGCTGTGAAATGAGTATTTGGCTTAAACTAAATAAGTGTAAAAATAATTCAAGTTCACTGGGAAGTTTGAGAAAATGATAGAGGGAAACATTAGCCTGTAAATTTGGTATTGAGAGACACGCCAGAGTGTTACTGCAGCACATAATGTGCTCACATACAGGATGGCTCTGCAGAATTGCACATTTATTTACACCTTCTACCCCCAAACCGCTGCTTGCAGTTCAGACCTTGAGGTTCATTACTGAGCTCTAGTCTCGGTGTGCCATGCCAGGGAGAAGCACTTCATCTCTTTTCTTTCTTTAATGTGGACATTTTTTACCTCGGCATAACACTTTTATTTTCATTTGCATAAACCAGACTTTACTGGGATGTAGCCTGGGGAAAAAGGATGCGGGCAAAAACCACCTTGTGTGATTTAAAGGTGAATTCTCTTCCTTTTGTGTTCTGAAACAGTGCACAGCTGGCTGAGGTCCAGAAGGCTTGCTATAACCTCTCTGTGCTCTTGAGCTCTCATTTTGGGGAGCTAACAGAAGGCAGGAGGCGTCCTGCTGCACAGATTATGTCAGCAGCAGAAACCAAAGCGATCAGTCTCAGACCTGGGCGTCCTCGGGAATCATTTTGTCCAGGCTCCTGCATGCCCGTGTGCCAAGGCTGGGAAGTTTTTACACAGCTTGCTGCTTGATGGAGCCAGCAGAGGAGCCTCTGGTTTGGCTGCTGGAGCTGGGACAAAATGTCAATTGGAAGCACTGAAAAGCAGGACTGAGAGAGGAGCTGCCAGCTGGCACAGGTATCCTGAGGCATATGTTTTAAGGATGCCTGGAAGCTTCAGGAGTGAGCTTGGTGTGGTAATAAATAAGTCATTCGAGACTCAGTAATTCCTCCTCACTGCTCTTACCTCATCCAAATTACGGGCTACTCATTAAGCACTGGGAGGCTCTGATCGGCAAAAATAGGAATTGTCTGGTGGGATGGGAGCCACATGTCTGTCTGCAGTTAGTTTCTGCCTCTCCTGGATCCTTGGCTCAGGCCCACAGCAAGTTGACTCATCTTTAAAATGGACATGTATCTCCTGTGTTACAATGCAAGGGTTTGGCTGACAGGAGTTCTGTACTGCTGATTCTTTATGAAGGAAAATTCCCTGCTTAAACATGGATGCTGGTCTCCCCTACGTCAGTACTGGCAGGGCAGTTGTAGCCCTGAAGAGTAAAAATAGGAGTAATTCCATGAGTGAAGCAAGGTTTGTGGCTAGAGGTGATGTCTTTTATTAGGCCATCCAACAGATGGAAGAAAAAGCCAAGCTCTCAAGCACACAGATCTTTATTCAAGCCTCTTTCAGCGCTGGAAGTTGCTGTGAGATGCTCAGATAAAGTTAATGGTCACTGGGGTTGCTCCAGGTTATACTAACAAAGAAAACAGTGCTTTAAACAAATGGATTTGATCCCTTTGTCTGTCATATCCTGACTTAGACAGTAATCAGAGCAACCTCTTTCAAGGATGCTTCTCTAGCCAAGAGCCTCCAGCAGGATCTGGACAAGCAACCCCTGAAGGTAAAACATGTTTCTGCTGGAGTAAGGGGGAAGTAATTGCATCTGTGATTATACATACCATATATATTCAATTTTCCTCCTTCTAGATATATGCCAGGTTCAGTTTCTATATCATAAGGCCCACCAGTCTATCAGACGTGTCTGATCAATAATTCAATTTTCCTGTGTCAGTCTCTCATCTTTTTAACGGCAGTGGGTTTCTGATGTCTGTACAGTATCTGCTCTCATTAATGCAATAATCTTGTTCCTGCCCTCTGTGTGCTTTGCTTGGGTGGAGCTGCTGTGAAGTCAGTGAAATCAATAAACTGTTTGAAAAGGAAAAATAATCTAGGTACAAGGATAGGAAATAATAATGACTATTTCCTGCATTTTTATGACCACTTTTTCATGGTGGTTGCATAAGAATTCGTGGTGTCTTTGTTACAGATTTTGCTTATCGAAAATTAAAGCTGTACAGCCAAAATAAGAAAGGAGCAAGTAGAAAATATCTCTTGCTGATTTCAAACCAGACTAAATTAAATTGAAATACTGAAGCAGAAGCTGCCTGCTTCACTTCCACTGTGGTTTAAATAGGGCTCTGACATCCACAAACTTCAGCCAAGTGCATGGCCAGGAACTGAGGAACTTTAGGAACTTCTAGGACATGAACACTGTCTATTAGAAGGAGAAAGCAGCTCATTAATAATCCATGGCATATTAATCTACACAAATAAAACAAGTTCACAACCTCCACAGCGGCCATAAAAATCATCCATGTATCATGCAGGACCCCAGTTACTTAAAACAAGAAATTGTCCTTGGACTTAATCCTTGCAGTCCATAAAGCATTTAAAATTACTTCACCTCGGTCACAGAGTTCAGACCACCCCTCAGTCCGAGCAGGACAGTGCCCTTTCCTTGGAACAGCCAGGCTGGGAAAGATTCCGCCTTGACTCTCCAAACGGAGTCGTTTATTCACCGTCAGGGTGGTTTGCAGCACTGTACAAAACTTGGTCCCTGTGCACTGAAATCTGGGGGCTCCACCCAGGAGTGGGTTCTAGTAGGCACCAGATTTTCATTGACTGAAAAGAATTTCAAATTTGGTGATCAATAAAGGGAGTGAGGACAGAGCCCCTCTGCACTCGGGGAGATGAAGCACAGAAAGGCAGATTGGAAACTGAGCTGGCACAGGTTAATGTGGGAGAAGCAAGGAGAGGATCCAGGTGCCTACACGTAGGGTCTAACCCATGAAAGGTGTCAGAGCCTGAGCCATCTCTCCAGGACTGCCAGGGCTGACACAGGACCTCCAGGAGACCTGGAAGAGCATCTGGAGCCAGGGGTGGTGCCTGAGAGCACGGCATGACTCTCTGTTCTTAGACACTTCAGTCTTCTCCCAGACTGCAAATTGAGGGTAGGATCTGCTGTAAAGCATGACCCCAAAAACACCTTCTTTTTTTTTTTTTTTTGTCTCTAACTGTGTGGATATTTTGAGTGTACAGTTTAATCTCTCAGTGGAGCACAGAAGAAGTGCTTGGGTCTGACTACAGGAAAGCACATTAGTGAGGACTCTTTGGGGTTTACTCCATAGTGCCTGGTGGGATGGACCTTGGCTTTACTGAAAACAGATGTTGAATTCAGTGGGGTCAGGCTTTGAAAAATTATGTTTGCAAAATATTTACAGTAAGAAAGATGTGGGATGGAAATGTGTCATAGATAAAATGAAAAGCCCTGCCTCTGTCTGCCTGTGATCAAGTCTGTGGCTTCTCTTCCTGCAGAATGCCTCCCAGTCTTGTTTCCATAAGAATTCCTCCCATCTCTACAGACACGCAGCCTGTGGTCGTGTGCCCTGATGCTCTTCTGTGTGTTCAGTCTGCAGCTGCCTGTTGGTGACAGCCATTACAGCATTATTATTATTATTATTATTATTATTATTATAGCTATAAAGCCAACTGTAGAACGGGGCCACAGGTTTAACTGGAATGAACATGGGAAGAATTTCAAATTGCTGATGAAAATTGCCTTTTCACAACCAGCTGTATTCCCACAGTGGTCACAGGCTGGAGGCATCACCAGGGCTGGGCTGGCTCTGCCTGATGGGGGAGCAAACCCAGCTTCACCAGGGGGCCGGTCCCAAGTCACTTCCTCGGCTTCCTAAGGAAAGTAAATGACTGACAGATCTGGATAAAATGCCCTTAAATTGACAGATTTCATGTCTTTATACAAGAAAACAGAACTGTAAGCCATGGAATTGTGTCATCAAGGAAATACTACACAGTTCCATCCATGGTTTAAGCACCCCTGGACTGGCCGTCATCAAATCACGGGTGCCCATTGCCTTTCTCTCCCATCCAGGCTGCACCAATATTCCCATTCCCATCTGGGAGAACCTTAATGGGACCGTTCAGCAGTGCAGAAAACATGAGAGGTGCTCAGCACAGCCCAGGGCTCCCTCAGACCATTATTCCTGAGATGTCTGAGCAAATGAAAAGCTGTTCTTGTGATGACAGAGGCTGCGATGTGCTGAGTTTCTGAGGCTGTTTTATTGGCCTCGCTTTTGGTATCCCTAACAAGTATTTATCTTTTCCTGGGAATGTTGGGAGCGGCTGCATTCACTCAGTTAATGCTCTTAATATGTTTCTCTCCACTCTTTATTTTCCAAGCACTCTTCTAAGGGTGCTTATTAGATAAGAAGTTATATGTATGACTACATATTGCAGATGCTCTCGAATGTCTACCGGAGATGAAACGTGTATAATTTATGCACTGCATAAATGCATAAAACCAGAAGTTTTCAGGAGAACTTAGGACAGTTTATTGCTTGTATTTATCACATGTAAGTGTATTCATAAGCACCTGCAAGTGCACTCACATCCATAAGCAGCAGTGCTCTGAAGCAGCAGCAGCAGCAGCAGTGGTTCTCAAGTGTGTTGGACTCAGAATAAGGGCTTTTAACCTGTCACTGCACAGATTTTCATCCGTTTCCATTTTCTATGCTAAAAGGAACCAGTTACGGTGCTGGAGTTGGAATATCTCAGGTAATCGCTCACATCTCAAGCCATAACTCCAACTTTTCCTCTCTAGAGAATGTGTTTCCTATGTAAGTGCTTTCATTTCTAAGTCAATTTAAGCAAAATATTGAAAGTAAGGAATGAAATGTCATGAAGAGGAGCAGGTAGTTTCATGTGTTACAAATCAGCATCTTTTAAAAAATCCAGGGTTTTTGTTTTGTTTGTTTGTTTTTTATGTATAAGCTTGGAGAAATAAAATGTAGGCTTCTGCTTCTCATCTCCTCCAGTCACTTTTATGTCCTTATTCTGTATTTTAAGTGGTTATAGAAAGATGAAATGTGGGGTTCTGGTTCCCATCTCCTGCAGTTGTCCTTAAGATTTTTTCTAGGTTTTAATAGGTTCCAGAATTGTTTCCTTTGAAGTCATTTTCAGTTGCAGACTCTTCCTCCACACTGCAGGAAATACCATCTTTCTTTGCAAATGCAGATTGGCCACTGAATCCTGGCGTGGCTGTTCCAGTCATGAGAAAGCAGAGACAGCTTTAGTGTCATATTTGGGGTTTTAGTGAGCTGTTCCTGATTGAATTTGGTGCCACAGCTCCTGAAAGGCAGAGAGCCCCAGCCAGAGGCCCAGCACTGGTGAGACACACTACTCATGAGAGACACTCACAAAGGACAAACTGTACTCATGTACAGCTTTAAAGATGCTGAAGGAAGATGCAATCAAACATGAAAACGTTGATTTTATTCCATGTCCTTATTGATTCGCTTTTCCCATCACCTTCATGCAGGTTTTAAGATAAAACAGAGGTTTTATATATTAAAAAAAAAAAAAATTAAAAGCCATAAGGGATGAAATCAAGACCCACTTAGCTACAGTGCTGCTTGGAGGTCTGTACTTCATAAATAAAAGTAATCAATTTCTTAGTTTTGTTGTGGTATAACTCGGGGCTGTGTATTTCCCCAAATATATTTAGAAAATAAAACGGAAGGAAAGTGCTTTATTCAGCAAGAAAACCAAAACCAAACAGTGTCAGATGGTGTGGGAATGATTTTTCTCATCCCTAGATCTGTTCAGAAAACCAGAAGAATCACTTACTCATCAAGATGTGCTGAGGATCGGTTGATCTGGTTGCTCTTTTTAGCCCCTTTGGTGTAGAAAGTCTCAGCACAGTCTCTGCTCAGCACTGACAGCCAGCACGTGGAGCCAGGATGGGGTTGCTTTTAGAGAAATAATAAATACACCTAGCATTAATATTCAGGCAGTGGAACGTTCCTGGTGGAAATATTAATGCAAGTGCTTAGATCCTTATGTCACAAGGGAGAGGAAAGAAGATTTCCTGGTTAGTCTCAGTGCCTGTGGCAAACTCATACGGCTCCAAAATTAAGTTTTGAATTGCTTTTATGAACTGCATATGATAAAGTTAGTATAACAAATACTGTGAAGTAAATATTTACTTCTGAAACCAATTTGTTAAAAGAAATGGGAATTTGATTCTCAGTTGTTCAGAAGTGGAAGAAGTGACAGGAGCTTCAGAGGCGTCGTGGTTCTGTGGTTCTGCCTCTCTGGAGCTGCTGGATGTTAAGGGTTCTTCATTCCACTGGTTTCAAAGCTGAACGTGAAGAGAAGGGCTGGTTATCCCCCTCAGCAGAGAGCTGCCCTGTCTGCCAGTAGAAGTCTGTCCCATAAGCTCTGCAGAAGGGGCATTCAGCAGCCCTCAGCTTACAGCAGACTTTGTCCCTGTCCCTTTTGGAACGTCCGCCCTGATCACAGCCCAGGGCGTGCCCACTGCTCGTTTCCCTGCTGGCCAGAACATCCCTTACGGCCTTTACAAATGGAAGCTCATGCTGGTAAGATTTTACTTTTTTAATTGAAAATTGCTGAATTCCTGTTGTAATAATGTGGGTGGAGTCCAGAGCTCTGTGCCTGACCTTGGCTCGGTGTGGCCTTCGTGCCCGCACAGAGCTGAGCAATGCCAGCGTTTCACGTCGCTAACTGCAAACAGAACAAAGCAATTAGGTGCTCCAGTCTCCTCTTACTTTGGAAGGGATGCTCACTTCTGGCAGATGATAGAATTACATTTAGCAACACAGTCTGCCTCTGCTAAATCAAAATAATCATTGGCGATGCTCCCTTTTGCACGTCTGAATGCTAACAGGATGGATTCACTGCAAGGAAAGCGGGGATTAGTCATCCAAGGATCCAAAGATATTTCTCTGCATCCCTGTCTGTTAATATATTCTACATCCCCCCTTTTCTGTCTGCAGAGTGTAATTTATCAGGACTCAAAAATTCCGCTAGCAGGGTAGTTGAAAAGTGTACAAGCAGGGAAGAAAATGGAACGGTTTGTTGCTAATGTAGGGGGCCAGTAATTAAGATTTATCTTAATATGGAGACTAAACAGAGACAAGATCATTGATTAAAAGGGCATTGCATTTTTGCAGAACACCGAGTTCCCATTTTGAAGAGACACTTAGATCTTCATCGTAAATTACACTGTTCACAAAAGCTACAGGGAAGATTGTGCTGGGCCCAGAAGATTCCCATCCCTGCTTTGCTTTCTCTCCTTCTGGCCCCAGGAAGCTGCCACTGTTTTCCTGGCAGTGGTCCAGCCCCAGGAGGAATTGGTGAGGGGCCCCAGCCCAGCCTGAGCTCTGATGGGCTGTAACTGTCAGAGCCACTTTTCTGGGAAGTGAGGAAGATGAGTCTGAATCCCTTTCCTGTGTCCCTGGCTCTACATTTCCTCCCTCCATCCTCTTGAAGACTCCTGGAGACCCACAGACATCATGTTGATCAGGGTCTTCAAACAGATGTTGTGCATGCCAGGGACAGAACAGTGCCAGCCTCCACCTTTGGGTCTTTCCACGGGAGATGTTTGGGCTGTGTTTGACTTGCGCGCTGTTTGTTCTTCAGGGCAGGTACTGTCCTTAATTTCTGTGCCGTGTGTATTGTTGGCCATTTAACAAAGATTTAACAGAGGAGATACCTCACAGTGCTGTCGAATGGAATTAGCATCCAAAAGAAACTTTGAGTTCCTTTGTTCTCCTGTCCTCGTCAGAAGCAGACTGCAGAAATGGCAACTTTTACTCAGTAAGTCTGTTTCTTATGTAGATTTTGAACGGCCTAATTTTTCTCCACAGTTAATTTGTTCCTTAGATAACATTTTCCTTGGCAGCGTGGACCTCAGAGTAGCCTGGATTCCATGTGGATCCATGTTTGGATGCTGAGGGGTGCTGTTAAGTGAGCAGGTTGTCCCCTTTTGGTTTCACTCCTGAATAGCATTACCCCGTTTCTTCTGCAGTTGATATCACTCATGAAGTAAAACCCTCATATTATAAAGTGATAAATGAAGCAGAGCAGGATTAAGATGTGATGGGCTGATAGTATTGGAGACAAGTGAAAGAGCAGCCCAAAATCCAACCAACAAAATTTGCTCTTCCCCACTCCTGCCAGAGGGTGACTCTGCCTCGGGGGGTCCTCAATCATCCGAACTCCTTGGTCTGCAGGAACACTGCTGTTCTTCTGCAGGGTGTGCTGAGAATTTGAAAAGCAGAATGTCAGCTTCTTTCCCTTCTTGTACACACTGCCTGTGGATGTGGAGTGTCAGAGGACCCCGTTGGCAGAAAGCACAATGTATAATTTACTGTTAATCATAGGATTATGTGGATAAACAGAGTCTGCTGCCTAACAATGTTCTTCCATTAATCAGCTGTAATCTTAGCAGATTAATAACTTGAATCCACACCCGTTGTGTTCCCAGCCTCACAAATCAGCATCACACAAGTGCCTGCAGTGCAGTGCAGCTCTGTGACTGCTCTGCCTGGGATGCTCTGGAGCTCGTGATGCACAGCTCCGCGCCCTCGCTGTGGTGTTTGCAGCTGGCATGTGCCGTTCACATCTCCCACATCTCCATCTTCTATTGCAAATCTGCTGCTGGGGGTGTCACTGCTCCTCAGGGTGATGGGTTATCCCCAGCTGGAAGCACAGCCCAGCTCCTGGAGCTCTCCTGTGAGGGCTTTGTCTCCCCTGACTGCAGCCCTGTCAGCAGGCAGGACTTGCTGGGTCTGTCCTTGTTCTGTGAGACAAATGCTGGGTTGTTTTTCAGGCAGACAGTGCCCAACTGCCTCTTTCCCACATGCTCTTTCCCTCTCAAAACAGAAATGGCATTTCTGTATCACTTCTTCAGGTCTGTGCCACAGGTTTGCCACTGGTGAGGTGGCGTGGTTGTGTGAGGGACAAATCTGAATGCTGAGCTGTGATTACCATCATTCTGGGAGACTCCACTCACTGAATTTTCAGCCTGCAAACAGGGCCATTCTCATGACCTCAGGCTCCCATGGATTTCTCTTGATAACACCATCTAATCGGATTTAGAGTTTAATTAAACAGCTGTCACTTTGCTTCCTCATTCTGCCACAATTTAATGTTGAATTAGTCCCTACATTAGTCATGGCTGAATGCTTGCCTTCTTACAGTTGAGAGGTTGGATGAACATAAGGTTTGCTCTTCAGCTAAATCCAGGCAACTGAGGCTTGTATTCTGTATTCCTGCTCTTTGTGCAGAGCTCCTGCTGCCAGCAGTGCAAGTTCCCTGGCTGAAAAGGGATGGAATAAAGTGTGAGATTGCTGCAGAGTCAGCCGTGGGGTTACCTAACTCTGAATGACCAAATGTGAGCACAGCCTGCTCAGCTCTGCCTGGAACACATTTGCTTTAGGGGTATCATTTTCCCTTTCTAAGAAAGAACTGATTTTTCTGAAAACCAGTCCTGCAGAGTTTGCTCTGAAGCAGCCCAGTGAGGGCAGCTGTGGAAGGAAATGTTGAGGCCAATACTGCTGCTCGTGGACTTTATCCAAATGAGCCCTGACACAGGCAAGAGCTGAGTACCAATGGAGGTTTGTGGTGCTCTGGGTTGTAACAGCAGCTCCAAGGAGGAAAGCTTGGAGAGCTCCTCGAGGGTGGTGGTTCTGCATCAAATTCTGTCAGTAAAGTTTAAAGTAATTTCTAACACACAAAATTCAATTATTTGCTTTCTAATATCTCCTTTGATACCTCCTTGAGCCTAACCACTAGAGTTTGCCTCTAATCATTAGAAGAAAAATTGTTCTTTAATTATACTATTTGTTAATTAAATACGTTTAAATAGTAATTATTTCCTTCATGTGTTGCATTCATTGAAGGGATGCCCTGGTAACAGGAAAGAGCCATCCTGACTGGGAGTTTGTAGATGTTCTTCAGACAAGAAAGCCAACTCTGCCTCTGCAATATCAGAGTCAGATGTTGTTGGGATTTGGGCATTGTGCTGCCAAGACAGTCTCCCTTGTTTCCATGAGGATTATCTCTGTGGCTCTCCATTTCCATTTTGGAGGTGCCAATCCTGGCTTTTTCAGAGTTTGCAATTCACTCACAGAAACTTCTTTCTGACCTGGATATCGATGCTTACTTACAGTTCATCTTCTTTCTGTTTTTTCAATTTACTCTACTTTGCTCATTTTTGAATTTCTTGGGGAACAAGTCCAAACACTGCCATCAGATGCTTTCAAGGGTTTTCGTCACACAAAATAAATTTGATTTTAAAACTTTAGTTGCTGCCTGCACAGAAAGTAGATTAGTTCTTGGGGGATTTTAAAAATTAAAGAATGTGGAAATGGCCAAGACGTTGTGATTTTTAAAAAGTGCCTTCATTTTAAATGAGTTCTTAGTCTCTCTGAAAGTTTCTTAGTAATCTTGTTTGTGTACTCCCAAATTAGCCTGCAATCAGGGCACTATATTGCATTTAAAAATGGGACACAGAAACCACCACCTCTGCTGGCTGTTGTATTTGCTGTGCTGCTGGAGAACAATTGTCCTCCTGATGCTGCTTGGCATATCCTTGAAGGTGGGATTGCTGCTTGTGCTGATCAGTGGACAGTCAGGGGTGTGCAGGAGGTGGGAAAACACAGGGAAACAAATTTGGGTGCTGAGCCAGAGCCGTGTGTCTGTGGCTGACGTTCAGGGTGCTCACAGACAGACAGACAGACAGACGCAAGGAGTCTATCTGAGCTCCTTTTATTTTTATTTGTTTCAGTTCAGCTCTTGGGGAGTCTTGGGCCATGGATGCTCTCCTGTGCTGTTCAGAGTTTTCTGTCAGTTGGTGTGTGGTGCAGACTGAGCAATTCTCCCTGAACTGCCTTTGGCTTTATTGCAGCAATAAAGAGGGAACACAGAGGAGGCAGCAGTTGTGCCATGAGGCTGTTCCATATACAGGGATACAGGATACACGTTGTTCTATTTTAGTTCTAAACAAAAAAGACAATAAAATCAAGGCTTTGTTACTTGGTCTTTATTTCTGGTTTGTTTTAACTATCACAGGGCACTTAGAGCCTGAGGGAGGGAAGTGGCAGAGCTGAAAATTGCTTTTAGTATAGTGTGTAATATATTAATTGCTCCTACATCAGTATTTCCTAATCTGTGTAATACCTGTGAGTTATGGCTGCTTTCAGTGGAGGTGAAGGCAAAAGGTTTCCATCTCTGCTCGGAGCTGGAGCTGGGTGGGTACCAATCCCTTCCCAGTGCTGAGGATCTCTAATGCTGTAATGGTACCACCTGTGAAGCCATGAGATAATACTGACAGTATCTTCCATCTCCTTTGTGCTCATCATGAATTTGAAATTCCTGGTGTTCGTATTGGGCTACAGAGAAGGGATTTCAGTAGCCCTTTGTCCTGACAAACAACACCTTTTGCAGTTCGTGGGGCAGATGCATCTCTGAGGTAATTAATCAAAATAAATTCATTCACATGCACTCTCCTTCCTGTAATGAAGCCATTAGCAAAGGGCAGGAGATTGGGGTTCCTAATTGTTCATCATGTCCCAGTAGCCAAATTTTCTTTCTTCCCTCCAGAAAGCTCTTGGGAAATTTGAAAGGGTTTTGGACCTTTGCAATGATGTCTTTGAATCACAGCCACTTAGGATTCAGATACAGCAGCAGTGACCTACTGGAAAGGGAGAAACAGATTATTCCTGAGCAGTTGGTGGAGCAGCTCTGCTCTCTGTAGTGCAGCAAGCAGGAATATCAGGGATGTTGCCTGTCAGTAGCCTCCGGTATAGAAGCAGAGATCATTTTCTTTGTCCAGTGGAGAAGGATCATGTTATTTGTGGTGGGGGAAGCAGGCCAGGGTTGTTTGGAACACAGGAGGTGTGGGTTAGTGTGGGGTCATTCAGTTTGGAAGAAATTTAAGATAAAGGCTACTAAAAAGCAAGTGGTGGAGGGAAGCACAGGAGGTCATCTGTGCCCTCTCCTCTTCTACCTGGCTCCAAGAACCTCTGTTATTTCTGAGTGATGTATAACCTGTTCTCCAAAGATCTCTTGGGCTGGACTGTCCATTTTCTTCAGTGCATTGATGAACCTGTTCCATCAGTTGTCTCTCTTATTTTTATGATAAGGATTACCTTAATGTCACACAAATCTGCCTTGTGGCAGTTTAAGCCCATCACTTCAGGCCTTGTCCCTGAACATGGAAAACATTATATTCTTCATCATTTTTAAAGACTTCTATGCATATGGAGACAGTAAACATCTTATCCCATAATCTTTTCTAGTCTAAACAATCCCATTTTTTTCAGTAATTCCTGATTGATCTTACTTTCTAGCTGTTGATTTATCCTCCTTTTCCTGTTTTATTTCTTTCTGTTTGAGGAGGTTTTCCTTGGCAGTATAATTCCCAGAAGCAGAGCCCTTTATTCGAGGCCGTGCTAGTGCTGGGGAGGAGCCCCTCACCTTTGCAGGTGAAACTCCTCTTTGTGCAGTTCACAAGGTTCTTTGGCTTTCTAGGTTTGGCTTTCAACCACAGCAGCGTGCAAATGCTGGCTTACATTCAGTTTGTGGTGTGCTGCAGTCCCCAAATGCTTTTCTGAGAGCAGCTTTTCCTGTTGAATCTTGTCTGTCCATTATTTATCAGAGTCGTTGTTCCTGCAGAAAAAAACACCTTGCACTGAATTGAATCCTTCCCCTTTTCTTACACCCAAATCAGTTCTGAATTTTAGTCCTGTGCTCTGGTGGGGCTGAGAGCTTTGCTGCAGCCACAGGGCTGAGGGTGCCCCTGCTCCAGCCTGGGCATCTCCCAGGGCAGGAGAAGCTTTGGCACCTTGTCCTGGTGCCCCTCAGGGCTGGGGAATCAGGAGCACGGGCTGCTCCTGCTGCCCAGAGCCTCCTGCTCCTGTCTGCTGGGCTTCCCGCTTCCATCCTGCCTTTCTTCATCTCTGGCTTCACGTGGAGGCACTGATTGCTCAGCACTGCACGGGCAAAGCTGAGCCCAGGGCAGCTGCAGGGACTCCCAGGCTGCTCACTGTGAGTTAAACCTGGATGATGGATTTACTCTGCTGCTCATGGCACCAAAGTTTCACCTCACTGCACAAGCAGGTCTTTGTGTTCATCTTCTTGGCAGTGGTGCAAGGCTTGTTTCTTCTTTGTTTTATGTGCATATGACTTTCTGATTTCTCATGAACTTCATAAATTAACATGAAGTGCAAACATGGATAAATCCCCAGGCCACAGAGTGTGTTTTATGTCTGAAACTCCTTTATCTTTATGGTATTTCTCTTCCTCTGAACCTGTCCCTTTAAGTCACATTTCTGTATCAGTAATGCATATCCATTACTAAAGAAAAGATGGATCTGAGTAAAACAATTTCAAAGCACAGCTGAGATGGCCTGAAAAGATTCCCTGGCATTTCCACAAACTCCCTTGCTGCTCCTTTGCCCTGGAGTCCTTAGTTCTCAGTGTCTAACTCAGAGGCACAAAAATAAGGAATTCAGGCAAAGATAATTTTAAAGGACACGCAACACTTGCAGTAGCCAAATGGCAAATGTGTTTAGCTTGGGTTTGGTGAACCCTTGTGTGTTATTCAGGTGCTTTAGTTTGCAGACAGGAGAGCAGTGGGGTTTGGTACTGAGGGTTTTTGCACACATCTGAGATCTGCTCTTTTGCATCCATTTCTGGACTTACCAAAATGCCAGTACATGGGAATAAATACTTTTGCAATGAAATGGTCAAGTTTGGATGACAGAAGTGAACTCGTAAAGCCATTCACTGCAGCACTTCACTGAATGCTGGTACCCAGCAGAATGTGTATAGAGCTGGCTGGGGGTGGCCTCTGACTTTGAAAGTCTGGAGTTCCTGAGGCCTTGCATTTTCCAATTTAAAATGCTCTGATTTAATGTGTTGGGTTTATTCTTCTGTATGCAATAGGAATGATTTAGGGTTCTTACTTTTCTAGAACAGTCAACATTCCTTTTTAGCGTTTCCTTTCAAGTTTGATGGGATTTCTTATGAGACCTGCAGGAGAACCTGAGAAATAACAAGTTGCCAGATGAAAAGAAAATCTGACCTAAATTTCAGACTCACTAAACTTGAATTGAAAACAGTATCAACAGTATCAGTGCTCCATTTTGCTGCTGTTGACATCAGTGGCTGCAGTCCTCATGACTTCAGTGCTGAGGAATTTGCTGAATATTTTATTCACTTTATGTTGAAAGCTGGAAAGTTGGAGAAAACTTTGAAGTCCCTCCTACATGGGAATCTTGGGAATACAGTGATGCTGAAATAGTTCAGGAGTTCTAAGTGTTAGCCTGGTCCATGGTGCATTGAAAGGCTTTTATATGCCACAACCTCAGTTCAGACTTCAAATTTCCTTGTTATTTTCCCTGCAGTTAATAACATCATTAACTCCTTCTGGATTCCTTACATTGCTTCACTGGCCATATCAGAGGAAATGAAATAATCTTGAAACAGGTCCAGACACAAAGTTCATGGAGAGGCCCCGTCTTTGCAATGGGCTTAGACTCAGAGAGCAGCATTTTTACTGACAAGGCCTGAAGTGATGGGCTTAAACTGCCACAAGGCCCTTTTAGCAGCATTTTTACTGACAAGGCCTGAAGTGATGGGCTTAAACTGCCACAAGGCCCTTTTATCCTTGTCTGAACATTGCCAGTCAAGTCTACGTTAGTAAAAACTCGGAAGTCACATTTTGGAAGGTGAATATTGGGAATAACCCCACCTATCTCGAAAGCAGAAGATACCTGTGGTGTGTGCCTGACCTGAACTGAGCTGCACTCATGGTGCTGGTTACCAGCATTCAGTACTGACTGTGTTTATTTAGCAGAGGAAATACACCTGGGGCTTCACTACCTTGTACCAGGTTGCACCTAGTTGAAGATGAACTGAGATCTTTGGCTGCTGAGAACTCACCTGAACAGTGCTGTGCTTTGTTTTGGGTCCAGGACACGGAGATCCTGAACACGGCCATCCTGACGGGGAGGACAGTGGCAGTGCCCATCAAGGTGGTGTCCATTGAGGAGAACAGTGCTGTGACAGACATCTCCGAGGCTGTGGAGTGCAAATCCTCCGGGGAAGACGTCATTAAAGTAAGTTCATGCCACGGAGTGGCTTCTGAATTTTCATGTTTTATTTTCAAAAGGAAAATAGCCTGGGAATAAAGACTAAATCAGCTCCTGAAAATTAATCATGCTTCTGTTGCAAAAGCATGAGGAGAGGGATTTTTAGGAAGAGTGAGGTGCAACTGTTCAGCCACCACACCGAGTTTAATTTCTATCCGTGTCCTAATTTTAAAGTGCCTCGGTAATTTCCCCTCGAGTCCTCTGTGCACAGATTGCATTCAGTGTGAGAGCAGCTCTGCTGTTAGCACTGCTCCTCCAGCTGCTCCCCATCACCTTTCCAGCTGTGCCTCTCACCTCCACAGCTGCCTCAGCAGAGTGGGCTGGGTGAGCATCCCCCAGCAAGTGCAGGGCAAAGTCACCCTGCTCGAGCTCCCAGTCCCCTGAGAGCTGTTCTCAGTGGCACTGGCTGAGGGCAGCACAGCTCTTCCTGCTGCAGTCACAGGCCCGAAGGGAATTCCCAGCTGTGCAGGGAATCAGTGCTCTGTGTGAATCCCAGGGCACTTCCCATGCAGGACTTTCACGGGGCATGGGTTTGGAGCAGGGGGGATTTTAGCCTGTAGGTTCTTCTGAGCAGGGGTTTCATTCCACGATGAGATTTTACAGCACATGACACAGTGGGCTTTGTGATGCCGCTCCATAGGGGTCTTCAGTGTGCTCTCCTCTCTCGGGGATGTGTAGTGTAGAAGTAGTGATGCCACAGCATCATCTGTCATGGTCAGCTCCATTTGTGGTGTCATGGAAAGCAGTAAACTCCTGGGAACTTGCAGGAGCCAACAGCTGGCCATGTAGGTGGGAAAAGTAGTCATATTTTGGGCTAAGGAAGCCATTGTAGAAGACTTTTACAGAAAACTTTCTGTTTTCAGAGGATCCCCCAAAGCCAACCCAAGTATCTCAGTTTTGGTGCAGCTTGATGCTTTACAGAGATTTTAATCTCTAAGAATTCCTGTTAATGTTTTTCCTAAGGCAGTCACGTAACTACAAATAGAAGTAAAAACTGAAATTTAGTTTAGGATCATCCTGATTGTAACCTTATTGGACACCACTTCCCTGAATAAGAAAAAATACAAGACAGAATTCACAAATAACAATTAAAAAAAACCAGAAAGGGACTACTACTGTGATTCCATCTTGCTTTAACAGCTTACGGAATTTCATGAAATAATTCCATCCCCATAGGGATTTCTTCTTTCCAACAGTGAAAATTCCCAAAATTAAGTTCCTCCACTCAGAGAAAGACTCAGGGAAAAAACATGTGGTATGTGATGCATCACCAGATGATGCATAGAAAATGACAGCACAATTATTTCTCAGATAAAAATCCTTCTGGAAAAATGGCTTCTAGGTTTTCTGGCTTTGGAGCATATCGATCAAGAAGCAATGAAATCCCCAAGCCTTACAAAAAGGATCGTGTTCTTGCAGTAGTTGTAGCACAGCCTGGACTGTTGCAGTTCTCCAGCAATCTGTTTGGAAGGAATGTTTTCCTGAAGCACTGTGTCCTTTGATTAGCACTTGGGGCCCTGCTGTGCCCTTCTCTTGCTTTTTCCAGTGATAATTTATCTGCACCAGAAGGGTTCCTTAGAAGGGCGTTTGCACCGTCGGAGCGTCCGGGAGGGGCTTCCAGGAGCCTCCTTGCCTAGGACACTCAGAAGTGGAACAAGCACGGGAAGTTAACACACAGCTCAGGAGGTTAACACACAGCACTTGTTGGAATCTGCTAGGGACGTTCCTCAGGTGCCATTTCTTTCTCCTCAGAACTGGTTTGGAGTTGCTCATATGGCGAGGGGAGCTGTGTCCTGTGCATTTGGAAATACATGCAGGGCCTCTGGAGGGATGTGGCTGTGACATGAGTGCTAACTGCTGTAAAACATGCAGCTGGCTGAAAAACACAGCTCAATTAAATGCTTGGAACAAAAAGGTTTTCTCATCTCATCATAAAGGAAAAATAGGCTTTTTAAGGTTTCTTTTTTCCATCCAGAATGTTCTTGTTTCCAGGAAATTTCTTTCTTTACATGGGGAAGTGGTTTGGGGTTCAAGGCAAATTGACATCTTCAATTGGTTCAGATGTTAAAAAGCACTCAGAAAGCTTCAAATGAGCACAGAGGCCTTTCATCCTTAATTCATTTTGAAATTCCCCATCAAGCTTTTATGTTCAGTTCTTTAGAAATAGCATCTTCCTCTGTGAAATCCTGGTGTAGAGACCTTGGTGGGAGTAACCTTTCTGCTTAAAAATAAAATCCCATCATCATAAATTATGTCTTTTGGGCAAAGCCCATGGTACGAGGGCTGTGTGCATGAGTTTATAGTTCTTTTAAAGCCATGTAGATTACTTTAAACCACAAATTTAGGAGCAAAAAAGGAGTTATTGATGAGAGCTATTGAGAGCTATTTAATACTTATTTGTATTGTTATCTAGAGGTTCAGGCAGATACTTTTGTTTGCTTTTAATTGTGTGGAATTTCTGGTAACTTTGGATTCAGGCAAACCTGACAGAGTGAGGCCAGAAGCTGAAGATGCTCAGTGCCTGTCAGCACTTGGCCTGTAATATTTAGTTACTGAATGAACGTCCCTTTCCTTTGTACGGTTCATGTAAAGAGCTTAGAGGTGATGCTTCTGCCCAGCAATTGGCCATCAGCTCAAAGCTTATTTGTATTCATTTTTACTTCAGTTGGGCTGCAGTTACACTGCTCTCAGTAACAGAACCCCGTGGAAATCTGAAATAAGGATCTGTCTGGATCTATCAAATAGCAGGTAACAGCTTCCCAGTGATAATCATGGTCCCAAGGCAGCTCAGTGCACAGTTTGTGTCCTGTCTGAATGTGCTGACTGCCACTTTTTTTACTGTCTCATAGTTCCCAGTCTTTACTTCCAAATTTACAGCTGATTTCATGAACTTTAAATGCCTTTGAGTGCTCCAGACCTTCACACAGTGGTCCAACCTTTTAAAAGTGGACACAAAATTTATTATGGCACTAAAAAGGAAGCAAAAGCCAAATTTTATTTCGCTAAGCTGGAATTTACCAACAGAATCCATATATCTGGATCCATTAATGGTAATTGCAGTTGCATGCATAGGCTCCTTTCCATCTGCTGGGAATTCAAGTGGAAATTCAGTGGGTTCAGGAGCCTTGCAGTGTCTTGCAGTGACATTTCCAGTCTGAGCACTTTCAATAGTGTTTATGAACTTAAGTTTGGGGTTTTCCATGAAAACAACCTGGACTGAAGCATTTTCAGTGCTCTGTGTATTTCAGCAGCTGCTGTAAACATTTCAGATTTGTATTTCATCATTCCTGAACCAACTTTTACCCTGATGCTATATGAGGGGATGTTGTACACCTTACTGTGTTCTTATTGTAGTGCTGGTGTTTATAGTTGGTAAATTAAAAGTTGGAGGCTAATCTCAGTGTGGTGGCCTTGAACTGTACTCTGCAGACCTCCTTTATTGGTTCTGCTCATTTTAAGGGGCATTAATAGCTTTGAGGTGTATTCAGATCACAGCATGGGTTCAGATTACACTGGGCCACACGTGCAGCTGCTGGGGGTGTCAGTGGGAGCAGAAACACAGATCTGGCCTTCAGGATGTCCCTCAGTGGCTGCTGGTGAGCACTGGGCTCTGCTGCCCTTGGGAATCAGGACTAGAGGATGACATTAACAGCAGGTAAGGCCACTGCAGGAGTGTCAGGAATTTCTGCTGGGAGCTGAAATCCAGGACAGTGTCACAGCTGTCCCTGTCTTGGTGCAGCAGCTTCAAACAAAATCCCAAATCAAAGCAACAGAGGAGTTGGGGGCTGAAAATCTGGCTAGAGGGTTTCATGGTTGGGCTCTGCCTTAATGGTTGGAAAAGTCTGGAACTGCTGCTGGTATCAACACTCTGAGAGCAATAGTGGGGGCAGTCACAGACACCTGCCAAGGTTACTGATCTTGTTTAGAGCCCCAATCTGGCCATAATTTACACACACGAATAACTTTACTGTGGGTACTGCTGCCATCAGGGGACAGGCTGGTACGAAACAGTCATGGAGGATTCATAAATACTTTGGATATTTTGGCATTTGTAGTGGAAACAGTTTATGAAATGCAGTTAATGATCACTGAGGAGACTCGAGCTCCTGTTGAGGTGTCTGCTGTCCATTTGTGTGTCTGCTCAGATTAAAGGTCAGCCTGGATGCTGGGTAAGGCACGATGCAGGAGCACCTCAGTTTGCCAAGGAGGAAGCTGGCAGATGGCCGTCTTTGCAAGTGATAAATAAATAGTTGTGTACTAATTGTAGTCATTTATTTTCTAAGTTTTCTATCTGGAACCATATCACAATACCCAATTTGCTGAGGAGAAGTCATCAGCACTTCATTATTTGGATGATGCTTTGCTATTGTCTTAATATACCCAGTCTTACACAAATAACTATGCTTGAACCTCTTCAGCTGTTTATTTTGCTACAAACAAATTTCACTGCTCTTCCTTGCTTTCCAGTATTTGCAAAACTTGCAGTGTGTTTTACAGCTAAAAACAGAAGAACTGTTTGCACTCTGATAGGCAAAGGAACCACTAGGCAGTGGCATCCATGGGTATCTTTATTAAAAGATGAGTTCTGCATTTTTCTGCCAGTGGATTGAGTTGCTGAGCTACAGGCAGCATTTAAAGAATCAAACTCTTGAGCCTCAATCCTGCACTCATTATAGCTGACCCTGAAATTTTAATGGTATGGGGACAGTGCCTCAGGCTCGTTAATATTTCATCATAGTGCCATGGCTATTCCAGGAAAAGAAAAGTCGAAACAAAAAGAAGATCTATGGATTTCCTTTCATCATACTGTGTAGGGACCAAGTAGAAAGATGCTCTGACTGGAACCAGTGGTTGTGTGCTGGGGGAAGGGGATCCCTTGTCCTCTGAGGGCAGGGGCAGTCCTGGAGCAGTGCAGTGCTGATGAGTGTGGGGATCCTCAAGATCATTAAGGAAGGGTCTAAATAAATATCTGCTGTGTTGCTCTCCATGGGGCTAGTTCAGGATTTGGTCCTTTATTATTGAAATTAAAGTGTTCCATCATGAGCATTACAGAGCTGATCTCACAGAGAATCAGTGCTTCGTGTCCCCAGCATGGCTTGGAGATAATTGGGTTTGGTTCAGTGAAACTTTAGAACAGATATTGCCAAAGTATAAAAATGAGGGTTCTCATGAGTGGCTGTCAGAGGAAAGCTAAATCTGCTCAGAACAGAGCTTCCCATGGGATCCAAGGGTTTGTTCCCTGAGCTGCCCTACCAGCAGCACCTGGAGGCAGTGGTGTGGGATGCAGGTGGGGATTCCAAGGGGAAGTTCCAGGAGATTTTGTTCTATTAGAAACTCTGGCATGTCATGGACACATTGTGCTTCCCCTCATCCCTCTGAGCCCCTGCTACCCACGGAGTGCCCAGCCTGGCACTGCAGTTCTGCACCTCAGCAGACACTCATATTCTTCACATGGGACTTTATTGCAAAGACTTCAAGCCTCAGAGGATTTAGGGCTTCCCATTATGTTTTTAGTGCAGGTTATAGGGGAAAATAAAAACGAGGGGCTGGCTGGAAAGAACTGGTGGTTCCTGTCAGCTGCTGGGATCGAGGAAGAACACTGGCTTCCATTGAAAAGCTCCTACAGTGCATATAATGCAATTAATTTATTGGTTATTTTTTACTTAGGTCAAATAAAACTCTGTCTGGAGTTTGTTAGGTGGGTGCAAGTGCTGTAGAGCTGAGCCTGCTGAATATCGAGTAGGTGGATAAACTTCTCATGAAAACAGGTCTCGTTGCTAGCTCAACCCTGCAAAACAAAGGGAGAAATGGAAAGTCACACCAGGTGGGGTTCCCAGGAATCCAGTGTGGTCTAATGACAGACAGGCCATATTCTGTGCAGTCACTTCAACTCAGTGCTCTCCTCTGTGGTTTTCTGTCAGTCCTGCAGGGCTCAGGGTCCATCCAAACCAGCAGCTCCTGCTCAGGGAGGGGCGATGCCTCTTGCAGGTACTTCACCCCACACAGCCACACCTGGAGCAGTGCTCTCATTTAGGAAATGAAGCACTTGGGTGACTTTCTGGAAGGAATGTAAAAGTGGGGCCATTCCTCATAAAGTACCTGTGTGCTCATGGTCAGGCTTGGTTGGCTCCAGGTGAGGATGTGCAAGCTCAGCCCGTGTGCCACAGCCCAGCCACGCTGCTGGGGCCCTGAGCAAGGGCTCTGCCCGGGGCTGCAGGGACACAGAGCAGCTGTGGGGTCTCTGTCACATCCCTGCGTGGTGCCCGTACCCCGAGGGCCACCACCAGCCTCCTGCCCATGAGGGTTTGTGGTTTATGTTCGGCAGCTGCAAATGCAGTTCCCGCTGACCACACCCCAAAATAGCCTGAAAGCCCTCAAAAGCAGCAGCTGCGTCTCTCTGTGAGCCCAAAGCCAGCAGCCTGTTTCTCTGGTGGCTCCTCTTTCCCCTTCTGATGCTGTGTGAACAGAGTCCTTGGTGTGAAACTGAACAGCTTTAAAAACAGGGAAGAAAGTCACAGCGTGGAAATGCCATTGTTTTGCTGCTCTGAAGCCCCTGTGACTTTGAAGGATTTTCTTCTGGCAAATCTGTTCTGTTATATTCTGAACAGAATAGCAAATAGAAAGTCCACCTCCTTGCCCTCCTCCATACTTTCAATAGTCCTGTGATTTACTGGGATCAATACACATCAGCAGAGCAGCAAAACTTCAGAGGAGCTTTATAAAAATGAGGCTTTACCGCACGCTTCTGCCAGATGCCAACAGAGCAAGTAGGACAGCAATAGGTGGAGCTTTCACAGGAGATGCTCTGTCACTAATGGTCACCACCACTCCCCCAGCAGCCAGCCCCTGTGGAAATTGAGGCTCAAAATTGGCATGGACTGAGATACATTCAGCAATAAAAGCTGTAAATACCTTGCCATCACATAGTAGGCAAAAATTCCAAGGGCAGCTGAAGAAACCTTTAAACCATATCCTCTCAGGCTTGCCTCCCTGTTCTCTCGTGCCTTCACCCAGCTCCCTGCCTGCACTGGGGGTGTTGGTCTGGAGAACCAGTACAGCCAGTGAAACGTCAGAGTAGCAGTAACAGTACCTCAGGTTCCACAGAAAGTGCTTCAAAATCACCTCCAAAGCTGCAAGATCAAGACTGGGAAAGTAAATGGGAGAGACACCACCAGTCTTGTTCCAGCTGCAGATGTGATGGGAAGAGGAGCAGTTTCCTCCAGGCCTGAGTAATGCAGTCAGAGGGGAGGATGGTTTGCTTCTACTTTGCTTCTCTGCCCCGGTTGTAATTTACACATTGTGAATCTGTGTATTGTGTGATACACACTGAGTTAGGAAATGACGAGCCCTGTGATGTTCTCAAATGCACAACTACTGCCCAGATTGTGTAGATGGAATTAAAAGTCATTTCACCCTGGGATCCTGCTTTGCCAGGCAAAATATGTGGGGCCATGCTGCATATATAGGCTGGCATACCCCCAGTGACAGGAGCCAAGCTTTCTGTTTGTCCCCATTTCCAGAAATTGCTTGACTGGAGAGTGCACAAAACAAGACAGATTTTGGGTTCTGTGATAATGTGAGCTGCAGAGAGCTCCCGTGGTTCAGCACAGCTACAGTTCAGCTTCAAAAGCTGGTCGTTTGGGAGCAAATAGATGCCCTCCAGTCTCAGCTGGCATTTTGTGCCCCTTGTACTCTCTCAGTTCTGTCCTAGTGAATGATATTCAGTGAGTTAAATGTACTGCTGCTGCTCTGCAAAGCTGCTGCTGAAATCTTCGTAATGAGATTAGGTAATGTACAGCCTTTGCCTAAGAAAAGCTCTCTAGCTTTGGGGGGTTTCCGCTTAGTTTTGCTAATCTGGCTGCTGATACTGAAAATGCAGACCCTGCTCAGCAGAGAGAGCCCAAATTGCGTCCAAACCATGTCCCTGATTTTACAGAGTTCTGCTCTTCAGTGCTCGGGGCTCCATCCCTGTGTTGTTCATGTGGATTGCTGGGAACCTTGCCTGAGGACTGGCCACGGGGACGGAACCCACGTGTGTGATGTGGCAGCTGTTTGCCAGCATGAAGCACCACTGGCACACACGCCCTGTTACCCACTGAGAGCTGCAGGTATTCATTCTGAGGGAGGCAGCACGAGGCTTGAGTCAGTTAATAAAGTTAATTCTGCCTTGCTCCCTGGGCCCAGAATGGGAATCGTTTTTCCTCAACTATTTCAAGAAACAGATTCATTCCTTTGGTGGGTCATAGGCAAAAAGAACTCTCGGGGTTATTCTTGGACGAAATGGGATGAAATCAAGCCTTTCCTGTAGGAAGATGACAGTTTTGCCATTTTTCCCAGTCTGCAGAGCTGTGTTTACCTTTGTGCTGGGAGGCAGCTCCTGGCTGCACTTGCTGGGCCACTGAGTTTCAGCAGCATCAGGGGAGCCAGGGGTGGCTCTGGCAAGTCAGGTCACTGCAGCAATTAGCAGCTCCTGGAATGGAGGTTTCCATTCTAAAGGCTGCCCTAGCAGTGTCACAGAGCTGTAAATAGCATTGAAGAGCTCAGGTCTGAAGCTTTAACTTCTATCAGACTTAAACAGTTTAATTTGAAAAAATGAGTACTATGGGCCTTGAGACAGCTTCCATTTTCCACTAGGTTACTGATTATTCGGGATTATGCAGCCAGGCATTGAAATCCTTCTTATGAAGCCTAATGTTCATGTAGCAGAGGATTTGCTTTGTGTGTAAGACCATAGTGTTTAATTGGAATCAAAGCTAGAGAGATACATGGAGTTTGTCTTTCAAAACCTGTAGAATTTAATAGAGGATAATTCCCTTTCTACAGAGGATGTTGTTAAAAAGAAATCTTAGGAGAGATTCTATAGCAAGGACATGAATATTACAGAATTCTAAAGAATTATCCAAAAAGCTTGTGGAATGATTATCACAGTCTAATATTTCCTATAAATTACATGTTAGTCTGTGGTGAGTAGGTCATCCTGGTGCCCTGTGTTCCGTAATGGAATGAATGGCTGCTCCCAAAGCTTGACCTCCATGAGCTCCAAGTGCCTTCCTGGCGTGTCAGAGTGATGACACTGAGCTAAACACGACGAGTCTCATGTATGAAAAGTGCTGAACACCACTATTCTTTACTGATTATCCTGTTAATTTTTTTTTCCACTGAAATTGAGATTCCTTTAAGAGACACTGGAAAAAGCTCTCTGCTCACAGAAGTGCTGTCATAAATATTTAAACATTTATATAACCTTTGAATATTTTAGCAACATTTACATGAGTACAGCAGAACTGGGTAAATGGGTTTACACACAAAAACACAAGGTTCTGAACCTGATGAATGCAAGCAGGACACCCACTGTTACCATGTCTCCTCATTCCTAAGGCCACACAGACTGCTACCTACAAAACAGACTGATGCCTCACGGTTTTTCAGTCTCCATAAACCTGACAGGATTGCTGCATTAAAACCTTCTCTCTTTGTCCTTCTGAACTGCCCTTCAGAGACTGGGCTGGTATCTCCAGAGGTGCAAACCACGGGAGAATAAACAAGCTCGGACTACAGTAGACTCACAGAGGCAACCATTCATTTATTTTTAGGTCTTACAGTTGTCATTCTTTCCACCCCTGTGTACAACAGACACGAACCAGAACAGACAGTGCTCTGAGTTCACCATCTTTTGAAAGGCAGCCTTAGCTTGTATTTGACGTGAAATTTGTCTTTTTTAAACTACCTGCCTCCCCCAGTAATTGAAGGAAGATTTCTCGGGAACCTGTAGTGGAATTGAACCCAGCAAACCCAATATTCTGCAGAGGTGCCAACAGCCCCTTTCTGGCTGTGGTGTCCAAGGTGTCCTTGGCTCATCCTTTCTGGTGACCCCGAGCAGCTCGTGCTCCCTTCTTGCAGTTCTGCAGTACAGGGGTCATGGTGGGATCAAAACCTTAATCTGAAAGGAGGAAGTGAAGGAAGACCCAGAGATTCTGCATTTGAGTGGCATCAGTACCAGGAATAGCCTTAAAATCCACTGCAGCCCATCTGTTGAGGGCCAGGTGGAGAGGGAGGTTCAGTCCCCAGAGTGCCACAGGTAGCGGCTCAGGAGTGACTCTCTCTTGATTTCCAGGCTGCAGTTTTCTCTGTCAGCTCAATAAAATGTGATTTGTTGCAGAGAGAATCTGTCCAAGTCATCTGGAAAGGCAGTGGCCTTTGTTACAAGGGGGCACAAAAATGTAATGCCAGGAAAAAGACAGAGAGGAAGCCTCTGGGGAACTGTGCTTAGTCCTGTCTTTTGCTGTCTGCTTCTTTATTTTAGTTTTAATCTGGAGAAAGAAGTTAGGAAAATAGAAAAAAGGGAGAAGTAGCTGAATGCAGCTTAATAATGAAAGAAACTGCTGAAATAGCATCAGAGAGCTCTTTAAAATGCAAAACTTCTTGCTGATCTGCTAAGCAGAAAAGAAAAAACCCAATCACTTAAAGGTGGTGGCTAAGCAGGCTTTCCCTTCATCATTGCTCACTTCTGATGCCAGAGATGAAAAGCACTTTCAGAGGGAAGATGTTTTCATAGTAAAAGCATAAATACTACAGGAGATGAGAGACACATCACTGCTCACAGAGTCTCCAGCTTCTGTTAGAAACTCCTTGACCTGGAGTGGGCAGGACCCACAGCTGAGAGATTGTCCATGCACTGTTCCCTGACCTGGCAGAAGCCTGGAGGAAAACAGAAAAGCACTTTTATCTATCAAAAACCCTTAAACAAATACATCTTTTTAATTAAAAAAAAAGAAGAGATTTTGAGTTCTAATGTGACCCATTTTCTTTAATCTGCCTTCTATCCTTCCTCCATGATTCCATGTGACATTGCCTTTGGTCATCCCTACCAGCCATGTGTTTCCAGCTTGTTTTACCCCACAGGAGAACAGATCAAAGCAGTTTTGCCAAGCCTGCACTGAGTAACTCCAGTACCAAGTTGTCTGGGGTGTTACTTCCACCTGGGTTAGTCTGGGCTGGGGCTCTCTTGTGGCACCACACAACCTGTACCCTTTTTTTGGTGAGAGGTGTCTGCTCAGAAAATCAGACCCTGCCTGGAGCTTGCTGGTGTTGTAAACTGTAGCAGATCTGGATTTGTTCTCTAGGGCTGAGAAACCCTGTATATTTATTTTTTAAGTGACACTGTGTGAGGGATGGGCAAGGAAGGCAAACCCACTTGCTCTCATTTTCTCCTGCTGTGGCTGAGCTTAGCTGAGGTGTGTTGCTTACAGAAGCTGTAGATAGGGAATGGCTTTACCTGAACATTTCATGAGAGGTGAATTATCATTAACCCATAGAGAGCACACCCACCTGGTGATTAGATGCAGAGCTGCTTTCTCCTGTGTAGCACTAGTTGGGAAGTGTTGCCCTTCTCTGTCAGAAGTAATGGATGATGCTTCCAGAAGGGGTACCTGAAAAGAGTTAAAATGCATACAGAATTACAGGAACACAATAGAGCATGAGCTGTGCTCCTTTCCTCTGTGTGTGCTGCCTCCTTATCAGAAGTACAGGAGCAGAGGAAAAGCATGTGTAGGGACATTAGCAGTGCTTGTTCTTGGGGAAGAGAATAATGTTTTTCGCAATGCCGCTCCTAAAGACCTGCCATTGTTGCTGATGCATGTCCAGCAATAAATATCAACCCAGAGCAGTTTGAAAGGCTTTGTGGTGGCTGCTCAGCCACCTCCTTAGGATGCTGGATGGACTTGTTTAGCCATTTGTTTGTGGCATACCCACAAAGGCTTATAGCAGCTTTCCAGATACAGATGGAGATTGGATCTCAGCCCAGAACCATTTTGGAATTGCAGTTTTGCTACTATTGTTATTCTTCTTCTTTCCCCAACAGTTAGATTTGTTCAGTTACTGACAACACAGAGCTTTAGGCAGTATAAAATCATACATCTAGAGCAGACCTGACCAGTCTGAAGCTGAGTGTGTTGTCAGAAATCTTTTATCAGCACGTGCAAGTGGTTTGCATGGTGCATAAATAAGCAACTTGCACAACTAAACCAGAACATTCACTTTGTCTTTGGGTTGAACTCCATAGAAATGGGTGGGATGGAGCCAGCTTCAGGACAGCAATGGCTGCTGCTCCAAGCAGAGTTCAATTAGATTTTGCTGACAAGCCTCCCAAACACTTCTGCTCAAAGGAAGATAAGGCTGAAGAGCCAAGAGCTTTATCTGAAGCTGCTTTGTCACATATTCCAGACATAGGGTGGACATCAGCAGCTCAGATACAGGGGCTGAGTGTCCCTGGGACATCCCAGGGGCTGCTCACTGCTCTGGGCAGAAACACCTCCCTGGTCAGGAGCTCAGGGCTGGGCCTCCTGACATGCAGCCCTTGCTTGCCTGCACTTGGAGTTGTTTAATGAGAAACATTTTCAGGATGATTCCTCTCCCAGGGTGAAGCTGATGCAGAGACACCATAGAAAGAAAAAGCAACCCATCTAGGGGTGTGTTCTGAATAACTGCCTGCTATTTTATAGGATATTATACATATTATTGGGTTCCTCATGACCTCTGCTGCACGGTACTTTCAGATTTAATCAAACAGTCATTCTGAAACAGCCTGGTGTGAGCTAAACCTGTTCCTGTATTGCCATTCAAGTTAATAGATAGAAAATTAGGCCATGCCGTTCATAGTGCTAAAATGAAGACATTTCTGCCCCCTTCAGGCTTTTAAACCGGCCTCAGATGGTCTGAGGGAGAAGCCTGAAGAGAGGGATGGGTCAGGTATTGCAGCACGTGGTAGTGCTTCAGTGACCAGAGCTGTCAGAGCATAACCCTCTGAGGGAATGAGGCAGAGACATGTTTGTATTACATTCTCTGAAGTTTCTTTTTGCAATTTCATCATCAAATATTTTACCAGAATATGAGCAGTGCCTGAACCCGAGAGAGGATCCAAACGGGATGTGTGTGTCCAACTGGGAGCAGTTCAGCTCCTGCATCTGTGGTCACAGAGGACATCCATCTGTTGGATTAGTCTGGGGACATCAGCACTGCCAGTTGATAATCTTCATTTGAATAAAATGGTGTTGGGAATGGATAAAAGGGAGCAGATGATAATACAAATGTATGTTCAGGTGGGGAGATGCATTTCCACCATTACCCGTGCTCGTTAGGGGTGATGAAATAGAATTCTGACAGGATGGGAGCAAGAGCAGGAGTTGGGATCTGCTGGGTTTGCTGTTAATTTCTGCAGACATACCAGCTCATTTAGTAATGTAACAGCTCCCATTGCTCACCACTTAATGTATGATTAATGTGCCACAGGATTTCCCCAGACATTTATGACACCTTTAGGAATAGAAATGACAATGACTTTATCACATGGAGTCACTTCATACTATCTGCATCTCTCTTAATGATTTATATATCCAGGAGTGATTTTATCACTAGTACTCAGTAACATAATAAATGAGAAAACTCAATGGTCTGTAAATTACAACACTGATTAAAGAAGTGATTACTGATATAACTCTTACACGACTATGATAATGCTTGCTTGTATTTCAGGACAGCATTTACATATTAATGATAAATCTACTGTAGCGTTTAGAAATACTTTACAGCTTTAATCAAAATGTAAACATTTATAAACAGATAATGTTTATTGCAGGGGAAATGAGTAGACTTCTGCTACTCTTCAGTGGGTGAAATCTACTGCAGGGCCAGTGTTGAAAGCAGCATCGCCCCCTGATGAAGGTCATCCTCAGGGTAGAGCTTTGACTGGCTGCTTGCCCCTGTGGAGACCAGTTTGGGTTTGCTGGGTTCCTCTTGACCAAGCTGGGAAGGAGCTTTGCTCATTACGAATTCCCCAGCACTGCCATTGGTTTGTAGCTTGCTGCATCGCAGACGGAAAATCAACCGCAGGCTTCATAAATAGTATCCAGTCTTTAGGCATCTCCAGCATAATTGTGCCTCCTGAGCCAGGGAAGGATTTTGTGTTCATCTGCTCCCATTGTACAAGGCCATCATTAACATGCAGAAAGAGAAGGGAGCCTTTTCTGTTTGTTTTGGGGTTGAGCCGCCAGGATTACACTTGGAGCTTGTTTTGTCACAGTGATCACCTTTTCTCCTTCCCCTGTCTCTTGCCCCTCTCAGGTTTCTGACAGGTGTGACTATGTTTTTGTCAACGGCAAGGAGATGAAAGGCAAGGTGAATGCTCTTGTGAACTTCACGTACCAGTACCTGAGTGCTCCCCTGCAGATCACGGTGTGGGTGCCTCGCCTGCCCCTTCAGATCGACATTTCCGACACTGAACTGAGCCAGATCAAAGGCTGGCGAGTCCCTGTTGTTTCCAACAAAAGGTGGGTTTGAGTTGCTACATTTCTTGGGTGATTTGTAAAATGAGTGCTCCCAAAATGCAGCGTCTTCCCCTGAGGAGCAGCAGTACTGGAATCTCCAGATTTGCACTGGGCATCTGCAGATAAAATAAAGCTTTTAGAAGTCGTGGGATTTTTGCTCCTGTGCATGTGTCTGTCTTGGGCAACAGAGTACAGTGTGGAACTCTGGTAAGGTCCAGTGGCAGAGTTGCTGTTTGGAGATGGCAGCACAGATGGAAAAGAGGCACAGTCCAGTTGTGTGCTCCTCCAGCCATGGGTCATCCATGGTCCAAAAAACCAGAAGGGAGGGCTCTCTCCATTAGCACTCCAACGTTAATTTTCACTTATGTTCTTGAAAACATTTCTTTATGCTTCGTTCTCTGCTGCCAAAAGGCCCACCAGGGACAGCGACGACGAGGATGAGGATGAGCGCAGGGGCAGGGGCTGCACCCTGCAGTACCAGCACGCCATGGTCAGGGTGCTCACGCAGTTTGTGGCTGAGGACTCCGGCCCCTGGGGGCAGCTGAGCTACCTGCTGGGCTCCGACTGGCAGTTCGACATCACAGACATGGTCAGGGACTTCATGAAGCTGGAGGATCCTCACGTTGCCAAGCTGCAGGAAGGCAGGATCCTGATCGGACGGGAAGTGGGAATGACCACGATGCAGGTACCTGCTCTGGGCAGGGGTTCTGGGATGGTTCTGTGACTGCCACACGCTGCCATTCCCACAGAGAACCTCGGTGTGGGGTTAGAGATGGGAATCCTTACTAAAGCCAGTGTGGAAAGGGTTAATAGAGCTAATCTAGCCTGTGGGTATGAGGAAGGTGGAGGAGACAGCATGTGCATGAACTGGCTATCCGTAGTTCCCTAAAGAGAGCAGCATGGCCCTTAGTTTCAGCGAAGGGAAGGATGTTCTGCTGTCTTGATGTTCCATCAGAAACAGAAAAAAGCCAAGAGGAACAAGAATTTCCAAGCCAAGAAGTGAAGGACAAATCCTAGGCTGCTAGCCTCCCTTTGGAGTAGTTGGGAAGTTTAACGAGCTCATCCATACGGGAACACAGAGTAACAGGAGAAGAAAATTTTAAATCCACTCTCATGGTGACACGATGCAAATAACACAGCTGGGACAGGACAGCTCCCAGTCTTGGATGGTTCTCAGCCATAACCCCTCCACTCAGGTTTTCTGACCCTGCTGACGAGATCAGACTCCCTTTTCTGTGTGCTCTGCATTTCTGTGTGCAAAGCTTTGGAGGCAAGAAGGGACGATGACCTTAAGAAAGGTTATAATAATTGATCAGCCTTTTCCTAAGTTGATTGTGTTGTGTTTCTCCAAAGGTTTTGTCTCCTCTGTCTGACTCCATCCTGGCAGAGAAGACAGTGACTGTGCTGGATGACAAAGTGACCATAACAGACCTGGGGGTGCAGCTGGTGTCTGGGCTCTCGCTCTTCCTGCAGCCGAGTGCAGCCACCAGCAGGGCCATTGTGGCTACAACTGTTGCCCAAGAGCTGCTTCACACTCCTAAGCAGGTACTGTGCACTCTGGATTTACTGGGTTTGCCTTCTGGGATGGGGCAGAATTTCACCAGTGTGAAGTACAGATGATAATTCACAACGAGTTCAGAATTTAGACTTCAGGTGTAGTCCATGTCCATGTTCATTGCTTTTCCTTGCAGGTACTCTGGAGTTGCCTTGTCATTTCTTCCCTTCAGGTATGGACTTCATCTGCAGTAAAAGTTCTCACTACGCTCAAGTTGATGCTATTTACATTTTTAATACCCTTTCTTTAGCTAATGAACCCGTGTTGTTTTCACTGCGTGGGCAGTCTTTGGCCAGTGATCCTGGTTTGCTGTATGAGCACGCCCTTGTTTTTCATGCTGGAAAGCACAGAGCTCTGTGTGTAACAGCTTAATATCTTGAAGAGCTGTAAAATAGAGGCAGAAGATGGCCAGATGCATTTCTTCTCCCTCCTGGAGCCATGACACACTGCCACGCTCGTCTCTCCTTTTATTTTTCATATGGATTTTGGGGGTTTCCTCATCCAGTTCATGTGCTGATCTTAAGCCAGCAAATTCCCATCTCTCTAAAGGGGGTCTTTCAAGCAGCTTGTCTCAGGTCACAACCTCTGTGGAAAAGAAGATTGGAGAACAGCACCAGATGAAGTCCAACAGTCGCTCTGGCCCAGAGTAAACCCAAGGGTCAGGAGCACTGGAACACGCTCGCTCAGTCGGTAGATTTGAAGATTGGGACTGGGGACCATGCAATTAAGTCTGTCCACAGCTACTCCTCCTGCAGAAACTGTTTTTCATCTCACATAGATAGGGAGAGATCTCAAGTCAAGTTTTATGGCCCATTTTCATGATTATTGCTACCTAATTTTCTGGAACATAAAAATAATTTCGTTTGTTTTATAACTTAGTGACAGGAAAATGTCTGAACTAGAAGGACGTGGTGCCCATCTGTTCCATTTGTTGCATCCTGTAAACATAAGAATCTTATGTAATTAACCCATTTATACCCTTCTTCAGGGCTTAGAAACCACATCTGGCATGCTGTCTTCAAAGACTGTGAAAACAAAAACTGAAGCATTTCTAACCCAATCCTGTTCTGCAGCAGCACTGGAAGAATCATGGCTTTGATTGCAGATAAAAGAGCTTGTGGCTCTGGAAAGGCTGCCCAGTCCCACTGTCAGCTTCTCAGATTTATAGATGGCCTGTCCTGAGTATGCAGAGATATTTATCAGCATTGGGTTGTGGCCTATTCTGCCAGGGCATTCCAGTAGTGCCCATCGTGACACCTCCTGTTGTTTATGGCGTGGCAATATGATGTGACATGTCACTATATGTCACTGCAGCTGGCAAGTTAGGAAGGAATACAAAAGAGTAAAAATGTGTAAACGTGGTTTGGGTTGAAATGATTTTTCCCAGCCTCCATGTTCTGAAATGATTTCAGTGAAATATTTGGTTTAAGCTGCTGTTCCTCTGCAGGACAATTTCAGGTGCCTGGGAGTGGCACTTTTCTGAAGCAGAGGTGAGTGGGGATGTCAGGCCCTGGTTCTGAGCAGTGTTTTCTGCCCTGGGGCTGCTGGGCAGTGTGAAGGGCTGCTGGCCTGCTGGCCTTGTCCCGGGCCTGCGGGTCACACCGTGCCATCTGTGCTCACTGAAGATACCCACTGTAAAACAGGAGGCAAGAGACAATCAAGCACCTTTTTCTTAGTTATAGAAGTTGAAAATCTTCCTTATTTCTTCTCCAGACTCCATCTGGGAAAAAAGCCCCAGGACCCAGACTCCCATTAGAAGGCAGTGGAAATCCTTCTCCAGCAGGCTCTGCAATGCCCAAGGTTGTCAGGAGTAGTCCCAGATCTGTGGGTTTTTCTCACTGCTCCTGTGCTTGGTGCCTCCTGTCCCAATTCCCTACAAGCAGAGAGCAGCTCATTCTGGTGGGTTCCCCCTCCAGGCTCTGCCTCTCCTCCCAGCTCCCCTCTGGAGCCTGCCCATTGCCTCTGCCTGTCTTCCAACACCTCCTCTTCTCCCCGAAAAAGAGGAATGCCCAGCCTGCTTCCCTATGGAAGGCTTTGGTGGGAGCATCACTCCTCCCTCGGGGCATCTGTGAGGGCCAGTTCCTGCTGAAGCCTGTGAGTGTCTGGCTCCAGACCCTGCCTGCTCACTCTGAGCACAGCCCCTGCTTTCTGGGATGCTTTCCCTGTCCAGAGGCTGAGCTCATTTCACTTTCTACCCTGTTGTAAGACACTTGTTTTTTCTCCAGCCTAAGTCTCCCTCAGCCTGTAGACTGTTGAAAAGACTTCAGGGACTTTGTATCTCCATCACCAAAAACAAGACAGGAATAGATTTCACACTGGGAAATAAATGGAAGGAAACAGCGTAGGAGTGACCTATAGAGTCACAGACATCTCTTCCTTTCATTTGCAGTTTGAATGAAGGATATAACATTTAAGTCACTTTCCCTTAGAAAAATTAATGCAAATGTGGGAATGTTTGTGGCTAAATTTTGCAAGAAGTGACTCATGATTTGGAGTGCATCAGCTGAGATCCTGACTGAGCTGGAATTTTGAAGGCAAGTGCTGAGTGTTTTCTGAAAATCAAGCCCTTTTGAAAGAGGGTTTTTTCCAAGGAGACAGGCCAGGAGTAAGCATATACTTGAACATTGTGAGAACTTCATTATTTAAGTGTCTTTTCCTCTCAAGCAAGTTTATAAAAAGGCCCAAATAACTCATGCAAACCTTACTGATGCAACTGAAAAACAAAATTAAGACAGCTGAAGGTTTTGTTTCCCTCAGGAACAATTGGGTATGTGTCAGCATGGTCACACAGAAAAAAAGAGTCGTGTTCTTGGTCAGCTATTTTCCCTGGCTCCCCTTTAGCACCTCCAGCAGCCAAGCTGCAGCCCAGATGAACAAATGTGCTTGGGGAACTGGGGCTGTGCAGGCCCAGCACTGTCCCCAGCACAGCCAGCAGTGCCTCTGTGGGTGCAGTGCAAGGCACAAAGCACTGCACAGGTTGTGCTGGTGCAGATCTTTCAGTAGCACAGGAATGAATTCGGAGTTTGTGCTGTGGCTTTCTTTCAGTGGCCATAATGACTGGCTGATAATGAGCACATCTTGTCTGCATACGCAGCACAAAGCAGCCAAAACACCTGAAAAGTTGGCAGTTTCTCCATAAATACAAAGCACTCTAAAGAAGATAAGCCTTTTTTTGGATGCCTTAAGTTAGACACCTCTGTCTATAGCTGGGCAACTAATTACCTGCTGTGGCAGGGTGACCTTGAGGGATGCTGAGCCCATCTTATTTTTTAATCAATAGGGAGCTCATTGGCACTGCAAAGTGGATCAGTGATTTAGGTGCCTAAAAATAGATGCAGGTTGACCAACTTCTAAATACCAAAGATGAAGTAACTTCTCAAAATTTGGAAACTGTAGCTGTGAGTAATCTATTTTTAGTGGCCATCTGCTCAGGTAGGAAAGCTGTTCCATTTGGCTTGCTGGCGGTAGTTAAATCAACACTGTCATCTTAAAGGCTTCTCCAAAATGTAAACAAAAGAAAACCTACAGTGTTTAAGTGTCTTCTGATCTAAGTGAGCTTCAAAGACTCTCAAAGCTCAGCTGGCTCTGCAGGGAAGCTCAGAGTCATACCCAGGTTTTTTGTCACTGTAGGGTCTAAAGGGGTCTGATGAACTGGAATGGGTCAGTGAAGAAAGAAGAAAAAAGGCCTTTAATAAACAGCTCTGTGCATTAATGTATAAACTGCAGACGTTTTCTCAGGGAAAAAGAGCAGTGTTGGGGCTTTCTAAAAGCCAAGTTCTTGTGTTTCCAGGTGTAGGGCCTGTTCACATCAGTGACAAGATCCAGCCCTGAGGCTGGGGATGGCTGCTCTCACTCTGCTGGGAGGGGAGGGTGCCCAGCACCCTTGGTCAGGACAACAAGCCGGGGTCATTCCCATGTCCCTGCCTTTTGGATGGTCTGGTTTAGCTTGTGGCCTTCATGCAAACCAGTTCTGAGAATTCACTGACATCTCACGGTTAAATAACAGGTACCAGGAGTATTTTTATGGTGTGGATTCGTTACCCCACCCTGGCAGTGGAAGTTACACTTAAATTGTATTTATATCTTCTTTGAACTGACAGAGCAATGTAATGGCTCACGGGAATGACAAAGGAATTAAGCAGCATGGGAAAGGAAGAAGGGATGCATTGTTAGATTAGAATCTGAATTCTTCCCTTGCAACTACAAGCAAATTCCCACTGGAAAGGAATGTCACATTAGCAGATTGGACAGAAAGGAGAGAAAGAAATACACAGTGGGGGAATGCATGGTTTGAATTAAGATCTGAGTCTTGGCTGCCTTTCATTTCCACATCATAACGATCAAGCCCAATTCTTACTACACCAGCCACAGGCTTAAAAATAAATGCACATGTAATACTTTGATATTTCATGTGATAAAATTGCTGGGGAAATCCATTCCAGCATTCAAGTCCCCAGACAGAACAATCAGTGCTGGTCTAATAGAAGCTGCTGAGAACAGTATTCCTTTGCCTTTATTTGAGGGAGGGATGTATTTGTTTTCTGCAGAGCCAACCATTTCTTTCCTCTCATGTCCTGCCTCACTCCAGGATTCTTGCAGCTGACCCCAGAAACTGAGGGCTTATCCACAAATACTTTTATTTGTGCTATAGTGAATGAAGACCATTAAAAGGCCTCTTTATTCTGAGCATGGAAGAAAATCAAATATCCTGATCTTTGTTTCTAAGCAGCAGAATTCTCTAAAATGCAACCAGTTTATCCAAGAAGATTTATCAAATGGTATCTTTGGACTGGTAAGCCACAATGTAATTGAGGGCCAGAAAAGGTGGTGGAACTGCCACAGATCAAGAGCTGAAATTGCACCTGTAATGGAGGAACAGAACAGCAAAGGCACAAGGGAAAATTCAGACAAAATATGTCTTGATAAAGTTTTCTATGTGCTTAAGGAAAGCCTGATGATAATCAACAGTGGTTGTGGGAAGCAGTTTCTACATCTCTGTACTGGGTTTTGCTGTCATGAACATGATCCAGTGAACATTCTTGGACTCACTTCACATCATGATCAGCGTTGCAGATCCTCCTGCTCTGTGGGGAACAGTGGCACCGATGTGTCCGTGCGGGTCATTCGTTCTGGGAGAGCAGCTGAGCACCTCTGTGTGTGTGTGTGTGAAGAGAAGAGAGAGGAAAAGTGGGGGAAAGAAAGACTGGAAAGCAAGATAATCCCTCAAAGTCTTTGTTTATGCTTGATAATTTAAGAGCACAAGCATTTGTCACCTCAGCATTGAGGGCATGAGACGAGGGGCAGCAACTTCGCAGGTGAGAAGGCTCCAATCCATCTTCATCTCCTGAGAGTAACTGGAGGACCTTGTCAGAGATGTGGAGGGGATTTATTGATGTGGTACACCAGATTTGCAGAAACAGCTCCTTGAAGGACGTGGCACTAAATCATTTCCTTTTCCTCCCTTTTTTTCTTTTTAGCTTTCCAGAATTTATAATCATTTGGGAAATTCACTTCCTTCCCCTGCCTTTGGCTTTCCTCTAACGATGTGAATGAGAGGAGATGATCTCAAATGGAATATTTGGGCTGATACAATATGTTCTGGCAGGATTTTAAATTCTCTGTTTCTCTCATTTGTTTTCTTTCCCTTTTAATTAATGTTGTCCACGGCAATGTTGTGTTGTGAAAAGAATTGGTTCTTCCTCTGAAAAAAGGTTCTCTTGGAAATAAAAATCGTCAGTGTGGTAGAAAATAATGGCTAAGCCAGTGCACACCTCTGTTACCTACAGTAAATCACATGTGTGCCTGCAAATTTCAGCTGACTGCCATCTCGTTTTTCTCTGTCGCTGCTTCATAAAACCAGGAATGCAGAATAGTAGAGCAATGGCGTAAAGAATAAAAGTTGAAGTTGCTGGCAACTTAGTCCAAATGCACAAAGGATTTAGTGACGTGAGTCTTGTAGAGATGCGGAGCTGTGGATGTTCCCAGCTGGGAAGGAGGCACAGGTGTCATCATTTCCAGCCCTGCCTGTCCAAAATTCTGCCCTTCCCTTCTCAGGCTGCTCTCCAAAAGGCAGCACCGCGGGCAGGCAGTGATGATGTGCTGGAAATGATGCTGGTGTTTTCTCCTGCATAGGCTGGTGGAAAGTCAGTGTATCTTCCCCAGTGGTACACGAGGCTGACCTCTTGTTTAGGGAGAAGGAAAGCAACAGGGTGTTGAATTGCCTGAGGAGATGAATCTTCTCCTCTCTGCACATATCCATTAAAAATTCCCCTTTGCTTTCCTGTGACCGGCGTTGCTCTACTATAGATTTCTGTGATAGAAATTCGAGCTGTGCCCTGCAGCTTTGTGTTTCTGTCTGTTCAGCCATTTCAGGGTTGTTTCTCCAATGAAAGATCAGATGTTTTAATTTCCTTATGCAGTTCACTCTTCCCAGCTTCTGAGTTACCCTGGCTCCATTTCAGCTCTTTGAAGTAAATTTGTATCACCAAGAACTTTGCCTTCTTTCCTGTTGTGCCACAACTTATTTTTCTTCTTTCAGTCCCTCAAGTACTTGCTGGTAGTGCTTTGGAAATCAAATATTCAGTATGACCCAACCTTCTGCACAGCTAAATGCCCCTTGCTGTTTTCATTGAAAAAGCTTTAAATTCAACTAGAAGGGTAGCAATTCTCTTTGTTTATGACCATAGCATAACAAATTGCAGCCAATTGAAAACCATATTAAGTTGTAAATTTGTATTATGACTGGACATTAACAGGGTGGCAGTGTTTTTCCCCAGTGCTGGTTTTTCAGGCCGGTTGTTCTGATGTACCCAAGTGTAAAGTTATTAGAGCCATTTGTGGTTGAAGTCTGGGAAGCAAAGAACTTCACTTTTGTGGGAAGTTGCACTCTGGCAATCTGCCTGGCCGTCTGCTGCCTGAACGGGCAAGGCACAGAACAAATGAAAAATTAAAGAAATGTCCCGCAAAGAAAGCTATTGAGATGTGGAGAAGTAAGTATCTGTATCATCTGGAAGGGATTTCACATGGCAAAGAGCTGACCTCTGGCTTTGTGTTTGCTTCTGATGATGACTTCTAACAGTGCTACCTGCAGAGAGCAAAGACAGACCAATTAAATCCAGGCCATTTGTATTTTTATTGTAGAGATCATGCCAGAATCCCCATCCTCCTCTGCTTGACACAAAAATTTGGTGGACTTTTTAGTTGTCTCAAGGATAATGTGTGTTTTACTTAGACCTTTCTCCAGCAAAACAGCAATTGTTCTGTGAGTCTTTTTCTTTCAGATGAATCTTCTGCTCCAGCCATTTCCAAGATGCTGTGGTAGCTCCTTACTCCTGCTAAGATATTCATGCCTTAATTTGACAGTGCCCCACGACACCTGTGCATGTAGAACACGAGGAAAATAAGTGTTCTGTCGAGTGCCTCTAGTAACTTTTCTGATTTGCCTCTTCCAGCTTTTGTGTGACGGGAACGACTTTCCTTACAAAGCTTGTAAAATTATAGCCTGCTAATGGGTACTTTGGTGAGAAGGACATCTCGTATCAATTATTTTACATGTCCTTCTGCAAAACATTCTCAGGGAGGATAGCAGTGGACCCTTTAGTGACAAATGTGCCCAGTTATGCGCCCCGTCAGTCGAAGCTTGGTTTGCTTTAAATGCAGTGCAGAGCCGGTGTCTCCCATTTCCTCCAGCTGCCAGTCAGAGCTGGGAGCCTGATGAGCTGCAGGGGGTTGAGCTGATTTATTTAAGGCCCTGTCTTTAACCATGTCCCTCTCCTTTCAGGAAGCTGTGGTAAGCACCTGGGTCCAGTTCAGTGACAGCTCTGTTACTCCACTGGACATTTATGACCCCAAGGACTTCTCCCTCTCCGCCGTGTCGCTGGACGAAGCCGTTGTGTCCATCCACCAGAGCCCTGCCCTGAAATGGCCCGTTGTGGCGGCAGAAGGCGAGGGCCAGGGAGCGCTGATCAAGGTGGACATGATGATCTCTGAAGCCTGCCAGAAGTCCAAGAGGAAAAGCGTGCTGGCCGTGGGGAGCGGCAATATCAAGGTCAAGTTTGGGCAGAACGACGCGGACGCGGATGCGGGCGGCGATTACGACGCGGACGAGATCGAGAACCACGCGAGCGACCGGCGCCACAAGGCCTCGGACCAGGAGCGCTACGGGCAGGACGGGCGCTACTACGGCGGCTCCTCAGCAGAGAGGGAGGAGGGGCCCCTCAGGAAGGTCAGCACCACGGCAAAATCCATCCTCAAAAATAAAGTCATCAGAAACAACCGGCTGGACGGCGGCAAACTCTCGGACGACAGCCAGCTGCAGAACATCCCCATTGACTTCACCAACTTCCCCGCCCAAGTGGACCTGCCCAAAGGCGGGGCTGGCATGGAGGACAGCGACCTGGTGCAGACGCCCCGGGGCCTCAGTGACCTGGAGATCGGGATGTATGCTCTGCTGGGGGTCTTCTGCCTGGCGATCCTGGTGTTCCTCATCAACTGTGCAACGTTTGCACTCAAGTACCGCCACAAGCAGGTCCTGGTGGAAGGACAGACCACCATGACCCACTCCCACGACTGGGTGTGGCTGGGAAACGAGGCGGAACTGCTGGAGAACACAGCAGACGCGTCACCTCAGCAGGACGAGCACACGACCATCATCGACCGGGGCTCGGGGAGCGAGGAGAGCAACCAGCTGCTCAACGGCAGCGCCCAGAAGAACACTCAGAGCCAGGTGCACAGGGCCGCGGACCCGGGGGGGAGGCCGGGCAAGGAGCAGAAGGCGGAGCCTTTGCACTCGCCCACGTCCAAGCGGAAGCGGGTGAAGTTCACCACGTTCACCACCATCCCGCCCGACGACGGCTGCCCCACTGTCAACTCCATCCTCAGCAGCAATGACGATGACATTAAGTGGGTGTGCCAGGACATGGACCTGGGGGACTCCAAAGAGATACGAAACTACATGGGGAAGTTCAAAGACAAAGTGTAGCTCCTTGCTGGGTTTTTTTGGGGTTTAACCACACCTTGATGCCTTCAGTTCTACAGTATATATTGGGACGGACGAGGGGGAGGGGAAGGAATCGCCAGGAGAAATGATGAGGCAGTTTTTACAATCAGGGAAAGAAATTTGCCAAATTGTCCGTGGTTTGTTTTTGTTTTTTCACTTTGTTTCGTTGGTTTTATTGGTTTTGGGGTTTTTTCCAGTGGTTATTCTGCTACTCGTGGATTTAGGAAGTGGAATATAAATAGCAGAAAGGAACAAGGAAATGGTATGACCAATATGATGAACTGGGCAAGATGAGGTTGTGAAAATTGATTTTATGGGTCATACAAATAATAATGATGGTAATATTTCACAGTACCAAAAATATCTGTAAAAAGAAATGAGAGAATATAAGAGCATGAAAAGAATGAGCAAGAGGCAAACAATAACTTGTTCTGGTTCCAATAACACATCACAGTTATGGACATATGACCCACAAGAAGACTTTTTATATTGGTATTTAAGCCATTTCTTTTTATTCCTTCATTTGAAGATGTGTCTTTGGCATTACATGCGAAGGAGGAAGAAATTACCTGGTATTTTCATTTTTGCTTTTCCATTTGTCTTGTAAATTGAAACAGAATCATTTTCCCTCTTGTATTTTTCTTTTAAATATCTTGAAAACAGGAAAATTTAAAATTCAGTAAGTTCACAGTGGGCCAAGAACGTTCTGTTTCTCAGTTAGCTGTAAACAGTCTCCTGTCATTTAAAGAATTCAGGGGATAAGTATTGACTAATAATTTCCATGTCTCTTCTGAAAGCCTGAGCCTCCATTTCACCCTAGCTAGAAATACGTTCTGGTTGGAAGAATCTTCATTTTCCTTTCAGGTTTGGATTGTTTGTTTAGTTGCTCGTTTTGAATTTCCACAACCAAAGTTCCTGCGTTTCACCAAGGGAAGAAGGTGCTGTTTTTTGTTAGCTTTTAGAAGTACCAAGCGATGGGAGTGCCCCACTGGTGCATCTTAAATGTACCTGGAACTGACACCATCACAGGCCAAATATGTACAGCCTGGAGTTTGGTTTGTTTAGGGGTTTTTCACCAAGTTCATGAATTCATAATTTTGTGCTGGAATTTTCTGTTTATTCTAATATTCACCAGCTCTCATCAAGCTCTGAAAGCAAGAAGAAGAATGGACAGAAAGACACTGATTGCCCCCAAACTTTTATTTCCTTGTACTAGGAGAGCTGGCCTCTGGACACACTGTTGGGAGGGAGGGAAATATTGCTGGAGCAAGATCAAGAAATACTGGAGCTATTTTATAAATTTCTTCTTTTTTTTTTTTATTTTTGGCCATTGGACCAGCTCAGACTGAAAATTTTAGACTAGATTGTAAAGCTGATGTTTTGAATAAACAAACACCAACCCCGTAATAAATGGGAAGCAAATACAAAATAAGAGATTTAATTTGTGGAGTGGCAGAACTGTGTTGGCTCGGTGCCAGTTCACATTTGTGGAGGACACAGATCAAGATCTGTTCCGTGAGGAAACCACTGTCCTCCCAAACCTCTGGTAACTAAAAGGAGGTGGCACATCCAGCCTTTGGAAAGCAGTGTTACGTCCTGACTGTTAGCCAGAAGCACCTGCATTGTCCTGTCCTTGCCATTATTTCGTTGTTTTGGGTTTTTTAATTACTAAACTCCGTAGTTCGGTTTTTTTTACTTGGACAGAGTCAATCCTGCCACCCAGTAACATAGATGGACGTTTTAACAAGGTATGCCTAGTATGCATTGTAGACTGAAAGAATGTAATATTTATTTATACATGTTATACGAATTGTAATTAAAATGCTTTACACGGCTTGACAAATTCCCTTTCCTCAGGGGAGGGGGCTCCTCTGTCATTCTTGTGCTCAAGTGCTGCATCCACTGCCCTGGAACATGATTTAAGCCACTTTCTGGAGAGAGAATAGAGATGTATGAAAGTTTTTCCCTGCTCTGACCCTTTCTGGGTGAAGCAGTTCCCCTTCCCAGGCACGTGGTGATGATGATGGATGGCAGGAGCAGCAGGCACAGTTCAGGGCAGGGGCACAATCCATCTTGTTCATCCCATGCCTCCACCAGCACGAGCAGCTCCAGGGCTCTGCTCTTGGTGTGGGCAGCTCCCTGCAGCCCAGGCATCATTAATTAACTGCGTGGCTCTTCCTGGGAAAACGCAGGCGTCCCTGAGGTGAAAAAGGCATTTACAGTGTGGAGCTGCAACAGGCAGCAGCAGGGGAGCGAGAAACACAGTACTGGAGCAAAAAGAATAGGCTGTGGTAGCACAGAATGTACCAGGTCCAAGAGCATTTTTAAGGAGGGTGTTCCTGTGCCACACCTACAAGGGGTGGCACCTCCAGGAACCCAGTGCTGGTGGCTGGACAGGAGCAAGGTGACCAAATCACATGGTCTTGGCAGAGGAGGACGGGCTGGATTTGAAAAGGTAACAAAATAGGGAAAAAACCTGAGCCCTGCCTTCGCATTTAATTTTTCTGAAGCTACAGAACACGGGGCTTCAGAGGCAAATACTGAGGTTTTTCAATTTGTCGGCACTGACCAAAAATTCTGTCACAGCCCTGTTCTGAGTGAGCCACCATAAACGATTGTCTCAGCAGGGAGGAAACCACTGGGCTGTGAAATATCACTTATTTGAGAAATTCACATTGGGTCAAATGCCAGGATTTACATTTCTGAGGCTTTGCTCCGCCGCAGTTACAGAGGCACTGGGATGGGGCACTGAGAGCTGCTGGAGCTTCCCTGCTGTCACCACACCTCACTTGCCAGGAGAGGGAATCTGCCAGGGGGGCATGGCTGCGAAGATAACACGCTGCAAGGTACATTTTCCTGTCAAGGAGCCAAGAGAGAAATTCATTAATAATAATTTGCACTTAGAGGAGAGCCTTTCATCTGAGAAGCTCAGTGACTTCCAATTGTAGAGGATAAAAATGTGAGCAGGCTGAAGTGGCCCTGTGTCCTCAGGAGACAGTGCTGCATGAACACACTCCCCTTCCCCAGGCCTGGCGCGGAGCTGGGGCTGTCTGCTGGAGGGGTAATTAGTGAAATCACCTGGAACAGTCGGTAATAGGAGCCCGGACAGGTGGGGAGGGCAGGTGAAGGTCGGGATTGGTGGAAGCTGTGATGGGTGTGATGGGAGGCAGCTGTGGCAGAGGAGAGCAGGTGAAGGTCAGTGAAGCTCTGCTGGTGCTGGGACAGAAGGGACCTCGGGGCAAAAAGTGAGTTCTGCTTTTGGGTTTCTTTTATTACTGAGTTCCATTGGGAGGGGAGGGGAGGGGAAGTTGTGTGGTTTAAGTGTCCTGAGTCTGGGAATCAGCAGGAGAAGCTCTGTTTGTGCTGCCCTACCTTTGGCAAGGTGAGGGCCCCTGCTGAGGGGATGAGGTGCGTCCGTGGGAGCCCCTGCCAGTGCAGCAGCCCCACGGAACATCCTGCAGCAGAGCTGCATCCTGCTCGTAGGGCTGGGCTGCTGGGCAGTCCATATATCCTTCCCCAGCATGCTCACTTGCCCTCAGCTGTAGAAATCCTTTGACATTGATTATATTTGAGAGGTGACCTGGAAAAGGCTCTCGCTTTTGGAGAGCAGGGAGGCAGTGAATTCATGGTGCTGCTCTCGGCTTGCTGGGGTGGAAACGGGATGCTGATCCCCAGTGCTTCCACACCTATTTCTTGTTCCCTTGCCAAAGTCCCAGACCAAGCAGCCATGGCAGCAAGAGGACTGCTCTGTTTTGAAAGGCTCCCAGGCCAGATTTCAGTGCTCAAAAACGAGCTGTCAGCAGAGATGCAGCAGCAGACAGAGATAATGATGCAAATTACCCAATAACTCTCCCTCTTGATTACTTATTTTGGACAAACTCAGACCCATTCTTTTTATGCTTATGTTCAGAATTAAAGCTCTTTGTGTGAAGCAACAGTGTCAAAGCCAGCCTCGAGCATCTTGGAACTGTCTGATGTTCAGCTGAGCTGTGTCAAGTTGCAGAGACACCCTGTGCTAATTGCAGACACCCTGTGCTAATCATCTGTCTGTCCCCTGGGCTGTGCAGGGGCTGCTCTGTGCACTTTCAGGCCATCCTGCAGGTTTCTGGAGGTGCAGTGGTGTGTTCAGAGATAGCTGGTAACTTCTTTCCCTTTTGTTTTCCCCTCAAGCCTGGATCTGAAGGTTTTTGGGAAGCTGCTTTGCTCTGTGGCCATTGAGGGTGGTGGGTGCAGCAGACACTGGGGCACGCCTGAGCTGCCAGGGACAGGTTTAATCCTCTGAATTCGGATAATGTGAGCAGCAACTGAATTCCTGGAAGCCACAATTTAGGCTGGAGCCCTTCATGAACAGATTGCAGCTCTGTAACTACCTGGGCACTTCTGTCTGGCTCCCAGTGCAGGTAGCAGGGGAATCTTGCAGGAGGTTTGGGGAGTTTTGCCCCAGCCCCTCGGCGGCAGAGGCGCCTGGCTGGGGGTTGCCAGTTCTGCTGTGTCAGACCCAGCTCATTCACAGAATGTTCCTTTCACTGTTGGATATTTGAAGCTGCCACCCAGCTTCCCGAGACTGCAGATTTAATTGTTGGCTTTACTGATGACAAGCCACTGGTACAAGTTCGTGCTTTGCATTGGTGGGGAGAGGGGAGGTGGAAGGAGGTGGGGGATGGTTTTGTTGCAGAAGTGAGGAATGAGAGAACAGTTGTGTGAAGGGAAGGGCTGTGTTCTGCTCCCTGTAATCTGTGTATCGTTTCCCTGTGGTCTTTCCTGGTTTGGAGTGATAATTTTCCTGCTTTGGGGGTGAGATCTGCGCAACCCCCTGAGGTGCCAGAGCCTGTGAGCACCTGTGCCAGCCCCTGAGGAGCTCTGTGATGGGCTGTACTGTTGGCAAGGGCTGCTAATTCAGTGTTTTCTGATGCTGGGGAAGATTCTGGTTCCCAAACTGAGTTGTACAGCTTATGAGGCTGCTGCTGGGCAGCTGCACTGCCAGTGGAGAGCCCTGTGGGAGACAGACAGGCACCCAGAATGCTGAGGATTGTCACATCAGTGTCGTTGTGCAGCAATTGCTGTAGGAGCAGAATGATCAGGGACAACTCTTTGGTGTGATGACACCATACATCTTATAAAACTGAGCTGAGCCTACCGTGATGATGGGACTCTTACTAATTTAATATGATATTGCTACAGGGCCTTTCCATGGATGGTCTGGGATGATTAATATTCTTTAACAGAAGCACTTTGGCAAATCAATGCACCATTTCCCATTCTTCCACTCCACCCCTGTGTTTTGGGATCTGCCATTTACTTTTTCCATCCTGCCTCCAGGTTCATCATTGCACATCCATCAGCATGGCAGGAGTTTTACACGCTCTGTAAAAGTACTCCAGGAATATCCTCTCTGCTTTCTAGGGCATTGTGTCTTATTTTGCAGCCTAGTATTACAAAAATAAAGTGCAAGATCATGGTGGGGGATGAGGGAAACGAGCAGGGCTGGTAGCTTGAGGACTTTGCAGACTCACCAAGCTTTTTTTACCTGAAATTATCGGCACCTGCAGCAATTGCACGGCCTCTGTGGGACTCGTTCTGCTGCCCCAGCCCTGCTCTGTCACCTGCAGCAGCCTTGCCCTGGGGATGCTCAGGGGGCCGCAGGTAACCCAGTTTCTCGTTAGACCTCTGCTGGGTGAGGAGGGAATTCCCCAGCCTGTGTTCCCTTCCAGGGCACTGGTACCAACCCCCTGAATGCCAGAGCCTTCCGCAGCTGCGAGGGGCTTCTGTGGGGAGGGAGGGGGAGGCAGAGCCCATCCTGGGCTGGGGGTCTGGGAGAGATGAGGTGGCTGTGTCGGTGGGAAGCAGATCCTGCCTCGCCAGCAGCTCCATCCAGGGCCCAGCACAGGCACTAATAAATGACCTTTCTAATTCCCCAAACCTGCTCAGTTAGCAGAGAGCGTATGTTCCTTCAGAAATACTCCGAGAGCAGCACGAGCACATGGAGGGGGAGGCCAGCCAGGAAGCTTGATGTCAGCTTCTAGCTGAGGTAATGGACATAAAAATCTCCATATGCTGAGGAGTCACTTTAAGGAAAGGTATTAACCTAATTAGCCCATTTGTCTCTTCTCTCATCAAGCATCTTTCTAACAGTGTCGGTTTCTTGCCTTAAACTAGGAAAGTAATAGAGGTAATGTCATAACTTGTGCTTTGGAGGTATTAGAGAAGGTTGTCTTCCTTTTTAGAATAAATTAACTTCAAATTGTCTGCACATTTGTGCATTTAAGGCCTGTATGGACTAGGGAATTTCGTGGCATTAAGCTGGCATAGTGACCCCCAGGTTCAGAAACAGATTTATGGCCCTTTAGTAGGAATGTCAAAATAAGGGAGCCAAAATAAACATGAATTTCAAAACAGAGCCTGTTGGAAAGTGGGAATTCACTCACAGGTAACGAAGGAGTTGCCCCAGGGCAGTGGCACCCAGCACTGGTGTGGTTAAACAACAATGGTAGAACAAGGTTTGATGCAGTTTTGGTTCTAAAGGGGCCTGAAAATCTGCTGGCTGCCAACTTCCCCTCAGAACCCCGTGGCTTCACGTTGGACAAATCAAATTATTTCCGTTTCAGACATTTCAGCATTGCTGATCGACAGGAACGGGAAATTGCTGAGTCTCCATCAGAGACTGGTGACCCAGTGGTTAAGGATGCAGTCAGTGCAGAGCTGTGGGGAGCGCCTCTCCCCAGCCTGGGGCTGTCGGGCTCGGGGCGTTGGGAACGCTGCAGAGCATCCCAGGAGAGCGAGGGCTGTTCAGGATGGCAGATCCAGATCTTTCACTCGGACGTGCCTAAATCCTTCGGTTTAATCGCGAACGTGGCGTTCCCGGGCTCAAGGATGCCAAGGGCCCGGTTCTGAGTGGGAAAACCCCGCTCGGGAGAGCGGCGGTGCCCCGGGAGCCGCAGCAGCGCTCCGGGCTCTGCCCGGCCTGGGCCGCTGCCCGGGGCTCTCGCCAGGGCCCTGGGGAGGAAAAATCCTCCTGCGTCTCACACAGGGGAAAGAGAGAGAGCGCTGAGAGCTCCAGGGTAATCAAACCCGGGCTGGTAACGGGAGGGCCGGGAGCCGGTGTGTCCTGAAGAGCCACGAAGGGATGCTCAGGGATGTCTCGGGGACGGAAGGGTTAACCCGGCACAGCACAGGGGAACTCGGGGCGCTCCCCGGGCACGGATGTGCCGGGATTGCCGGGGATGCCGGCGCTGGGAGCCAGGAGGTGGCACTCAAAGCATGGCATGCGACACGTCCCGACACCCAGAGCTGGCATGCGACATGTCCCGACACCCAGAGCACGGCATGCGACACGTCCCGGTTCCTCTGTGCCAGCAGATCCCCGTCCCTCGGGTGATGCTTTGTGCACACCTGGAGCAGGGGGAGCTCACTGAAATGGGTGCAGCCTCAGGTGTGGAACCCCTCGATGCCCCGAAGGGGTCTGTGAGGCAGGAAAATTTGGTTATTTTTATTTTATTTTATTTTTTTTCTGCAAGGCAGAAGTCGCTGCTGAAATGCTTCCCTTGGGAGCTCTGCGGAGAGGTTCCAGGCTGGTTTGCACAAACCACACCTCACTCTGTGCCCCCCGGAGAGAGGGGTCTGCCCCTGGGCAGCACAGTTCCACTGGGGGAATCCCAACATTGCAGGGAATCCCTGCAAATGCAGGCACAGGGCTGTCAGTTCCTACAGCTGCACCTGGAAAATAATGGCTGTGCTGTCCTCGGGACCCCCTGGAATAACTGAGTGTGTGTGGGCACAAACAGAGGGGTTTGTTCTGAATTAGTAATGATTTTAAAAACGAAGATGAAAAGTGTAATTATGAGGGAGATGTGTCATGCTTAAGGTGGAGCTGCAGCTCTTTGCAGCAAGAAAACATCACCAACTTCAGGATGTGTCTTGGCAGCAGAAAAATTATTTTTAAGGAGAGGACAGGGAGGGAGAAACCTGTGGAATTGTTCTGTCCACTTTCTGTATCACTGCTGGATGTAAAGAACATCATAAAAACCTCATTTAGTTGCTCATGATCTCTGCAGAGTGCAAACAGTTTTGGTGGAAGCAGCAATTTCCAGGCTCTGGGGTCACCTCCTGGCCAAGGACACGAGCCAGGAGAGCAGCAGGGCTGGGGCTGAGCAGCAGCTGAGGGCCTGGGCAGTCCCCGGTGGCCAGCAGGGTCCTGTTGGCCCAGGGCTGCTCTGCTGCTGCCCCTCACACCCCAGGTGTGGTGTTTCTCCACGGCAATATGGATGGGAAGGTGAAGGCCAAGCCTCTGGGGCTGGAGGAGTGAGGGAGAGGCTCCTTTGCCAGCTGGTTCTGCGTTTGTGTTCGAGCAGCGTGGAGGCTGAGGCAGCGTGGAGCAGCCCTGGGGTATCGGGGCTTTGTCAGCTTCCCAGGAGAGGGAGCTTCAGCCAGTTCCCTGCTGGGCAGAAGGACAGGAGGTACCGAAGGCTGAGAGCTCCACTCTGTCATTGCTGTGCCACTGGTGACCCGGGGCTTCCCTGCAGCTCCACAGCTCCTCAGTCCTTCTGCAACATCCACTTGGTCTAGTGGATGGATTTACCTCGTGGTTTTTAGTAAGAGCATATGGGAATGCGAATTCTGAAGTGTGTGCAATGATTTTTTTGCAACTGATCCAAATGTCTGGGTGGGCTTTTCTTCAGGTACTCTGGCAGCATTCAAACCTTTATGGTCCACAGAAAGCAAACCTTGGGAAAAGCAAAGTGAGGTGCTGTGTAGCAGAGAAAGGTAAGGGGGAGAAAAAGAGGCAAATTATAATTAAGAAAAAAACCCAAAACACTGAAAGAAATACCATGACCTTTTCAGGAAGCCTGGGCTGTGGTCAGGCTGCTGCAGTTTGATTGCCACTTCTGATACCCCTTGGTGGTGCTGCCTCCCTGTGACTTTATGTCTGTCCATCATCTGATATTTGCCCCAGCTGCCAGGGTGTCTTTTCTCCATTCTCCTGACCCTGGTCTGAATAGTTGCACATTTTTATTCTCTTTCTTCCATTAAAAACTTCTGGGATTTGGTTTTGAATATAGATATTGGCTGAAAAATTCAGGCCCGAATGCTGCTTGGGTACAAATCCCTGTGGTTTTGAGCCTCTGACCCCACAGGAAGATGAGTGCCATGAAAATTCTGTCACAGAGGCTTCACTGCACCATGAAGGTGTTGTACGTGTGTTTCCCTGACGCAGACGCTCAGCCCTGCAGGGCCAGCCTCTCCCAGCTGCAAAGCACCATCTCCTGTCTCCTTCATACGTCACCACCAGCCGAGCACGGAAAGTCACAAATGCAGAGGGGCAGAATTGTTAGTGTTGGTTGTGTCAAGTGAACTGAAGTGGTTTTCCCTCTTTGGTAAACCCCCCAGCAGGCTGATTCTGTGAGCTCCTCTGGCTCCCTGGGAGGGGCGGCTGTGACAAACAGCTGCTGTTTGTACCCAGTGCCTTGTCTTGGCTGCAGGAAAACAGAGGCAGATGAAGGTGCTGTGACTTGTGGGGTCCCTGAGCACAGCTGGGCAGACAGGGCCACCTAAATCCCCTTTGCTGGTTTGTGACCCACGGGAGCTTCCTGGGCTGCCACATCCAGCTCCTGCTCTGGGGACAGCAGCTCATCCTCACCCAGAGCCTCCTGTACCCCCTGAAGTGGCACCAGCTGCAGGCTCGGAGCTGGGTACCAGGGCTTTGATTCTGGAGGTGGATGGGCCTTGCAGGAGGCAGAAGGGACATCGCAGGGAGCCTCCTGGTACCGGGGGAAGCAAAGCCTTGGCTGGTTCCTGTCTGGTGTCCTGGGGGCACCGGGACAGAGGAGCTGCTGCTCCCAGCCTCCCTGGACGTGGCAGTTCCGTGTTTTCCTGGCTTGGTGCCGTGTTTGCAGCTTAATTCAAGTCTAGGTCGTGTCTTTAAAAAAAAAAAATACCCATCCAAGACCACTGAATGTAAGATCTAACCTCATTTATGTATGTGGACTGCCTGGCCACAAGCTGTACTGAATTCCAGAGAGGTCATTTCTGCCACAAGCAAGAAAATGCAAATTACATTAAAACCAAGAGTGGGAGCTTCCAGGCGCTTCTGTCAAACAATCCTGTCCCCTGGGCATTAAGCAAACCCCCATTTTCTCCCTGCAGAGTCCTGCCCTCCCTCATTCAGTGAACTGGTTCCTGCATGGGAGGCTTCTTGGGAACCCTCTTGGTAATCACAGCTCTCCATCAGCTGAGTGCATTTTCTGCTTGACATGCTGATGGCCTCAAAAATTAGTGAAGAAACCAACTGCTGAAGAGCTGAATTGCTGCTCCCTAAAGCTGCAGCCTGTCCCACAGCTCGTGGGGAGGTTTTGTCCCTGACTCCATTGTGGTTTTCTCTCAGTGACCAAACTGAGCAGGGACGTGGTTGGACAAGGGGACATTTTCTAGGGTCAGTCACAAACTCCTCCATCCTCCCTCAGCCATCCCATGGAAACAAGGCCACTACAGGTTCACTGTTTTACCTTACCTTTCTGGATGTGAAATGAATGATTAAACTGTGAGCATTCATTAGCACAGCTCTTGTTCTGATAGAGATTTTGATCCCCCAGACTCTCGTTCAAATGGCTTTAGATCGTTTTTAATGGTCCCTGTTGGGTGGTGGCTTTTCAGAAGAGGTCTCAGACCACCTCTGTTCTGTGGTGGCTTTGCACACCTGACCCGGCAGGATTGTAGCTTGGGCAAGATCCTCATCCATTTCAAGTGCATCCTGACTTTCTTCTGCTCAGAAGGAAAAACCCCCTCCCTCTCCCAAGCCTGCACTTCATTGCATTGGGTTGTTTGGACCATGTGAAGCTGTGTCCCTTTAACTCAGGGGTAACTTCATTTGCAGGAAGGGATTTCCAAGGCACAGGGCACGGTGTGTTTGGATGGCTCAGAGCCACCAAGGAGCCTCAGGCACCCTAACCCTGGGCAGGGATTGCATTGAGGCTTTTGTAGCCGACAGTACTTTATAAAAGCACCCCCCAGAAGCAGACAGAGATGGAAGAGAGGGTGGAGAGAACTCGTAAATTGTGCTGGGAAAGGCTCCTGGGCTGCTGCTGATCAACAGCTCAAGCCCAAAGTCTCCCCTCTGAGTGCCACAGGGGCTCCCCTGCTATTGCAGCAGCGATGCAGCCCCAGGAGGGGGAGGCTGGGCTGAGCTGTTATTGCTCCCCAGAGCAGGGGAAACTCTGGGCAGGGTGAGCGTGGAGCAGAGCCCGTGGTGGGGCTGCACTCTGATTAATGGAGCTCTGCAGCCTGGGGAGCTGTCAGGCAAACACCTCTTCCCTCCACTGAAAATCAGCCCTTAAATAGGGCTCCGTGCTGTCAGAGCTCCCGAACTTATTTGGTATTCAGGGATGCAAAGAGGAACATAAATAATTTGATATTCATGCTGACAACTCTAGGCACTGCTGTAGCCCCAATTTCAACAATGTAATGGACAGTGTGTTATCTCATAATGTGTTTTGAGATCAGAGCTGATTTAAAGGTTATTCACCCTGGGAGAAATTATGCTGTAATTGAATTTATCTTGCATTTGTCTATTCAAGGAAACATAACTACAGTTTAAGGGAGAAAAGTACATAAAGGAGCTAAATTTTTGTTATCAGTTTGTATAAAAAGATACAAATTATTCCAGCAACCTTCCTCCACTGAGCTGTGTTATTTTCTGCATAATCGAGGTCCAGACTGGAAAATAAAGACTTCTTTCAGCAGATAAAGCTGTACACCTTTAACTCAGAGCATGGCTGCAGATGACAGTGGAGCAAAGCAGCACGGAGCACTGAAATAATGAGGTTAATGTAAAATGAGTTAGAAAGCAGCTGTCTGGGCTTTAACAGAACAAGAAATGTTTAGCAGTGGAACGGGGAAGTGGAGCTTTGGCATTCCCAGCCCGTGGGATGGGAGCTCGGTGGGGCACAGGGCAGGGGCTCAGTGCGGTGCCTGCGAGCTGGCCAGGCTGGAAGCAGCTTTTATCGGGGTTAAAGAGGGGGACAGAGCTGTGGGAAGCCACTGCCCCCTTTAGAGCTGTCCCAGGGCTGCTCCCCGGGGCGTGGTGGCCTGGAAAGGAGCTGTGTGCCCATCCTTGGCAGGTCCAGCAGTAAATCTCCTCCTCTGGGGCATCTCCTGGGGCTGGAGCAGAGCCAGAGCAGTGAGGGGAGTGGAGGGACCGGGGACACCCAGGGGTGTTGGGGCAGAGCCAGGCTGGAAGCGGGGAATGGGCAGCAGGAGCAGGGCTGGGCTCAGCCTGGCCTTGGGAGCTTTGGGCTCCTGGGTCCGCACAGAGGTGCCCTGGGACCCTCCAGGCACTCCTGGGTATCCACAGAGGTGCCCCTGGCACCCTCCAGGCACTCCTGGGTCTGCACAGAGGTGCCCTGGGACCCTCTAGGCACTCCTAGGTATCCTCAGAGGTGCCCCAGCACCCTCCAGGCATTCCTGGGTCTGGACAGAGGTGCCCCAGCACCCTCCAGGCACTCCTGGGTATCCACAGAGGTGCCCTGGCACCCTCCAGGCACTCCTGGGTCTGCACAGAGGTGCCCCAGCACCCTCCAGGCACTCCTGGGTATCCACAGAGGTGCCCTTGGCATCCTCCAGGCACTCCCCAGACCCTCCCTGTGCTCTCTGCCATGGGCAGACCGAGCCCTTGGACCCTGTGCTTGTGGGCTCAGGGGAACACAGGGATGTCCTTGGGGCTGTTCCAGCTCTGAGCCTTCACCTGAGCACTTGAGGAGCACATCCAGACAATGTTAAAACACTCTGGAAGAACGGGATGTCGTTCCCATACCCAGATTATCTCAACAAGCTGTTTTTAAAGCAAAGATTTATCTTAGCTGATAAAAACACTCCTGAATGTGGGTCTCTATATCTTGGGGTTTTTTTGCACAAATGCAGCAATTTTGATAAAGGGAAAAGAATTAATTTACCTCTGAGATAATAAATTTTATGCTAAATTTCAGCCAGATGGTACAGAAAACAGCTGGGAGATTATAGCCCCCAAACCAGGCTTTAAATAGAAATGATAAGTTGCTGTAAAGCTGCCACTAGCACCATTCTAACAATGGAAGAGTTATTTCCCTCATTCACTCTCCCATTCCTTATTAATCTTCCTGTTCTTCATTATCCATTTTATTTCTCTTCTCCTACTGCTCGTTATGTCAGAGGGAAGGGCTCGAGCCTTAGAGAGCCTCAGAAGCAGCAGGATTTCCTGCTTTGCCTTGAAGTTTTCTTCAAAACTCTTGTTTTACTTAACAAAAGTATTCTGAAGGACGCAGCAGCCCGGGAGGCTGTGCGCTGGGTTTGGGTCAGCACCAGGGAAGTGGTTCCTTGCATGGTGTTTGTGACACCAGCCCTGCTCAGGAGTCACTGTTGCTGGAAGCCTGTAGCTCTCCTCAGGTGTCCCCTGCCCCAGCCAGGCTGCTCAGCCCCTCGGAGACACCAAAATATCACTGTTGGGTTCCTCACTTGCTTCCCTTTCTTTTATCCTACCTGTGGCCCAGCCCGAGCCCCGTGTGTTGAAGTCCTGCTCTGAAACAGACTGTGGGACAACCATACGCTCTCAAAGCATTGGCTTTTTCTTTTTTCAAAGCAGCACTTCTGCTAAATATTTGTTCTCTGAGAGCCTGGACTGATTGCACCAGCACCAAATGTTATTTCAGTGGCCCTTGAGAACAGTCAATATTTGGGCAGCACCAAGAAAAACCCAGCAGCCCGAGCAACGCTTGCCCAGAGTGGGCAGAGCAAGCCCTCTGTTGGTCCTCTGGGATGCTCCTGGGGAGGCTTTTCCCTTTGTCGAGGCAGTCACTCTGAAAACCAAGTGTCCTGAAGATGCCCAGCTCTGGGAGGCTTTCAGCTCCTCGGGGATGACAAAACCAAACTCTGGCAGAGCAGCCCTGAGTGCTCTGTGCCTCCTTCAGCCTCAGCCCTGTGTGGGCGGAAAGCAGAGATGGGTGGGAGGAAAGGCAGAGCAGGTCTGATCCTGTGTTGGCAGGGGACAGGATGACCCTTTGGAATGTCTACATTAATTTCTTCCCAAAAGAGAGCTCTGCTCTGGCAGGTCTGTCCCTGTTCCCTGGGGGATAAGTGACACAGGCAGGAATGTGCCCACTCCAGGGAGCAAAAAGGGATCCTGTGCCTGCAGCTTTGCAGAGGCACCCCTGCCAGGCAGCTTTTCCTTGCTTTCCTTGGGACGTGAATCCCAGTGCAGCGTTGTGGCTGTGAATGATGTGAGCCCAGCAGGCGTGGGTGAAGCCTTGGCTTTGTTTTAACTGCTTGAGGAACATTCCCACATCTCTTTACTTCCCCACATTGATTCAGATAAAAATCCCAGGATGGTGGGAGTTACTGAATTGGCTGAGCTGGACTTATGCCACTGGTGGAGCTCAATAGTCTCCATCCTTTATTTTTTTGCAAGCAACATTTTCAATATTATTCAATAAAAATCGCTTTCCAATTTAATGCATCGCTGCCCCTGGATGACCAGAAACTCTGAAAGCACACCCGGAGCCCAGATGATTTTTAATATTTCAGGACATGCATTTTCCTGTCTCCCTTGCCTGCGTCTCTGCCTTGCCTGTGTCCCTTCAGGTGACAGCAGCACTTCACAGCCCTCGCGCCTCTGCATGGCTGACAAGCAAGAAATAGAGAAGCAAATGCATTGACTGATACAGAGCAGAGCTGGAAAATCAGTTTGATGGAAAACAAAAGGAGAAGAGCTCTTGGTATAATAAAATTTGCCAGTGGCTAAGCAGTTATCACCTGAGCTGCCCTGGGGGAAAATGAGGTTTGATTTCCCAGCTGGAAAACTTCACTCTGATGTTAGTGAAGGGTTTAGGTGGAAACAACTGGGGGCAGGGAGAATGTATTTCCTCCAAACGCTCCCTAATATCCAGGCAGGGGACTGATAGTGGCTCTTGCTCCATTTCTTCTTGAGTTTCATGGCGTGTGAAAAGAGCCCTCCTGCGAACAGGAGCTGCCTCTGCTGGCGGAGTGGTGCAGCCGGCCAGGGGCAGAGCTTTGGCCCTGGGAATGGGGTGGGATAGAGTCAGGGCAAGTCTATAATATAAGTGTGACATTTAAGGGAAAGCTGGATTCCCCTCCTTATCCCTGAGAGAAGGCAAGGAAAGAGGGATTGAATTGCCCAGGGGCAGTTCTGGAGGCTTCAGAGAAGCTGCACTTCCCCTCTCATGGCAGCTGATCCTTTGTGGCCTCCTGAAGCAGGTGCTGCTCCCTCAGGCGTTTAAACGAGAGGGATCAGAGTGTGAGGGTCACAGAAAGTCCTGCCACAAACCACCCAAACCAGGTGTTCTGTAGCTGGCTTTCCCCGAGAGCTGGGGGTGCTGGGTGTCTGTAATGTGGTGTCATTTACAGCTGTAACTGTGGGCTGCAGAGAGCCACAGGGTTCTGGACTCGAGTTTGGGATGAGAAGAGAAGGGACAAGAGGTTTCTGTGGCTAGTAAGGTGCAACAGTCCATGGTGAGCCTTTGCTTTCCAACATGGGTATGGAAAAGCTTTAATTGCGAGAAGGATGTCATGTGTGGTTATGCTAATTATTCATTTGTCTTATTTTGCCACACTTGGAAAAGAAACACAGTAATTACCTAAGCCTGTGATTATAGTTTCTATGAAGGTGTCTTGGATCTGACAAGACACCGATTCTGTTCTAATTCTTGGTTTAATCCCTTAAAACAAAGACTCTCAAGGTGCATTAATACATTAATGAATTAAAGAGAGCCTCAAAATGCCCATCAGATAAATCAGGGTCGTTACAATAATTACACAAATGAGGGGAGCTGAGGCACAGATAATTGCCACAGACTTGTTCCTTCACCTTGAGAAAGTCCTGTCAGGTGTGGAGCTGAGGTTTTCCTCTGCCTCCCTCTCCCCTGAGGTGTGGCAGTTCTCCTCCCAGGCTGGGGGGCTGAGCTGGAGGGAATGTCCCTGCTGCCACCACAGAGATTGGCCCAAGAGCAAGGTGCTGGCCTGAGCAGGTGCTGCATTATTTCAGTTCATGAGCAGAAGCCAGGTGATTCTGTGTAAGAAAGAGCAGTTGTGGGACAAAGGGGCATTTTGTGACACCATTTGAACCCGCTGCCTGCTTTAACTCAGCTCGTGCCAGCAGCTGATGGCTCAGTTGTGCTGTCAGCCTGTCAGCATTTTGTCACTTTACTCTGCCCACTGTAAACACATCTGTTCCAAATGCTGGCAACTGGAGGCAAACATCTCTGTGAAGTATCTGGAGTGGGGCAAATGCCTGGGGCAGAGAGTTCCTCCTCTGTCAGTGGTGTTGGGGCGCAGCTCTGGCTCCTCTCGCGCTCCTTCCCACGGCTGCTCCAGCTCCGTGGCTCTGCTGGCACAGCCAGGGCTCTGAGTGGGCAGAAGGAAACGCTAACATGAACTGAAGTGCTTCTCCTTCATGCTGTCCCTGGGCTCCCAGCCTCCATCAAACTGGATGAGAAATGACTCAAAATCCGCCTCTGCCTCCCTTCTGCCCCGTGCTCCCCCAGAGCTGATGTGCAGCGCTACCAAAACTGCTGCAGTTCCAACAAGGCTGAAGGGGAAGAGAATCAGCTCAGCACCCCCTGCACTGAGGGCCACAGGGGAGCAGGGAGGGCTGGGTGGGCACACACAGCACAGGTAGGGACCACCAGTACCCCTGTCCTTGGCTGCTTTGCATCTGCAGCTGGTCGTTATCTCTAGATTTTATTTCACAGGCACATTTTAAATTGCTACATGTATATGAAAAGCAAACAATGGGGCTCTGTGCCTGCCAGGGGCATGAATCACGTCAGGGAAGTGAGAATAATAAAATATTGTTTAATATACTGCAATAGACACAGCAGATGTTTAACTTTCTTTCAATAAAAATGACCCCATATCATTTTATTAACTTCAGGGATGCATTAGTCTCTTCTCCAGAAGGCAGGAGAAAATCCATCTATTGTACCAAAAATTAAAGAGGAAATTGAAGGGGGGTGTTATCATGGCATATTTTCCTACTACATTCTGTAGTTCTCTAGCACAAATTTAATTGGAAGCAGCTCCTGTCAAGTCTTACTCGTATCTGCAAAACCAAACAAAATGAATTTGTACCCCAAATTAGCCATCTTCTCCAAAAAACATGAACAGCAGGCTGCTGGATCCAGAATAAATCACCTCTGAGAAATCATGAGGTATCTCAGACCTGCTCTGCTGCTGCCCAGGCTGGCACACCAGGTGCATGGACACACATAAAACTACAGATTTTGGGCATAGGGAGAGTAGACACCTCGGCACTGACAGCCAGCTGCTCTCTTGAGTGGGGATATTTACATGACCTGAACCCTGCTTTTACATCCGTAGGGGACAAATCTCTTGCTTTTAACTCCATCAACAAATACACTTCTGCTTCAGGAAGCTGCAAGCTGGAGATGAGCTGGAATTTTTACTTTTCAAGACATTCCAAGTGTTTTTCTCAGTCTGGGGAGTATGTTTTGATGTCTACTGCTTTTACTTCAAAAGGCTATTTGACCATATTCTGCTTTGACATCCTTGTAAAAATATTTGAAGTGCTCCAGCAACATGAGAGTGCTTTGAAAAGCCCACTTTAAATTATTGTAGCACTTCATGCTTTTATAAGGACTTGAATTTGGACAGTTTTGTATCACACAGAACAATTTCATCACGTTAAAGCTCATCAATTTGATGAGTTGGAATTCAGAAATGATGAGGATTGTGCACATGTGTGGTATAATTTTTGAAATTATTAAACTTTTGATGGCCTGCAGTAGCCTCCCTGCCAGGCTTTCCCCAGGCAGCCCCAGGCTGGGTTTTGGCTCTGTCTGGGATTAATCACTGCACAACTGAGTGGGGGCCACTGTAGGACAGTAAAGGGGAAAGCTGTAAAGGCTGAACTAGCGAGATTCAAGTCTGTTGAGACAGAAATTAGGGCATCTCTAGACTTTTAATACAATTGACAGAGTTCTAAAATGTGCAGTCAATTAACAGGAACCCTCTCCCACATTGTAATTATTTCAGTGTCTGCCTAACAATCTGCCTGGAACTGGGAGCGACACCAGCCCTGAGCATCTCCTCCCTGGAGCCCCTTCCTCCCAGCTGAGCAGAACGCTGCTCCTCCCAGATGTTCATTTTGCAGAGCTGCACGTCCGAGCACCTTGCCTGACAGTGAAGCCATTTGTCATTGTGATCAAGTTATCAGTTATTGTAACTTAGACGTGCCATGGTTCCTGTGTTGGCACACGCTATTAACCAGTTTCCATGGCTACAGCAGACAGAACAATCTGGGCCTTGGGGTCTCCTGAGATCAGAGCCAAGAGAAAACTGCTCTGAAAAGCTGATGGGATGGATCAGAAGGGATTGTGGGCTGGAGGGGCCTCTGCAGCTCGTGCAGTCCAAAGCCCCTGCTAAAGCAAGGTCACCAAGAGAGGGTGGCACAGGGTCACATCCAGGCAGGTTTTGAATGGCTCTAGAGGAGACTCCACAACTGTCCAGCCTGTCCCAGGGCTGTCACTCAGGATGAGCACATGTATCTCAGCTTTCAGAAAGTGCATTACCTGTTTGAAGTTCCTTCACAAGCCTGAGCAGTATTTCCCTCGTTTTCCCTTGTCCATGGCAGCGCTCTGTTCCCTGTCAGAAGTGATTTATGGACTCGTGTCACCAGATCCCATCGCTGGCTAACACCCCCTTGCAGGGGGAGAAGCAGCCTCTCAGAGGATGCTGTGGGGTGGCTGCTGAGTGTCCGTGCTGGTCCCAGGGGGCTGCAGGCTGTGCAGGCTGTGCAGGCTGTGCAGGCTGGCTCCGTGCTGGGGACGCTGCTGGCAGCAGCTCTGGAGCAGCAGAGCCAGCCAGGGACTGCCTGTGCCCGCCTGGGCTGAGGTTCTTCCATCCTGGAGCTGACTCCAGCCTGTCCCCACAAACTGCAGACACAGCTCAGCTGGGCACAGGCGTTCCCTCCACTGAAGGACATCCTGCAGTGTTCTGGGCATATTTTGAACTTATTCACTGGAGGAGAACATCTTGATAAAGGAAGCATGTTTAATGAAAAATATGCATGAGGAAGTAGGAAAATACTCAAAGAATGGTATTTTCTGTTTAACAGCTTCTGCCCTTAACTCTCATCTCTTTTCTTTCCCTGCAGGTCCATCCTTGCATGCGGGCCAGCGGGTACCACGCTCTCAGGTATGTGCATTGTTCCCCCAGCAGTGTTGGTTTACAAATTCTCTGCTTCCTCAGAAGTGAACCTGTCTCAAACCACTGACTGTTCAAATGGAAAGTGTTTTAATCTGCTTCCCCAGAGGGCTTTGCTGCAGTGGCGTAACTTGCTCTGCATATAAACAAAATCACTGGGATAATATTTGGTGTTTGAAATTGCTTTTTGGAAATTAAGAACTCTGTGCAGCTTCTAACATGGGTTTATTGTTAAGCTGAGCAACCTTGTCTCATGTCAGCCCTGAGCAACTTCTGTTAACACCAAAAATACACAAATAAAACCAACTCGGAGGTGACTACAGACTTTTGAGGGAAATAGTGATGGATGTCTAAACTACTGTAACTAAACTCACGCTGGAGGTTTACATAAGGGGAATAAATGAAAAAAAGACTCCCCTGTTCTGAGGAGGGATATTCAATATAGACACAAAGGCAGGAGAAACAGGTTTGGCTGTACTCTGGAAATATCCACAATTAGATGAGCAATGCACCCACCTTCTAATCTCAGCTGGAACACAGGCACCCATCCTTCCTCCCTGATTATAGCCTGGGTAGGCACTGCAAGGTACATGCTAATTGTTTTTACAATTCTTTACAAGCAAAAGTACCAAACTTTACTCAGAGACCTCCTCTCACATTGAACAAGTACTTTTCTGTGTAGTGCTTTGAATTTAAGGCACCTGGAAAGACAGAGGCTTAAAAGCATCCATTAGGGTAACTCCTGCCAGATCTTTCCATTGCACTGGAACAACCTAAGAAGTGAATGTAACCAAACTCAAACTCTAAAACTTTATTTCATTAATGAGCTGCAGTGCAGAGTCATAAAATTAATTGATTTGCCTTATTTCTGCAACTGGAGTGGAAACACTGCAAGATGAGATGGGGAGGAAGAACCAGCAAAGCCTCTGAGTCACTACAAGGCCTCATCCCTTTGATGAGAAATGTCAGATTAATATTCATAAATGGTCATAATTACTCAGCCTGGAGCTGAGCCAAGTCATCCCAAATAAAAGCTAAATGATACAACGGATTGCATGTTCAGCTCATCTCCAGAGAGGCAGAACCAGCACGGCCCTGCAGAGGACAGGGGCACTCAGTGTGTGCTTGCAGCAGGGTGGCACATTCTGCCCACACGCTGCCAAGGCTGACCCAGCAGCTGCTGCTCAGCCTTTCCCCTGAACAGCACTTTTACTGGTTTGCCTGCACAGCCTCTGACACTGCCAGACACCTGATTTCTCTGCTAATCTGCAGATTATTCTCCTGTCATTAAACTCAGCTTTAACTATCCCTTATCAGATGGGAAATTTATGAATGTTGTTGATAAAACTTAAGAACTTGGGGGAAAACAGTGCATTTCATTTAAGTTCACTGATCAGAAAGGGGTAAGTACCCAGAGCCCAAAGCTGATGGTGTCTGAGAGCAGGAGCAGTGCTCCTGTGGGAGGTGCTGCCAGCAGTGCCAGTCCTTCAGAGCAAGGAACACTTCTGAAAGCCAAATCTCCATCAATCTCCCCGAACACCACGGAAGAGGCACAACCCAGCTCTGTCCTGGGCCTGTGTGAGCTTTGGGAATCAGTGATGCAGATGTGAAACACCACAGGTACGTTTTGGAACAGCAGCCAAAAAAAAGGGAAAAATTATTTGGTTCCTGTTCTGTCCCTTATGCAGCTTCCACTGTCAATATTAGGCTTTTTTAGCTGGTTATCAATGGGAGACTCCAGAAACACAGCATATGGAGCTTCTGAAACAGAGTTAGAAAAGGAAATGAGTTTTTTCTCGTAGAGCCATTATTTAGTTATTCCAGTTTTAAATCATGCTAAGGAATGCAACAGCTGCAGCATCTTCACTGATTTATCTGGGCAAGGACAGGTCATCTTGCACGCTGCTGTAGCACCCGACAGAATGAACAGGGGACCTGTGGGCACTCAGAAATCCAACACCATTCCACTGTGTCTTCAGGAAATAAAGGCTAAAGAACAAAATACTTGTAGTATAATTTTATTCACCTAGAAACAAAGGGTCAAAAGTCACAGCATGGAGGTTCATTTTATTTTGTAAACTCATTAAAAAGATGTCCATGTACAAAATAAGGACATTTTCAACAACAGAACTGCAGACAAAGGAAACTATAAAAATTCAACACATTAATAAAAAGGTTTTATTTTCTTTCTGCATAATTCCTTGCACCCTCCATACCAGTCTGCACACAATCTGAAGTACAATTGTTAGAATCATTAAAATTCAAGAGGCTGAACATAAAGTCATTTGCTCTGCTGGAGGAATGTGTTGCTGAAAGACCCAAACCCTGGAGCACGTTAACTAAAAGTAAGACAAGGCTGAAGGACGTGGCTAAAGGCTGCTAAATGGTTATTGTGCATTGATCTGCTCAGAATTCCAGCTCACTTTGCTTCCTGCAAATATTTGGAATAGTCCTTGGGGGAGTAACAGCATTAGACTGAACAGGGCCTTGTCCAAAGGTGGGTGTTGTCCTAACGCATCTAATGCAGGCTCAAAAATAAAAACATTGCTGTAGTCAAGCAATTTCAGTCCCAACGAGTGTTAATTGTGCACCAAAGTCTGCAGCAGCTGTCTGACAAGCCACTGGGATACAGGATTCAGTCCTCAGTATTGGATACTCCTGACTGCAAGTTTGGACTTAAATCCTTGAAGCACTGTCAGTAAAAGGTCAATTATAAAATTCTATTCCTTTTTAATCTGTGCTAATTTGTAATTTAATTTGTCCCTGTTTCTCCCCCCAAAATGACTCTCAGTACTGAAGATCTGTGCCTGTAAGCACTGGCTGAGGCTCCTGTCAAATGGTTCCTCTCCTGTGTCCTCAGGGCAGGTTTGAACTGCCGAGTGTTCCTGTGGATCCAGAGCTCAGGTTTGGGTCAGAACAGTCCATGCCCCGTGTGGCTCCTCAGACTCCACTTCCAAGTGTCCCAGCTTTAGGAGTTCAGTAAACATCTCCCCATGAACAAGAGCAACTCGAATGCCTGCAGGGAATTCACTCCAAGGGTTGCTGTCCAGGGGACACATAGTGCAAGAACCAGCCCCGTGACATAAGGCACTTACCCACTCACACCAGGGCAGGGAGAGAGCTCCTGCCCAGGCAGCTCTGGAGAGTCCCACTGGGAAACAGGAGAGCTCCTGGCCCGGGGGCACTGCCCCTTCCCTGGGTGCTGCTGGCACAGTCTGCTCTGGGCCGGGGCTCAGAGCCTCCCGTTCGCAGCCACTTCGTTCACCTTGGATTTCTGGTGCTCATATTTCACAGAAACAATCAGGAAAAGCAAGAGGGTTGCTCCTTGGATAGCAGCCAGCAAGAAGAAGTAATAGTTTAATTGGCAGCCATTGATATTACCTAGAAAGAATTGGGGAGGGGAAAAAAACTATTAATAAGGTGATACAAACAAAAATGTGAATCTCATCAAGTTTAAGTGGTGAAGACTTATCTGCAAAACCAAACCAAATCACGTTTCCATCCCACAGCACAGTTCATTTTTAATTACCCAGAGCAAAGGCTGGCACTGCTGAGGAAGTTGTGCACAGGATAAGGAATGTTTTCTTTTGTTCTCCAATGCCTTAGACCAAGTGAAAAGAAAATAAAAAACCAAAAAACGAATGCTGTAAAGGAAAAAGTTGGCAACTCCATAGATATAAAAAAAGCATTACTGCAATGGTTTCTCAGCCTTTTTTTGGGACAAAGTTTAGAGTTCATGAAAACATAGGTGACTTCTCCGTGGTTCAATTCACCTTTGATGCTCCCTCAAAGTTATCACAAATCAGTGCTCTGGACATTAAACAATGTTAAATGAAGAAAGCTCATTGCTAAAACATTATTCCTCTCTTAGGAAGCATGCACAGCTCTTGCTGTACTTCCAAGAACAATATATTGTGGCTCATTTCCAACACACCACAGCCAACTGGACCATTATGATTATCAGATAGGTTGCAGAAACTAAAATGGTGACGTGTACATGGACCTGAACCAGCTGTTCCTGCAGCAAGCCTATAAATGTACAGATTAAATTCCTTTAATTACTGAAACTTAAGATTCAATTAAATGAACTTATAATAAAATGCAGTAAAATTAAACTGAGGCTTTCCTTGACATTTAAAATACAATATACATGTGAATCTCCATTTCAAGAGCAGATGTGTTTAAAGAGTAGTAATTATCCTTTATGAGATGGGATATTAAACCCATGAAATCTTAGTTTTTGTGGGAGAAACAAGTCAATTCAATGGCAGCAACCACCCCTGAAGTGCTGGCAGAGAGGGAACTTCCTCAGGAGATTTTGGAGGCAGTCAGTCACCCCCAATGATGTCATGAGCTGGCAGAAATAGCAGAAACTTGGGGCATGTGCTTATAGTTAATATACAGCATCTACTGAAAAAGCCCCAGATCTTTCATTGACGGACTCCTCCTTGCAATTCCTACCCCAGAAAACCCAGGTAAAGCTCAGCTGTGAATGTGGTACTTTCAATAATGCTACACCAAATGAAAACTGAGTTATAAAGTTACAAAGGGTTAAAGCAGCAGCTGCTGTGGTGCTGCAGTTCCAGATGACCCCGAGCTGGGTCTGGACCTGCTGGGGAAACTCAGCTGCACTAAGGAAGGTGCAGATAGCCAGTGCTGACAGGTGTCCAAAGGCCAATCCACTGAGCTGAGCAGCCTGCTCAAAATGATGAGCAATGGCTCATGAAAGGCAACACCTTCCAGTTCTGGCCATCTCTGCATAGATTTAGCACAGCCCAAACAGTTTACAGAGAGAGTATCTGGGAGTGTCTTCTCATAGGCTGCTTCAGAGAACAAAGGCAAGGGGCTGAAAAACTACCACCATTAATTTGTGTGCAATTATTATCCTGCTCTTGAGCCCTTAGCAGCTGAATTACCTCGATACGGAGCTGCAGAAAAGGCTGCTTTTCTAATTTTGAAATGGATTGGGGAAAAGAAATCTCAATGGGGTGAAATTTTCATTTGATGAGGACACTTCCATGAAGCTCAGGCTACTTGTTATGGTTTGCAGTTCTTAAAGGACAACTTACAAACCACAGATGCCAGCTTGTGGCATATGCAGGGATCAGACACCATTACTTTCTGGTAGATGCAGATCCAGTTGAAATGGCAAATTCTCTTAGACCAAATTTAAAGTTTAGGTTGCACTTTTAAGCCATGTGCACACAGCAGGTCTAGCAGACGTTTTAAGAACTGTTCACACTCCTCCTGGTTGAACTAATTAGCCCACTGAGGATGGGAGGGTTTTCTGAAATTCCCAATGTGCCACCTACTGGTGCCAATAATTATTTTTAACCTCCACTGGCAACTCAAAGCAGGTGATTTGTTGAACTTCAGGAGTATAAATAGCTAGCAGATAGAAATGCAAAGTTAACTCATGGTAATTTCAATGAAGCCACTTGAAATGAGGAAGCTGAATAATCACTACGAGAGAGATGGGTACATTTGACTTCCCATAACCACAGAAAGCAATTTCAGTACTTTATACCAAATATATTCTTCTGCTGCACATAATTAAAATATTTTTTACTGAAATGAAAATATTTGTAGTTTCTAGTGATGAAATGCAGTAACAGCTGAGAAAATAACTGAGGCATTGCAGAGGTGTTTCCCGTGCTTTCATGAGGGCAATGAATCATTTTGCACGGTCACGTTATTTCATACTCAGATGCAAAATGAAACTTTAACAAAGCAGTAGACAAATTAGTATTCTGATAATAATAACTGTGTTAAGACTCAACAGTGCCATGTCCTTGAATCTTAACTGCTTCTCAGGGAAGCATTCTACTTTGCAGACCATGAATACACTGAAAAATACACTTACCAAAGTCTGTGTGATTACTCATCCAGCCAATTTCTTTAATAGACACCAGTGCCAACAATCCAGAGCCAACAAAGGATCCAATCCCCGAGAAGAAAAAGAACAGCCCCATAATAGCACTCTGCATAGATTTGGGAGCAGCTGAATATGCAAATTCTAGGCCTGTATTAAAAGATGAAAAAAAGCTATTGGAATGTGTAAGAAATGAGAGTAGATTGTTCTAGAAGTGTTCTAGAAGTTACAGGTGTGTAGTGAATCCCTAGGATTCAGGTCCTTTTAACTGCTTTATGAATCTTCTTAAAGGTCATCAATGTATCAACCCATTAAATGGACAGCATTTGGGACACAGACTTTGATCTTCTTTATATCACATGTGTAAAATCAAGGAATCTTCTGAACCAGCGAATTCATTTTTCTGTCTAAAATGATCCTCAAAGAAATGTATTAAACTAACTCTAAGCTGGCAATTCCATGTTTCCTGTCTCCCTTGTGCCCCTGTTCCCTGTCTGCTGTGCAGTGCATGCAGGACAAAGCACCTGGCACTCCTTGAGGAGAACAAAGTGAAAGTCATTCTTGCACTGGCCATGAACTTTTATTTCTCACAGCCTCAGTGTCTATCTCTGAATGTGCAGACAAAGAAATTAACTGGAACTGGAAAGGCAGTAATTATTTTAACTTAATTTACTTTTGATCTAGAATTTTCTGGGTTCATTGCTTGCTAGCAATTATTTTTAAGATCTGTAGATATAGGGCTTGAACTTTCAGCTGTCTTTACTCAAGTTTCAACCAATAAACCCAAGAAAAACGTACCAGTGACCATCCATCTGAAAATCTGTGCTACTGAATTTGTGTACCAAGAGAACACACTGGGTTAGGCTGTGCCACGCAAAGATTAATGCCCATGATTAACTCTCCCTTTTAGAATAATACTCCTGTCAAAAATCAAATGGGATTATTCACAAGAGACAGTCAAATACATTCCTTGCAGAGCTTTTTCTGACAGGTGAAATGCTTGTTTCAAAACAGTCTGCTTCATACTGAGAATTAATGCTACCACATCTAACATTTTTCTTTGCAAGGAGAGCATTACAGACCTGAAAATGGCATAACTCTTATGTCTTGCATAATAAAGGCATGGTTTATTTACACCACCACTGCTATTTGACTTGTGCTGCTCCAGACAGGCTTTAATAGAAATCCACTGGCATTTCTTTTCAATAACAGGATTAGCACTTCAAGCCAGACAGGCCAATGGGGCTGCTCTGCGAGGGAGGAACTTTGTTCTTGTGAGAGAATCAGAGCTGTGTGTTCTCACTGATCTAACAGCACCCTCCTGCCACCTGAGGAATCGCTGCTAACCAACACCCTGCTGCTCTTTTCCTCTGCAAAACGTGGCAGAATGGGCCAGCAGCAGCCTGGCTCTGAGGCCAGGAGGGAACTGAAACATCCTCACCCAGCTCAGCTGCGTGGCTTCCCCAAATTCAAACCTTAACGAGAGAAATCACTCCAGAAACAGAGAGACAGCTGCAAACGGGCTGGGGAGGGGGGCAAAATGATTATTTATTTTGAGAATTAAAAATGCCTTTTTCTCCTAGGCTCTGCCACCCATGTAACAATTCAGATTTTTCAAGGAGTATTTATCTGTCCAATTGCACTTTAAGATGCTCTGAGGGCACAGCAGCTTGTTTGTAACTTCTTGTTACGCTACCAGAGCTGCCACAAGTCTCCTGAGCCTCGGTCACATCTTGGTCTCCAGGCTTCTGTATATTTTGTAGAAGTTAAGCTCAAGTGTAACATGTGAAAGGATCTGGACCATTTCTTCTCTTGTTCATTTTACAGATAGACTGGACATGACTGTTCCAGCTGGAAAAAGACCTTAAGACTCAGAACAAAAACCAAAAGGAGTGTAACCCTGAACTTTCTGCAACAAAATAAGGTACATTTCTAAATTTGAGTAACTTTTGCAGCAACAGTAATATTTAATCTGGCATAAAGAATACAAAATCTTTTCTTTGCCTTCAGGGCTCCTTTGGCTGCTGGCAGCCATTGATAATGATTTCATGCTCCTGCAAACAAGCACTCCTGAAATTAAAGCCCCTTGCTGGTGTTGTCATGTGAGATTACAATTCCCAGCTAAACAAGGGTGCTTTAGGAGGATTGACAGAATAATACAAAAGATTAATGCAATGTGTGTCATCTTTTTAAAGGTACCTCAAGTGTAACTAATGTGGCTTAATAAGAATATGCTTAGTTTTACAGTAAACAAAAAAACAAACCTATGTTTCAGCTCTTGTGATATTTAGTCCCTTTTTGCTCACAACAAACATTTCCACATCACTGTGGTTCTGTAACCATTAACACTTTGCTTATTTTAAGGCTGAAATTCATAGCACAGTTGATGCCTTTATCAACTTCAATATTGAATTGGTAAAGTATACTCTGAGTCTTGAGAGGTCTTCTTAAAAATATTATGAATTAGGTTTAGATAACAATCAGAAGGCAGGAAAGGGCCTTTGTGAAAAAATCAAATGAAAAGTGCACTACACAAAGCAATTAAGCTCTGCATAGGATTTCTGGTACATTTTTGCAAACGTTGGCCAAGAGTTTTTGAAGTTATGATGCTGTTGGTACAGACCCAGCAGTGCAGAACAGCAGAGTGTTCACATAAGAAGGAGCAGAATATTCACATAAGAATTGTGTAAGCCTTAAAGACTTCTCACAAAGAATTCCACTAAGGTCCTCTCACCTTGGAGTTCAACAAACTAAGAATGCTTCAAGTCCTTGGCCTTTCCACAACGTGCAGACAGGTTTGCTATTTTTTCCTTGCAAACACCTATAAGCTATTAATGGTATCTGACAGAGAAATGAGATTGTGTAAGAGGGAAGAAATTGATTTAATTTTCTACGAATTCTTGTATTTCTGAAAAGTCATCTATTTATCTGAATTAGGACTTAAGTGGCACAATCACTAAACTAACGAAAAGTAATTCATTTTACTCTTTGGGTAAAAATGCTAAACACAGCCTTAGTTTTAATGAGTAACTAAATCAGGCAAGACTTTATCTTCAGATTTTTGTGGGTTAGCATTTGTGACAGGTACCAGACATACATAATGAAACATACAGCAAATGAGTAGACAGGAAAAAAAACCCAAACCCCACTTTTATTCTACCTGCCAAGCAATCCAAGCACCTTATTTTATTTCCTAACAACTGTGATGACAGCAGAAGATGTGTAACCAGAAACCTGATGGAGCAGAAGTTCTCTGTTCCACTAAGAGGGAACAAATGGGCCATGTGACAGCTGGGGCCACCGCCAGCAAGATCTTCCAGAATCAGAGAATCTCACTTTAACCGGCTGTGATTGCCCAGGAATGAAAGTAACCTCCCACAGGGGAAATGAAACCAGCAGCTTCTGTCACGAGCAATCAAGAAAAAGAGCTGTAGTAATGCCAGTTAGAGTGGATGATCCTCAAAGTTCAATATTTGCAAACAGGATTTCAACACTTTAATAAGTAACTACAGTCAAGCAAAAACGAAGTTATTTTTACATCAAGTCACTGGAGGAGTTTTGATGGATTGCACCAGGTAGCTCCACAATTCTCCCTAAGTAGTGCCAGAAGAGCCACCTGTACACTCAGAAGGGTTTCTGTTTCTGGTAACCAAGCACTGCTCCCAAACACCACGTGTGTAAACACTGTGCTGAGAGACTCCCAGGAGCATTCCACCTGTGTAACCCCAGCAAACCAGAGTTAGGAAAGCCACAGTGACCACAGAGAAGTTGCCTGAGCTTTCCTCCTGCTAATGAGCCCTGCATGTATAGGACACAGACCAGAAAATCAGATTTTATAGTCCTGCTCACCCTCTCCTCTCACTTCACTTTCAGCTCAAGAATCAGTGTGAGCACACAGCTGTCCACTACATCACACTGCACAGTGTTAAGGAATTTAAGATCTCTTGCATTTGTTCAAGACAAGCAAAATTTGAGCAGTATTTCAGTTTGCTTAGTGTCATGTTGAGGTGCTAAAACAGCTACAGAAAAACTGATCTAGAAATAAAGTGGATAAAACTATATAAAAATAGCTACTCCATGATTAATATTCACAAAAACTGTTCTTATTTCAGAGATGAAAAAACTCAAGTAACGTGAATTTAAACTGCTAAATCTTTCTAAGTATGGTTTATTTCTTCCCTTTTCCCTCAGAAAGGTGTGTTCACTAACTAATTGACTTTCTAAGCTGTGAGCTCAGTTTATAAGATGAAAAAAAAAAAACAAGGTACAACCTGGTTTTCCAACACAGAGGAAGATTCAGAGGACACAAAAATGCATTAAAATACAATACTGAAAGAGTATATTGTTTTCCATTAGGGCTTGCAAATATCCAGCTCTAACTGGACGCCACACAAATATTTTAAGTGTTACTCTGCTTGAAATTCAATTTTGAAAGCACAGTCTTATATAGCCAGGCTTCAAATGTGCAAGACAATGGTGAGCTTTGCCACTTATATTGAGCAATAGTCTATAAAAATGTATTTGGGAACATCAGAGCTTACTTGTAATGATTTGAGGAGTATTTATTTTCTAAGATTCCATCATTTATGATAGATACAAAAGCAGATTTAAAGCACACAAAGACTCTTACCTGCTATACTTGCAAATATTTCACTGAATCCAATCAGCACATATTGAGGAATCTGCCACCATATTGGCAAATCTGCAGCATGGTACGTGACATTCCCAATGGTCTGGTTAATTGTTTTAACCTTTACAATTTTCAGTCTGTTGCTTTCCAGAATTCCTGTGTGAAAGGGGAGAGTAAAAAGACTGACCTAGGATGCAAACATTGTTTCTCCATATTAAGAATTAAATTAGGATTCAGCCTGCACTGCAATTAGAAATGATACAATAGGAATATGCATTTATTTCCTAACATAAAGCATTTCAGACTACTTTTGCTGCTGTGATTTCAAGACATACAGTTGTTCTGCCATAGAATTAGTGATTATATTCTTACTAAGTAGCAATAATTATACAAATACTTTCCCCATTTCTGGATGGATCAGCTGAGAGCTCTCATACACACTGTGTTGGGGTTTGTTTAAAGACAATCTCATTTTCACAAACTACTACTTTGCAGTGTTGAACCATTTCAACTGCCACCATAGTATTCATAAATTAGAAACCCTTTTACTTATGGAAATGGCTACACCAGTCCTGCAGAACTATGAAAACCCTCTATGAATATGATTATGACATTTATATGACACTTTTCATCCAAAGAGACCCAAGAGCTCATTAGAGCTTGATTTACAAGCAATACATTGCATAGAAAGTACTTCATACAGAGTGAAAAAGAGACATGATAGTGTAAAATATAAGCATTTTTAGCTTGCTCAGCACAACACTTTAGAGTAGAAAGTGAATATCAAATAATGCTGTAGGGTTTTGTTGAAGTTGCTCAGATTAAATGATTGACTCACTGTTACATAAAATACACAGAATAGCTAATAGTTAATAAAACTCCCTGCTTCACCCAAAAAGGACCTCTATAAAAGAACTCTCATCTCTTATCCTTGGCAAGAAGGTGAATTAATTCATCACAATTCCGAGGAGCAAGACTGAGTCACTGACACTGCTTCCTATGGTACGTGTTACACTCACAGCCTCCCATCTGGGGCTCCTTCTACTTCCTGCGCCAAGACCTGGCCTCATCTTGGGACACAAAATACCCCTCCTGTTACTAAAAAAACCTGTACAGGGCTTAGATATGATGCTTCATGGATCCCACACTATGTACAAGTGATTGTATCTGCTTCCTCCCTTCCAGCTTCCTCTTTCCTAGAGCCACACTAAGGATGCCACGGACACCCAACATTTAATACGTTGGCTGAACCATTCTGAGCCATATTGACAGCACTTGTCATAAAAACAAACACAATTCCTAATGCACAATATGATACCTGTTCTCCCCTGTCTCCCCAAATCTGTGACATAAAAACCTGAGGGGACCAGCCAGATCAGCATCTCTGTGCTAAGTGACAGTGCCAAACCTCTTAACATCTGGGTCTGAGGTAAAGATTGTTCTGGATTTATTAGTTCTTCATATCAGGCCAAGGCACCACATTTTCACTTCTTTTTAGGTGACCACTTACCCATCTTACTTTTATGTCTCTTTCTTTAGCTCTTCAGCTACCTCAGTGCCCTCTGAACTATGAGGAGCTGCTGTAATTAAAATAAAGCTGGATTTCTTGATGTTTTCATTTTAATACAGCTGCCAAACATTTTAGAGTGGAACTTAATTAAAGTGTAAACAAAGCAGTACAGTCATCTAAGAGCTCAGACATAATTTCATTTATTTACCTCAACACAGAATTATTGCACCACCAAGGATCAAGTGATCCTTAATGTAGTTACACTCTTAAAAAATAAGCACTGAGCCACCTAGGAGCACAACTACAATATACCAAACTTTGCCATAAATTTATCTTCCAAGTACTTCAGAATCTGCTATCTATGGAGTCTTCCTTTCAGACTCTGATAGACAAGTTTCATGTTTAATTTTACACTCTTAGCAGTTAAAATAATCTTAACTTCTTGCTATAATGGTTTAAACTCTATAAATGAAGTAGATTTTCCAGCTGAATAACCTTGAACATTGCTGCTCAGAATTCACCAAGAGATGCATGAAGCACAGCAGATGTTCATTAAATCTAATCAGTTGTATTTTAACACAGTTTATAAAATATCTTAAATAATCTAAACAATCTAATAGGCAGCCTGAGTAGCGTCCACAACTAATGGCTGTTAGATAAGCAAGTCAAAATGGAAATATGGCACAAACAAATCATTAAGATACGCCATGACTGCAAGTTCTTAACGTTTTCATATGTTAAAGATTTTAATCAGTATCCCTCTCTAAGGCACCAATGGTTGGAAGTAATAATGTATTTTAAGAATGTTAAAATATGGCAGTTATAAATATCACTTAATGAGAAAATAAAAATTGAATGGAACATATAAATCAACACTTTGCTAGAAATAAACAGTTTCCTAATCCCCAAATTTGTCACAACTGAAGCTTTTAGATTCCTGTTATGATGAGGAGATGTTAAGTTACTCCAAAAGGCTAAACTTTGCAAACAGATTGCAAATAACCACCCAAAGAAGTCACTTTTTCAGTTTCTACTGGGGAAGAGTTGGGGAGGATCAAAACAACAAAATAATATGTTACATTTATAGGTGAATTGAAAAAAGCATTTGAAATTTTAAAGAATTTTGCTGTATGAACCCATTCCCCAACTCAGCTAGCACAGCTCGATGTGCTTTTCCCCACTACTAATAAAGACAGATATTGCTGGTTTTGAATTCCCTCATATGTGAGCCCACAGGTTCTATTTAAAGAGCTGACATTTAACTGTTTTACATCATCCTCTTCTGCAGCAGCAGTGTCCTAAGAAAATGGAATAAGAGAAACACTCCTATTTTAACTTTAAATGCCTTTGCTTTAAGAACTTTCTTTGCCCACAAAGTGACCTTGGCCTAATAAAGTAATTACCTCTCTCATTGAAAGAAAACTTAATAGCCATATAAAGTGTCCCTCTCCCTAAAATATAGGGGATCACAAGTGCTGAAATGAATTTATTTAATGCTATAATGCTTTATCAATATGTTCATTACAGTGATGCTGGTGAAGGCTATAGATTCTGTGAAGCGCTGCTCAGAGATGTTCAGTTCCACATCAGCAGGGCTTAACAACTTTAAATCATCTCAAAAGCAGCTGATTTATGGGGCCAGCAGAGTTGCCATCTTTTCCCTTTCATGCTACAGCTGAGCTATTTTACACTACACTAATCCCCAAACATTAGGAAACATGAAGATAGGGGAGAGAAAACCCAAAGTGGGAGGAAACTCTTGTTCAGCCATAACCTAACTTTATTATTTCCAATCAGGGGAAAGAATTTTAGGTAAAATTTAACCTTTTTTATACTTGGAAGTCAGAATGTATGAAGACACATACTTCTTTTTAAAGGGTATATGCAAAGTCTGCTTCAGGTAGGAAAAGTGGTCCAATTTTATTGCAAGCATTCAAAACAGTTTAGTAAGTTTTTGGATACAATCCCCTTAATTGAGGGAAATGCATCCATGAAGTCACATTCCAACTATCCCATGAAAAAAGATCCGAATAATGCCAAATTAAATATTCACACAGTTTTTAAAAAAATGCTGTTGCAATGAGCTGAACGATTCACTGTGTCAGGAGACCTCAAAGTCATTTTCTTACCTGCAGCAAACGCAGAGCACATGACAAAGAACATTCCAACTGCAATCCTCTTCAGCGAGGATGGGAGCAAGCCATTCCTCTTCAAAATGGGGTCCACCAGTTTATCTTTTAAAGGTATTAGGATCAGGATAAGCACTGCATCAAACATGGTCAGCCAGGCTGCTGGAAACTGAAAGGGGAGATGACTCAAGTTAGCAATTTCATACTTAGGAGTTGATTTTTACTATCATTTTACAAAAAAAGATTTTGATTGAACACTTTGATCTAAAATAAACAGTGCTCTGACAGACATTGTGAAAAGTCAAATAAGAGTGTTTAAAAGCTGAGGAAAGTATTCAGCTTTTCAGGTTTTCATTGAAGCTGGCTGCTCATTAGATCTGTTAGCTCAGTTTCTAGTCTGACAGAATTGAACTTTTTACCTGCTTCAGTCATGAAAACTATTTAATAGGCAAGGTCTGTGTATTTTCTGTTAGGCTTAGAACTATCAGAAATATGCCACAGAACAGTAGAAACAGAGTCTTACTAATGTAAATGCACAATTCAATTAAAATCAAGTTACACTTGTCAAGTGAACAGAGAGGGTGGTGTAACGTATCCTGTCTCATCTGCAAGATTCATTAATTCACAGTAAGATTCACGTCAGCGTGAACGAGACAATTTCTGCCAGGCTTAATAATATTTAGCACCTGTTCTGAGCTAACAAACTAAGCCAGTACAGGTAGATTTATAAAAATGTTCTGGTTTGGGTGGATTTTTTAAAATTGCCTGTAGAACACTGCGATACTGTGCATCACGCTGACTCTGACCCAAAATACAAGCACTGCTTGACGTGTTTCTGAGGCAGTTGAAGACAAAACCAGCCCACTTCTCTGGTCCAGCTGACAGTGCTGTAACAAGGCAGTCACATGGTGCAGAATAACACAAAGTAGACCTGTTAATAACTTATATTCACACTTTTTGGTTTTACTTCTCTGTACCATTTCTGCAATCACATGATGCCAGCCTTTCTTGAAAAATATCCAACAGCTTCTTTCCATATGCTAAAGGTAAAGTGATGATTGATTAGGCAGTATAAAGTAACCAACGTGTCTCCAATTCCACATGCTAAGGTATCACTTAAGGATGGGTGTTCCTACTGGGCTTGCAGGAATGCCTCTGTCCTGGTAGGAAAACTCAGGGCATGGAGATTGATAAGCTTTCTTCAAAGATCAGACTTCGGCCACTGAAGGATAAAGAAATTCTTGATGAAAGCAGTGGGAAGTTACCTGCATCCATGCAGAACAGGCTGGTGTGAGCTCCAGGTAATTGCTGGTATGACAGAATCTGGGCCATGCATCATGCACCTAAACGCCCAAAGGCTGAGGTCACTGACCCCCAAAGGCACTACCCAAACTCCCAGGAAGTTTTGTACTGATCTAATCTGCATTTCAACGAAAGAAAGGTCCTTTTCACTTGTTTAGCTCTGCTTACCGTGTGGATAGAGTTGGTGTCATTCGATATCTCAGGAATTTTCAGATGGAGACTTTGTAATACGTATGTTGTCTGCATCTAGCATTAGGAAAGAGGAGCTGAGGTTACTTGGACAAGGAGTGCTGAGAGCAAGGTATTTTTCATTTTACAACAATTAACAAAGATTGTACCAGAGGTGAAGTGCTAACACAGCAAAGTGAAAAGAATTATGGTTAGCACATTACAGGATTTTTTTAACCTTACAGTTATTTTTACTAAAACCACAAAGAATCATTTGTGTGTCTTTGAAAACAATTCCTGCATAGTTTTTTTGCCCAAAATGTATTTGATATCCCGAATCATCTCAGTAAGACAGAACCTGAAAATTAACATGAGGTCTAGATCACCTACCCTAACCTATGTGAAACAACTGCAAGATGAAACACAGCACAGTGTTTAAGATATGGGATTTTGAACAACTGTGAGTATTAACTACAACTGTAATGATTTTAATTTTTTTTCTATTATTAAGTCAAAATATTATTTGAGAGTATTCTAAGCAGTTGTTTTTCATCTCTCAACTTCAGGGTAAGTTTCATATTCAACCCCCCCAAAATGTTAAATTAGAAATTATGTAAAATATAACTGTAACCATTTGGAACTACTCACTTGAAAATACACTGTCCAGTAAGGTATTAAAGCCAGAAAGACAGGGATAATCTTGACAAGAGCTTTTACATCTTCTACTTTATCTTCTCTGAAGGGCCCCCCCCGAGACAGCTTGGCCATCTCAAAGAGGCTTTGCCTTCGAGGCTGGTGCAGCACTCCCTGGCCTTCACTTTGGAAAAGAGTTTGAAATGTTTAGTTAAACATAACTGGCAATCCTTATAAAAAGGTAATGCATTTCCAAACTAAGTCATTCATGTAAGTTACAGCAACACAGCTGGGCCAGAATGGATCCCCAGCAGGTGGAAACACAAGAGGAAACCTTCTGCTTTGAAGTTTCCTTATTTCCCATCCTCCCCACACACCCAGCCCTAAGTAACTGGCAGAACTTAGAATAACCTGTATTGTGTGATATTGCTTGTGAAGTCATTGAATTGTTTGGCAACCTGAACACATGAAACCTCTCTGCAGAGGAGGCACCTGACATCTCTTACCAGTGATTAAACTCAACCACCAGTGTTCATGGTCAACACTTAAGAGTGGAAAAATTTTGGCTCCCCATCAAGCTACTTACAGCATTAAATGCAGATGACAGTGTTTTTCAAATCAGAAGGCATCCACAAACATATCTAACAGAGAAGAAAGTTAACTAATGCTTAGAAGCAGCACCGTCAGGTTACATTACACTTTCAGAAACTCTGAACTGGCAGGACACAGAGCCCAGCTGACACCATGACCTGGCTGCAGGGAGATCCAGTGATCTCAAAGTGTGCCTCTCTTCCACCCCTCAACTCCCAGAAACTATCTCCAGGACTCCAGTTTTCCAGTTCTCGGGGCAAACCTGCACATTCTCCTGCAGTCTCTGGTGTGAGTTACTACCAGCCAGTCTGAACTAACTCTGAATTGAGGTCACACAGAAGAGCTCATCACAAACCTGTTTGCTGAATGCTCCCCTTGGGTCTTCTTGGAGCAACAGGAATAGGTGAGAATTTTGAACATGTCTGTGAAGGCACTACCATCAGGAGGTTTGGTGATGAAGAAGCTCTGCCCACATAAGAAAACCATGAATGAAATCCCAATGCAAACTGTTGGGATGCTGTATCCGATCACAAAGCTCACGTTCTGCTGAATGTATGCAATGCCTCCCAGAGAGAGGATAGCTCCCAAGTTAATGCTCCAATAAAACCAATTAAAAAATCTTCTTGTGGCTTCTGGACCCCGGTCTTTGACCTGGAAAAGATTAAAAGCAAGTCACTCCGTTTCTGAAGAAAATAAGGCTAAAGAGAATTAGAATCTTTGAATTAGAATTCAAACAATGCACTGAAGAGTCCAGGTTCCATTTAGAATCACACTGAAATGATTTAAGTGTTTTGGGCTTCACAGGGTATTTGATGCAGTGACAGCTTAGTGAGCTGCACCATTATGTGACTAACGTTCTAGAAGCTCGGCACAGGGATGAAAAAGCCACACGCTACTGAGACACAGCTTCCCCAGAGAGGCCATTATTATTTCTATCACACTGACTCTCATTGGGTCATTTCTCTACACAAAGCTCCCTCAGATTAACATCCCACAGTTCACAGGAGTTTCAGTAACTATTTTTTAGTAACAAAAAGTTAAACTACCTAAAAATTCACGTATTGCCACAATTGCTTCTTCTAACTGTATCTACATAACAGTTAACTCTATTCCATTTTCTAAGCCTCAAATGAATACTTGATAATTAAACAACAAATTTAAATTTTAACATTGTCCTAATGCCTCTCATCAGAACACAAATTGAGGACTTGTCATTCTGACCTTTAAAAAAAATTTAATTAAATTTGGGTTGCCTGAGGATCACAAGGCCACAGTAAATATTTATTTATGACTAACTCGGTGCTGTTCATAGTGTTATTTCTCTGCTTGAAGCTCTCAGTGTCTCTCCAGTGAAAGTAAAGACATCCCTGGTTTATAGAACTATCCTGTACAGTTTTCACCATCACTCTTTATTATTGCCTATTGTAAGTTACCCCATGTTTTGCAATGAAGTCCCAGGAACCCAGCATCACTCATAAGAGGTGATGTAAGAGAAATTAGGCAAATTAAAATTTGAAATACATTAAAAAGATCGAGTAGTCTGTAAAAGAATCCATAATACTTTATTTGTCAGTGGCTGATGACAGAAAGGCCATTAACAGTAACTAGCAAGTCAGTGCCATGCACCAGCCTTGCTGAGTCAGTTATCTTTCATTTGTAATTGCAAATTTCCCCTCCTCATTTGCCAGATCTTCAAAAGATCCATGTTTAGTTTGCAATACGAAAAGCAAATTGTGTCTTGAAATGAGTTTTTAATGCTGTCAGTTCTGATTAACAGCTTCAGGTTTCCCAGTGGTGCAGAAACCCATCCGTATCATTTAGCCAAGCCCAACCAAGGAAATATTAAAATATCTATTCCTGTGCATAGCTAATGGCATTGTGAGGCATTCAGGTATGTCTGTTAGAATGTCACACACAATCCTGGAGACTAAACCCAAGAAATTCTCCCTCTCCAGCTTCAACTCGGTACTCATTTCCTAACTTTCATCAACTGCAGCAGTGTGTCAATCTAGGAATTGTTCTAAACCCCAATGAGCAGCAGGATATTAGCAAACAATTACATGAACACAGTGCTCCAACATGTGCAAAGTGTTAGCAATCTGTTTGATGAAGTTTCCATTTATTCATCACAAAGTCTCAGTTCTCTCATTTCTGCAAGGAGGATGACTTCTCATCCTCCCTCTTATACATGACCTAGCTGACATCTCTACAAAGGAAAGCTGGGAGAAGAAAGCAAACTTTGATCCAGGCAAGAACAGGGAAGCACAGCATGAGGCTTCTATCAAGCATTTCCCAGCCTCCGATCATTAGCTCCTGAGAAACTTCCTGAACCAAGAATGGCTTCTCTTTACTTAATCAATGCAGCAGCTCTCCTCTCCACAAACTTGTGTAACCTGCCTCTGAACCCAGGTCAGTTTTCAGAATCCAAAATATCCCACGGCAAAGAGCTGCACAGGTAATTACACTGTGGGAAGAACTACCTCCACTTGCCTGCTTTGAACCTGCCCTGTCCGAGCCTCGCTCCTTTTACCTCGTTCCAGGAAACAAAAGAGACAGCTGAGCTCCATCCCATTCCTGCTCCATTGCTGCCTCTCTCCCCTGACCACTGTGGGCACAAACCACTGTCACATCTTCCTTTTTGCTGCCTTTTCAGAGGTAGAAAATTTAGACTGATTCATGATTCCTCACCTGGAAACTACTGACCATGTCTGTGGCCCTTCCCAGAAACTTCCTTCACCATCTCCAGCGTCCTTTTTGTAACAGAGTGACCAAAAGGAAGGCAGTGCTCGAGGGACAGACACACATCAGGCTTACAATGCAAAGAATCCATTTTCTCCTTCTTTATCAAACTATATATTTGCAGTAAAAATCACATCACAGCCATGTCTGAAATGCCACTATGGCATTTAACTGGCAAACATTAATAACTGAATAAAAATCCCACTGAATTACCTGGTGGAATATCTTCTCAAAGACAAAGAACTATGAAGATGTCTTGTCAAAACCAGGAAAGACAGTGGAGTTAAAAGGCAATTCTATAGCTCTTTTCAAACATCTCACTGGCTGCCCAGAATGTCAGCAATATTACATTTACAGCAGATCACTAAAAAGTTTTCCCTCCTGGCTGTTACCTGAGCTGTGTGTGACAGCACAAAACATTTCCATAAGTAAACACTACATTTTAGTAAGGAACTAAGAAGAAAAACATGTCATAATTTTATTATTTTACTTTTATCAAGCGCAAGTTTTTTCCACATAACTTCAGGAGCTCTCCTTTCCCCCTTCTGCTTGCATTATTTTCAATCACCCAAGCAGAAAGAAAAAATCTATCACTCCCTCTGCTCAATTTCATCTGTGCTCAAGCATAGCAGCACTCTCCTCACTCTCCTTGTGCTACCAGCACCACTATCTTCATTATATTCCTAAAATCCCACCACCAACTGCAGCAGGAAAAGGATGCACCTCAATGGCAGCTGTGTCACTGCACTGCAATCCTCTGAACTCAGGATCCGAGGTTCCCATCTTGCAACCAGAACAGGATTTTATGCACAACTGAAAGGAAGAATGGGAGGAAGAGTAACTGGATCGTTACTTACAACCCTTGATGCAAACACCTTACAAATATGTGACTGACAGCAGCTTCCACAGCACAGCTGTCCTAAGGCTTGTACTCAGACCTCCTTCTGACTTAGAAGAAAGATGATCACTTGCTCCATTATCCCTCCCCTGGATTTTTCAGCAACAATGTCTTTCTTAGGAGATGATCCAAGTGCTAGCCAAAGCAGTTTGTACAGCTTGGAAACAACAATATTATACAACTCAAATACTAAGACTCTATTAGAACCTTTTGATTTTTATGTAAAGAGTCAGGAATCTAAACAAACATCGTTGCTTGTCCACAGTTGCTGTGTTTAGATGCTTTGCTTTGTCACAAGGTCATTTGCTCCTCTCACAGGTTGGTTTCAGAGGACTCACTACCCACAAGATTTGCCATTTTTGCTGCAGCTTGTGTCTAGCTGGTGCCCACCATTCCACTGTGACATCTCATTTCTGTCATCACCTGCTAATGATCTCAAGTGTGCCCTAAACCCCAGCGTTTCAGAGTTCCAGTGTGTGTCTCACATCACAACCGATCCAAAGCTGGGACCTTCCACCTGACTCCCATGAAAGGAACAAGATCATTCAAAAGTGCCTGACAGTAGCAGTTTTCATTTGTTCCTGCAATCAACTGACAGTCACAAGCAACAAATACCCCCAAACTCATCCCAGTCAGCTCTGAGAGCAACCACACAACAGAGCAAGGATGAAACGCAGAACCTTGTCCTTAGCCCACAACAGAAGGTACAATGACAGGAGTTCTGTGCAGCCAAATTTACAGAATCCTGATTAATCCATCACTGCAGACAGCACTTATTCTTTGAGATCATCTGAGAGAGCTCCGTAGCGGAGCTACACAGTATTACTAGCTGCTACATAATTTCAAATTTACACTAAAATTCAGCAAGTCCACATACAAAATCTGTTTCCTCTCCCATCTGTTTTTACTGGCCTTGTGAAAGCCAAAACTTGATTCAAACTGTTCTCTGCAGAGTCTTCGAGGTCCACAAGCTCATAAGAAGCTCAACAGCAGCAACAACAAAATAAGTTGCAGTTAGGGACCTTCCAACCTATATACGTGGTTCCCCATCCTTATCCAGAGGCTGGAAAATCTAAGCTCTACAAATAAATAAAGGCTGAAAATCACTCTAAAGCCATCTTTACAGCAGCAATTTCCAACAGCAACTGTAAAAGAACAATTTCAGCAGAGTTAGAAGATCTCTGGCAGTTATGGCCTGATAGATTTATTGGCTATGAAGGCAGTTCAGAGGGAAGCCCCAGTGTGGGTGAAACCTGGCACCTCCAATTGCTGTAACCCTGAAAGACATGCAGCTATAATTAGAACAATGATTATGGCTGATACTAGATTAGGAGTCTGCTACTATTCTGCTTCAGTGTTGAAGCTGAACCAGCTTTCACAATAATGACCAACAGTCCTATCGTTTCCTAACTGCAGAAAGTCACAAACTGCTCCATGGAACAGGAAGTGACAGCAAAAAACTCGCACTTGAAAGGGGAACTGGAAAGTGCCAGGTTATAGGATCACATGGTTAGAAACACTATTCCGAGAACCATCAGCTCAGATTTAGAGCAGCAGGATGGATCAGTCTGCCACTTCTAGAAAAACAGCTCATTTATAAACACGGTTGGGAAAAGCTGGTCTGTCCCAACTTAGCAGGAACTTTTTTGGCTCAGCTGACTGGTGGAAGTCACTCGATACTAAGTCTACTGGGTCCTTTTAACAGCACTTCTAAAAGCATGCATTTAACAGAAAGTCAGAAACTAGAAACCACATCTTTCAAATTCAGAGAAGACTAAGTACTGCAGTTCAGTTTCCGATTTTCCACAAAGTGATTCTGCTAAATAAAAAAACCTCTCATTATATTACAGCTCTCCACCCAAATTCCATACACACATTAAAGCTGAAAAATTCACACGGTGACTTTTAAGAGATCTGCAGTGAAACGTAATTAACATTCTGAAAGGTGATTGTGCCAACTAAAGTACATGATATACAATTCATACCTTTGTTTGGTACTTAGGGGAAAGAGGACAAATCTTATCAGCACACATCCAGCCAAAACGTGTTTGCATTGTGCTCTGGCCTCCCAAGAATGTGGCTCTGGGAGACAGATTTTATTCTCAGATATATAGATAGATACAGATACATAGATACAGATATACACACATCTCCCCAGCAGTTTTCTACATTCCTATGCAGGGACAAGGCACCCAAGAGGGCCCCAAACTGCACACCAAGGTAAGTGGCATGCTGTAATATATTTAACAAGAGATAAGTCAGAAAAAGAGAGAAGGGGGAAAATTCAGTCCTCGGCAGAGCTCCACTGATTATTATGGCCCAGAAAGGAGTATTTCTTTGCTTCACCCTACATAAATCACTGTGAATTACCTGCAAACCCAGCCAAAAACTGCTTTCCTTGAAATCCTGGGGGAAAAGCCTTTACAAAATCCAGCTACAACAGCTACACTTCCATTGGCAATGGCTCTTCTTTTGCTCTGTTCCTGCCATTATTTATCTCTCATATTTAACTTTCATAAAGCATTCCGGGGATAAGTGGTCAGTTTTGAAAAACATCTTACAAGATAAAGTCATACTAAAGCTATTTCACTTGATGGGCTCAGGCTGGTTTAAACAGAATTAATGCACTGGGGACACACAATCCTGGGCTATAATAATGTTTTACATTTATATACTGCCTTTCACCCAGAACTCCAGAATTCAGGATGAAATGCCAAAGAATGACAAATACAAACTGCACAACAGAGAACAGAGGTATGTTTGGCAATGATACTGTGGCAGATCCTCCCTCTTACAAAGAATTCATGGCATTTCTGACACCTGCTCTAACCAGAACTCAGTGAGCCAGTAAACAGACATGCAATTGGATTTTCAGTTCAGTTAGAAAAGCTGCTCAGTACCTGAACATACTGAAATTCTCCATTTGTAAAGCAGAAATTACATTTCAACATCCACAGCCAGCACAGCACCTTAGCACAGGACTGTAAAAAAGTACACGCAACAGAGCATTCCAGTTGCTACTGAACTCTAAAAGTTGCCTCTCAAATGTCTTCTATGAAGCCACTCGGTTCTGCAGTGATGACCCAATGAATGATATCACTGCAGCGGATCCGGATAAGGTCATCGGACAGGACATGTCCTTATGGGAACAATGCAGGTGATGTTTACCACGTTGAGAGCAGATTCCACCCATCATGTGATGCAGCGCTAGCCTGCACAAAAATGTCACTCAAGGGCAATGCAGTGCTCAAAAAAAAGTGCACAAAACCTGTTTGTTTTGTAGCCTTCGTTTATCACAGGATGGTAAAGGCCTCTGACACTGCCTTAGAAGGCCCATGTCATCCTTGTCAAAGCTAAAAATGTGTATCCTGTACTTCATCTGATGAGCTCTGAGGTCAAATTAACTGGGTACAAGCTCACAAGGGAGGATAATTAACAGCCCACTTAATGGCCATTAAGTATTCAGCCCAAGTCCTCAAGATGCTGATGGCTTAGCCAACTCAGAAGGCAGGGTAACCATGAAACCAAAGGTCACAAGGGATCTGACACCCCACAGGCACCAAACTTTGATCAAAGAGGGCACAACTTAACAACTCGCATTACACAGGGAACAGAGCTGGACGATCTGATACCCTCCAAGGCCGAACACGTACAGAGAGATCACTCAGTCGGGCACTGTCCACCCCACCAAGGCAAGCCCCTCTGCCACCCCTGGGGCACCCACGAGCGCTTCAGCAGCTGCCAGACAATACTCGACCTGGTCTGCCCCGAACGGGGTGATGTTGGCCTTGACCGAGCCGACGCCCAGCCCCACGAGGACCAGTCCCACGAAGGTGGCGGTGGCACAGTAGCGGGTGGCTCCCAGCGGGGAGCAGGGCGCCAGGGTGGCGTTGGCCGCCGGCGAGGAGCAGTTCTCCACGGGGAACAGGGGGATGTCCCCGCAGAGGCCCTGGCGGGTGTGCGGCGCGGCGATGACGGGGAAGGCCAGCATGCCCAGCAGGTACAGCGCCATGCTGAGCAGGATGGTGCCGAACTTGCCCAGCAGGGCGTCAGCCAGCCAGCCCCCGAACGGCGACACCAGGTAGGTGATGCCCATGAAGAGCAGCAGCGCCTGGCTGGCCTGGGCGCCCTCCCAGCCATAGGGCGGCCCGTTGAGGAACAGCACCAGGTTGGAGGTGATGCCGTAGAAGGCCACCCGCTCCAGCAGCTCGGCCAGCAGCACGGCGGCGCAGGCCAGCCGCCGGCCCTGGAAGGCGCTGCTCGGCCCCCGCCCGCGCTCGCCGCTGCTCAGCAAAGGGCTGCGCTCGCTCGGCTCGGGCTCCTCCATGGCCCCGCGTCCCCCCGGCCCCGCCGCGGCCCCGGCCCCGGCCCGAGGGACCCGCCCCGGCCCCGCCCCCGGCAGCGCCGCGGCGCCATTGGCTGAGGGCGCTGTCACTCCGCCCGCCGCGCCGTCACGGGGCCGAGGCGGGGCACGGCGGGGCGGAAGCGGCGGGGCCGGGCCGGGCCGGCTGTGAGGGAGGCCCGGCCGGTTCCCTAAAGTGTCCGTCAGCGTGTCCGTCAGCGCCCGGCCGGGGTTGCGCGGCGCCTCTCCCCGCTGGCGTCCCCTCCCCGGTTTGGATCGGCTGCCGGGCCGGGCCGGGCCGGGGGGCTGCAGCAGGGAAATGGGTTTTCACAGAATCTCGTTCGGGTTGGAAGGGACCCTGGAGATCATCCAGTGCAACCCCCCTGCTAAGGCAGGTGGCACAGGAGCGCGTCCAGGTGGGTTTGGAACGTCTCCAGAGAGGCAGAATCCACAACCTCCCTGGCCAGCTGTTCCCGTGCTCTGCCATCCTTAATGAAAATAAGCTCTTCGTGTAGAGGTGGAACTTCCTGTGTTTTAGTTTATGGGCACTGCTCCTCCTGTTGCTGGGCGCCACTGAAAGGAGCCTGGCACCATTCCCTTGGCACCCGCCTCTGAGATATTTATATGCATTAATGAGATCCCCTCTCAGTCTCCTCGAGACTAAACAGGCCCAGCTACCACGGTCTCTCAAAAGAGAGATGCTCCAGACCCCAAATCATCTGGGGTTTTTTTACGGTTATTTAATGCCACAGTTCAAGATTGTCCCACGACAGGTCTTTCTGCAGGAAAAGGTGATAAAGGTGCACTGTAAAAGGTTGGTTTTATACGTTTAGAAGCAGCAGGCCCGGCTCAGCACCCCAGCTGTGCCTGGTGACTCAGGGGTGGGAGCAGCAGCTGGGTGTGAGGGCATGCAGGAATTGCACAGGTACACATGGAGAATGAACACTCATCTGAATGGGATAAAGCATGTGATTAAAATGGGAAAACATGAATTAGTGCTTGCAAGATCAGGACCCTAAGATGTGCTGCAAGTTCCACCATCACACGTGCTGAGGTAAAGGTTGTGAAAGTATGAAATTGTCTTCAGGAGCAGCTCTTAAAGTCTTATTTTTGGCCAGAACAAAGTGGGGAAGACACTGCTGGTTGTGTGTTTTCAGTGAAAAAGTTAAATTGATTGACATCATATAGTTACCTACCAAACATCTAGTTATGACTTACTCTGGAGAAATGTTGGTAGTGGAGCAAGTGATGCTTGTAAAAGTAAATATATTCATTTAATAATGGGCCTGTGTAAATAACATATGCCATTAAAATGACTCATTACATATATTTGCTCTCTTAACTAGTTAACAAATTTCATGACAAAGGACAATGAGCAAAAAGCAACCAGCTGTACAGACATCTCTTTGTGAACTACTGTAACATGACTGAGTCTGTAATAAAATTACATTTCAGCTTTTCCTAGCTTAATACAGTATGTGATATTAACTGTGATTACATTTTCTGAGGAGTTCAGTAGTATTTTCTGGAGACTCAAAGTAATGAAGCACAGTTTGTATTATTGTGTCTTATTTTCATGTTCTAGGCCCTTCATAATTTACCTTGATGAGTGAGATTTCTCTATTGACCTATCCCACACCTGGTAGAAACAATTAACAATGCTGAGCAGAAGTTGAAATGTACGTTAAAATGTTATTTAATTCTTCAAGTACAGAGATGTGGGTACTCTCGCTGAAATTCAGAAGTTACTGTTGGAACCTGAACCTTCTCTCTGGCAGTATGGCAGCTCAGGAAGGAGGTTTTAATTCTCCTCCAAACAATACTTAGCTCCAGTGTATTTAAAACTTCATTATGATACATCCATGACCCTTTCTCTGAACACAGTGGCTGCACCTGTGTCTGTGCAGGAATATATTAGTGCCTCTATATGTTTTTGACACACAATGCTGCACATTTCCAGGCTGTTATTTTTTTCAGTCAAGGCCTATATAGCATAAAGCCAGAGTTACCATAAATAGTGATAAAATGTTAAGATCTCTTTGAATGTTTCCTTTATTTCCTCTTTATTTTTCAGACGGTTGAGTCTCCTCATTTCTCATGGAGCAGGCTTTGTCTTACTTTGATGTTTGTGGTTTTGTCTTCTTTGTGTTGCACACTAAATGTGTTGGACAGCTTCTGTTAATCCAAAACGTGGCTTTCTGAGCCACAGTCAGATACCCTGCTTCAGGCCATGCACCTGGAGAATCCCCATTTTTGGTGATACAGGCTGTTCTGGGTACAGGGGCGAGGTTTTTCCTGGCTGGCATGCGCTGCTAAACCTTCCTGGTGTGATGCACCTGGGTGATCTCTGTTGTGTGGGGGAGATCTTGGAAGCAGGAGGGTCTGTTGGGGAAGGATTTAGAGTAGCAGTGTAGCAGGAGCTGAAGGGCAGCTGCAGAAGCCTCATGCAGCCTGTGTGGCACCTTCAGGTCTGTGACCAACTCTCAGAAGCCCAAATGTGCTTCACATGGGCCACTTCAAGGCTGGAATCCTGGCCAGACGGACAAAAGCCCATTACATCTGAACAGGAGCGGGATTTCATGCCAGAAACACTTTCTAAAATGGTGACAAAGCTGGTTTAGTTCTGCCTACCTGTAGATTAACATTTACACTATTTTTAGCATTTATGCAAGATTTGTTGCTCTTCTAGATTGTAGCCAAAATTTTTAGTTCCAATGGAGTTTGAAGTGGTCCAAGTAATGTTGTGTTGAATCTAAGTGATAACTCAGTGAGATGCAGTTAACACAGCTCTGCAGCATTAAGAGTCGTTAGCAAAACATGAGCCTGCCTCCCAAAATGTTTACAGTTTGCCAGAACCCACTCCAGTGTGTGTTTTTATCACTTCTGAACCGTCAATTCCAGAACACCTGTTAGCCTCAGAAGTCCACACAAATTATTGGAAGAAGTACTCTTTTAAAAAGGATTAAATTTTATATTCCTCTGCATGTGGCATATTTTTCTCCCTCTACCTGACACTGAAATATGAAGAGTAATTTAGGCCACAGTAACCAGGCACTGCAGCTTTTGAAGAGCACTTTTCCCTGTCTTTGCCAGCCTTTGAGGAAGTAAGCATCTGTATGGCCCCCTGGTGAATTGTATCAGGCAATCAGACTGGTTTATAAGCAAAAAAGGGAGTTTTCTGCCCAATCAGCCCCCCTTCTCATCACTACCAATGTCCTGCACCTGTTCTCAACACTTTTGCAAGATGCTGAAACAAGTTCAGGGTGGGTATCTACAATCAGCCACCTGTTTCCTATTAATCTCCCAACAGACTCCCTAAATTGGCCTCTCATCTTAGTGCCTGCTGCCCCACTCAGCTGCTCTTTGTGTTTCTGATTGTAACTGGCGTGGACCCATTTTGTCTTGAAGACTGGCTGGATAGTTTGGGATATGCTTTTCTTAGTCCCAAGTTCAGGTTTGTTCTTTTTATCCTCCCTGTTTCGTTGTATCTTTGGATTCTGCCTGCTGTTGTGGTTTCTCACTGGACCTTTCCTCTAGTCTCACACACTTTCGGCTCTACTTCATTATATGGCGTTCCTGATGTTTGGAGTGCTCCTTGACCCATCCCGTTGCCTCGTTCTTTGGGCTAGTACATTCCTCTGGCTGTTCTGGTGGTTGGCATCTTATCCACGTTTAGTTTTTTTTTTTTTTTTCTAACTGTATTCCTGCACCGAGTATGAAGCATCTCATGGGAGGCATATGGTGATATGAGGAACTGCTTCAGGAGGCAGTGGCTGCTACCATCCTTCTATGATGTTCTTCTCAAGGGGCCTTTGCGTTAATGTTTCCCTGGCCATGATCTGAGTACATCATCTTTGTGGCTGAGGAACGAAAACACACAGCGCTATTTAGAGGTGTGGGAAGGCACCCAAGCCTTCTGGCTCGCTAGCTGAGTGCCCTCTGCCCGGGAACACCTGCCAAGGCTGGCCGTGCCCGCACAGCCGGGCCGCGGGTGGGTCGCGCAGCGTCCGGGGCTACGGCCGGTTCAGCCCTGGCTCGACCCCGCTCCGCAGCGCAGTTTCCGGGAGCCGCGGGCAGGTGAGGAGGCGGCGGCGGTCGCGGGCGGAGCGGAGCGGCCGCTATGAGGCTGCTGTTGCTCGCGTGTCTCCGAGCACAGACCGGCAACGCCACCACGGCCGCTAGGATTCAGTAAGTGCCCGCCGCGCTGGGAGGAGGGATGCGCTGCGCGCTCCCCGCGGGGCTGCGCCGGCGGCGGGGAGGCGGCCCCGGCCCCCGCTGCCCCTCGCAGCCGCCCCAGCGGGGCCGGGCAGGGGCGGCGGGGCCCGCCCGCCATGCATTGTCCGCGCCGGCGCACGGAGGCGGCTCCGCCGAGCCGGGGGTGTGCGGGGGGCGGCGGCCGAGCCACCCGGCAGGTCCGGGGACACCGCGGGGACCGCCCCCGCTGCGGCGCTGCCTGGGCGCCGTGCCCTCCCGGCGCTCGCCGTGCCCTCCCGGCGCTCGCCGTGCCCTCCCGGTGCTCCCCGTGCCCGCGGTGCGGGGCAGCGGCCGCCGGCGGTTCCCCAAAGCGCTGCGTGCGGGCCGCTTGGCTGGCTGGCTGCTCCCGCGGGGTGCCCCTCGTCCCTGGCCAGCCGCCCCTCGTCCCTGGCCAGCCGCCCCTCGTCCCTGGCCAGCCGCCCTCGTCCCTGGCCAGCCGCCCCGCGCAGCCTGGCACAGCCCGTGGCGGTCAGCGGTTTCCTGAGGCTGCCTCCCTGGGATATGGCCAGGATGGGCCAGACGACAGTGGGAAGGGCGGGAGGCAGCTCCCGAGGCAGGGTCTGTGCCGGAGCCATCCCGCAGCAGCTGTGCAGGAGCCGCTCCAGTGGGTGCCCTTGCTGGGGGGTTCGACATGCGGCTCTCGTGGGGATGACGGACACGGGTCTGCAGTGCTGGGAAATTGCAGGGGCTAACAGAACGGCAAAAATATTCTTAGTGTCCCCATTTAACTTTTTCTGTGACGTGGAGAAAGGACGTGGCTGACAGCATTGCTGAGGGCTTCACTGTGCATTGAGCTATAAAAAAAATAAGTCACTATAAAAATGAAACAATTTCCCACTGGTTTTGTCCTCTTGAGGCCCAAAATAACGGTTTGGTTTTATCTTATCTGAAAGTCATCCACAGTTTAATTGTTTTCCTTAGGATGAATCTCCTGGGATAGCCTTCTGCTATTACCAGTTTTCCCTGTGCTTGATCTGTGTATTATTTTATGTGTAATGTTATGCATAAAAACATCCACAGACATTAGGTTTTCACATTGCTTCTGTCATACCAAGTGCAGCCTTAGACTTCTGTAGGGCTACTCTATTGTACAAGGTACTGATAGAACATATCTGCTGGTCCTGTCATGTTGCCCAGGCACTGAAGATACAAAGCAAGGGGAGTATAAAGACCAGAAAAGCTGAAGGTTTTGGTATTTTAAAGCAATAATTGTTACTAAAATATTGAGAGAAAACAAGTAAATTCTTATGTATGTATATATGCATATTTTTATGCCTGTACATATCAGCAGAGTTCCTGTGTGGTGGTTTCTGTGGCATTCCACATTTCCTTTCATATCTTACTCTTTGCTCTCACTGGGTAATACACAACTAGTTATTCTTGGGGACATCACTGCGCATTTTTCCTCTATAAGGTTATTTACCTTTACGAATTAAATATTTACTTACCTTCTTCCAATTCCACTTTGAGGAAAGTCAGACAAACATTTAGACTGTGGAGCAGTTCAGAGCTAATCTAGTGGAAAGCAGGTTTTGCATTGTTTCTAGTTAAAGTAAGTCGGAATAAGCCAGAAAAACAAACCTTAACAGAGTCTGTCAAACTGTCTTTTAATTACACTGAGATTGATAGTGATATGTGAGCACACTGCACTGAGGTACAGTCCTTAGCAAGATGCCTTTACTTGAGTCATGGCAACCAGCAGTTGTGGTGGCTCTAACTGTAACATGTGATGGTGGCCTAAAATAAGGAGTTTTAGGATGAAAGGGCATAGAGTTGGTGAGCTACAGCAGCTCAGCTGGCAGATGGTTTAACATATAACCACGTTAATGCAGCCATTTGCAGCTGTGTGAACACATCTCCAGTGACCTGTACAGAGCACAGCAACCCACTGCAGCATCCTGTTGCTTCCCGGGAGTACTGCACACAAAGTGTGGGAATTCCTTACACAAAGTGGATGCTGTTTTCTCATGCACAGAGACCTTCAAACAGAAAGAAAATAGCGAGTGAAAGATAAACTTAATTCATGTTCACAATAAAGCTGGGTAAAGGATTCTAACAGAAGTAGTGTTTGAGAGTTAGTAGCTTATGTCACGCTCAGTTCCTGTCTTATCACCTGCTGTAAATGTTGAAATAATGTAAATTTACCTGTTCAGGGAAAGAAAACAATTCTGATCAGGGAAAAAGCAAAGAGTATTAGCTAGCAATTAAGTCCATCTTCCTGACTAAAAGGCTAGTCAGGTCATCGCTAAAACCATCCTGTGCAGATATTTCCATCCAGTATTGGTTTCCTTAAGACTTTATGCCATTAAAAAAACCTGGAAAGCTCTATGTATGACCAGAGGGTTGGGCATGTTACTTTTAACACTAATCTGCCATACCTGAGGTTATGTGTGCATGGTAAATTTTGTATCATGTATGTTAATACACATAAAATACGTATTCCAATTACTATTTGGCTACAGTTGTATCTGCATACGAGCTTAGGAATTTATTTGTTCAATTTTTTTTTTTAATATTGAACTTTTGGTTAAATAAAAATGAAACAATGACATTGTCTCCAGGTTGAACACTTGCCAGCATAGATTAATTTTATGGCTTAATATCACAGTGTATACTCTGTTTATGATATTACAGCTTTTTCAATAACTGCTTCATCTTTTCATAAATAAGATATTCATTTCCTGTGTTTAAAGTAAGTGGTGACAAAGGTACCAGAATCTAATTTGGCTAAAAATCAACTTGCTAAAACAAGTGCTATAATGAATGTGCTGTGGGCTTTATTCCTATTGGTGTGCATAATCTTTAATCACCTTAAAAAATATGAGCAAATAATAAAGAGCAAGCAAAAGTCCTTGTTTAGGCTGCCATTGTTCAGCCTTAGAAATGAGATCAAACAGGGTGTCAAGGAAGAAAAGAAATTAATCTTCCCTGCCCCTTGAAATGTTTTGTTCATCTTTTATTACTTGGTAGTAAGGAGGAATAGAAATCTGGAATTAATAGGTTAATTAGAAAGATTTAGATTAAGTATTTTGCCAATATGTAAACATTTTCTGGAGAAGGAGAAATTGTTTTGGTTCTCATTAAGTGGCCAGTTGAGACAGCCATTCTGTAAATCTTCAGGTAATCAGCTGCAAGAGAATTAAAAACACAAGTTCAGGGACGCTTATCATTCCTCTTGACAATTGTTTTTTAGATTAGACATTTATTGGAGTAATTCTGAGCCCAGACATTTCATCTTCCCCTGTCTGCCAGTTTTACAATCCCAGGGCAGGGAATGCTCCTCTCCTCGTGGCAGGTGTGGGAGCTCCTGCACCTCCCTGCGTGGGTTTGCTCAGGTGCTGGGAGATCTCTGCTGGCTCTGCAGGGCCGTTCCCAGAGCAGGAACCTGCAGGGCAGGTGTTCATCTGCACCTTTGCATGAGCTGCTGTCACTGGCAGGGCCTGCCCTCGGTGCTGCTGCTCCCCAGAATGGCCAGCACTGCAAGAACCATGTGTAACACAGGTTTAGGCTTTGCAGAGTTCTTTGTTCCTTCCAAAGCTCAGTTACTGACTTCAGAACACAGAGAGACAAGGAGTTGGTCACCTTCTTTGCTCACATTTTTAATTTCTGTGATTCACAGTGAATTTTATTCATACTTCATTGATGGCAATGCAATTAATTAATTAATGCAATGCAATTTGTCTGTGTTGTCACAAGGGGAAGTTTGAGAGGGAAATAAAATGAAGGACATGTTGTTTTAATGAGTATGATGAAATAAGATCATTGACAAAGAAAACAGGAGATCAAGCAGGGTTTCAGCTCCTGTAATTTGATGAGCTTCAGTGGGAACTGTGAGTATTCAGGTCTGGCCAAGTTTATAAGAGGCAGTGGAATGACTCTGCTCACTTAACAAGCTCTGAATTGTGCCATATACATTTAACAGTAGCTGGTGCACAGCTGCTGTGCAGAACAGACAGCTGAGGGAAAGAGATAATTAATATTTTTGGATGAAGCCTATTTTGTGCCATTCAAAAAGTGTCAGTGTATCCACCTACCAGGAACTTTTTGGAAATCAAACATTCTTTGTCTGCAAGTAATTCCATTAAATCAGTATCAGCTGAAATTTAGAACGTAAATGTTTCTGAGAGGTAGACATCACATAAAAGAGAGCAAGTTTCACAACCATAATACCTTAGAAGTAAGCACACTTTTAACTCCTGTGCCTTCTCATCAGCCAGGCTGTGTTTGGAACTCTAAAACTGTTTCCTGATATGAAAACCTGTGAACTGCAGATTTGTGTTGAGGGAGGGAAGACTGGCAGCCAGGAAAAGTGAGAAGTAGTGATCAATAATGTAGGGAATAAAAAATTAAACATTGTAAAACATCACTTGGTATTTCATAGATATGTTAGAGAAAAATGCTTTTTCTATAGAAATCTCGAAGCGGAAATGTGTCAGAAAAAGGTTGTACCTTTCAGCAGGATCTCTCTGCACACAGAATAGATCCAGAGAACACACTTAGAAATTTCACTTTTAAGCTTTGTGATTTCCAAAGAGTATAAAAGATATACCAAACAAAAGAGAAATTCATTTCCTGAACGCTAAAATGAGTAGGACTGGAAAATACTTTGTCCAATATTCAAGTGTGTATAAATATCACAGTGTAAGCAGTGACCAGTATAATGTACTGTGATAAATGCTCTTTCACATTCATTGAATGGCTAAAGTTTTCCCTAATGCTCTCTGCCTAGGAAAACATCCAAAATCTGGGATCTGACAGCTCAACTCCATTTTAGAAAGAACATTCTCCCCAAGTCATGGCATTGGCTTCCATGAGAGTTTCAGTAGAAGGGAAAAATATGGCAAGGCAAATTCTAGATGCAGGCAATAATCACTATTTGTTAAGACACTTGGAAATTTATCTCCTATATTAAGAACTGTGATAGAGAGAAAATGTAGCCTTGAGATTTAGCATTTTCAGTGTTGTCTTTGATTCCCAGACAGAAGGAGCTGTGTTAATTTTTATTTTTCATTCAGAAAGTATTTGTTTATGAAATGGCAAAATAATGTGAATACACAGTTGCCAGGAGGAGAAAAGATATGGATAATGTGTCTCTTCTGTCTTGGCTTCATTCAGGGACATCTGTGACTTCATAGACAGATCAGTCTTCAAAAAAAATCTCCTGCAATAACTCTCTAATCATGTTCCTTAGTAACAGCATATGTGTGAAAATCATAGTCTGCTTTTTTTGGTTATAAAGATGAAAAGTCATTTAGAAAATATGAAAATATCACTGTATCAGTACTTAAATGCTACCCAATAACTCTGCTTCCACACACATGTATTTCCATATATGTATAATTTGAAGCCTGTTACTAATGATATCAAACTCAGTGCAATGTTTAGGGGATTTAAGGCCTCTTTAAATATGGGAATTTGACTTATTCTGGGAATATTTGGTAATTTTTCCATCTAAAGATGCAATTTTTATACATGTTCCTGAGTAGAATAAAAACCTGTAAAAAATAAAAAACCAACTTGGAAGTAGTAGAGGTAATCCACAATGCCTGAGCCTTGGGACACTTGAGGGAGTCCCTCTCTATTTACTGCAGAAACAGCTGTCATTCCCCAGTGAGATTTGGAGCTGTGGAAACTGTGGAGGAAAAGTAGTCATCCCTAGTATATTTAAAAAAGAAGACACTTTTGACTGGAATTCCTGTCTGAGTTTCTTGATTCCTAATGTCCTGAGAGAGTCATTTTCAAATTAATTGTAATATGCAAACATATTGCTTGTACACGATAGTGATTTATGGTAATTGGAACGCTGATGGGAAAAAGTCCTTTTAGACTATTTAATGAGCACCTGTGAAATTATGGAATGCATGCACGAGCATCCCAGGTATTTGCCCGAGAGATTTTCATTCCACAGCTGGGAGATTTGGGCATCATTATCTAGATATAAATTGAGAACCTCTTTCAAGAGGAAGGCAGGTACTTGGAACCAGTTCATGGGGCAGCTGGTGTTAATAATGGCTCAACCGTGTAAATAAGGAGCTTAAAATGTGGCTGTATTTTATTATTTATTAGTATTTATTGTAATTTATTGGTCTTGTTTTGAACAGTGGAATTAAATTTAAGAGGAGTTCCTTCTCAGGATAAGGAAGAAATCCAGCACCATATGTTGTGCCAATGGCGCTCTCTGAGATACAGCGCTGACACATTCCTTCCAAGGCCTCCAGACATTTTGCAGCACTTTTAGCACCAATTTCTGCAGTAATGACTAACTTCTGCAGGACAGAAAATTACATTTCTTGGGAGGCTATGAAATTATCAGGAAATGAAGGCAATGTTATCCAGGAAGCCGATGGGTTAGCAGGACGTTAATGCCAGAACAATTAATACGCAATGAGAAATAAATCAGCTGGAACAATATGGAATAAGCAGAAAGCATTCTTGTGGTGTTTTTATGATGCTGAGATTGTAAACATTCCATGTCAGCAGACACAGTGCTCTCCCTTCCATCCAAACACAGATTTTCCCCTGTATGTTTTTTGGCTGATGTTCTCGGGAACAGTGATAACTGATTCCGGTTTCATTGAGAGGAGTAAAGCTGTCTGTAATCAATCAGTTTCTTCACTCTGGCAGTCTTTGCACCAATGTTTTAATATGAGGAACCATTGTATATAAAGATGAATGGGTAAACTGACACTAAGCAGGGTTTGTTGTTGGATTTGTTTGTGGTTTTTTGTTTTTGGCAACTGAGATTTTTAAAACAGGCTGTGGAGGTATTTGTGTAATTACTTCTGTGTGGTTTTTTGCTTATACTTCCATTATCCTTTGCCTGGTTTATAAATGGGTGAGCAAAGACAAGACGCAATTAAGCTCACAATCAAACAGAAAGGGAGCACAATTCAACTCTCTTTTTCTTGATGTATTAATTTTTGATGTTTTGTATTTGTAGTAGCATTGACTAGCTGGACATATTTGTGCTTTCTTCACTTGGTGCCCTTTCTTCAGGGCAAGGGTCTGAGAATCTGCAAGAGCGAGGTCTGACACACTCACTTCAAAAGGAGGGTTTCAGCATAATAAGTAGAAGCTCAGTCAGGAGGGGTCCTGGTTATCCCTCATTTCTGCTGATTGTCAGAAGTTATGTTGATAAGGCTTGGGCCACGGAGTGTTACACTGCCTGGAAGTGTGCCTGTGGCTTCACAATGGTGAAGGTAACAAATATCTTCCAGGAAAAACCCAGCCTTGTAAATAGCTCCTGGTTGCTTGAACAAAAACAGCATAAAATTGAGTATCAGAGCAGTTTGTTAAGGAAAAACGATTTGATTAAGCTTACTTAATATACTGCTGTGCCTATAACATTAATAGTGACTTCTTTATTCTTTTTCTATTTGTTCCAATAATGAAGGAATCATCTACATGCTGCAGGTCATATCTGTATTCTTAAAGATGCTTTCATGTACGAAAGTCCAGCTGAAATAGCAAATCTGACCTCCACAGACAAGTTTGATGCAGCCCTGGCCATTCACCTTTATAAAGGAGGCAGACTTCTGCAAGGTAATCCTCTTTCTACTGTGCAATAAAAGTACCTCTTAAAAAAGTACTGCAAGGGAAGAGAATGAATCCTAACTGTTACAAATGGCTATAAATGTATAAACCCACACAGAATACCCTTATTCTGTTTATCCACTTGAGCAAATGTTCCCAAATGCTACAAATCTTTCTCCGTGGGAGATCTGATACAGAGAGGAGAGAGCTAAGTAAATGTACTTTTAAACCACATAGTGCTTTTCGTAATTAAGTACTTTAACTGCACCAAGATAAGAGCATTATATTAACATTAGGATCCTTTCAGCAAATGTGCTCTTCCAGAGGACAATGGCTTGGCTAAGTAGGGCTGGGGTCACATGGAAGAAAGCAGAGAGGCTAATTTGATTTTTTTGCTCAAAAATGAGTCAGGGTTTTTTGACATGAAATAACATTCCTGTCATTCCTGTCAGCTAAACTATAGGAGACAGGATGTTATCAGACAAATAATAAAATTTTCTTTTCTCTCTAGCCATGTAGAACAAAATTTTAGCCTGCCATTAATGATGCACTAGAAGCACTGGCTTTCAAAATTACAGGCACCGTCACCTACTGAAAGTGCAAGTGTGCATCTGTTTTTGAGACCACCTTTGTATTGTATAAATCTGTGTGCTGGAATAAAGGCACTTAATTTCATACTTTCATCAGCTCTCAGGGTGCGTTCTGTTGTCTTCATTTGGAGACTTCAGGAGTGCCCCCCCAGTTTGTTCTGGTGGGTTTGCAGAAAGCCTAAATTATGATGTCTGGTGTACCTGGGTTTCTTTTGTTCCAAAGGAGCTCTGATTTCAGTAGGGACCTAAAATACAAATACAACAAATTAACAACAAAATAAGTCTGTAAAATGAGCTCTGCTAACATATGAGTTAAGACTTGTTGGAATATAGATATGATTGGTTTTTTGACAAGACCTTTAATTGTTTTGGAAGAGGCTTTTGGAAAGTCTGAGAACCGTTTTTTTGGTTTTTTGGTTTTTTTTATGAGGACCAAAAGATAAAGTTGAATTTTAACTGTTTATTGGAGTAAAATTTTATTGGAGTTTAACTTGCATGGCAATGTCCAAACGCTGCTGCTATAAGCTTTTCAAAATCCCAACTGACCTGAAAAGCCTGATACTTTACAAAAGCTCAGTAATTTAAATAAATCAGTTACACTGTTCTAAAAAGTATCAGCAAAGATACTGAAAGAAAAAACCAAAAATCTGTGAAAGGCAAGACAGTAATAATAAGATTGATGAGATGATCACAGTCAAAGGGTAAAAGTTATTGCAGGCTTCTTGGAGGAAAGAAGTAATTCAGGGGGCATTCCTGACTCCTGTAACATTTAGACATTTAGTGATTACACTCATCATTGCTGCCATAATACCCATCTGCTGGGCCTCATCCTGGAAATTTTGTTTACATGACCAGCACATGTAATAGATGGCATAATAGTTATTTACTTTTTAAATTTATTAAAGAGGTGATACATATTTTATATGGTATTGCAGACAGTCTGTCTCTTGAGGATTAGAGGCAGTGGTGCTTTGATAGTGCGCATCAATTCTCTCCACCTGCAAACATTAGAGTATAATATCAACAAATACCAAGGAAATTCTCCAAGTAGCCAGAATGGTAATTAGTCTTTCATTCTTTTTGCTTGCTCTCTCATTTAGTAATGAGGAAATTAGCAATGCTAATGAACCCTGATCTTACAGCTCACATAACTTTCAAAGATAAATGTGAAATATATAGTACATTTTCTGTCTTTATCAACATACTTTGTTTCCCATTTGGTTTGATGTCCTGTGAAAGTGCATAGTTATAGTGTGGGGGGTTCCAGTGCCAAAAAAACCAAAAATTCAAGTTTCTCCAGGTTTCACAGATTTTTGCTCAGATATGTGGGTCAGCATTATCAATGTACTTTTTCACTCCTAGTCATTAGCTTGACATGCTGGCCAACTTCTCACTGCAGTCATTGCTTTGCAGGTAGCAGAATTCCTTTTGGAATCATCTTTGGTGGGACAGATGTAAATGAAGATACCAAATGCCAAGAGAAGTGCCAGGTAATGGGAGCAGTGCTGGAGGAAGCCAGGTAAGAGCATTTGTGGAAGATTTATGGCAGGAAATTGCATTTTTGTAGTGGCAGATCTTTTAGGGAGTCATGACAAGGGAGTATTTTCAGGGTGTTTTAAAGTCTGGAAAAGTTCTAGTGACATGTCAGTATAGGCATCAAATGTAGTTCAAGAACTGATCATAAACCAGAGGAAATTACTAAAAACCAAAAAGATTTTTGAGCATTTTTCATCGTTTCAACATCCCCAGAAAAGAAGTTTTCTCCTGAGTGGTCCAAAGGTTTGTTGACTTCAGCAGTGTTTGATCATGGCCATGGTGGGGGAGGAAACCTTTTTCTTGTTGGAAACAGCAGCACAGAGCAGGATGGATTTTGGGTCAGGCAGAATCTGCAGCAGGCTTCTCTCTGCTGGGTTTATCTTTGCTGATACCACTCCATGTTCCAGCTATTATTGGCTCACTTAGCACTGGCAGAGATGTGCTGCTCTGTCTGTAATCCCCTATAAAACGTGGTAAGTAAACAGATTTTAAAGACAGCGCTTAATCACACTCATTGAAAAATCATTAGGGCATGTTCTTATGTCTCAGTGTGACTTGGAGGTGAAAGCAACTTAAGGTCCCACTCAAGAAAAAGTTTATATACTTGTTTACTTTTGTTATCAAATAATCAGAAGTTATTCTTTAAACAGGTCTGAAGGAAAAGAAAAATATATCTAATGTGTCACATAAATTTCAGCACTGTGCAAAATGAAAAAGACATAAAATCGGGATCCCTGAGTGTGTCCATTTGATCCATCTCTGTTTAAAATATTCATATAGCTGTCACAAGCACAGCTGATACAGCTAACATAAACCCCATGCTTTACTGAATGTTTTTTAATGATTTTAAGCTGGGAACCTGAAGTATACCTTAATAGCTTGAATTATCTATGATATTTCAAAATACATTACTGCATCCTTATGCAGTTTACAATATTTTCTCTTCTACAGGAAAAGTAACTCAGTTTTCTAGAAGTTATTCTGAATGTACCTCTTCTCCAGTAGTATCCCTGGTATTATTCATTGCATAGTTATGAAAAGAAACATTGATTTTTTTTTTTTTCTTTATTGATTGCAGGGTTCTAAGCAGAAAGCATCATGAATTGTAGATTACTTGTCCAGTACAATATACCACCACATTCCATAAAACAAAGTATTGAACACTGTCTAGCATTATGAGTGTTTCATTTTTAATAAAATTCCTCTAAATGGTGCTTGTACTCCTCTAGGGTAATTTTTTTTTCTGTTGAACAGCATTTTGTAGACTTAGAAGCAACATCTTTTTATGCTTGTTAATGTGAGGTATTGAGAGTATAATTGCAAAATCTGGGAAGGGAGCATGTGCAACTTGACAAAACAAGCATTTGCAAAAGCTTTAGTAACCTTAAAGCTGTCAAGTTGTGTGTGAAATTCATTGCAGTACCATAAAGCACATCCTACAGAACAAATGTGAGGGAATAAGGTTTGTTTTAACAAACAAAAGTAGGAGTTATAATTCAGCATTTATGGGAATTCTAATGAATGATTGTGATTTCATGCCCTCAGATTATAACACAACACCTCCACCATGCCCACTACAGTGGCAGCCCACTACATGCATATCTCAGACACCCCAGTTTGTTACTCACTGACAGCTGTGACTGCTTAGAAACAAGGTGAGAACACTGGGGAAAGGTTTAAAATCCCTCTCCATTTGAATTAAACTCAGCTGCAGACTGGGCTGGGTATTGTCAAAGCACAGTATGAAATGAGGTGCAGTTCAGCTCCCTCCTTACGTGTGTTCTGGTTGTGAAAAGGGCTCCTGCAACCTGCAGTGAGGCAGGAGCAGGAAATGCCAGATTCCTACTGCAGCTGTGTGCATTGATCTGGGTAAACTGGCAGCTGTTCCCATTATTTGGGGCTTCTCTTACTTTGAGAAATCCTCACTTCACCTTCCCAAGAGCTCTGAGTTGTAAAGCCTGAGGAGCTGCCATTGGTTTAACCACGATTTTCTGCTGAAACAAGTGGAAAGCCTGCTTTGCCTTTCATCTGGGATCAGTTTTATAAGCCTCTGATCTTAGTTCTTATCAAGATTTTTTCTGAAGTACTTTTTTTATGTTTAAACACTTTAAGCAGATTGCAAAGCAATGCATTTTTGTCCATTTACCCAGGTTTGCAGTGGCTTTCACAGTGAAACTGAAGGAGCTGGCAGCAGCAGAGTGGGTATGTTTATGTGATGGTGGTTATGCTTACAGTATTAGCAACTCTGTGTCCTCCTGAAATGTTTTCTAGATAATGCTAGAGAATTGCAATAATCTTCATTGTTTCTAGTCCTGCTTTTCCTTTCAGAGAAAGCGTTTCATGTTTATGTACTTCAACAGGTCAAATGGATCTGGCATTAAAAGCTGTTTGGTGTTAGAAGAGAGTGTAGAACAGTGTAGGAAGTGCTTCTCTGTAACATTTTAAGCAAATCATTGTAACTGAATCTCTCCTGATGCCAAATTGTTTCTTTTTGCATCGTTTACTAAACTATATGCTGACAAAATTCCTCTAGACAGCATTAGTTATACTCAAGAATTTGGAAGTGTAATTTGAAAATACTTGTTTTGTCAGCCCTGGAAATAGAATGAACTTCTGAAGGTGAACTGCAGAGGTAAGTTAGATTTGCTGTGCTGAACCACAAAAGTGCCACGAGCACCAGATCCAGCGAGGGGCAGGAACCATTTGGGATAATGGTTATTTGGGATAAAACCAGCAAGGCAGGACCTTCCTGCTGCAGTGAGGTGTTGGCTCCACTCACCTCACCTGGGGAAACATCAGCTGAAGCTGAGCAATAAATGCAAGAAGCTGAAAGTGCTTGGTATCTCTTCAGTTCTAATTTGCATTATAATATAATCATTAATGCACTCTTGCCTAAAAAATCATCCCTGAGAGTAGAGCTTGCACAACACAGCAGTACAATATACAACACCTTATTTTGGTATGAACTGATTTTTAAAACCTATTTGCATTAAAAGGGTACATGACCAGACATAGGATTTGGTGTTTCATTTTACAAATGTAATATGATTTTAATAGTTACTACAATGAACTTGATGATGGGTAAATGTGAAAGGGCACAGCTTCTGTCATAGATCTTAAGCAAGAAAAGGACAGAAGTAACAGAGTGTAAGGAGAAGAAACAAAACTGAACTTTGAAGGCATTTCAAAATCAGCACCTCAAATGCTTTTAAGTACCAGACTTTGATTTTACCTAAACACTTGTGTACTCTGGGCCTGTGAGACTAATTCAGTGTTTTGGAGGTCTGTGGCAGACAGGGAATTGGAGGCAAATCTGTCAAGTCCTAAACTGAACTCCCACCTGCTGACCTGTGCCTTAAATGCTGAGGTGTTGAGTTCCTGTTCTGCTGGGCCTTCATGTAAAGGCTGAGAGCAAATGCCACAAATTTGCTTTCAAGCAGTGAAGAACATGAACCCATCCTTCCATACACAGGTCACGGGAAATTACTGCATTTTACATGTTAATTCACACTACTATGAACTGCCTTATTCCTCTAATGTGGGCTTTATTAGTCAAGATACTCAATTAAGAATTTAAATTGCAAACATGTAAGCAATTGCACTGCACTCAAAGGCTGTATCTCCCTACAAATTCTTTTCTATTACCCTTAATTATGAAGTATGTAACCCAGCACTTGCAATAATCTGTATTCCAAGTGAGTTTGAAATACTGTAAAAATCTTGTGCTTAAGGTCAGTGTTTTATTTCAGTAGCATAAAACTGGTGCAGAAGAATTACCTAAGCCAGTTTTATCAGCATTCAATTTCATTTTCTGTTCTCCTCAAGCCCATTTAAAATAAAGAACATAGGAGAAAATTGATGTGTAAAGTGTGAACACACCTCTATGCCCTGCCCCACAGTATTCCTGCTATTTTCTTCTTGATGATCCAAGCCCTGCCAGGATTATATTTACTCACCGTGAGCCATTTGAGGGCCAGCAGGGCATGAAAGAGGATGCTTTTAACTTAAACTTCTTTTTGAACCTCAGTGGTTTTAGGGAGCTAAGGGCCTGTCTCAGCCAGCAGAGGGGAAGGCAGAGCTGGGCAGGTGCCCCCTGCGAGGGCAGGGCTGGGGTCTGCTGCCCCTCTCTGCTTTTCCCACTTCTGTTTTCCTGTGTTTCTCTGTCTTGCTCAGTCCCAGCTCTCCCACTTGTACTGTGAAGTTAAATTCTGAGGCTGGCCTCCAGCTCTCAGTGCTGGCCCTGTTGTTTGCAAGGGGTTTTTTATCATTGGCAGATCCTGTGTAATTCAAAATGTTAGAGAAAGTCCAGTAATAAAAGTCATTTAAGTAATAAAATAATGTAATGATGTATTAAACTATTTTCATTATTTTTAAATCCTTTGAACACAAAAGCTCATGTAGGTTCTGAAGGACAAAGTCCAGGGAATATCCTCAGGCTTCCACTGTAGCACAGAGTTGGTTCTCCCCCACTTCATTCCCACGTGGATTTGCTGCTTTTTTGTGTCGTTTTTGTGACATTGTTCATTCTGATTCTCAGGAACCACCTCCTTCCCATCTGTGAGCTGCCTGGAGATGACTTTTTAAGTGACCTCTTTTATTTCAGTTTCTTTCCCCAGTTCATTTTTAGTAACTACAGTGCCTGGGCAGGGGACTGAGGGGCAGCCACATAGGAGCAATAGGGAAAACCAAAATCTCTGGAATTTAAAACAAAATTACTTCTGTGGCTTCCCATTTTCTGAGCTGACTGGTTCAAGAATTGGTTGCTTAGAATTTTGTTTCAGAATTAATTCTCTTTTCGTTAAAGAAAAATGTATTCCATAAATCCACAGTTGGAGTTACAGAAAGATATTGAAATAGGAAATTGCTTCTTTAATCACCTAAATTAAATAACTAGCAGAGTAGCACTTCAGAAGTGATTTTGGAAGTGTAGTAATTACCTCTTTTACTACAGCTATTTTAAAGTAATTTATTTTGTAATTTTTATTTGTGAATGTTCTGCAATAACTACCAGGCACCACTTTTCCTGTACAGGCAAGTCTAAATATTTGATAGCAGTTTCTGAAACTGATATAAATTTTATTATGGATAAATATAAACTGGATTTTCAAAACCAGTCTTTTCAGACCAACAGGTTTTTTGGGAACTAGAGTCAATTTTCAGCTATACAGTTGAAATTTGTTTTATTCCAGGAAAATAGGATAATGATCATAAAAGAGGATACAGAGACAAACTAAAAAATATATTTGTACTAATGTGGTAATTGTGTTAATTCCAAAATTGGTTCAGTGATACTGTAAATGGTCACAATAAATGTAAATTACATTGCTGACTGTTGGCCTCTGGTGTTACTTAATGTATCTTTCTGATAGTTTGTTTTGATCTTTAATAGTTAAAAGCACACTGACGTGTATTTTGTTACTCTTTAGTTGTGGATTTTTTAGAAGATTGAACAGACATTTTTATGTTGAACTATGAAAGTTATTTTTCTTCTCCTTCTCTTTAAAGCCAGATGCTAGGAAGAAAATATATGTCCAAAGTCAAGGTAGGAGCTTTGAAATACTGATTAAGACATCCAATTTCTTTGATTCATGTGTTTGGTACCTGTTTGTGTATCTGCCTTCTTTGCCCTGGACGTATTTTCCTGAAATGGGCTGGGGTTTGCAGTCCTGCTCCACTGGAGTTGGGTGTTTTGCCACTGACATTAATTGAGGCATTTTTTCAGTCTCTCAGCCAAAATTTTCCACTCATTTGGTGCTTTTATAGAAGTTTCCCAGCTGCCTTACAGCAGGAATCAGAAAGGTTAGGTGACACTGAAGGCAACACTGAGATTTCTCCAAACTCTACAGAAGTTTTTCGTGCTGAATAATTATTTTCTGAAACTCCGGACTCCTTTAAATGCTGTAAGTTGGATTTCCAACCTAGTGACAGCCAACAAGTACGTCACCCAAGGTACAGCACTTACTGAGTAGTCCAGGAAACACAACTCAGTATTTTAGGTGTGATGACCTAATTTCCTAATATTATTTATTTAAAAATAACTGTCTGTGGGTTCCAAAGCTCATTCCATTTCATGGATTTCACTTTCAAAGAAAATAACATTCTTTTCCAAACTGTGCTGTTGAAATAACTCATTGTGGAGGCTGTTTAGCCCATATTTAGTTTATATTTAAGTCTCTTGTGAGGTAACAGTTAACTAAGAGATTAAATAAATTAATAAAATAGTTTCATTATTAAAATAATTAATCTTTAACATAAGGCAAAACAAATATATTAATATTCAGGATAAATTAATATTTAATTTGTATGTAAATTTAATTTACTTCCTTTTATATTAAGGGCTCTGGGTCCCAGCTGCCCTGTATCTGTTTTGGAGTAATGTGCTCCCTCAGATAACGTTATCTCATGTGGAGTTTTAAAAGGCCAAATTTAGCAGAGTTGTGTTGCTGAAGAAGTTCCAACACTGGCTGATTGTACAAGATTTTCCATGGAATTTCAATCTGCTGTGTGTGGAAGGGTTGCACAGGCAACCTGACATTGCTGGGGTGAGGGAAGCTGGAGATGGGAATTCAGCGTGCTTGGCAGAAATCTGCTCTGCTAGGCTTCAAAAAGCCTTCAAGAACCACAGCTCAGCCAGCCAGGGGACATTAAACATGGGATTCTCTTTTTTCAACACAGGAATTAAGACTGCACCTAGTGACACATTTGACTGGTACAGATTTCTACAAAATTCAGGTAAAACTCACTTTTTTCCCAGTGTTTGCTGTGTTTATTCTTAATCGGTGTCAAGGATGAAAGAAACTTAGAATCAGAGTTTAATTACATAATAAAGTGCCTTAATTAGATGAAAAATGGCAGAATAGCAATCAGATTAGCCTGGTTCATCAAGTACTCAGACTGCCTCCAAACTTCTGGGGTGGCCAGGGCTGAACTGCACCAGAAGTGGTCACAGCCTGTGGGTCGGTGTCCTTAAAGGTTAATTTAGACCACAGCACCAATTCCTGAGCACTCTGCTTTATTGTGTGACAAACTGGGGCTGCCTTCAGCAGTGGAGAACTGCTGAAGAGGAGAAATATGTGCTGGTATTTTATTATTTGGTCTTGAGCTAGAGCCTGTCTCTGCTCTCACCAAAGCAAGTAAGGCAGGTGACCTAATTCCGAGTCACCTGATGCTGGCAATGCTTTAATCACTTCATTTTTCCCCAAAAGAATGATTTATAGGCATTTTACCCTGGTAAAAATGTTTCAATATAATATTCATCAGCCTGATCTCTGATAGTACAGCTGCTCCCTCTGTTACAAATGAATCCTCACCAGTCAATGGCATTATCACATCAGGAAATGTGTGCCATTAGTCAAAGGCAGTGTCAATTTTAAATTGAGCATTGTGAGGTTATTTTGTTCTCAGTAAATCACAGCACACAAGCACACTGCCACTAAGATTAATAATTTTTTGAGGTGAAATGATTTGTCACTTGCTAGCACAGCCTTAGTGTTGATTTGATCTCTTGTCCAACCATTTTGTGATTAAATGAGAAGACAACAGATTGAGGAGGGGGAGTTTCCCCCTAAAGTGAATTTCTAATATATTAGAGGCAGTTTTTTGCCTAATGTGTACTAATGCAAAAGTGCAAAATAATTCATAATGTACATGAAAAGCAAACTAAAATGTGACTCTAACATCTGTGCCTTATTAAATAATAGCTTGAAAACTGGCATCAGATTATTCAGTATTGTTTTTATGACTGTTTCATCTCATTTATCTTCTCTGCCTTGTGCCTGTGTCCATCTCTGGTGGCAGCCTACAATTTCCACTGCTTTTAATATTGCACATGGAGTCAGGCTTTTTGGCTGTACCTTTGTGCTTTCCAGGGACTAATTAGGAGTTCCTACAGAATTGCTTTTCTGGGCATTTGCAGTTTCAAAGTGCTTAAAATTCTACTAAGCTTGGAGCAAGTGGTAGAAAACTATCAAAACCAGGAGGCAGTTTTGCTCAGAAGGATGTGATTTGGCAGTGTGGGCTTGCACAATGAAGTGCACTCGGAAAGAGTGTGAGCTTTAATGCAGATAAAGCTGTCCAGTCTCCTTCAGCTCATGGCATTTGTGATTTTTTTTTTTTCAAGACTTTTTTCATTATATTCTATGCTATATCTGAAGGCATTTAATAATTTTTTCGGGGGAAATCTTTCTCCAGATAACACTTGCCTGTATCTTTAGCAGTACCCTTGAACATTTGTCAAATTCAGGATTCCCAGGACAGAATGGAAAGAAGCAGCACGTGCCCTGCAGTGCAGATTTTAATGCATTTGAGACATCACTGTTAAACACCCTTGGTGTTCAGGGCATCAGATTATTCTTTAAAATGAAATAGGCTCTTCAGAATACTTCTAGACTTTTTCCCACAGAACACACTTCTTATGAACGTTCTTTGTACTGCTTTTTTTTTTTCAGAGGAAACATTTGCTTGTGTTAAATATGACACCAATGCAGAAACAGCCTCTTTACATCAGTGTAATGGCTTCCAAAAAAACTTTCTGGTAGCTTTAAGTGAGTGGCAGAATGCCTCAAATGCATTTTATGGTGGGAGACTTCCAGCCCCCAAATCTGAATGGTACTAAACCAAACTCTAAGGAAACCCCCAGCTTTTTGTACACTCCATCTGAGAGTTTGGGTGCTAACGTAAATAGCAATTGCCTGACACAAATGGGAGCAGTGCTGTGAAAGGTTTTTGTTGTTGTTACTACAGGTGCAGTACAATCTCAGTACAAAAATCATGGAATTAGTATTTTTTTCATAGTTTAAGCAGCAGACTTGAGAGTTGCAAAGGTGATGATGAAATGTTGTTGCTGTCTCCTAGCTGCAGCATTCCCAGGGGCTGGGTAGTCAACATTTACTGGCTAAATCTACCAAAAAAAAAAAAAAGGGCTTTTAAAGTTAATTTGCATTCTGGTTAACAGTCACCTTCAGTTTGTCCTCTGGGGATGAGAGACTGTGAGCAGCAGCAGTCAAACCAAAACGCTGAACCAAGTGCAGACTTCAGCAGAGGCTTCAAGAACACAACGTTTTCCGCCTGTTTGGTAACTCGGCCTATTTAAGGAAGTTTTGCTGCCTGTGTCAGTCTGGAGATCAGACCAGATGATCAAAATGTTTTTCCCTGACCTTCCATTGCAGGGATCTATATACAGCACAATCAGTTTGGTTAGCAATTTTAGAAGCCCTATCTATAGACTTGGGAGAGTCAGTGGAAGTTCAGGCTTTTGCTGTAAATTGACTGACAGAAAATGACAAGAGAGTTTAGGGAAATGAGAAACCTGAGCCTGATCTTCTCTAACAGCTCAAGGCTGGGGCAGAGCTGCTTCAGATCACAGGACAGGCTTAATGTCATCATTCCATGATGAAAAGCTCCTTTTGATTTCAGTGGAATGGGGCTGCAGCTTGTGAGATACAGACCCTAATAAACACCAGGGCATCATGTGATTAGGAGATGTAGATAACTAACAAGGTCTGCACTAATAAACTGAGAAATCTTTGTTTACCCAACAGCTAGGACTTAAAGCTGCTTTCATGGGAGGTGACATGGGACCATAGGGTCACATGCTCGTTGCACTAGCAACTAGAATATGCAATATGCTTTTGTAGTTTGATTTTTCTACTGTCATGCAATTTCTGCTTCATAGCACGGCTATTTTCTGAGCTTGAGAAGTTTCCATAACCCGTCATGACGCAGCCAGGGTTTTACAGAGGCATTAGATTTTCCTAAAGCTATGCTGGAGAGGGAGACCCACATAAGGAAAACTAAACAGTAAAAGTTTGTGCACTTATACAGCTGCCCATAATAACAATTATATGATAGCAGCAATAAACTGAGTTCCCAAACTGATCTGAAAACACAGAGCTTTTTTGTTGTCTGATCTGTTAGAAATAATGAGAAACAGGGGAAAAAAGGATTGATTGAGAGTTTTGCAGTCTAATTTTTCTGGATTAGTGGCCTGTCCCCAGAAGTTTACAGGTTCATTTAACTTCTCTGTCTTCACAAACATATCAGCAACCCCAGCAATTATTCACTGGTGGATGTGAATAGCAGTACAAAATAAATTGGATAAAGTTGTTGCCTGCACTTCTAAGAAACCAGCTGCTTTGTGACATAAAATGGCACAGTAATAAGTGTTTGGGATCAGCAGGTGGTAAAGTATAGTACTGAAATAAGGACTGATTGGGCTCATGATTGTCAAACTTCTGTGTCACCAGTGGCTCCAATTCCACTCAGAGTCAGGATAAGGCCAGAGAAGGTGTTGGTGCTGCAGTGGGACACCAGTACCTCAATCAGCTGGAAACTCGGCTGCTCTCAGCACCTTGGGTTCTACAGCTGGCACAGGAAAGGGACACAAACCCAAACTCAAGGTGCCAAGAGAGACTACAAGAGCTAATGGAAGGTATTTCTTCCATGTGTAGGGAGATAAACTTAAGAAGAGCTATGAATTGAAAACTTCAGAGTATCAAACATTTGTGCCAGAGTTGGACAAATTTATCTGTGCTTCATACTTGAGGAAATAAAATCACCGTCTTAGAGACCGAAATCTCAGCAATAAACCATGGATTTCCTCTTCTAGGAGAGCAGTCAATACTTTCAGGTGCTCAGGAGATGGATAAATGAAATATTTTCAAGAGGAATAAAAGACCTGCTGTGGTTCAAAGTGACCAGAAAAGAAAATAAGGTTATATCCCCTCACCATCTCGTCATGGCTGAGATTTTTTTTTCTGAACAAAACCAAAAATGGATGAGTAAGCCCAACTGATGGGGCCTTGGAGTTGTTCTCTAAAGGTCTGTAGAACACAACAGTGAACTTGAAATCAGGGGTTGGAAAATTAATTTTTAAATCTTCTTTACCTCTCAGCAAGCTAATGCTTGGTATTACTCATTCACTTTGAGGCCTGCAGCTCTCAGTAAGATTAAAGATTTGCAGTAATACATTTATTTTTATTGTGCATCTATGACTGCTGCATTTTTTTTCTTGATAGTACCTACAGGGATGGAGTTAAATGAATCTACACTTTCAAAATCTCTTTAGATAACAGTTATTCCTGTCTTTCTTAGAAAAACAATGTCCTTACTGAAGCTTCAGAAATTATTTAGGCTTTATGTTTGCTGTCTGTGTTCATGTTTTGCTGTGGTGGCATCGAAGTGCAGATGTTTATAATGGCCCAAGTGTGAACTGTCACAGTGTGGAATAATCCTGTTCTCCCCAGTAACGAGCTATAGGGCATGAGGAAATGGCCTCAAATTGTGCCAGGTGAGGATTAGATTGGAGATTAGGAAAAACTTCTTCACCCAAAGGGGTGTCAAGCACTGGCTCAGCTGCCCAGGGCAAATCCCCAGGAGGGATTTGAGAGATGTGTTGATGTGGCCCTTGGGGACACGGGTGAGTGGTGGCCTTGGCAGTGCTGGGTTTATGGTTGGCCTTGGTGAACTTTGAGGGCTTTTCCTCCCTGAATGATTCCATGACTTTGGGTTTCTGTGCTAACAGTGAAATAGTTGGTGTGACAAGCACAGCTGCATTATGAAATGCTCTCCTGTTTTCCACTTTTAATATTCTCCATGCTCTCATTCTGCCTTGCACCTGAAGGCCCCAGGGCAGTTTATCAGAAGTTAAACACAGTGCTGCTGCTTCATGTCGAGCAGTTACCAAACCCACTGCAGGAGAATGGAAAAGTCTGGGTGGATAAGCCAAGGTCTGACAACTTTCTCTGGGCTGTGCTGTGACTCAGAATCAGCCAGCAGGAGAGCACCAATCCTGAGCATTAATTACATTTCACCCACCAGCCAATACATTTTGTGCCAGGTTCCAGTGCTACCAGCTCACCCACTGGCACAGCAGTTGGGTGCCCTTCTGACTGGGCAGCTCCACTCTGAAATTACAGGTTTTTAGAGCATAACACCAGCTCTGCTCCTCACTGAGCAGGATGTGCCTGGCTGTGGAGTTGCACATCAGCCCTAAGCTTGGCCATGGCTCCCCTGCAGCTCATTTGTGCCCATCCCCTGCTCCTGGGTGACACCCTGGGACAGCAGAGGAGAGGAATGACATTTCACACTCCTCTTCATCCCTGTTCTTGCCTTGACCTCCCACGTCTTGCTGAACAGGGGACCTGCTGAGCAGGCTGGAGACCTGCTGTGACCAGAGTGCAACTGGTTTTTATAGGGAAAGCCAATGGAACAAAGCAGACCACAGCCACAGCCAAATCCTGACAACACTTGTTTTAGAGCAGCATCTCTGACTGACTTGAAACAATTATTTATGATGCTGACAGAGATGTTAATTACAGGGCTTTACTTGCATTTAGTGTAGAGTGATTCTTGAAGGATGGCTGGAAAACATGTACCAAGGAACCCTTTTTTTTTTTTTTTTTTTTTTTTTAATTGTCAGGGTTTATGGACAAATCTTTCTATTTTGTGTTTCTTTGTCAAGCAAACAGGAAGATAAATGAGGGAAGCGATAATGAAGCACAGTGTGCTGTTGGAAATCTTTGCCTTTGTATCACTAACAGAAATGGGGAGAAAGAGACTCAAGCATTTTTTTGTTATTTGGGTGTTTGCCTGTCATTCAAACAAGATAGTGGCACAGGGAACGTACTAAAAGAAAATCACTTGGTTGTGCCATATTGACGTGTTTCCATTTCAGAGCCACACAAGGTGGTACTATCTTACTACATCTGCAAAAGGCAGGATGATAGCAAAAATTCACATGCTGAAAGTCTTGTTTAAGCTGAAGGAAACAGAAAAAAGATCTTCTTTCAAAGGGCAGTTTTCAGCCAGCTGGTGGCTGTGGCAGGTAAAGGCAGCCCTTGCACTGAGCTCTTCGTGTGCTCTTCTCAGCAGTTCAGAGGACAGAGCATGCTGAAATGATTGCTTTCGTGCACACGTGGCTGTTTGTGGGTTGGGTTTTTCCCAGCAGGGCTGCCAGCGAGGCTGGAAAAAGCAACAGGTGGGAAATCCCTGCTGCAGGCAGCTCCATGTGCGAATTTCAGCATTTCAGTGGATGGGCAGAAAGTGAACAAGTCACACAAGTGCTGCTGAAGTTTGAGCTCAAGTAGGCAGAGAATGAGTAAACTCCCAGCACTACAAACAGCGGCAGTGCAGTCTCAGAGGAATGGTTTCTGTGCCTCTAAGTGGATTGAGTGGGGAAGGTCTGCCTGTAAAAATGAATTAGGTGATGGCTGAGATCTACAGGAGACAACAAAATAAAACTACAGCAGATTCTCACTTCATTACACTGAATGGCAGAGGCAAATCCTGTTTGAGTGGCCCTTTATGACAAGTTTTAGAAAGGCCATGTAGGACCCAGTCTGTAGCCCCGTGTCCCCAGAGCTGCTATTTCAGAGAAAACTAAGTGAAGCATCCTGATAGACAAGCAGGGCTTTGCAAATCAGCGTGAGGGGGAGTCTGCTGGGAGAGATGGGAATGGCTTTTCAAAATGAGAGCTCAGTTGAGTGAGCTATTTTCACTGATAAATGTTATTTTAGGTCGTTCCACTGGTGGAACAATTGGAGTGTAATTGGTGAGATTCTTGGGACAAGTACCTTTGAATGGCACAGGAACTGGATGGAAAAGCCTGAATGCCTGTGGGGCCAGTTTTCTCTTTCTCTTTCAGGTTCAGGTGTTCATACAGGGAGCAGAATGGCAGTCAAGACAGCACAGAACTGGTCTATTAGGGCTTTAAATCCCTATCTAATAAAATTAAAAGACTGCAAGCTGTAAGATAGAAACAAAAAGCTGGTAAGACATAAAAAAGAGCAGTAATTTCAAGAGTGCAATAATTCTGTAGTCTCCATGTGAGACCAGGAAAACCTGGTTTCTCACTCCCGTGTGACTGAGCTGCCAGCACTAACTCCAAGGTTTGTTTCCAAATAGCCAGAGCTCAACATCAGTGAGTGGAACCCACAGTTTAAAATGGATATTTGTGCCTTGTGGATAGCTACAGGGCAGTCTGAATTTTGGTAACACTTTTTAGTAGTTTGTTTTGTGGGAGTTTGTCATAAACTGAAACCACTGCTGCATGTCTGAGAGCAAACAGTATTAATGGCCCACTGCACCAGAAGATTGGCTTTTCCAATCCAAATGTTTGTGTATTATAAACTACAAATTATTTCTTGGTCCAATAACCAGTAAAATGTTATTTACCATGTCTGCTGCAGCCACTTCTGACAACTCAAGTTGTTTTAAGTTGAATGAAGCAGACTCAGTAATGAACCCCGTGACAGGGAGAATTTAAATGCTCCTGAATTGGATTTTAATTTCAAAAGCAATAGATTTGTGACCATGCAAACAGAGCCTTGCTGTGGGACCCATGATGTCCCCCAAGCAGAGCTGCCTGGTTTTAGGTAATCCTTGTCACCCATGAGCTCCATAAGGGGCTGAACTGAAGGACACCAAACTGATTTGTCCAGTACAGAAAATCAAATATAAACCCTTCAACCCCTCTAGTGTTTATTGAATCACGTTGTTATTTGTGTTCATTCAGCAATTTTTGACTCATGTTGTTTTATCCTAAACACATTTGAGCAAAGTTCATCACATGGTGACCCTGTCCAGTGTTCTGAATTACTCATCCTGCCACAGACCCAGGGGAAACTGCAGTATCCTGCATCAGATCTTTTTTTCCCCATAAAGCCTACACAATTATTTTCATGAGTTGTTGCTGTGTATCTGCAACAGGTTTTCAATGTTAAAAGCTCCATGTTGAAGTTTTTCCCTCAAGTTATTTTTCATCTGCATTGTAGCAATAAGTGTGAAATAAATGCTTTGCAATAATTTAATTTCTGGTTAACTATCCTGTAGCAGTGCTGGCATACAGAGATTGAGAACTATGGGGCATTTCCTGATCTTGAACTACAAAAAGTGTCAGATCAAGAGCTCTAAGACCTACACTTAGGAAATAGGTGGGGAGTTATTATATGGATGCAAAGTTATTCTTTTTAGGGGTAAAAACATTGAGAACCACCCAGAATTGTTCAGCTGCAGGGGCAGTCAGAGCTGGGTTCTGCTGTCTAAGAGCACCACCAGCCACCAGATTTTTCTCCAAGTCCTGCACATTCAGTGCCTCTGGAAATAAACTCCTGTGCCCTATAAAATGATGTAAATCCTCAATCTGACGATTGATGCAAGAGCAGAAAACAGAGGGAATAATGACCATTTTTCATAATCCACCTTTTTACTGCTTTTACCACTGTATGTGCTCATTCATGGAACAATTTGGAGTGTTCAGCTTTTTTATATGCATTAATTATTTTCACAATAATTTGTTACAGCCATTCCTGCAAACACAGACCGTTTCCATCTGTTTCTTTTGATATGTGGGCTTCGAAGAGTCAAAGACCCTCTGTATTTAGTAGAAGTTTTCTCAGGTAAGTAGTGTCTATTTGAATATTCTATGAATGTTTATAGGTTTGGCATGAGCTGTTTTATTCATTGCAGGAAATGTCCTTGTATATTTGCATTTGAAAAAAGAAATTCTTACGTAACTATTGATCTGTTCAACACATTATTTCTGTGCCATGTCTTTTCCATCCTGCTGGGAATAACAGAGCATTAAAATCAAAGCAATATTTGATGGATTTCCTTGCTGAGAAAACTGTTTTGCTGTTACATGCAATATTGATGGAAGACAAAAGGAAAGATCACCTGCTTCAAAATCACTTTCTTATCTTGCTGTCCCGTGGCTGTTACATTGATTTGCATGTGTGCTAATTAATGCCATTGAAGTTGCAAACAAATTTTACCACCCATTGTTCTGGCTCAGTGCTCAGACTAGGCTGAAGTTTCCTCATAGTCACAAAAGGGAATATTTTGTCAGGTTCTGTTTGTGTCTGTAAAAGGTTCAAGTATTCTGGCATGGAAATTTAGCCTGCACTATTCAACTTACTTTTATAACCCTTTAAACCTTGTGGTGCTGAGTAGCAAATGCAGTTTGCAGTGAACTATGCTGTTATATTCTGGCATTCACAGAGCAGCAGATTTCTCTTGTGCAAATAACTGAGTGAATGGTTGCAGTTACTTCCACACGTTCCTTTACACAGGAAGAAATTCAAGTAACTTTGGCTTAGTGGCCAGAGTTGCTGCATTATACAGAGCATTGTTCTCTGGAGTGATTCAAAATTAATATCTGAGCTTAGTTAAATAACCCTTGAGTCATAAGAGATTGCATGAAGTAGAAAGGCTAAATACTAACTTTCAGATATGCTAATATTTGAATTCTGAGGAGTAATGTGAGCGCTGAGCATGGAGTATGGTGCACATTCAGTCTTTTAAGTAGCAATACAATATTTGTCTAATTCTTCAGTCATGGAGCTATTAAACATTGATTAAAAAATTAATGATTTTTATTAATAAAAAAGTTGTTCCTCTTCTGTTTCAGATTGGCACAGAAAGGACCCCAGTGTCCACCTGGGCATTATTGGACCTGCAGTAAGTTGCTGTTGTAATTTTTATTTCTAAATACTTTCATTTCCCTGCATCTGAGATACCACAGACCTATTCCAGACTGAACCTAGGTCAGAGGATTTCTGTTAAGGAGATAAGAAGGTGCAAACCTAGAAGTTGTAAAGGCTGTTCCCAACAGGTCTAAACTGTGGAAGCAATTCCAGTGCCCAGAGTTCCAAAGTTCAGAGCTGTGCTGTCAACAGAAGGGTTCCTGCACTGCAGAGGGAAACACCTCAGGGGGTTTTGCAGGAGGAGACACCCTGAGGGAGCCCAGATCTCTTCACTTACTGCTTCCTTCGATTACAGACAGAAGTTCTGAAAACTATCAAAATACTTGGATTCTACTCTTGGCTACTGTTGTTACACCTGTGGGATTTCAGACACCCACAAACTACTAAAAATGCATGCTTTTGCAAATAAAATATTAGAAATGCCTATTTCAACATGAATAACTTAGAAATGAGCCTATAAAATATTTTGAAAGGCAGCAGTTGCCATCTAGGAGGACTTTTTTCCACAGGCATTGCTAATGAGGATTTTTAATGTTGTGAAGGTGATTCAGATGCTCGTTATCCCTGTTCTTACATCTTCTGTTCACATGGAGCATTGGGTCTTTGCTCCATTCCAGCTGGACTTTGATGCCATTTCTGGGAGTCTCGATTTGTGCACGATTAACAGTTGTCAGCAGGTGCAAAATGATGTTCAGGTTCTGTCTGACAGCCGGCAGTGAGGACAGAGCTTGAGCTGACAAAGAAAACCAGTCCATTTTCTTGTACATTTAAAATCTCAGTGCACTAAAGCCTGGGATAAGCTGAGGCTTTTTATATATCCCCATTTCAGAATGATCTTAAAGTTGGTACCTCTGTCCTGATTCTTCTGCTTCTGTGTGCTGCCTGTGTAACTTAATGCTGAAGTTACAAAACTCATTGCAGGGCTTTTGAGAAAGAAGTCAGTGTTCTCCATGTAGATCCTGCAGCAGAGGGCTTGAAAAGGCAGCCTGAAGCCTTGGTTTAACCAGTGGAAAAGGTCTGGGGAGGCAGCTGTGTCATGTGAAACAAACTCTCCCTGATGCTTGAAGGGGACTAAAAGCGTCCCTGTTTCATCTGGGTAATGTGTTCCCTCTGTATCAGTCTCATCTCTGGTTCATCTCCACATGAGCCTGAAAACTTGCAGGCAATTTGCTTTATTAAAAAAACAAACAGACTCTCAACAGGAAAATAAGAACAATTTTTCTATTTTCTCATTCAGTTTTATTCTTTGCAAATTCTGGACATAGGATTTTATTGTTAAAAGCTGTTTTTACATTTTTGTTTCATCTGGGGTTTTTTTCCACGCTAATACACAAAATGATTTGGAAGTGAACTGGTGTGGAAGGCAAATCTAGAGCAGGTGTAATGAAGCTGTGCTTTAGAATCAAAAGATGCACTTGCTGCCTCCAGTGAGGATTTTAAACATTTTAGTCGTCTTTTTAAATTTGCTTCACTTTTTCACAAGCTAATGTCTTTACAGACCAGAAATACCCCTGTGGCAGTGCAGAGGCTGGATCAAGGGCTGAACCCCCTTAAAACATTTTAGAGCATATTTCTCTCACACAGAACAGTTCTCATACAGAACTAAAATATTGCTAAAGGAAAAAAAATACATCTCAGCTCTATTGGTATTTAGCTGCACTTTTCTTATTCATGGTGCTTCTCAAACTACAAAAATCTTAAGAAAATCAGTGCCACAGTCTATGAAGCATGTAATTTTTATTGTGAATATTAAAAGCCCGTACAATAAGATTATATTAATTAAGAAAAGAAAGAACAAAGGGCCACACTCTATTTTCTGCTTTACTTCCATAAGATGATAATATTTGCTGCCATAAGATTATATATTATTCCCTGCATTTTCTGTGCATGATTGTCTCCAATGGTGCAATCGAGGTAATGTTGCAGGATTGAGGCCTGTGTTATGTAAAATTTTCAGCATTTGTCTCCACTTCCAGTTTTCCTTTTGTTCATTTCTATAATGAAATTTGGAACACCAGCTAATTTTCAGCAGCTCCTTATTCTAAGAATAGGAGCTTATGAAACTTAAAAAAAGTTATGGCCGCAAAACTTGTGTTCAGCTGCTGGGTAACTTCTCAGAGCTCATTTTGTGTTTTTAACCCTGCTTGTTGGCAGTACAGAACATTGCTCCATCAGATAAACATTGGAGCCTGGGGTCACCCACTGCTGGAGTAAAGGGGATTCCTTTCACAGTGGTGCTGCCAAAACCTCAGAAACCTGAGAGCCTGAGCAAATTCACCCTCTCCATATTGAATATCTTTGCAGATTCCTCAAGCTCTTTGCTTGTAGTACTCTGGTGATATTCTGACAGAATTTTTAATGTACTGAGACCTGTTTTCCCCTACAAAGTCTAAAGTCTCAGCATTATAAAAAAGATGTTCCTGGACCATTATTTGAGTTAATATTTATGTGGCAGCATTTTAATATTGTGTGTTTATAGAAGATTTGCTAGGTGGGCTCTGTGCTTAACAGGCCCCTTCATCTCTGTGCAGCATTTGATCTGTGACTTCCTGCACTGTCAAACACATCTTGGATGTTTCTTTTCCTGTCAGCAGAGTAAAACTTCCTTAATGGCACATCTGGACCTGTTTGGTGGGTGTCCACACCCCTTTCCTTGTCTCATCTCTTCTCTTGTGATAGGAGCTGTTCAGCTCGAGCTGCTTTCCTCTGATCTCTGCCAGATTGATAAATTTGCAGCCCTGTGAAGGCTGTGCCCAGGGTGGGTGATGCTTACACAAATGATAGGGAACTGATGAGTGCATTTGCCTCTGTGCTGAGAAGTAACAACATCAGAAGTGGCAGCAAACGCTACCTGTGCAAGAAGTGGCTCATGGAGATATTCTGGGTGGAAGCACCATTGTTTGCAGGATGTTTTTGGGTGCCTGTGCTCAGTTCTCAGCCCCCTGCCAGAGCTTTGGAAGCACTCACATCCGAGTGCATTCCCAGCTCAGTGAGCAGCTCCTGCTGGGTCCAGTTCCTGCTGGATTGAGCCTGGGGTGAGGCAACTGTGCCCCCCCAGTTCCTAAATGCAGCTCGGGAGCATCACTCCTCTAAGTCACTGCTGTGCCCACCCTGGCAGCAATATTTTAATGGAGTTCTCACGTTCAGGCCAGGATTCTTGGAATATTTACCAGCAGAAGGATACAGCTCAAAGGCTGGTTCTGTCTGTGAGGCAGATGGCGACTGCTTGGCTTGCACTGAAGTAGAGGGGATAGGAATTAACAGCTCTCAAATTTTATGAGGCCCAGGCTGGAGTTTTTCTGATCCTTCTAAAGGGACAAGAACACAAGACCTTATCTCACTGCTCATTAAATCACTTGCAAGAACTCCATCGATTTTAGTGGAAACAGAGGGTAGTTCCTTATGAGGGGAACTCAGCATCAAAATGGAATTTTGGGGAAAAAGCTAAAAATATATTTATATAGAAATAGCAATTGGGACACTCAGTAGGAAATCTCAAAAAAACTTTTTTAAGCAGTTAAGCTTTTATTTTTTGTATTCAGTATGAATTCCTTCCTTAGTGCAAGTGATTCGCTTCAATCTTTAAATTTATGAAGCCCAGTTTTCATAAAGTAATCAATTTTGTGTTCAAAGCATACAATCATAGTTATAAAATAAATCCTGACTTTTTACCAAAAGGGTTTTCTAAGACACTTTGTGTTTTGTATCTCATAATCTAAAACAAAAACCCTACAATCAACCCCAAAATATTAATATACATTAAAAATTCATGTTATTCCCAGTCTTACAATGCTGCAAGCTATCATGTATCAATCTAATATAGTCAGTCAGCCTTAATAAAAAAAGCTGAGTTCTGTTCTTCATGTCTAGTTAAGGATTTTCAAGTTCTGTTTATTTCTTTTAATCATGTTAAATGAAAACAGCAGACAGAGTTAAGCTTTGTAAATAACCCTACTGGAGTTAATCACCCAGCTTAGACAACACTTTAATGCCTTCATGTTTTACTGGGGTTTAGAATTTTGAGTTTATTACTTTTCAAACAACTGTTTGTGTCAGAGCACCTGTGTGACTGTCTCAGTTTACACCCAGAATCTTCCTGAGGTCACTGAGGCACATTTTTACTCCGTGCATAGAGGGACAGTCCCTTGGCACATCAGTGCCCTGCCCCTCTCTCACACAGGAGCTGTCACACCAGGCCTTTGAGACAACCACCAAGTTACAGATCTGTGGTATGATTTCAAAGCTCAGCATTAAAATATTTTAGTTTAAAAATGTGCTAAACTTTATTTTTCTTCTCTGGGTATTTCAAACACAAGCTGCAGTGCTGAAGTGGTGCCACTGACCTCTGTGCATGCTCCTTTCTAGGTTGATCCAGTTTTTACAAGTGAAATTAAGGAGAAAGTTAAAAGGTAAGAAATTAACGTTAAGCCTTTTATCTGCTGAATGAAAGCAGTTGGCTGCCCCTTTTTAAATCATGTACATGCAAATGAATGTCCATGCACAGCTCTGTGTAAGTAACAAATCTGTCAGGATTACTCTCAGACTGGGTATTCCAAACACTGTAAGTTTTAGAATAACCAGTGTGTTCATGTTTTGTGTTACATCACACCTGATTTACTCTGAATTAGATTTATTGCTCATAGAGTCATGGAATGGTTTGGGTTGGCTGAAGGATCATCCCATTCCAGCCTCCTAGGTGTGGACAGGGACAGCTCCAAGCCCTGTGCAACCTGGCCAGGGATGGAACACCCCCAGTGTCTCTGGGCAGCCTGTCCCAGTGCCTCACCCGCCTCACAGGGAAGAATTTCATCAGTTCTTGTCGGTCTTTTCATGATTTCTTTCACGCTGGCTTAGGAGATCTCTTGGTTTCCAGGGCCCCTGGGGTACATCTGTTGCCGGAGCTGCCTCAGGAGGAGCTGCACGCTGCTGTGAGGAGGTGCTTTGCCGTGGTGAACAGCTCCCTCTCCGAGGGGATGTCTGCTGCCATCCTGGAGGTAATTCCATCCTCGTGCCGAGGTTATTCACTGAGGTTACAGAGAATCTGAAATCACCTTTTACCACTGGAAATGTGTGTCAACATCTGCTGTCCGTATTTCAAAGCCAGTGAAGACAAAACTAAAATGTTTCTTTTCGCAAGTGCTACCAATTAAGGTTTTCTTTCCTTGAACTGACAGTTTTTTGTGCTTTGTCTATTTATTTTTAAAGGATAGAATGTAATTTTATCAATCCTGCTAAATTAACAATACAGACCTGAGATGTAGAAATCATTCTGATTTACTGTAGTTGTCACTAGGCTTGATTCAACACCCACTTCCTTATAATCTTGCTAGAATGGACTTTCATTTATTTTTACATCCTTTCAAAAAGCAATCTAAGAGCTGTATTTCGTTATTTAATTCTGAAATGATTAATGAATGAATGACACGCTCAGTTAATTCTTTTGCCATCAGTATTGAAAATTAATAACCAGTTTTATTTCATATCTGTCAAAGTAGGGCACTGCTTAGTATCAAATGCTTTCTCAGAAAAAAGTAAGTGTACTTATAGTGGAAGTTCTTTGGGCAAGTGCCTTTCATGACTCCATTTATTTTGGTGGGTGCTGAATGTTGGCTCATCATGAGCTCAGAAACATTGCATCATTTGTATTAATGAACCTCCCATTTGTTTCTAATGAGTTGCACTTCCAGCATTTCCACACGTCTGAAAGTCCTCATGAGTAAGAGCTAAGTGAGCATTAGAGGAATTAGGAAGGGCAGATGATGGCGAGACAGCAAATGTGTATTTCCATCCCAAAATGCCAGTGCTCAGAGGTGGAGGCAGCTGCTCTTCCACAGCAGCAGTGCTCTGCTCCAGCAATTACAGGCTGTGACATTTCCAAACTTGGTGCTGTGTCAGGCCAGGCAGACTCTGTGTGGCTGGGGTGGAGTGCACAGAGCCCTGACTCAGGGAAGTGGAAGTTAGGTTTCTGTCACCTCCTCCTCACCAGTTCCCTGTTCCCCTCAGGGCTACTCATAGAACAGTTGACCAAAAATCAACCTGATTTATTTCTCCAGTGTCAGGGAGTGAGAAACAGGAGCAAAGCAAACCAGGAAGGCTCTGAGGAGACACAGCATCTGCAACGGCAGTGCCTGTGTGCTTGGTCTGGTGCAAATCGTTGTGCAGCTCAGGACTGATGGGACAATTGGGGTAGACTCCCCTCCACAGGGTTTGGGATTTGAGTGTCTGTTTGCTGTCACCTGGACACTGGGATTTGAGGACATGCTAATAGAATACCCTGCTGAGAACATCTCTCTCTCAGGGAGTGCCAGTCTAACACGGTGAAGTTCTTTCCTGGGGTGGCCAGCAGCAGGAAGGGCCATCTGCTGAGATCTGGTTAAATAATAAGGCACAAAACTATGCATAAAAACCTTCTGCTCCTAGGCTGGGAATAGCAGGCTTGAGTTTGGAAATGCAACTCTCATTGTCTTTGATGTTCAACATTTAACAAGGTCATGAATCTGTAAACAGTATTTTAGAGTGAGATAAATATATAATAGATAAATGAGATAAATAGATAATCACATCTAGTGCAACCTGCCTCAAGGTATGAAAGAGCTAGGAGCCATCACTAATTACTTTGTCAGCTGGTTCTGGTATCTCCCAGATTTGACCGTAACTGATCTGTTTTCTGTTTGGCATTTGAAGAAGAGAAAACAAACATTATAGCAAACATTAAAAATGTATCTCCTCCTCTGAGATCTCAAGAATTCTGCACGTTCCTGGGCATGTGATGGTGGCAAGGGCACCACTGCAGGAAAGGTTTGTGTGTTCCCTAAATTCCTGCTAAAACAAGGTTTTGACTCCAGCATCATTTCATTGGAGCACTTTTTCTGGGCTCTCAGGAATATTCCCACTGTTGTAAAAATCATTAGACTGTTATGTTGTTACCAAAAAGAAGCCAATTAAAAAAGTTTTAAAAATGTAGAAAAGGAAGTTGGGCAGACTCTATTGTGCTATAAGGTAAAATCCAGTCGTGGCCAACGTGTGAAGCACAGGCCTAGCAGTTTGGAATAAAAGCCATAGCAAATGATAAAAAAAAAAAATAAAGATGATGTTGTAAAGCAGTAAAATTGAAGAGCCAACAAAAAGATGTATAGGCTAGGAGGAGGAAAATGAGGGACAATGCAGAAGACAAAGTAATAAATAAACCCTGTATTTGCTCTACCAGCCTTGCATTGCTGGGCAGAGGTGCTTATTGGGTAACGTTCCCACAGCTTCAATTTACACCCTGCATCCTTCTGCAAGAGCAGTAAAACACATTTGCAGTCAAAATAATGTAACAAAACAGATGGCCAATGGACTAAAATGTTGTTTTATGCTATTATTCCTGGAACCCAGGTCAGTAAATTATACATATTTTCAACAATGCAAATGATTCTTTTTACTGCTTAAAAATAGAGTAAGTATCTAAATTAAATTTGAAGCCACTTCGTGCAGTAATTATTTACAGCCCAATCCATTTGTTTAAGGCCAGTGGTATAAAGGCAGCCCTGCATCTAAAGTATGTGGCCATCTGTTCTTTCAGTAGCTATAATTCACTGGTACCTGTGCTTTTGGGGACCTGGAGATTTTCTTGTGTAGCAGTTACTGCCCTCCAAATCTGAGACAGAACAAATGTCTTTCCCTTTAGAGTTTGGAAATTACAGAAAACTAAACATAAACTTGGTGCTCGACTTCAATCAATCATCAGCTCTGTAGCTTTCAAAACCAGAAGTGAAGGAAGATACCTTGAAACACGTTTTAGCTGTGCTGCAGCCCAGTGTAACCTGCAGGGCAGCACAGAACTGCCCCAGGCCACTCACACTCCTGCTCCATGGTCACTGTCCAGGTGCTCCTTCTCTTCAGTGGACAGTTGCCTGCTTGGGAAGGAGCCAGACCTGAAATTCTTCCACATTTTTGGTTTTTAAAAGGAAAATTGCAGCGAGGGCCTCAGGCAGGTGACAGCAGACGCTGCCACACTTCACTGCCACCACCCAGCTCAGGATTTGCAGCTCAGAAGTTCAGGTAAAATATCTTCATTCCTTATTCCCTGAAGGTGTTGGGTGAGGTCAGCAGCCTGAACATGAGGGTGTGTAAGGCTGTCAGAGCTGAATCAGAAATTCTGTCACTCTTGGGGGTGTTGGTGCTGCAGGGGTGCCGGTGTTGGGGCTGTACTGGGGTAACTGGAGCCAAGAGCAGCTTCCTGGAGCTGCAGATTCCCAGCCTGCCAGGCAGAGTGGGACCCTGACCTCTCTCATTTCCTGGGCAAAGCTCTGTGAACATCTGTACAGACTGCCACCCAATGCTTTTGGATCTCTTCCTTTGGGAAACAGATTTGTTTAATAGTGAAGTCAGAGCAAATGACCCAATGATTTGTGGGTGACCAAAGACTGTGTTTTCTTTCACCAAAATGACTTCTTAAAAACTTCCTTTTAAAAAATCCGTGTCTCAATATATTTCTAATTTATTCTGGTTTGTGTTCACTTCATTAATCTGTCTGAATTACCCCCAGGTAATCTGGTAGTTTCTGATACAAAGCATAGAAGAGGTTATATCATTAAGGGTTGTTACTATTTTTAGCACTACCTGCTGCAAAGCAGATGGTTGTGCCAGGACCATAGAAATGCTGTGGTCAGACTAATACATCTGCAGTGGTGATTTAAACAGTGCTTTCCTTGGATATTTTAAGTTATTAAAATATGTTGCAAAGTCCCAGCAGTCCCTTCCTGTACATTATCAGCCTGGGTATTTGTCTCTTCAGTTTTGTCCAAACTATAAAAAAATCGTGGTTTTCTCCTTGGAATTTTGTTTGCTTGCTGTGTGGACTGAAGCAAAATTGCTCCTCATGCAGGATTGTAATGACAGCAATTAAAAATGCATTGACTCTGGAGGGACAGGGAATCACTATGAAACAGTGTGAAGATTTCAGGGAGTGAATTTCTTCCTCATTTGACACTGTGATAATTGCACAATATGAATATTTCTGGTTTTACAGTGAGTGCATCTCCAGACTTCCCAATTCATCAATAGTAATTAAAGCTTTCGGATCAGGACATGCACGAGCAGCAGAGCTGAGGGCCCAGGGTTTGCACACTCAGAGCTGAAGCTGTGTTTTCTGAAGTGGCTTGGCAGTGCTCTCTGGGGAATGCTTTGCTGGCCTGGAGTGGATGCTGATTCTGCAGCAGCCTGAAACGCTGCGAGCTGAGAGCCCACAGCTCCCTTCCTTTTTAATGTATTTACCTGAGCACACACAAATACCTCCTTCAGATGTGTTCCCTGCTCTCTGAGGAGTCCCACAGGCTGTGCAGATCTTGTGGTTTGGAAGCACAGTGTGTTCTGAGAGCAGAACTTTCCTGTGCTCTCTTGCTAGAGCTCAGTCGCTGCTGTCACTGTCCCCTCCTGCAGCCCCTGCTCGCTCGCAGTCCTGGGAAGGCCATGCCCACAGATCATCTCAAAACAAAAGCTTTTCCCAGAGCTTTCTGTGACCCACAGGAATCAGAACCCAGCAGAAAGTGCCAAGTGACTTCCAAGGTCCCTTTGCTGTTGTTGAACTGCCCACAAGTCCTGAGTTCTGCATGTTATAGAAAATCTGGGGAAACTGTGTTTGACCAGAACTAGGAAACAGCCATTTCCCTGGCTTTGTGTGCTCTGAACACATCTTCTCACACATAGTAAGGGAATGACTTGGTAACAACCTTTGAGCTGGACTTTAATTTTATTGTCTTCAAGCCTGGTGTTGGGAGCTTCCAGGGGGAAACAAAGTGCACACTTCGAGGTGGGAAAGAATAAAGGATGGAGCAGCTATCCATGGACTTTCTGCACTGATTGCTTCTGATAATGTGTTCAAAGTTACAAGAATAACAGAAATATAAGCAAATATTTCCAAGAAGTTCCACATAGGAGATCACCTTACACATGGTATATTTCAGTTAAAAAACTGGAGAGGTGGGAAAGAAGTTTGGTTTGTTGTTTCTACTTTTCTTACTAAAATTGTCGTCATTAGCACCTCGAAATCCATGAATCCTTATAAACTGTTGTTTCCCTTTTTTTTTTTAATATTCCTCTAGGCAATGGATTTAGAAATTCCAGTGCTGGCTAGGAACATTCCTGGGAATGCAGCAATAATAAAGCACAAGGAAACAGGACTGCTGTTTTCAAATCCCCAGGTAAGAAAAGCACGGATCCTTAGGTTCCTTTTCTATACAGGCCTGTGTCTGTCTGGATGCTTGGCTTTTCCTCTCAGCAGTTTTCCCCAGATTCTCCTTTTTGGAGCTGTGCTGCTGCCTCCCCTGCATTTGCAGTTCAGGGAGATTGTACTAGGTGTCAGCCTTGCTGAATGTTTGTCTGAGCTGCTCAGAGCCACTTGTTGCACTGGGGTTTGAAGGTTCCATAACTGAATCCTGCAGGAGATGCTCTGGATGTGTCAGATTTCCCTTCAAGTAATAAATAACTGGAATAGGAACTTGTATTAGACAAGCTGTAGCTCACCAAAAGAGAATGAGCCTCAAGTTCCAGATGACACATTTTGCAGTCAGTGTTAATGTAAAGTATTTTTAGATGCAAGATATTGCTCAGTCAGAGAAATTAATAACTAAAATTAAGTCAAGTGTTAGGATGAAGCCTCAGTGAAGTTAAATAAGAGTGGGGAAGAGAGGGAACACTAACCATATTTAAATGCTGGAAATTTTCATTTCAGCATATTTTCCTGCATTAGGGCTTTGCTATTACATATTCATGTATGCTGTGGAAGATGACTCTCAGAAAAAGATTCCCTCCGAGTTTTATCCAACTCAAGATTAAAGAAACCATACTAGAATAGACCATTTGATAATTTTGCAAAGTAGAAAATATATCTTATTTATTTACTTTGTGGAGTGTGTGATTAATGCATTATGTTAAGTTGTGCTTCTGGAAGGTGAATCCTCTTTGGAGGAGTTTTTTAGTAGAAGAACTCTTGCAATTCAAGTATGGTTCTGTTTGTTTGTTTCTGGAATAGTCAATGTTTCCAGTGGTTACTACCAAACCCAAAATATTTCTTTGATAACTTCTGTACATGTATTCCCTGAAAAAAGCCCACCGACTTCCATATGCTCCTCCAAAGCTTCCAGGACACACAATCCTATTGAACCAGGGACTGAGAGCTCTCCTGGTATTAATGCTGGTACATTCTCTTGTTTCCCTCAACACTCTGGCTGCATTTGGCTTGGAATTCAGATTCATTATTCATACCAGCCCCAATTAGCTTTGTCATCCATCCCTGTAAGGAGCCTCTTCTGTGACCTCCAAGCATCCCACGTTCCACGTGTTTATTTGGGACTGGAGATCAATTAAAAATCTGCTACACATTTCACCCAGGGGTCCCAGTGGCATCAGTGGCTCTGTACAAATGGCTGAGGACTGAAGGGCTGTCTTTAATATCAGGACTAGAGTCACAGGCCATAAATCTGTCTAGAACTGGATCCAGGTGCTTGGCAAAGTCTGTCTCTGGCTCCAAGAATCTGGACCAACAAAGATTAGAAAAGAAATTTTCCTTTGCGAAGTTTGGTGGATTAGAAGAGGAATTTCCTTTGCTAAGTTTGGTGGATCCTATCTGGTTGTGAAGATACAGGCTGGATCATAGCTCAGGAGTAGAAGGCATTGCTTATTTTCAGTTGTTTCTGATCTGAGGAGGGAAAGCTTTGCAGTACAGGTACCTCAGATAGGAGCAGTTGAGCCTGCTGTCTTTTGAAAGCCAAATTAGAGGGATATTAATTAACCATTATGCAATGAGGATTGTTTTAAATTGTGAGTGCTGTTGGCTTTATTCTTTCATTCTTGCTGGAAGTGAGCTTTTGTGGCTTACAGGAAAGTAGGAGATGTTGTGTCTAATTGTAGCCATCCTTAACCATTTGCATTTGGCTGGAAATAGCAAAAGCCCTGCCAGTCACTGGAGGCAGCACTCAGATGGAAATAGTTAATCTGACAGTGAAAGCCATAGAACGTTTTGTTCCTGACACTCCATCATTTGTGCACATTACTGTGCACATTACTTTTAAATCATGGTTTGATCCTGCTGCTGCTTGAATTTGCAAGTTTATGGAATATTTGACACTGAGTTAATGGGACCTGAAATAAAAAAAAGTAAGAGATAAGAATGGGGCAATAAATAATGCAAAACTGTGTTAAACAGGAAGACACAAAGAGTTATTCAGCAGGCTAAGTTTCAGAATTACATGTTCAATGTCTGTAAGAGCTTATGGAAGGACCTAAATAAAGAGAAAGGAGGTAAATAAACTCCAAAGCCAATAAGAGAGGGACCAAGCATGGAGAGAGGCTGAGGGTGTGGGGCTTGGCCAGCCCCTGAGAGCAGAGGCAGCGTTTGGAGGAGCAGCAGCACGGCTCTGGCTTCCAGTGCTTCCCTCTGCCACACGGTCAGGGCTTCTCCACCAGGGCTCCAGGCCAGGAGCAGCCCCGCAGTTCAGGCCTTTGCCCCCTCACCTGAGCAGAGCTTGTGGCAGTGGCAGCTCTCCCAGCCCAGGCTCCCCAGGAACGCTGGCCCCTGGCCCCGGGAGCGCTCGGGGCCAGCTCCTGCTGGGCTCCAGCTGCCCCCGGTGCATCTGTCCCTGCTCTGCAGTCACACCTGCCCTCTGCCTTCCCTGGGCTCACTCCTGTTGTTTAAGGATCGTGTCCTTCTGTCTGCTGAAGCTGCTGTGAAATGCTTTAATTGCAGACTTGCTTTCATTATATAAATATTAACCATGCATCTTATTTTCATTATGTGTGAGCTGTGGCACTGGTGCAGCTCTCGTGGTAATTGAAGAATTATTCACTCTTTTTACTCAGTGCACTCATTTTCCAGCTTTATCTCCTGGATACCTGGGTTCTTGTGTCTCTGCAAAATATTATACAGGATTTATTTTAGGTACTATATAGAGGAGTTGACATTTTCTTTAAGGATGATTGGTCAATTTACCAGGAGAAAACTGTATTGTGGATGTTGCTGTTGAAAAATGCCTGTGTTTGTGGTGGAGTACTTCCCCTGAAAAGGGCAGATGTGAGAGTCCTTCTGGATGTACAGGAGATGATTTTCTCCCTTTTTTCTGGGTTGTGACTGACTGCTGAGGCTCAATTTTACATTGTGTTTTGCTGCCACCTCTAAATTAATTATACCCACTCCTGTCTGGGAGTAAAGGTTTATTAGAAATAGGGATGGCCCCAAGTAGTAAGCTAGCATGAATATCACCTCCTCCATCTGGGCTGCTGGAGCTCATACCCTCAGGTTTGATAGTTGAAAGGCAATTTGTGAATTTGACCCCTCTTTCACCAAAACTGAAGCTTAGTTCCCATCTACAACAAAATAAGGGAGTGCATAAATATTTGTGCAAATATCACTGGCACAGATACAGCACAACAGCTACTGGAGACGTGTTGCCTCCCTGTAATTACTTTATATATTCCAGGCTTCTGGAAAAGCAGAATGAAATGCTGGATTTTCTGAAAGAGCTCAGAGTTCTGAATGTCTCCATGCTGCAAGTCCAGGCCTCAGACTTGCCACAAAACCACAACTGAAATGCCAGTCACTTGTAGTTAGGGGAGACACCTGAAAAATGAAGTTATTGCTATCTAAAGCTGAGCATCCAAACCTGAAAACAAGCTAAGCCAGCTGCTCCAAGGGTAAGAGGCAAAACCCAGATAAGTCACAGTGAATCTTCCCACTGGCTTCCAGTCGGATTGCAAGTGACTTGTGGGTGGTCACATTGGATTAGGAGAAGAAGTAGGGATAAGCCTGAGAAGTCCTTACTCTCCATCTCCTGGTATTTTTCCATTTGTTTTTTTTCTCTCCTGCATTTTCTCAAGTTTTATGCTTTGGACTCAGTTTGGCATTTTTTCCTGAAATTATCCTCAGCCTTAAGTATGGTAACCATGAATAAGGATCTCATTTCTTCTATCATTTACATGTTTCCAAGTTTTTATCCTCCATCTCCACATTTTCAAAGAATGCTAATAGGACTACCTGTCAAGAAATGTTACATTGCTGCTTCTGTTCTTAGGTAATTTACATAAATTATTTTTAAACATTAAATAAAATCCTCCACAGGAGCATAAAATTAAAGTTGGAATGAAGTTCAGTGTGAACAGTATTTATTACTGTGATTATCCAGGCAATTGGATGAAGCCAGCACAAGTCAGGTGAGACTTTCCCACCTTGCCTGTTGTGTCTGGGGGAGGAGAGGAAGGTGTGTGTGGAGCTGGGGTGGGGTCTGCCAGACACAGCCTCGGGTGCTCCCACCCCTGCTCTGGGGACATCTCACAAGTGAGGGACTGAAATCCCAGTTAAATCAGCACAGGGCAGCTGTGGGTGGGCAGCAGGCTGGACACAGAGCCCGTGGCTCTGCCAGAGCTGCTCTGTGGCCAGAGCACAGCTCAGCAGCAGCACTGGCTGATGTAGAGTAAGGGGCTGCTGTTCACACGTGTCCATGAAAAGCTGCTCGTTCTCTTAGCTGGTTACAAAGCTCTGCACAGAAGTGAGCTGTGTCTCTGACTGTTTCATTGCCTGGCAGTGATGCACACGCTGCTGCTTTGTCTTGTCAGAGGGAGTCTCAGCAGTGCTGGTCCCGTGCTCCCTGTGGTTGCCCCTAGCAGCGTGGGCCAGGGGTCCCAGCCCACGATGTATTCCTCAGAGCCAGCACTGGCCCTGCCCCAGCAAAGCCCATTCTGTGCTAGCCCGAGAGTCTGTATCTGAGGAGGTATTTAGACACTCTGTGTACTTCGATTTTCAGGTATAGTCTTCTACTTTAGCTAATGTTGAGATGAGCTCTGGTGTTACCTGGGCTATTTCCTGTCACAGCTGACAGGCTGGGTAAATAATGTATCTCCTTCTCCCGTCCTCTTTGTCCCCCATGTCCCCATGCACTGATCTTCGCTACCAATTGTGTAGTAGTACATTATCTTAATTTTCCACTGACATAAGAGCTGTCTGCTTTCCTGAGCTGAACCAAGGCACTATTTTGCACAGATCTGAGCGCATTTGTAATCAAGCTGAAGCACTGGAAGTTGTCTCTTGATAGAAAATTAGACCAGCTGCTCAGAATAGATTAGTTCAGACATCAAATCTCCTTTCACATGTTTGAAGATCACAATTTCTCTTGCCCAGAAGTAAATGAGAGAGGCAGAGGAGCAGGCAGAGGAACAGTTGTGATCTTTGAGCTCTGGTATTTTGCCCAGTGAAGTTAAAGGGAATATATGGCTTTTTTTGGTGTTTGTTGAGCTAACCCTGCTGTATCTGCCCAGGTGCAGCCCCTTCAGGAGAGCTGGCTGCTGCATGCCTGCTCTTATCTTTACACTGTGTTTATGTTGTGACTTTTTTACTCTTACCATAAAATTCACTGAAGATGTCGCAGTAGCAATGAGATAAAAGTTTAGCTGAGCAGAGCTCAAACATCTGATTGTTGTCCTCCATGCAGAGCAGGCAATTAATTTACAACCAGCCTGGGTTTCCAACCATTGGGTAGGCAGACAATTTTTGTGCCATTAAATTTGTTGCTTATTTGTCTTAACACTCTGGGAATTGTATTTGATTTTTAATGTCTTAATTGGTGGGCTGCATAAAATAATAAAATTATTATTTATTGATCATTCTTTATAAATAAATTACAGTATTGACCTTGAAAAATGACTTAGGACAGCTTCATATATTGGCTCACAGTTGGACAGGTACCAGCTATTTCAGTATCATTAGGACTTTTTCAAAGAAATTTTAATTGAATTATTTCTTTATCTTTTTTAGGAGTTTGTTGTGCTGTCCAAGAGTTTGATGAATGACCCCATAATGGAAAAAGAAATTATAACAAGGGCCAAAGATTACGTGAAGAAACATCATTCCTGGGAAGGTGAAAGGAAAACCTACCAGAATCTTGTGCTGAGACTCCAGTGACTTGCAAGACTCCAGCTGACAGCCAGTAGAGCACTTTAATGATGGAAATGTGATTAGGTTTGGGTTTCTCTTGGGTTCTCTTCAGAAAAATAGACAGGCATTGTTATTCTGTTCAAACATATCAAGATCTCAGCTGCTTCCCAGTGTCCCAGGTGTCCAGCTCAGCTCCCTGTGCCTGTGTGCCAGTTCACCCCAGAGCAGCAGGAGGACACCCCTGGAGCAGAGCCCAGCTGGTTGCTGTGAGGAGGCCTCAGAGGGTGGAGGATTTCCTGCACACAGGGCAGCTCTCACTGCACAGAGCTTACGGGAAATGTTCTGCCCGTGGTGCATCCCAAGCCCCGGCAGCAGCAGCAGCTTCCCTTCCACTTACACCCATCTGAACGGACTCAGGTACCCACCCCAGAGCTGCTGCCAAAGCCCAGGCTCCACAAACAGAGCATTCCCTTCTTACCATGACACCTTCCCTCAGACCAGCAGCGAGCACAAGAAGCAAAGGGAATGTTGATGCTTGGGGCAAGGGAGGAGCACAGGGCTTGTTCTGTGCTGCCCCCTGAGCCCCTGCAGCCCTTCCAGAGCAGCTGCTATGGCCCAGCAGTCCTGTGCATACGTTTTTTTCCTGGGGACCAGAGCAGGAGGTGGCCCAGACCTGGCTCAGGTGCCAGAGCTGTGCAGTGCCCTGGAGCAGTGGCTGTTCACAGAGATGCTCTGTTACATAAACTACCTCTTGAGTTTGCCAGTTCCTTTGGTACCTCTGTGATTTACTTATTTAGTAAAAGATTTATGAGACCTATAAAAAGGGAGGGGGGGTGTATTTTCAATTTACTGTGTTTTGGTACTGCATGTTCTTATTTGTGGCTTTGCAGGATGTATTGCAATATAATGCAGCAGGCTGTCTTAAAGTGAGACTGATCTCTGCTTAAAGTCCACACTAATCACCCTTGTCAGCCCAGGGCTCATGGACATATCTTTGTGTCTGTAACTGGTCATCAAAGGACTTGCAGCTAGAGGAAAAAAAAAAATTAGGGTCATATTTCTAACTACTTGTTGGTAGGAAACTGTTTGCTTTGTGCAGTCTCCATCCTGCCCCAAGGAGAGCCTGGGAAATGTTTTCTGTTGACTTCAGTGGCTGTTGTGTCAGACTTCTCTTTCTAGTAATGAAGTTCACTGTGTATTTTAAGCTTTCCTCTCTATTTCTTATGTTTTGCAAGAGCCTGGTACAGTAAACAAGAAAGCAGTTTGAATGCTGTATATTGATTTCTCCCAGATTTCCCTCCTTGTTTTGTGCTGGGGCTGCTCAGCTCTGCCTTCAATAACACAATCCCCAAGGGCAAAACCGGCCTGATTTAAAACCCAGGAATTGCTGCACTCCCTTTTGAGCACATTTTTCCTCAATACTCCTGGTGTGTCCTTTGCCATGCTGGGGTGCAAGTGCAGCTGTGCTGCTCCTCAGTTTAAAAGCCACCATCCAGCCCTGAACAGACTCTGCAGCAGAATCCTCTGGCTGGGTTCTCCTGCTGGCCCTGCAGGAGCAGTGCTTCCCTGGACCTCTCCTTCTCCAGTGAGCAGCAATCCCTCCCAGGGCACTGCTGTGTCTCTTTTGGCCACTGCAAACCAGACACTGAAGGGGGAACTCCCACAACGTGGATTTTCAGCTTAACATGGGGCTGGGGACCTTTATTAGCAATAAAAAAACAAAAAGGACTTTTCCAACTAACTGAGCCAACTTCAGGGAGTCCTGTTCCTCTCAAAACCTCTCGGAGATCTCCTCTGCCAGCTTATTTCTGATAACCTGCTTGATTGGCTTTGATCCTTAGCCTTCCCCCCCACTCCCCTTCCAATAGTAGTGGTTGTCTTCTGAGAAAAATAGGTTTTTAGAAGCAAATAAACAAATACAAAATGTGGGATAGAAGCCTAGGCATTGAGCTAATGGTAAGTGATTAGTAATAGTAATGATTAGAAAGCTTTTTCTGCAGGCTGATACATTTATTACCAAGCTTCAAGCAACTATAAATACATTGATCTGGAATTTGTGCTATTCCCAGCAAAACAAAATATGTTCAAGTGAGAAATTCTGCTACACCCTCAGAATGTAATTAACATATGATTTTTCAGGCTGTATTTAATCTATAAATATGAAATCTGCATCTGGGAAACAGCATGCTCATTTGCATGTGATAACCAAAGCAGAAGCACAAACAGCCCTTCTCAAGAGCTGCATGAAGGGAAAAAAGGGAAAACAACCCAAAGTGTGGTGAGCTGAGCCCTCAGGACTGTGTGCAGTCGTCAGAGGAGGCAGCACTCATCAATCAAGGGCAGTCAGCTCTGGGCTCATTTATCACAGGGGCTCCTGCTCTGCCACAGGGAGCTCGGCCATGAAGGCTAAAAGGTTGGGGCAACAACTGCAGGGAGTTTCATCATCATAAATTGCGACGGGATTTATGTTTTAAATTTCATCCAGTCTTATGTTCCAGGCCTATAAATATTCAATGAGTCTTATAAGTCCTTGTAAGGAAAATATGAGACCCATGCAAGCAGTTTTGGGTATAATTATCTTTCCAGCAACTTCACTCAAATGATTTTATAGGTAAGAATAATCCTTTTGTTGTCCTGCAGCCCTAATTATAGTATTTATCTTCCCCTTCAAAGCCCCACTCCTACCCAAGCAGCTTTTTAAGCAAAGCACACCTCGATGAGATGCAGATACAGCTCCAAAAATAGCACTTGTTCTGTTTGCAGGAAAAAACCTACATTGTGCATTTACCCCACGGCTACTTCTGTATTTCAGGACCTTGAAATGTACTGTTAATTAATCCAATTACATGCATTTTATTTTGCAATTAACTCTGCCCTTGAATCCATGGGAACTGAATGGAAGCAGTGGACCTGTACAATGGGGACCACGATGCTGTTCCCTTTCTTTGCACAATCACCCCAGAACTGGAGACAATTTGGTGGCGTGTGACAAAACCCAGCCACGTGCAATGAGAGCTTTCTGAGTTAGGATTTCATTTTAATTAGCCCTAAAGCACACATATCCCAATTTTCAGAGTTACTTTCTACATTCTCCTTCAGACCTAGCCAGCATCTGCCCTAAGAACACTGATGCTGGGTAAGTTTTCCCATTTTTTGGGGTGCTGGCCATTTCCAGAACCCCAGCACTCCAGCCTGGCAGCAGGCAGTTGCTATAACCATATCAGGACTTAAAATTGTAAAAGAAAAATGTTAAAGTGTATATTGAAAGATTTTCAAGTATCTGTGCCTCTCCTGCAAATCATTTCCCATCAATTTAGCCTGTGTGTTAACCAACCCAAACACCTGCAAATGCTACCTTTAGGTTTACTGAATGCACAAGCACTTCAGTCTTCTTCTCCAACATATTTTCTCCTGTCTACAGGCTCATAACTCGTTCTGTCCCTCTCTCCCCTCAGTCTTTTTAATCTTTAGGTCAGGAGTCATTCTCCATGAAAATAAAGAAACAGTTTTGTCAGAGGAGATGGGTGCTTCCATGTGGAATTCAGTCATTTAATGCCTCAGTGGGATCTGAGTGGTTTTTTTTTCATTAAGTTGTCCAAAGTAATTTCATCACTCCAGAATTTATTTCACTTTCACCCTCCTCTGTCTGGTCGGTCCCAGCCTGTGGAAGGTATCTTTTTACTGCAACACCAGCCCAGTTCCTTTAATGTTTGAAACTTCAACCTCATGTCAGAGCAGGTCCCTTACAGCCTTGTACCTGTCCCAGTGTTCCTCAGTGCCTTTAATTCTGCCTGACACAGACAAAGGAAAACCTTGATCTTCCAGGGCCTTAATTGCATTGGGAATTTTAGAGGAAAGCAGCTACTTATTAAAATAAAAAGTCTCACAGTCACCAATAGAAGAGCAAACTGTATAAAAACCAGGATTCCTAATTTTTAAAGAAACAATCTACATTTTTTAAAGGGGTGGATAATGATCTGCAATTTAATTCTCTCTAAATGAAGCACATTTTCATCAAGTAATTATTCTGTGTCATTCCTATGACATCTATTTTAGGTATCAAATATTGAGGGCACTTGAAGTCTCACATCCTTTCCAAGAAATGTAGGCCAGCATTTGTTTTGTCCAGTGCCTAAAAAAATTACTCTAGAAATTCATTTCCCCCAGAGCATTGCCATCCAGCTAATTTAAAACATTTGTTTGAAATTAAACAATACATTTTAATTTAACCAGCAGAGAACATCTGGTTACTGAGAAATCACAGTTGTGGACACCTGACCTGGAAGAGCATTAACCCCCTGCAGCACCCTTTAACCCTTCCTGCTCCAGAACAAGTGCTGGCACCCCTTTTATGATATTTTAATGTGCTTCTTACATGCAATTCCCATTCCTGTGTGCTTCACATCTGCTTAAGACACAAGTCCAGCCACAAGTATAACCTTGCCATATAGAGGTCACTTATTTCATTTGCCTGATTCAATCAAGTTTCATCATTCATTGAAACTAATGCCCTTCTACTGCTTCAAAAATTAATCCCTGCCATTGAAAAGCCACACTGTTATTTTAGTGGTTATTTTAGAGAGGTGAACCGAGTTACCAAAGCTTTAATTTAACTTGAGCAATACATCAACAGCTCATATCCCTGAGTGTCGCCTTTGCCATCCCTTACAGCTCTTAGCTTCTTCCCAAGTTTTTTTGCTTTTGATAGGTTTAGGTAAGTAAGAATTCACCTGAAATCACATTAAAAAGTTGCATAAATTCCTGCTTGTACAAATATTCACACCTTGCACTGCACACCTGGCCCAGCTAACACGGCTGGGCTGCCCATACCCAGGATCTCCAGCAGCTCACACTGTGTGAGGTGGTTTGAACACTTGGCCCTGTGCTATTTCACACAGGCTGCACCACAAGTCAGGCAACAAAGCTGCATCCTTTTCTGTATGACAGCATAGCAGAGTAAGAGGCAATGGACAAATTTAATAACCACTTTCTGGAATAGGAGAACATCAGTGTTACATGTTCTGAATATTCATCATCTTCTAATACCACTTCACTCTCTTTTTCATCTCAGTATGACCCTAGAAATGATTCTGTTCTGAACAGGTTTAAAGCCTTTCTCAGAGCCTGTAGCTCAGTCTCCTGTTTGTATTTAGTCTCTTACTGATTACATCTCTTATCCTGCAGCCTTGGGAGGTGCTCCAAGGTGTCCCTGGAGCATTGTCTGGTTACCTGCTGCATCCTCAACCCTTTTTAGTCACTGTGCTGTAGCTAAACAAGAGAACTTCTCCATCCCTTCCACACTCAGAACACTTGTTCCTGCACGGCCTCAGTGGGAACAAAACACCAGGATGTGCTCAGGTTCGCAGAGGGAAGGCTCCCAGCCAGCAGGGCTCAGGCACCGCTGTCCCACACCGCAGCCCCTCCTGCCCTTTCTCCTGCTGCTGCCAGGCTGCCGTTCTGCCAGGAGGCAGTGACCTGCCCAGCCCAGCTCTGGGCTGCCCTTTGCACAGGAGCACCCAGAACAGATTCATTGCCACCTCCCTGAAGTGTCACTCGGGATCGCCTGCTGTGAAACCATCCCTGCTCCACCACAGCTGCCACACAAACAAATGATGTGCGTGCAAGGAGTGCCATTAATGTGTCTTGATAGGGGAAGGTTTCTGGGAAGACAGAAATTTAATCATGGGAGGCAAAAAATAATGAAAGCCTGGAGATGAAGCTGGCACTTCTGTGATGCTCTTTCAGAAGCTGTCACGTAAAATAGATGCTGTTCTCCCCCTCCTCGTGGTGCCTGTAAATGCACAGCTCCCTCCTCCCATCTATTTTTGGTAAGGCCAAAAGTGCCCCAGAGCAGCACAATTATCCCTCTCAGAAATGCCAGGAGAGTTTACGGCTGAGGTGGGCATCTGCCCCAGCAGGAGGATCAGCTGCACCCTCGTGTGTGGTGGGGAGGCTTTCAAAGCAGGTTGTGCACAGTTTTCAGGGGAAGGTTGGGGAATCTGGCTGTACTGGTGGGATAGATTTGTGCAGCAGCTCTGCTTCAGAAAATTAGAGAAAATAAGTCAGATTATTCCTCAAGGCATTAACTTCAAGCCATTAAGGACTGAGTAAGAGAAACTTACTTTAAATAAAAGCTCGTTGCTTCATCTCTTGGGAGGGAGGAAAATAGAGAGCCCCTTAAGATAAATGCAATAATGAGGATGTGCTGCTGATGCTTTCCCTGATTTTCCTTTTGTTTATTTTCAGTTTTTCCTGGAACACAGGCCAGGGCTAGAACTGCTCTGCCCACTAATCAGAAATAAGTGAGGTCTTGCTTAAAAAGAGAAAAATCAAATGTTGCTATGGCAGTGTTAAAATTAAATTACAGTAAGGTTTATGTGTGACTGAGTACCAATATACACAAGAGGTGAAAACTACCTTTTCATGTGTCAACTGGCAGTATCTTGTCAAGAAATGCAAAGAAAAGCAAACATTATTAAAAATAAAAAGCCTTGCAAAGACATTTTGGAAGGACTCTAATGGCTTAGGCCTGGAGCTCAGATGTGGGAAGTGCAGAATGCCAGAGAGATGCCAGGCTACAAACAGCCTTCGTGTGTGTCTGCTCTGAGGCACCAGGGCCTGATTTTCACTGGAGTTCCCCTCTCCCACTGGGGTTGTTAAGAATATTGGCTGTGTGTTGCACCTTGGAAATCACCTTTGTGCCGTAACACCGGGCACTCGACTCTCAGTGCTGCTTAAAAATTGAGGATTGAAATGTTCCAGCTCTTCAGTTCCCCAGCATTTTTCAGGCCAAATTCAGAGAAATCCAGGTTTTGCAGGAAAAAGTGACAAGTACGTTGTCGTTTGTTTGTGACAACACTCAGCCTGTAACCCCAGAGCACAAAGCTCCACCCCTGGCCTTGGACACACGGAGCTCCTCCCCGGAGTGGGGATAACTCTGCCCTGATACAAAACCCACAAATCCCCTTGGCGGAGGAAGCAGATTAACACCCTGAGCCACCAAATAATTTCCATTGTGTCTTATATGCAACTGCACGAGCAAAATGTTTTGCTGCATATTACGCTCCATTATTTTGGAATACAATAGTTCCCTTGGCATTAGTGCCAAATGAATGGTGAGTTCATTCCGTCTGAAAGACTAAACAAACACACGCTGACAATGAGGATAAATCAGATTGCTGCAGCACTTGCAAGTAGCTGGTAGAAATAATATTTTAATCAAATAACTCAGCTGCAACTGCCATGAACTACTGGGAAGGTTAAGGCTGTGGCTCAGTATTCTACTGAGAAAATACAGAATTATTCCAAACACGCCGTTCCATTGCTACTGCTTGACTCAGATTAAAAGCAGAGCATGCAAAGATGAGTTTCCAGCCCTAACACCAAACTGAAGCCACCAAAAAACCCCAAGGTTAAAGAAACAGTCTCAAAGACTCAAAGTCATCCAGCAAGATAATGCAATGCTAGAGAAAAGCAACTACTGCCAAACTGGCGTGGTTTAGCCCAAAATAAAGATTAGAGGAGGGGTATTATTTTAATTTACTCCAAAATGAGGACTAAAGCCACATGTATGCTTTGGGAAGAGGGATGAGTGCCTGTGTGCCCACAACAGTGTGCTGTCCCTCCTCTGTGTCCCAGGAAGCCTCTGCAGGTGTTGCTCACCTGGGAGCTCACCAGGCTCAGCTGCAGAGCGGGGCCACCGCGGCTCACGAGGCTTCAACAAACCCAGCACCTGCTCCCGAGTAATGGTGTTCGTGCTGAAATGCGACAAGAATTCCTCTGCCACGTGAATAATTAAAATAATTGTCACCCAGGGAAAAGCTCCGTGGAATACTACTCTGTGTTGACATTGATGGGAAGCGGTATTTCAACAGGAGCAGACTTTTGTCACATAAACCTCTGCTTTCCAGTAAATGTTTCATTGACTCCTACATAAAGATCACGAATGACTGCAAGCCTGGTTTGTGCTGCAGCCAGTGAAATGTTCTTTTTTCTCTTCCACACCAAATATTTAAATCTATTAACATAACAAATTGCCTTTGGAGGCTGGGAGCACAGGCTGTGTTCCTCATTAGCCCTTTCCTAGGCAACCTAAATTGAAGTAAACTAACATGTGGATTATAAATTCCCTTACAAAAAAATTCATAAAATATTCGTTTTAATTCTCCACCTCTATTATTTCCACCAGAAAAAGTTAATTTGAACAGCTGCAAATGAAGCCTTTTGAGTCCAGCTTTACTTATTTAAAAGAAAAAAAAAAACCACCAAACTCTCCCAAAGGGTTTAAACAGAATATTTATCATAATATATTCCACATAACAAAGCATTTTCTGCTATATTGAATATTCATTTCTGTAAGGAAAAGCTTGAGAAAAACCAGCAAACAAACCACACAGCAAGTCAAGGCTTTAGGAGTGGAAAAAGGCAGCCCCAGGTCCCCCCTGCTCGGGAGTGACCACCCAGCACCACCAAAAAATCAAATCATTAACAACAACCTTTACAAGGAAGCTGCTATCAACAACTCCTTTCCAAAGAGCTGCCCCAGCCTCCTGACTAATTGCAATCAATGCATCATCACACAGGGCCCAGGTATGAACGTGCTCTGCACTGAGGGGCCAACACAGCCTAAACAGCCAACTTATCACACCACTCCCCCAATACACAGCCAAAAAATTTATGGTCACTGCAATTTTTCAGCAGAGGCACATTTTGAAGGAGGACCAGGCCACGGAGAAATTGGGATAGAAAAGAGTTTTGGCTGCTTTGGTTCAGCAGCTCTGGTGTGTCACAGAAGGAGATTTATGCTGCTGCAAAGGGCTGCACTAGAGGCTGGAGGAGTCCAAGCACCCCCAGCTCGTGGGTGCTGCAGTGGCCAGGAGCTTCTCCTGCAGTCCCAAAAATACACACATGGCAATAACAAGCTTTTGTTAATGCTTCTACCACAGAAAATAATAAATAATCAAGTATTTACTATTCCCACCACCACAATCAGCTCTTTCTGTCTCATACTTACAGTGGCTGTCCCAAAAGTCTGGAAGCATGGTTCCCTTCGCTCTGGGCCAAGGTTTCCTCACCTCTGTGGCTCCTGCTTGAGACCTCCTGGCTTAATTGCCACAGGAGTCCAGAATCTGATTCCTCCACCGCAGTCTTTACCCAGGGATGGTCCCACAAGGCACATTTTCCCCCAAAGCATAAAATTACTGTAAAATTACAGCTGATTGTTTGTAAATTGTTGAGCTCTAGAGTTTTCTGCAGTTTACTCTTTGCTTTCCACTCCAAGTACTGACCTCCCCTCAGGTGTTTTGGCTTTGGCTGATGAAGGGCAAGGACAAACGTACAGACAGGTGAAACCTTGTACCTGATTGCACACAGGTGCTGAGGGCTGGCTCTGGTACTCCAACGAGCTGATTATGTGTTCATGGAAAGCACGTGTGGGGGCAGAGCAGGAGCCTCACCTGGAGACACAAATCCCTCCTGATGATGTCAGCCAAAGAAATGCTGCAGGCACCAGCACAGCCCCAGGAGTGTGGGGAGATGTTGTAAAGCTGCTCAAATGCAGCCAGGAGGTGTGTGCAGGGGAGCCCTTCTGCCTTTGCACCCGAAGCACTGTGAGCACTGTTGTCGTGAGGAGGCAGGATGGAAATCCCAAAAAACCCCCCACCTAACCTGGGAGGAATTGCAGTGTGTTAATTCTCTGAACTCCACTGCGTAAAACTCTCTTCTTCAACATCCACGCTGCTCACTAGAGAGTCTGAACTGCTGAGCCAAAGTCTTCCCCTGGAGCAATTTGCAAGCCACACCTGGAGGAAAGCTCTCTGGCAACTCTGACACATTCTACAATGCCAGGAAAGCAGCAGTCCCTGAGTCACTGGAGAGTCTCTGTTCCATCAGTCCCTCCTCAGACCACAGCGTTTGGAACATTACAAACAAAACAAAAAACCAATTCGTGAGACTGATCTGTTGCATTTATAAAAACACTGAAAGGTGAGGGAGACAGTGCTAGTAAATAGGTGCTTATATATCCTGTCTTCTGCACTCTCCACACTGGTTGTAAAGCTGGAGGCTCTTCTCTTTGCTCAAGACTTAGTTGCCCTGAGTATTTACTGCCTATATCTATTACCCAAAAATGATGTGTTTCAAGCTACTTGTTCTCTTTTTCTGGTTTGGTTTGTTCTTTTTTTGTTCTTTTTTTTTTTTTTTTTTTTTTGAGGGGAGAAGGGGAAGAGAGAGGGAATCCTCAGATCAGCAAGTCAAATAATTCACAGCTCTCCCCTTTGATAGAAAACGAATCAATTTCCCCACCTCCCCACACCGTTGTTGCTGCATTATCTGTATGAGCCAGGCATTGGCAAGGAGACGGGGGGAAAACGACAGGACATTGTACGAGAATTTAATGAAGTGGCTCCAAATATTGTATCAAAATAAATGAAGTGAATAATGCAGGAGCTCATTCCAGGTCCTTTCTATGACAATAACTATTGTGTGAGCAGCACATCCGAGGAGATGGGATGGCTGAGTGAATACAAAGGTGCCACTCCGGCACATTACAGAGCAGGGAACAATGGGCAGCCTCAATTGCTATATTTAATTTCAGTAATTCGTTGAGGCCAGACACTCAGGAAGAAAAGAACAGGTGGTAAAAGGGGAGGAGGAGGAATTATCAGCCCTTCTGATCTCACTTAACGATTTGCCTCTGCTTAGGGTGGAGGAGAGGGGGCTGGTCACAGCCCTGCACCGTGGAACTCCTGAGCAGCCCAGGGTGAGTCCCCGGTGCCAGCCGGGGAGGGACACACCGGCCTGGCACTGCCACTCACCCCTCTCGGCCTTTCCTCAGCAATATCCGCAGCAGCCCGTGTCCATCTGGCCCGGGGCTGCCCCTCCGGGCTGCGCCTCCTGCTCGGGGCCGGGCCCAGCAGAGCCCTCGGAGCGGGGCACGGACGGGCCCTGCCCTTTCTGGCGATGCCGATGTGGCTGTGGATGGATGCCCCGGTGGAGCAGGGGCACGGACGGGCCCTGCCCGCTCTGGCGATGCCGATGTGGCTGTGATGGATGCCCCGGTGGAGCAGGGGCACGGACGGGCCCTGCCCGCTCTGGCGATGCCGATGTGGCTGTGATGGATGCCCCGGTGGAGCAGGGGCACGGACGGGCCCTGCCCGCTCTGGCGATGCCGATGTGGCTGTGATGGATGCCCCGAGGGCGCAGGGGAGCGCTCCCCTGGTGACACAGGGACCCCCGTGCGACACGGAGCGGAGCGGGCACCAGGCACGGACGGGCTCCCGCAGGACTGCCCTGCCGGCCCTGCCAGCAGCTGGGACACGCTCGCTGCTCCCTGAACCTTTTGAGCTCCTCTCTGTGCGTGAAGAGCACTCTCACCAGGAGCGGCACTGCCTTTCTGGGGACAGCGCTGAACACTCAGAACACGCACGGTGCTGTCCCAGCTCTCCTTCAAGCTTCCTTTAGCCCTGTCCCTGCGCCCCGAAACGTGAGAAGGCTCCCAGCTGCCCTTGTTTGGGTCACCGTCTGCAGAGGCCACTGTCACCCACAGGAGCGCCGGCTGTGACAGCCAGGAGCAGTGACAACAGAAACCCAGGTGGGGAACCAGCAGCAAAAACCAGCAGAGCTCTTACCTTGCTTGTAAACGCTCCATGTGCCTCTGCTCTAATTTTGTCTAATTCTCTGTTCCCCAGGTCTGGCGGGGAGAAAACAAATGGTTGGCACTTCCCCACTCCCTCCAGCTCTGCCACCCACAGCTCCGAGGCATCCTTCCCTCCTCAGAGACACATCCTGCACCCATCGTGCTGTCCATCAAGCCTCTCCTAACCCAACTGCAATTCCCTGACAGCTTTACTTGCAAATTCCCTCTCGGCACAGCTCATGCTAAGAACCTTAATATTCCTGCAGATTCAGAAAGGGGATTTCCAACAAGCATTAGGAAAATTAAACTTCTCAAGAGCTGTCTCAATCTGACAAGCTATTTCTGGCTCTTTAAAGTACAGTTAAGTGAAAATACTAAAATGGGGAATGGGGGAGCTGTAGTAAGCAAGCAATGAATTAGAGCCAGAAACGGGGACAGGCGACTCTGGATGTACCTAAGGCACCCATATATGTCTATACGTCCACAGAAACACTTGAGTAAGTATTGCTTAAGGCCTCCTGCTGCCTTGGAACAGAAAATCATCATCTCCCACCCCTTGCCTCCATCCAAAGCCACAGCAGCTGATGACACTAATGAGCATGAGGGGCATTTCCCCATGAGATTTGTGCTATGCATGACCCAGAGCTCCCTTGGGCAGCAACTTCCCACCCAGGACCTGGACTCTGGCGACGGGAGACAGGGAGGGCACAGCCCAGGCCCTCCCCAGGCTGGGCCGGGTGCATCACAAAGCCCAGAGACTTGTGTGTCCTGCAGTTCCCTTCCCAACAGGGCAGGCTCCAAAGTGCCCCCGAGTCCCAGCTCAGCCATCCCTGTCCCCTTGTGCTCCTTTCTCCCCCCTCTGCTGCTTTCCCTTTTTCCATCCCCTTCAGAGCTCCCAAGCCTACACCCCAAAAGGAGGAGAGGCTGTTTATAGCCCAGGTCACTGCAGGGGAGGGTGAGAAGCTGAACCAGGTTTTCAAGATGTAAGGGTGTGACTCCGAAGGAGGAGATGATGTTATTTTCTTTAGGAGCATCAGACTGGCAAAATGTAGCTGTTTGCAAATTTTTCAGTACTCTGGCCTGACTCTTGCTCTAAAACCTGGAAATTTCCCCTGGTTTAAGGCCTGATTTGGGTAATGATGCTCAGCTTGTCTGTCTGTCCTCCTTCTCCACTCCTGCTTTGCAGCAATCATCCCGAGCAGCCTCACAAATCACATGACAATTGGGTTCAAAGAGCACCCCCTGCAATTAAAGTCCCTCCTCATGGGTGCAGTGGGAGTGGGGGACACCAGCTCTGCAGAAGATGAGGGGACAAAACAATTAGCAGAAATTATTAAAACCCTATGGCTCTTCAGGGGCTGGGGTGATTGTGCAAGGACTGTGCAGTGAGATGAAAAAATCCTTCTGAGCTTGCATTTGCAGCCTGCCAAAAATGCCTCTCCACCTGCATGAGCTGCTCTTGCAAAGACACGTTACTGAGTGCTGTACTCAAGTCAAGGCTGCGTAGAGAGCTTGGCACAGAGCAAGCCCTGATCAATAGATGGGATTTTTCACTATTGCAAACTATTTTGCAGGCTGATACCACTTATTTAAGGGAGAAACACGAGGGAATGCTTTGACCTTGGTATCCTAAGGGGCAGAACAGGAGGGAATGCCAAATGCAAAAAGCAGAGCTATTGATTAGGCCTCAGAGAGGGGGACTGATGGGAGAAAGCTGTAAAAAGTTATTAATGGCCAAGAGGAGTACAGTGATTGAGGGGTTTGGCTTGATGACAACAGGGTAGAAAATCTGTGTCCGCAGTCATCAGACAAAGGATTTGCTGAAGAAATAGGAAGGCATGAGGTGCAACTGTACTGGTGGTGAGTTCTTCAAGGATACAGATCATCCTGGGCTGGGCACATCCAGGGTGTGCTGACCGAAGCAGTGCTCAGGGAGAGTGAAGGACAGCCTTCTTTCTTCTGTCCTTATTTCTCCTCCTCTCTGCTCATCTGCGCTTACTGAGCTCAGGAAAATGCTGAAAATGGGACTCAGTCATCTTTGCAGTCTCGTATCATCAGGGCTGAGTGGTGAAGCTCCTTGAATTGGTTTTTATGTCATTAGTGTATTAACTGACTGTAGGAAATGCTAATTTAATTACTAGAAACACAGGGCTGAACATGAGTAAGCACAGTCCCTGTTACACTTCAAAGCTGCAGCGTTCTGGTGCTGGGGACACCGACCTGGGCACTGCCAGGTGCCACAGAGTTCTGCTACCCAGCCAGGGTCAGCTCAGCAGGGACCAGAGCTGGAGCAGGGGCTGTGGCTGCAGGAGGGAGCACAACAGGAGGCCTCATCTGCACCCACAGCAGCAAGGAGCCAGCGAGTTCGGGGCTGGTGCAAACCAACGTGACTCGGGGCATTCGTGTCCCTGCAGGCTCTCCCCGCTGCTCTGAGGAGATGGTGGCAGGAACCTGTCGCTGTAATCCACCAGCCACCGTCGCAGTGTGATGGGGGTTTCCTAATGAGCATTGGCAGTACACACAAACAGAGCAGCACTGCTGCTTCTCCAGCCATTAATATTACATTCGTGGGCTGCCTCATTTGCTGTTCCTCACGGAGCTGGAGCAGGGAGCCTGCATAATGAAGGATTTGTTGACAGAGGTCTTCCTATCCCATCAGCAAAAAGGTAGAAAATGATCCTGTTTCAGGCACGCTTGCTTGACTCGTGTGACCTTGGCCCTTCTGATGCTCCTGAGGATGGAACAGGACCAGGTGCTCTGCTCTCCTCAGGCCATTAGCACTGCCAGTTCTGAACTTCACACACTTAAAGCTTTCACCAAGAAGCCCAACAGCACATCACTGATTTCACAGGGAAGGAACGTTATTTATGCATGAGGAAGGTGATGGGTGTTGGAAGCCAAACAACCGTTCAGAAAGGTGCTTAAGCATATGGCTGGGGTAGGTGCACAAGCAGGGCCCACCTGGGAGTTTTCAAACAGAAATGAACTGGAAGCAGAACGCAAATTCTGTCTCCTCAGCACTTTGCAGGTGATATCCTGACTTGGTTTAGAGCTCTCTTGTCCTCAGGGGACAGCTCAAGCTGCAGCCAGACACAGCAGTGAGGAATGGCTCGTGCTGTGTGGGGAGCTCAGGCTGGCACTGTCCTGCAGAACACACCTCTCCTCCTCCTTACAGGTCCCTCACCCTGGGAATGTCTGATGGGGACGGCTGGCAGTAGGACAGCTCCGATTTTTGGTGGCAGGCATTGTACTGCTGGCAGTAAGATGTGTGGCTGCACTGCTCCAAGGCTGTGCAGGGATGGGCTCTGGTACCACAATAAACATGTAGAAATATGTGACAGAGTTCCTGGGCTTTCAGGACTAAATGAATTAATCTCTGGGAGGTTTTTTAAATGCTTGAGGCATTTTCTAAACGCACCACTTGGCAGTGATAGCTCCTTCCCTGAGCTAATTCCTCAGTGATGTTTGCTGGACTTCGATCAATACAAGCGTGAGTCCAGCCAGCACTCCCTCCTCAGTAACACATGTGAAAGGCTCTTCCAAGCTGTGGTACACGAGTCCTTTAGCTCTCACTAAGGAGCTTCCACAGCAGAACAGCCCTCAGGCCACAGGAGACTGAGAAGTGGCAGTCTTGGAGAAACTGAACATACAGAGAGCTGAACTAAAGTGTCTCCAGTGTGCTCATTTCATTTACATCCCATTCATTATGGAAACGAGGTGTGAAAGTAGTTTCTGGAGCTACTTGGTGCAGGCTGCACACAGATTTAATACCTATTCTGGTTTTTCAAGTCACTTACCTCCAGAGAAGCCTTGTTTCAAACCAATTATTTAGCTGCATTGCTGAGATTTTGAATTCACTGGTGTATTAATGCAGCTGGGTCTAAACCACCATATATTTAAGACTGCTGAAGGGGAAGCTTTTAAAATGAAGGAAGAGAGTAAAGAACCACCTTACCTGATTTATAGGACCATCAAGTTTCTACTCCTGATTGTATTCATGCATGAAGTCTCTAAAAAGAACCAAACTGTATCACGTAAGTTTTCTTTTTTTTTTAAACATGCCTCTATCAGTCTACTCACAGGAAGAAAGACTCAAACATGAAAATAAGAGGCAACTGCAAAGAAGAAAACAAGAAGGTAATTAATAACTCTCACAGGAGACTGCTTGCTGTCAGCAGGGCTCTTTATCAGGTACAAGAGATTGCCAACTGGAGCCACAGCTGGAAAACACTGTGTGTATGCACATCTAAACACCATCACTGCTTTAATGGTGGGGAATAGAATTTAGGCCCCTCGTTTGCCAGTTGGGATCTCAGCTGATTGCCTGAAGCACAAATTTCCTCCCCTGGGATGCTCCAAGGTGCAGGTGGTTTTGCTTGGAAGTGTGGGCCCATAAAGGGAATGTACACAAACAGCCCCTCCCAACAGATACATACATGCAAAAACCTCTACAGGAAGTTGATTTATTCTGCTATTAGCAGATTAATTAAGAGTGTTCACTTGCATACAGATGGCCACAACTCCCTCTCAGGATCCTGCACAGTGGGGTTTTGCCATAGATTTGCAGTGACTCTGGGCAAATCACTGCACCCTGGGGTTCCCCACGTCAGTAAGGAACACACCCTGCTCAGAGCTCTGTGGGATCCATGGGAGAAGAGCACTCTAAACACTGTGCATTATTTATAGCACTGCCCTAGGGATAATAGCAAGTTCCAGCTGCAGGGGACACAGGGACCTCTGAGCAAGCAGACAGGCACAGATCTGTGTGTCAGGATCCCCAGCGCTGGAGCTGGCAGCTGTGTGTCCTCGGAGAACATTCCTGTGGTTTGTGCCACCAGAGCAACTTGCTGTTAGTTCCTCCTGTTCCCCAGAGGCAGCTGATGCAGGAATCTGGATTTTCCAGGGCAGCCCGTGGGCAGAGCAGTTGGGACAGGCTGCTCCCAGCATGGCTTGGACCTGCTCCTCCCAAGGTGGGAGATGGGCCATGCAGTGCCGCGTTGGAAAGGCAACCTTGCACTCACACCTCTGCTCTGCTGGGCTCCAGAGAGACCTGGGCACTCTCAGCCCGACTGCCTCACTGCACACATCACGTAGTGATGTGCAAAAAGCACCCGAAATAACCCCAGAGTTGGAGGCAAGGCTGGGCTGGAAGGCGGCTGGACCTGCGCGGAGGCTGCCACGCTTTGCTGCAGCACCAAGGCTGCTTCCCTCACCTGAGAGCTCACCCAGAGCTTGTCTGGACCCTGCACTGTCCTGTCCTCGGGGCTGCACCTCGTCCTGCACTGTGCTGCTGCTGCTGCACCTCGTCCTGCACTGGGTCATCCAAGCCTTGAGCACAGGTGCTGAAAGAAACCAAAGACCATCTCATCTCCAAAGTATTGGGCACATTTGCTCTATTTACTCACTCTCCTAAAACTGCCTTAAAAGGTGTTTAGCCAAATGTGGATCTTCCCAAGAGAAGAAAACCAGAGCTCAAACCCAGAAACTCACATTTTTGGGCTTTCAGGCTAGAAATACAGCATGTGGATTTATCTGCAAATAGTTTCAACTCTTGGAAGGGTGACTTGGTTGCACGGACATTTGTAGCATAACACATTGTTGGAGCTGTGTGTTCTGCCCCACCACGGCACAGTGTAAAACTCCGTGAGGGGATTGTGCCATGAGCGTTCCTGGATTCATCAAAGGACACAGCTCCGTATTGCTGCCAGGCTCTTGCAGGGTAAACCTTCTGACAGTGAAAGGAAAGAGGCATTCAGAGTAGGAAAAAAGATGAAGCCACTAAAATGCAAATTTTATTCACAGTTGGCATGTTTATAAATATATATATTACATTCTTACAATCTACAGTACATTCTAAATATAGAGGGATTCAATCTAAGTGTTTGTGGGAGGGCGGGCGTGTATTAAACTGAGCAACCTAGATTCAAGGATGGAAGACTTAACAAAAAGGGGGCAAGGACTTACTCCAGAAAATAAAGGAAAACTTGAAATATTTGTATATATAAAATCCATTACCTGGATTTTAGTTAGTGCTTTGGCACTTTATCACTGGCCATTGGAGACTGCTGTTGGACCTCACAGGAAATGTCATGGTTTGAGGGCTGGAGGGCACGTCAGGTTGGAAGGGTAATCACTGAAATCCTACCATATGTACATCCTTATCAGAAGAAAACAAAAGATTATCATCACCCCTGGGAGAAACCAATGTTATCTGCTGAGTCTGGCTGTGCAGGGTTCAATGTTGGATGTGCAGCTCTCCCCTGTGACCTCCCAGTGCCCTCTAAACGTGCTGGGCCAGGGGCTAAAGAGGGGGGAAGCACAAGAAACTGAACAACCCTACCTCCCCTAGGGGAGGGGATGCACAAAGAGGCAGCTGCTGGTGGTGTCCCGTTCAGCACAAGTGGCCCTGAGCCCAGGGACAGTGGCCAGCTTTGGGAAATGACAGCATGGACAGCCAGGACAGTGTGGTACCAGCAGGGCTGTGCTCGGCAGGAGCCAAGGAGGAGTGAGTGTGCACGGGAGGGGAGGGAAGGAACCACAGCTTCCAAGGCTGCCTGATCCTGGTGAGTGCCCTCAGGATACCAGATGGGGGTCCAGGGAAATGGCTGGGAATACAAATTCAAAACAGGACAGTCAAATAAAGTGGGCTTTTAAAAATAGCTCATTCTCTCAAACTTTCCAAAACAGACCTTCCTTAATACGAGTGATGTTCTGAGTATAGATTATATCCTCTCCTATTTTACAAATTAAGAAATACCGAAAATTGGCTGGCAAAGTTTATTACCTTGGCATCTACTTAAAAAGAGTTTCAGTTTGAACTGTATATGTGTATCCATTGTCAGTGCTTGGGAGGCAAACATGCTGGTTTGTAAACAGCCCAGTTATCCTCTATCCCCTCCAGATTCTTTGGAAACTCATGACTCCTCAGCTCTGGGAGCTGCTTCGTTCACACTGTTGGTTTTTGTCAGCTTTAAATTAATGTTCCTGGATGAATATTCTCTGCACGTGGCTCGAACGACATGCTCCCTTCATGGATCTATTTATTCTGAGACCAATCTTTTGCTTTTAACCAAAGCTTGCAATATTGAACAGTAGAGCTGTGTGAGCTTTGTAATGTCCAAACTGCACTGGAGTTTGTTATATTTATTGATTTCCTGGGAAAGCTCAGAGAATGAGACCGTATTATTTTTCTAAGTTCTTTTTTCATCTTACCGTGTATCAAAAAACCACACACATCTCTCACTTCCATCTCTGAGCACAGAGAAGACTTGAATTTTAAGAGCTGTCCAGGATCTCTGCTCTCCCAGCTGCTTTTGGGCGGCTTCTTGGGGCTCCACTGAGTTATTATCCACCAGCTGATTCTTGTTAGAATACAACATTTTGCCCCACTACCCAAAATTAAAGGCAGAAGGTGAATGAAAAACAAACAAACAAACAAACCGAACAAAAAAAGTCTTTCGTGTCTCATTACGCATTCTCGTGTAATCTCTCCATATAGTTTTTAAGTTCTTTGCACTCCCCCAGGTCCATATCCTGGCAGACCCATTTAATGTCATCCTCATTACTCATCAAGATTGAGTTGACAGTTGGACACCCATCATCAGAGGAGATGGTGGTGAAGGTGGTGAATTTAACCCGTTTCCTCTTAGAGGTAGGAGAGGTGGTTGGTTCACTTTTCTGTTCTTTCCCTTCAGTGAATGTGGACTCAGGAGACCTGAAAGATTGTCCATTGATATTTTTGGTGGCAGTTGTGCTGAGGAGGTATTTGCTCTCCTCATAGTCCACTCCTCTGTCGATGGCTGTGATACGTTCATCTTGTTGGGATGAGAAATTTATGTGATTCTCCAGGAGTTCTGTCCTGTTGCTCAGCCCAACCCAGTCATGAGAGTGGCTCATGCCCTCCTGCTCTTCGAAGGGAACTTGTTTGTTTCTGTACTTCAAAGCAAAGGTGACACAGTTGATGAGGAACACCAGGATCGCCAGGCAGAAGACCCCCAGCAGAGCATACATCCCGATCTCCAGGTCACTGAGGCCCCGGGGTGTTTGCACCAGGTCGTTCTCCTCCGAGTCTCCGTTGTCTCTTGGCAGATCCACCTGTGCAGGGAAGCTCGTGAAGTCTATGGGCAGGTTCTGGCTGTCATCATCCAGGAGGCTCTCTCTGTCTTCTTTCCTGCTCAGAATAGACCTGTGCGTGGTGGTGCCCCTGCCCTGCTCGTGGCCCATGGAGGAGCTGTAGTACTGCCCATCCCCTCTTTCCTGCCAGGTGTTTTTCTGGCGCCGGTCACTGGCGTGGTTTTCCAGGTGGACACCAACACCCCTGTGCTTGCTGTCACTGATGTTCGGGTTGGCATCACTCTGCCCAAACTTCACTTTAATGCTGCCACTCCCAACAGCCAGGATGCTCTTCCTTTTGGATTTCTGGCACGATTCACTGATCACCATCTCCACCTTCACCAGGGTCCCCTGGCCCTCGGTCTCAGCAGCAATCACAGGCCACCTGAATTTGGGGTCATGGTGGATGGAGACCACCTTCTCATCCAGCGAGGTGGCTGACAGGGAGAAGTCTTTGGAGTCATAAATATCCAGGGGCATGACAGATCCATCACTGAACTGGATCCAGCAGCTGATGGCTGCCTCCTGTAATACGTAAGACAAATATGCACACACTCAGAATGATCACTGAGGGAAATGTGCTCCATTCTGGTCTATTCCCTCCTCCTCACAAGATCCATGTACCATTAGTAATCAGAAAAGAAATAAATAGGAAGAGCAGTGAAATTAGTATCTTGCCAAGATGTGAAGAGAAATACTAGTCTAAAACACTCGTTGATAATAACATTTGTTTCCACAAAGGTGCTTAAAGGAGCTGTATCCCCTGGGCTCTGCAGAATCCACTTTAGCACCATAATTAATTGCATGTCAGGAAGCATTACCAGTGACTGAGATCATTTACTGTTGTATATTTAAATAAAAAACCCCAATGTTATTTCTAAACTACTTAAAAGTCAAAGTCTCCTCTTATTACACAAAACACACGTTGAAAGACAGCTAATATAGCAAACAGGCCCATACATGACTCCATACCATCACTCCTTGGTTTCTGTCTCTCAAATTAAATTAGCAGATTGTGTAAGCAGAGGAAACCCATCAGTTGCTTCTTTAGGAAATGGCCAGGGTAATTTTTACGCTTGTTAGCAATTAAAAGCAAGACAATAATAAAGTTTAATCTTGTGTCACAGCAATGCAGATTGTGTACTCCAGTGTGTGTGGAGGCTTTCTCTGAATGCAAATGAATCCGACCTGGGTACCAATTCTGGAACAAATGTGCCTAATGGTGCAGCCTTCCTGGGATCCTTGACTTCTGGCTTCTAACTTGAAACATTTTAAAGTATTTTTAAATTTCAGAAAACATGTCCTCACCCATTTCTGAAAATCAGGCTCTCTAAGGACTCTCAAATGGCTACTGAAAATTGTTGTGCTATCTGACAAAATCTTTGTATTCCTACATTGATCATTTGCAGACAAAATTCAGGTTGCTCTCCTGCAATCTCATTCCTGCTTCTGATGGTCTGACTCGCCCTGGTTTGGTGGGCATATCTGCACCTTAGTAGACACTGGAGAATCCCCACCAGACAGACTCCTGGCTCCATCAGTGGATTCTCTACTGTCTGAAATGGGCTTTTGGTCAGAGTTGGGATCACCTTACTCTGACAGTCTGCCAGACAGACAGACATCCAGCCAACAAATTAACTTGTGAAAACCATGAATATAAAAGTCCTGCTTCTTGAAATAAGCAGTTTTCCATACAGACAGTATTTACATTCTAACTCCACATATGTATAGAGAACAAATACATATGATTACCCTTTAAATTGTTCCTAGCACAAAGTCATTCACCTGCTCAGAGCATGGAGAATAAGCTTCCAGTCTTTTGGGATTGTATCGTGCATAATCTACTGGCCTGATTCCGAAATCCTCAGAGCCACGGAGCTCCCCCTGCTTCAGTGGGAGATTTGCCTCTGTCTCTATTTCAGGACAGAGCCCTAAGACTTTGCTGACACTGTCATAAATCCCGGCTTTGTGTTTATTAATCTTTGGATGTTTCTTGAAGGCTGCATAGAATTTGTGTCATCAGCTCTCATCCTCCCACTGTGTTGCTTAAAGCTGCATAATCATTTAATCATTTTGCATTGCTTTGCTTATAGGGACTGTGCTCTGAAAATCCTGTCCTGAGCAACAGAGGGACCCAGCTGCCTTCCAAACCAGAGTCAGCCCTTCCAGAGAGGAGGGCACACAACTCCCTCTCTGGTTTAGTGTGGATCCAGTGCTGCCCTGACTGCACCCCTGCATCCAGGGAAGGACCTGTCCAGACTCCATTTCTGGGAACTGAAATGCCAGAGCAGTGGGACTGACTGCCATCAACGCCTGCTCCTGGGCTGGACTCAGGGCACCCTGTGTAACTCCCCACGTCAGCAGTGGATTAGCTCACTGGCCTTCCCTCAACCTGCCTGGCATCGATTCCTGGGCTCCTGGAACACTATGGGAGCCTGATTTTTATCACCCCATAAAGACAGCAGCTCTGCATTATTTCTCATCCTGCATCCCAAGGATAAGACTCTGTGATGAATTAGAGCACCTCAACAGTTGGCCAGACTTCAAATGTGCATGCCATGATCATTTACCTTTAAAGCTCAGAACATGCTTAAGTGTTAAGAGCCCCGTGCATCCTTGATGAAAGTCCCAGACTGATGGATTTGGGTTGGAAAAGAAGTTTAAATTTCAAATGTATACAGAAGCACAAGGACAAATACCAAGCAGGGACTGATGAGGACATGGCAAAGTCCAAAAGCCCTTGGTAACTGTTGGTTCCTAATAAAGGAACTAAGAGTAATAAGGGGGAAAAAATGGTTTATGAAATCATGAATCAGGAAATGAGTCAGTGATGCTGATTCACATTCTAGTAATGAATCAGAATGAAAGGGATGTTCCCTGACTTCTTAAAGTGCTCACAGGAAGTAACTAAAAGAAGAAGAGTTGGGCACAACACAGATCACTTTCTCATGTAAAGATGGAATTAAAGGGTTGATTTGGATATCTGTGGTGAGAGGTTGAACATGGCAGGATGTCCTGGAATGTGGTAGGTGCTGGATGGGACAGAAAAGGGGGGTGTGGGTGTGTGCAAGGGGACTGCTGGTGCTCAATTGTGACACATCACTGAGTTGCCTGTGTTATTTATGGGATCAGCCATGACAGGAGGGGTGTTTGGTGCCTGGGGCTGTTTAAACACAGTGCCCTTTTTGTGAGATCTTTGTTTTTCTGTTTAGGGCCCTTGGTGGCCTTCGGGGAAGTCCCATAAGCAGAAGTTTCATTAGCACACTATTAGTAAAAATCTGCTTGGTTGCAGCAGCTGGAAATGTCAGCTGCAATGACTCAGAGCAGGGTCCTTCCCACAGCCCAGCACCAGTACCTGCTTTGGGGACTGGAGCAGCTCTTGTGCTACAGCTGTAGCAAAGATGGCCCTGTTGCTTCCCGGGCTGAGCTGCAGAGAGAGGGACAGTCCTGTCACCAGCTGCACTCCCAGGTCAGTTATTGTCACCTTTTCGTCCAGGACTGTCACTGTCTTCTCAGCCAAGATGGCATCTGAAAGCGGGGACAGTATCTGAGAAGAAAAACTGAAGTTAGCAACAGCCATTCTGTACATAAAATACCACACAGAACTGTGCTGACAAGGGATGTTTATGGTCATGGGAAGAATTTCACACAGCAGACACTATTAAAATATGATTAAAAAGGGCTACTCATATTCTGTAACTCTTCTGCAATCATAGGGGCCTTGTAACACCTTTCACCTATGCAACTGTAATCAGATGTGCCACTCACCTCTGCAATGTGCCAACTACATCTGCTTCAGGTGTAGTAACAAGCTGTAAATGTAATCTTCATGTGAAATTTAAGTATTTTATTAATCCTCATGTTTTGAGGTACCATAAATAAAATGCAGTCTGTAAATTTATCTGAAGTCCATTGAATAAACTCTATTTATTTCTATCCTATGGAAAGAAAGGGTAATGTATTGCTACAATAACCTCTCATGGTACTGAATACAAAATTGACAGAGAAAATTTGTTTTGGTTAAGAAAATACACACAGAGGTCAGTGCAGTGATACATGACATCCAAAGACGCTCATTAGCAAGCGAGTTGAATTTAATGATCCATACAGGGTACAGAGCATTTTTAAAGCAGCTTATAAGAGGTGTTCTTTAAAGACAACTTGCTCTCAGCTTTTTACCCTTGGATTTTTCTTTGCACAGTTTTGTGTGCACTGGTTGGAGCATTGTAAGTTCCAGAGCTTTAGAAAGGCATTCAGAAAATCTTTACAGATTTTGCAGGAAGAATCCAATTTCTGCAGCCTTGACAACCTCGGTATCGACAGGTGTGCTGGTTGTTTCTGCTTTGACACTTTGGGATGATAAGCATGTTTGGAGAGAGAGATTTTTTTCCCTGTTCTAATGTTTGTTAACATGTTTTCTACTTCAGTATCACTGAAATAATCTCTCTCTCCCCATCTCCTTTTCCTTTTCTTTTAATTAATATTATATTCCAGTCTCACTTCCTTAACCAGCTCTAGTTAATTTTCACTTTACCCTTTGCTCTGTCAGTGTAGGCTGGGAGAAGACTGAGCTGTTCCACCAGCTGCATGCCTTGTGATAACCCTTATCCTGGCTCCAGCTTCAAAAGCAGCCTTAGACAAAAATAATCAGAAAAAGCCTCCCAATATACAGGTTGGATAAAATTAAATAAAACTGTGATCTACTATACTTTGGGGCACAAGACAAGGAGAGAAAACTATCTCCTCCATGACTTCTAGCTCTTGCTGCAATTCTTTTGCACTCAAAAATCGTTGGCTCCAGGTTTTGTTGTTAATGCTGGATCACCCCATGCCCAGGGAGGAACAGAACACATCAGTGATTTCCTTACCTGAATCGTGGTCATTCCAAGCTCCAGCCCAACCAGAACCTGCCCGTCCTGCAGCCTGGCGATCCTCGGCTCCTCCACCTGCATGAAGTCCCTGACGAGGTCGGTGATGTCCAGCTGCCAGTCGGAGCCCAGCAGGAAGCTCAGCGGGGCCCCAGGCTCCGGGGCCTCAGCCACGAACTGCGTGAGCACCCTGACCATGGCGTGCTGGTACTGCAGGGTGCAGCCCCTGCCCCTGCGCTCATCCTCATCCTCGTCGTCGCTGTCCCTGGCCGGCCTGCCGGGACAACAGCAGGGAGAAGTGAAACTGTGTTGGGAGAGCCTGGAACAGGAGAGCTGCTGCTGACCTAAGTCTGCAGCCTGGCTGTGGGACCAAGCTGCTTCCTTCAGGTTCTCCCACTTTTATCCTGTTTCCCTTGTTCGTAACTCCAGGACAGCACTTGAGATCACCAACTGGCCTCCCAGCTTTGCTACCACACTGTCCCCCCCAAATACCTTCCATTATTTTCCATGTCAAGTCCTTGCTTTCCGGACATTCACACTTCTTTTCTTTCTGGATCTTCCCATAAACATCTTTGTGTTGCCATGGAAATCTCCTCTGCACCTACACACACATCCCTCTCTGTACAGTACAATTTGAAATCACATCTCCACCAAAATGTCTTTGCTCTGGTACTAACAGAAACCTGTCACAAATGTCTTCATTTGCAGGTGGGAATACCAAGTACCTACTCTATCAATTCGTTTCTCTTGTTCTTAATAACACTGACAACAGATGCAGACAGTTCTGACCTGCTTCATCCATCCTCTGTTCTGTGGGCACTGGCAGAGTCTGAAAGCTCTGTCCTGACTCTGGGACTCTGATCACTGCCATGGGACCCTACAGGGATCTGAAACAGGTATGTGCTAATTGTGACCACTGACAATGGATCCATGAACTGCCAGGACCTGTGAACAGGCTGGAGACTGACCAGCCTTGCCAGAGCTGGTTCCTGCTGATGTCTCCTTGCTGCCTCGTGCCTGATCCTGCCTAACTTGACCAATTGGCTCTTCCCATCTTAGTCCTTAGTGCTACAAAAGGAAATTGATTTCCAATATAGGTTCGTGCAGCCTGCAGTTTCCATTTCCCTTAGAAGTCCAGTGCAGGAGCCTACTGAATAAATGTCTGGTGACCTTCAAATTTACAGCAGAATTGCATTAAGGCCAAATGAGCATGTTCAGATCCACTGGCCCTGACAGGTCCCTGGCAAGTGCACAGCCCAGAATGAACATCCTCTAATGAAACCTACCTCTTATTAGAGATGATGGGGACTCTCCACCCCTTGATCTGATTTAGTTCTGTGTCAGAGACCTCTATCTGCAGCGGGAGACGAGGAATCCAGACTGTCATTTCTAAAGGGGCACTCAGATGCTGGTAAGTAAAATTAACTATGACATTCACTTTGCCTTTCATTTCCTTCCCATTGACAAAGACATAGTCACATCTGTCAGAAACCTGGAAATAAAAAGGAGAAGGAAAAAAAATTAATGAGTCTCTTCATGAATTATAAAGTTCACTACATGCTGGGTAAGTGAGTAGGAGGAAGAGAAAGGATCTAGGTTTAAACTAGCTCCAGGTTCAGAGGACAACTAGGACTAACGAGAAAGGTGCCTGGTGTGCCCTTCATAGCCTGTATAATTCAGCATCGTTTTAACAGGCTGGCTTTTCCTGCTATAAACAGTTCTAGTATAATTTAAGATAAGAGAACAGCTTTTTTTTTTTGTCCTTAATTCCCACTCCAACCGTAGGACAGATCTAGTAAAATGGCAGGGACAGAAGATTCCTCTCCTCTCCCCAAAGCTCAGCCAGACTTCCCAGTCCTCCTGCTCTCCTGTGTGCAGCCCAAGGAGCCCCACTCACCTGGAGCAGGAAGAGGTAACTGAACTGAGAAGGGGCTGACCTTTCTAATCAACCCCAGAATGGGACAGAGTTCTTCACGAGTCCTGCCACAGGTACCGGGGAATAGAAGGTCACAACCAAAAGGAATCCCAGGGAAGAGCTCACTGATGCCCAGGGCTGTCCACTGGGCCCAAACAGCTTCCTCCCTGCTGCCAGCCTGGCAGAGGCCTTACACAACTCTGGAGCAGAGCTCAAGCCAGTCCTGATGTCACTTTATTTATTACCTGCAGCTCTGGACATCAATATTGCAGAGAGTTAGTAAATCTCACTCGAGCAATTTAACAGTTACTGCAAGGATCTAGGTGAGCTGACAGGACCTGTTCATTACAGTTAGTTAAAATATATGAGTAAATGTGCACGTCAAATAATTTATTAACTACCACTTTACCGTGCTGATGATCTGAAGGAATGATCTATTAGAACCCTGAACTCTTTTCACAATCCATTACCAGCCAGCCCTTCTATTCCATTCCATCAATGTGTTTAATATTTCTCACTCTGGAATGTATAGTCTCATCCTTATCTGAATTTAATGCCATTTTCTACTTTTCTGTTTAAATGCTAAATGAATTTAAATCATATTTAAATATCACCAGCTTTTGTAGGATAATTTGCATTCCTGATATTATTATCTTTAAACAACAACACCCCCCTCCCAGACAGATCCACAGTGAATGCATTTCCATCCTGGCTTGTCTGAGCCTAGGTAACGCACCAAGAAAAGGTTATCATGGCTTTTGCAATGTCTCCTTCCCAAGCAAAGTCTGCTTTAAGGTCAAACTCCTGTAGTTGCTGTCGGTTTCAGCAGGAAAGTAAGGAGTTTGTTTAGAAGCAGAGTTATGGGTTTGGGGATTGTCTCGTGTAAGCCTGTTTTACATCAGCTCCTAACAGCTCCTGTCAGGATCCAATCTCAGTGTGTTGCACAGCAGGAAAACCCAGCTGCTGTCAAAAACCCCTCAAAACATGAGGGGAGGAGCTCAGAGCAGGCAACTGAGCACAGACACGTCCCAGGCTGGCTGGGGCCTCGGGCACTGATGTTACATCCACTCCCCACAGTGCTGATCCCAACTGGCCTGGGACTTGGCAAAACTCCAGAGAAGCTCGATGTGAGCCTGCAGGAATGGCTGCAGGGGAGGCTGGAAGCACAAGCACATCCCCTTGGGGGAGCAGCATGTCTGGGCCGCAGCACCAGAGCACACATTCCTGTTTCTTGCAGGAGCCACACTACTGTGAGTGGGATATTTTCAGGGCAAGAACTGCACCGTGCTTCCCTCCTGCAATGTGTGATAGCCTGTCCGACAGGCAGGAGGGGAGAAGACCTTCAGGCAGTGCCTGGCACATCTGCTCCTTCTCCCACCTTGCTTCTCGCTAAATGGAAATCGTCTGCTGCTTGCTGGCACGGTGCTTATCCCTGTTGCCTTTTTGTATTTTAAGTGCTGTTCTCACACCAGACAAGTCTCTTATGTGCTAATGAGCTCTGTCTGCTGCTTTGTGCCTTCCCCACTTCCCCTGAGACACCAGTGGGGAGAGAAACTGGGCAGAGACTCAAAGTGCTGATTTCCACCAGCGAGGCAATAGATAAAGCTGGAGACAGAGTGGCCCCGAGGTCACACCAGCCCGGGGGCTGATGGCCCTGGGCTCCTGCACTCGCCCTTGCGCTCTGCAGGCTGGACCAGGGGCACAAAGGAATGCTCTGAACACCAGGATTTTCCTGGGTAGCACCTGGGTAAGAGCTTGCCACCTCTGCTTCCAGTTACCAACACCTCACGTTGGTCAATCTTAGCTAATTAACACATTAGGCCATTAAACGTCATAAACCTAGGACTGAAGTCTTAAGGCACTTAGGGACTGAAACACTTCCCAGTGACTGAGGGCAGCAGGTAAGCTTTTGTGCCTGGCAGCACAGAAATCAGAGCTGAGCTTCCAAACCACCGTGTGGAGCCGCTGGGCCTTGCAGGTCCCTTTCGTGTCCCCTGCATGTCCCTTCCATGTCCCTTCCACGTCCCCTGCATATCCCCAGCATGTCCCTTCCATGTCCCTTCCACGTCCCCTGCATATCCCCAGCATGTCCCTTCCATGTCCCTTCCATGTCCCCTGCCTGTCCCCGTGTATCCCCTGCGTGTTCCCTGCTCTGCACTCGGCCAGGGCTGCTGGCAGGGCACCTGCCAAACCTCTCCTGGCCTGGGTAAGGCTCTGCTGTCTGAACAGTCACTTTTGAAGCACACACACACAGTGCAGGTGGGATTTTGCTGCTGTTTTTATTATCTGTGAGCATGTAAAGAGCAGCCCAGCACACAGAACTCAACACACACTCTCCCAGGCACAGAGATAACAGCTGAATTATGCTAGTTAGAGATGGGAATCAGACTCTCAGATTTGGAATCCATTAATACTCAAGCAATAACAAGACAAAGAAAATTTGGCAGGCAAACAGACCTCAATTCCAACTTTATCAGGGTTTACTGCACAACCAGAGTTAAAAAAGAATCCATCCCTAAAAGACTACTACATGAATGATTAAATAAATACATGACCTTATGCCTTCAAGATTATGATTTATAAAACAAACTGACGGTCAGGAAAAAAATGGCTATGCTTGGGATACCCGCCTGTGCCTGTTTCCCTGGCTGTAAGTGAAGTCGGCAACAACTATGAGCTCATTCAGTTCCCAGCCAGCCCTTCACTGTTGGGATGAATAAGCATCACTGTTCTGCTGCAGTTTGCATGCAGTCCTAACAGAGCAACATCAAAACATGGGGCAAAGTACAGTACATTTTCATAAATCAGGCCAGCACATTCAGAAACAGGTCATCAATAGACAGGCAGATTAGCCATGCCCGTGTTCCTGCAGACACATCCGAACCATTCATCTTCCAGCACAGAGAAGGGATAAAAAGATGGGGGGGGGGGGGAGAAGAAAAATCGAGCTTCTCTGTCTCTTCTGAGATTGTGTTTTCCAAGCTGTTTATTGGGAAAGAGGGAGTATCTTGTGCAGCGAGTTTGCTGGGCCTCAGCTGAGCCTCTGCAGGACAAACATGCACGGGAGGAAGGGCTGTCCCAGGCAGTGGCAGCTGGCACTCTGGGGACTGTCCCCACAGCTGGCACGGGCCCTGGGGCCTCTCTCATGGCTTCTCCCAGTGATGCTGATGGGAAGAGCCCAGGGAGGCTTCGCCTACCACAGCCCCTTCTGAGCCTGCATTTCCCTTCCCAGCCTGCAAAGGATTCCAGCTCCTCAGCCAGGCAGGCAGCTCCTTTCCTTCAGCATTAATTCATATAAAGGGGCTTGGAGTGCCGCCAGCCCCTGCCCAGCACGCTGGCCTCACCACGGCTGTGCTTGCAGAGCATCCAAGCAGCGCACAAAGGCACCAGGGAGCCCTGCACATGCCCTGGGAGTGCCCGGCAGAGTGGGGCTGCAGCAGCCTGGGCACACAACAGAGATCCCAGCCAGCCAGCAAACACTGTCTGAAACGCAACAGCAGCTACAAAGGGACTGGAGCAAGGTGGGTGATTTGTGGGGAAAACCAATCTGTTTGCTTTCCAAAATCCAGGGACTCCCTCCCATCTCTCATTTCCCCCTCCTGCTTTTGAGTTTTGGTATCTCAGGGACGGCAACTCCAGTTTTCAGTAAAGGTGAGAACGGCTCAAGAGAGAAAGAGTAGATTTTCTTTTACTGCTAATGTACTGCTGGAATACATCTCTGTGTTGTGGCCACCGTGATTCAAGGACATTATAATGCCATTAAACCCTTCTGGTGCTGTGCTCCCTTGCTAAAGCTTTTCTAGGCTTTGTGTCACTGGAGCTTTTCACACAACTACACTGAGCTGACTTCCATTAATTAAGCGAGGCTGTACTTAGCGTTCACAAGATGCTCCAGAAATTCTCTCGGTACAGGGCTTTTATCTCTTGAGGGACTGAGGTTTGAATGGCCTTTTTCGGGCATGAACTTGGTAGGTTATAAAAGTGCTTTGGGTTTCTTTTGGCTCCTGCAGGTCCCCCTCTTTTTCTGACATCAGTGAACAGCTAAGACAGCTGCCTCTGAGTCACACACACACATCTAATCACTGAGTGCCAGGCACCGAGGGCAGAGGTCCGTCCCACACTGCCAGCACAGCACAGAGGCAGGAATTACATTTCCAAGTGCCCCACGCCCATACCAAACACGCAGCTTCTGGCAAGCTGGATGTGGAGTTCAATCATCAGTGCTACAAAAAAAATGTGCAGAGTGGAGCATTTCAGATGTGCTCAGCACTGAATTCAAACCCCCAGTCCCATTGTCAGCAAAGGGAAGAGAGCGAAGTCACTGCTGCTTCCTCCTGCAGCTCCTCGTGCAAATCTGCAGCGCCCGGCCCCACGTGCAGCTCTGTACTTTGGGTGCCCCCAAACCGAGCCCAAAGCTCAGCTGGCAGCCCTGCAGCTGTGCAGAGGATGCTGCTGTGCCACTCCAACACAGAGCCCTTCCCTGGCAAACACAAGGAGGGCATTGCTGGTCCAAGGCACTTCTTTTTTACATTACCTCTAAAAGGCTGATTGTGCTGTTTGAACAGGGGTCATCTCTGTCCTCTAAAACTCCCCACCTTCTGTACACTCTTGGGGTAGGATCACAAACCAGAGGAATTAGCTTTTAGTAATTTCTCTTATTTTATTTCACTGTTTGCTACATTATCTGTGGAAGAACACACTAAACTCTTGGAAGCAGGACTTCAGCCAGCCCAGGGAGAACGTGGCAAGAAGCAATAAGGCCCCTCACAAATCCCACACGGTCCCTGTCACACCGACCTCCTGCATCCATGTCTCCAGTGAACATTGTTCCCATCCCTTTCCTAAAAGGATTTTACTGCTTTTCCCACTGCCCTGGTGTGCAGGCTGTCTGTGGGAGATCTGAATTTGTGGCTGACTATTCCTCTGGTCCCATAAATCCTGCGTTAGCTTTGCGCTGAAGAGAATCCAAAGACACAGTGGGAGGGAGGGAAGGGGAATGTACATCATAACTCCCAGAAGAGGTACCCAGCATTTCACTGTCAGCTCTCAGGAATAACTGTAGCAGTCTTTCCCCACCTCATTATCATTATTAAATTCCCATGGGATAACAGTAAAGCCCTCACAGGAGACTGCTTTTCTGCTGCAGTAATTCTGCTGGAACTCCTACAAAGTCCCAGCTAATAAGTCTTTGAAAATAAGATGTACCTTGAGCAGTTTAGGTCTCTACATTTCAAGGGTGGCCAGTTAGGAAGGTAAGCCTCTGATATTTCCACATAAAAATCTGTATTTGGGAATCACTCTGCCCCCATCCATGTTGCTGTAAATGATCCTTCCCCCACACCAGCACTCTCTGTATGTAACATACACTTCAAACACAGCCCTGCCACCTTGGCAAGCTCATGGGATCTCTCCTGATTTAGCACCGCACACATTTTCCTTGGTCTACCAGCATAAATGGGGATATTTAGTAACGTAAGTTATGATAATGAGCCCTGCCTAAATCACTGCTGTCAGAAAAAGAATGGGGGAGTCTCTTCTAACCATTAAAAATGAATGAGGAGAGAAATAAATAAGCAAAAGCAGCTCATTTGAGCTATAAAAGACTTGAGAACACAAGCTGTGTACCAAGGTACAAAAGGATGAGGCCATTATTAGCTCTATAAGTCACTTATAAATGACTCGGGGGAGGCGGAGTCACCTTTAATCACCCGCGCTTAACCCGAGGTGCGAGATCGTTCTGAGATAGCTGAACCCAGCCTGAAATGATGCGAGGCACAGATAAATAACTCTGATGAGGCTGCAGCACAGGGGTGGATCAGCCCTAAGCCCACTGTAGGTCTCGAGAAGGGCCCTGTCCCAGTCTGGGGTTCCTGAGGAGTGTGAGGATCAGGAATCACCAGATCGATGGCAGCAGCAGATCTGTAAAACCACCCCGGATGCTGCTGGAATCAGGAGCAACCACTGAACAGCTGCTCTGGAGGCATAATTACAGCACCTCCTGTGCTGCAGAGAAAGATCTTCATTTTCTTCCCCAGAAAGAAGCAGTAAATGCAAATGGCACCGCACCAGGTTTAGGGATGCTCCTCCTGCTCCTCGGCTGCTCAGGGACTCTGCAGGTTCAGCATCCCAGGCTGGGCTGCTCCACAGCTGCTGAGAGAAGGATGACCTGGCCTGAGCCCTGGTGACTGGATTCCAGACAGACTTCAAACCCAGCCTCACCTGGATCAAAGCTTTCCCCATTTGGGGAGATTTACACTGAATAAGGTCTTCTTAATTTTAAATATTTTGAATTTTAACTGTGAGGGTTGAAGTACCTGCTGAAATCTGAAAATACCCTTTCAAAGGTGATAAATATTAGAACAAGAGGGAATGGTTTTAAACTGCAAGAGGGCATGATTAAATTAGATATTAGGAAGAAATTCTTTACTCTGAGGGTGGGCAGGCCCTGGCACAGGGTGCCCAGAGCAGCTGGGGCTGCCCCTGGATCCCTGGAGTGTCCAAGGCCAGGCTGGACATTGGGGCTGGGAGCAACCGGGGACAGTGGAAAGTTGAACCTTGATGATGTGCCTCCCAGCCCAACCCATTCTCTGATCCTATGACATGATGAGCTGTCTCCTCAAGACTTCCCAGCTCGTCATCCTTTCCAGCTGCTTCTCTGCTCTGTGCAGAAGGACCTTGCCTTTTTTAGAGGAGGGTCAAGTGACACATCTGGACTCTGCAGGTTCAGAAAAACCAGAGGGTGCTCTGAATTTGGAAAGTCCACACCTTCAAAGTGTCAGCACCTTTCTGCAGTGGTTTTCCTATCGCAGCATGACACCAAACAATACTGCACCCACGGCTGTATCTGCTTTTCCTACCCAGAGACAAACATCTCCCTTCGTTTTTAAGGGTCTTGTTTCCTGCCAGGCTTTCCACAGTGTCCTGATGGAAGCCCACCTAACGCTGCTACAAACAGATACCAGCAGAGACCTGTGCACATGAAAAATGTTTTCTACTGCACTAATCCACCTGAAGCATCTCGCAGAGCATATTGATTAAGAGAGCTCTGATAGCAATTAATTTCTAAGAAATATTTTAGTTTGTTCTGCAGCTTTGTGGCAAACATCAATGTGTTATCCTCAGCCAAATACACCCGAGTGAAATACGCAATGGGGCATTTTAAAAGGCCTTACAATTCTGGGCAAACATCCAATTGTAGCTGCAAGTGTAATAGTTCCTTTGTGATCCGACACAACGCCCGCAGCGTGTTGGTGTTACCAACTGAAAAATCCCCTCATTAACAGCCTCTCCTCAGGAATCACCTTTTGCTTTGTAAAATCAAGACCTGGTGGATAAAACTTCAGTGGGTTTTTCCCTTCTGTTTCTTTTGCCCCCCTTTCCACTACTACAAACAGTCAATTTCTCGCTGTGCCGTGGATTTGCACAGATTTTATACATTTTTCGGGGTTGCAGTGAGAGAAGAGCAGCTCCTGCCCAGCCCTTTGTGAACACATCATTAATCTCTGTACACTCTGTCCTCACCTGTGATTTATTTCTGTCCGTGGGCTGCCTTTAAAGAGCTTGTCCCCACTGACCACTGAGCTCAGGCCAGCCAGGGGCCACCTGATGTGCTGAGTGTCCCCTCTGCCATGGGACTGGCAGTCGAGCTGCCTGGAGGATGAATGCTGCATTTCAGCAGGGCTTTCAAGACACCTACATTTACTTTCATTTTTGGGTCACGAAATTCAGTTTCATTTCAATTTCAAATGATTAAAATTATGTAAAAATACATAACATCAAGGGAAAAGTTATTTTAAAATGAAAAAATCAAAACATTTCATTTTGGAAATGTCACAACAAGTTGTTTCCTTGACACAACAGGAACCTGGTAGCATCCTTTTCTTCTTTTGTTTTCTGTCAGAAATGAAATTCCAGGGAAATTAGCATCATTTCATGAAGCTGCTTTACAGGACTACAAATTCTGGCTGAATAAACTCTGCCAAATTTTCCCCAATAAGGCTTAATCAACTGGGGCCACAAATCAAAACAAAATCATCACGATGAAACTCTGTTCAATTAAAATCCAATCACACAGAATCCGTGGTACCTTTGGCACAATGAACAGTGCTACTCCCACGTGCAGGAGGGGAAGTAAAGGCACAGAACAACCTTTCCAAAAGCCCAGGATTGATTCCCAGCTCCCTCACACACTTACTAGATGGCTGTGTGTAATTTATTGAGATCAATACTCCCAAGGATACTGAAGTGTTAACTCCCACTGAACTCCAGGGGAGTTTGGTGGTTAAACCTCCCTAAGAATCCGGCCTTTAATCTCCCTTTGATGTATTTGTAAAACAAGGATCCTATCCCCCTTGCTTCACAGGGATTTTGCAAAGCCTAATCTGTAAGAAACAAGGAAGAGCTCAGGTGCTGGAGTTACACAACTGCACCTTGCTGTTGATTACCATTTATGTGCAGCTCTTCGGGCCAGCCCTTCCCCTCCTCACCTGCAGCAGCCGCTCCTGGCCCCGCCGAGGGCAGGGGCAGCTCTGGGGTGCAGCTCTGGGGTGCAGCTCTGTCCCTGCCAAGCAGGGCACACACAGAGAATTCAAACGGCCTCATTCACTGCTGCTGCTCCCCGCTCCTCTGCAGCCAGAGCCATCCCTCATTTGCCCTTGGCTGGGCTGCAATTCCTGCTTTCCAGCTGGAAAAGGAGGTGGCGACTTCCTGCCCACCTGCTGCTCGGGATGCTCAGCGAGCGGCGATGCTGCCAGCACGGGATGAGCACAGCACCGAGACGGCTCCGTGTCCGATCCTGTAAATCAGCGGGACGGGGCTGGCAGCAGAGCCTCAGACAGGCAGGCACTGTCTCATGAGCTGCCAGAAAGCTGCTGGACTCAGCCCACCTCGTGCGGGAGATTTTAGGAGCCACAATTGTTTGTAATCAATGTGAGAACGCTTTCTTGCTCCTGTTAAGTTACATCTTCCTCTTTCTCTCTCGATCTGGAAACCACGAGCACTCTGTGTCACTCACTGCAGCCATCCGAGTGAAGCAGGAGAAGAACGAGAAACACAGCCAGCACCCCAAGCTTTTCCTCACTAAACTGAGAATGGCATTACTGCCCTCCCTCCAGGAAAGCCTAAAGAGGAGCAATGACAACAGAACAACTTTGCTTCGCACTCGTGAAAAGGAGGCTGCTCACTTGTCTCTGGGTAATGAGTACCTGATGGCCAAGGGAAGCAGAGCTGATGAACAATGTGACAAATCCTACGGACTAAACCAGGCTGCAAAGGGGACAGTCAGACTTCCAGATCCATCAGGTCCAGTCAGTGAAGCACCAATGGGGAGAGGAGCGTAATTAAGACACACAGAGAGCTTGGAATAGCCGTCTCTAGGGGCTGTCATCCCGTGTGTGAGACCCCTGCCCTGGGGAGCAGCCGGGAGCAAAATGCCTGCAATACCCGTCTGACCAAAGGAAAGTGTTTCCTGCAATTCCTGTGCTCTCCCAGGGCAGCTGAAGGACCTTAGGAATTGCTGAATCTGCCCAAAAGCAGAGCAGTCCCAGTGCTGCCTGGCTGTCCCAGCAGGCTGGGGCTGGAGCGCTCCCACAGCACACGGGCACCGGGAGTTCAGACCCAGACTGTGGCCAAATCCCACGCCTAAAGCTTCACAGGACATCTGTGACCCAGCCAAGAACTGAAACCCCAAATCCCAGGGCTCTCCTCCCAACAGGGCCCTGTTATTCCAGGCCAGGGCAGACCCTGCTCTAACAGAATCACAGAGTATCCTGGACTGGAAGGCACCCACAGGGATCACCAAGCACAGCTCCTGGCCTTGCACAGGACAGCCCCAAGAAGCCCAGAGAAGGGTTCCCCTGGCCCCACCACCTGTGGGAGCACCAGGCTTTGCTGCTGCCACTCTCGTGGGACTTTTTCTCTCTCTGCAGTGCACACGGGCAGGTGTGAGCCGGGGGCTGCTGCCTGCCTCCCTGCTGGCTTTGCACAGCACAACACTCCCCTGGCTCTGTGCAGTTCCTCTTTTGGCACTGCCATCACACATAAACACAATTACGTTAACAAGCCTCTCTTTGTAAAGCACTCCTGTCTTTCTCTTCGTTGCCCTGAGCCTTGCTTCCAGTCACTCCTCATCCATCCTGACCAGGTCATTTCGGATGTATTGTGCAAGTGCAGAGGAGAGCTCTGCCTCACCACTGAATTCAAATGCCTTTTACACAGACGCTGCTTCCAAGGGTGTGGGTGGGACGGAGTGAGGCCACCACCATGTGCTGAGCACTGTGGACTGAAGCTCCTCTGCACATCCCCATGGACTGCAGCTCCTCCACACACCCTGGCTTCATTTCCAGTGAAATTTATTTTTTCTCTGTTAGAAAAAAATAAGATCCTCCTTTAAAGGGTTTTCATAGCTTTATGGAAAATTGCTTAAAACCAAATAAAATGTAAAAATTCTTTTGTATCAACTGATGAAAAAAGAAATGACCATCCTTATTGTAGTTTTAAGCATGACCGCTATGAAATTTGCTGTGGGTTTGGTCCAACAAACCAACAGCTGTTGGTTTTCTTTGTAAAGAAAAAAATAGAGGAACTAGTTTAAAATGCTTTTTCTCTAAGGCCGTAAGAGAAATGTAAATTCTTTCAGACCATTCTGGACTTCTGAATTAGTTAGAAAAAAGCACTGGGCTGATACATTCTCTGCCTCCTTGGATTCACTCATCTTTCATCTCCATCACTGCATTGCAGACTAGCAGCATCGCTATTGTTCTGACAACATTCTCATTTTTCCAGCTTCCAAGAAGTCTCTAGACAGGGGTTGTCAGTTCTAATTATCCAGCTCGTGCTGCAGCAACAGGTGGTTACCAAGGTCTCGGGAACCCCACTTTCACCTTTTGCAAAGGGATGACAAAGCCTGGCCCTGGTCCTGACACAGCTGCACATGAGGGCAGGCAGGAGCAGGGGAAGGCAGGCACGTGGAACAGGAGGAGCTGGTGATGGTGGCTCCTCTGCCAAACCTTCCCAAGCACACCTGCAAGGGGCACCTGGGCTGGCTGTGGGCACATGGATCCTCGAACTGAGAGATCTGTGGAGATTTACAACACCCAGAGCCAGCTGAGCACTAAAAGCTCGGAGTTCCAGAGGAGTGGAGCTGTGCCCACACAATTCAGCTCCACATCTCCCTCCAGACACCACAGCAGTGTGCAGACCCACCAGCCTGGGCATCTCTGTGCCACGGGCCGTGGCAGGACACACACACACCACAGGCAGCTGACGGCTCAGCCCTGCACCAGCAAACGGGATTGGGTGCTCAAGGATCCAGTCTTGAGGAGAGCCAAATTCCATCCATCAAGGTGACTGCCCTTTGGTAAGCTCTGAGCCTACCCCAAACAGCCACACTTCTTCCCTCCCACAGGGAAAGTCCTGTGTTTCTAAGCTCTGCCCAAACAGTAATGGGCTATACATAAACTTTAATTAGGGACACCAGTGAGGACTGATCTGACCCAAGCCAAGCACGAGACCAGACCTCCACAGACTTAAAGGAGATGAGAGATTCGCAAGAGAAGTGATTGAAAAGACCCTGCAGGGAGAGGAGAATGCCAGGATAAAAGGAGTGGAGTTTGAACTCCTCAGTGCACTCAGACTGCAGTGTCCCACAAGCCCAGATCTGCAGGTACCAACTTGAGCTGAGCCATTTCTCAGCTGGTACTGAACAGAACAAGGACCAAAAGCTGCTGAAATCACTTGTGTAACTCAGACACCGCCCCAGCAAGGGCACTGCATTTCAGTCACTTCAACACAGCGAAAAGGAGATGAAATATGGCTAGCAATGGCAGACTTTAGAGCTACAAGGACAAAGAGATTTCCATCTTGGTAACAGGAGGACTTCAAAGAGTTTTAAGGATCCAGTCCTCTTTCTGCTAGAGAGTTTGCCTAGGCAAAGTCTAGTTCTACTCCTCTGGCAAGTACTCAGATCTCCAACATCACAACTTAGGGGGAAAAAAAAGGAAAGATCTGTTGCAATATACATGTACTCATGCATGCACAGCAGGCTCTGGAAAGTTGGCCAACACTTTGAAGTGACTGGGGAAAAATAATGCAAGAGCAAAGCATGAAAAATTTCTGAAAGAGACCTGTGCCTTTTTAAGCCAAGAACCACTTGCAGAGAAGCATATCTGAGCAGGACTGTGCTCCAACAGCAGAGCAGCAGCCACAATACACAAGTGCCAGATGAAAGCTGGCATCAGCCAACATGGACAGGCTGGAGAGCCAGAGAATGTTTTCCAAGCCACACTTGCTGTAAAAGTGACTCCAGAGTTTGCATTGGAATGGGAGAATCCTTCCCCTCTGGAGCTGTGGGCAGGGACGCCGAGCAGGGAGGGGATTTCTGTCCTCTCCTGCCCCACCAACACAACCCTCCCATCCTCAGCTGCCTCAGTTTGGGGTTTCCATGAGAACAGGGCACGGCTGTGGCACTGTTAAGGTGTGACACAGTGTCCCAGTGGCCCTGGCTCTGTGAGTGGCACCGGGCTGGGGCTCAGTGCCTGCCACACCTGTGCCCAACAAACCCCTCTGGGCACCTTGGCTTCCCTGGGAAGCAGCTCTGCATCCACCAGGCTGAGAGGGAGCTCTCATCATCATCCCACACTCCTCCCACCCTCTGCAAACCCCACTGCTTACTTTTCATTTCACAGCCCTAAACAAGCCCCTTGTGAGGTGCTGAGCTGAACCCAGGCTCCTCCAGCATCTCTCCAGGGACAGAAGTAATCCAAAACCACTTGCTCCCCGCTGTGAACAGAGGTCATTATTTTGACAAATTAGTTAAATCTCTCTCAGTCAGCAACGAGGACCGTGAATTATTCAACATGCATCTGTCTTTTTGCCTTACAAAAATGGCCTGTGAAGCAATAAGTGTATTTCACTTGAACCACTTCTGAAAGATGTAAGACAGTCTGGGTTCACTCCAATGCCCCTTGAAGTCAATGGGAGCCTTTCATTTAATTTTCATTTAATTAATTTCATTAAAGTTGCAGATGATGCCAAGCTGGGAGGGGTTAGAAGTTCTCTGGAGAACGAGCTTAGAATTTAAAATGAATTTTGTAGTGTAGAAAATCATTTGAAATAAATAGATGAGACTGAAGAAAGGTAAGGGCAAAGTATAAAGTTGGATAAAACCAATTAAGTGCAGGATGGGGAAGGATTGGCCTGGTGACATCAGTGAAGAAAAGGATTTGAACTAGAAAGGATCTGACTAGAAACTCTCCAGCTCTAGGGATCACTGAGCACTGGAAGATGATAATTAACAACTGCAGTAATAGTTAAGATCCGCTTAGACAAATGACTTTCAGGAATGTTTTCCATAGCTGGAAATATTGCTCCTTTCATCTCAGTTTGAAATTTTCAGTGATTTTTAAGCCTTATAGTGAGATATGGGACGCACAACTTTTCCTGTCTGTAGTCCATGCATGTCATCCACAAGAAATGTGGGTTTTCTGGGTAGAAAAGGAAACAAGTATTTCATCTTTCTTCCTCAGATTCAATATTGATCACAAAAGCAAAAGCAGGTCCTGTTGCACTGGAAAATATGCTTTGCACAATAACAGAGGCAGAAGAGCACAGCCCCTGTGAAAGCCACCCCTCACAGCTCCTCCGAAGGCAGGCTGTGCTCAGCACCCTCCTGCCGCCCTGCACTGAACTAAAGTTTAGTGGTTTCAGTTACTGGAATGCAATTTAAATAAGTTTGCAGTGCACAAAGTAAATGTTACTTTGAACTTTCTTCTTTCCTTATGAGAAGTGAGAAAATGCTGAAGATACTCTCACCTGTATTTATAGCACTAGCAGTGATAATTTACATCACTTCGTGAAGCATTCTGATGTGCAAGACAAGCCACTGCCTGAAAATTGATCACATTTCATTAAATCAGGAAGATTCAAGGAAAAAAAACGTATTAAAAAGATGGAAGAAAAGGCATCCTGTTTTCCTCAGACAGCTAAACAAAAGCCTGGCTTAGACCCAGTGAAATCACCACGGATCAATACCGTCTCATTTCTGTGTCTCTTTGCACGGTCAGGTAAAATAATAACAACAATGGTGCTGATGATGAACATTTTATATTTGAACTATTCCCATTATCTAAAAGCATTTCAGCATTTTGCAAAAAACCTTCCTGACAACACTTTGTAAAGCACATCACAGTGAGGGCTCTGCTTATGACATAAATGTGTGTCTCTGTGTGCATTTTTTCATATAAATACCTGTTTATATAGTGCAGGTATCACTATCCTTATTGAGGAATGAAAGGAATTAACTGTTTACAAAGCTTTCCCATGGCCACAAAATGCTGGGGAATGTTATCTGCAAGTGCTATCTGGGATGAGAAATGACGTCTCATTACTCTGATGTCTGAGAATAATCAACCAAACAATGAAAACAGCTACATTTAGCATAAATAGGAAAGCCCGGCCAGAAGCATCTCCTCTCATATAGTCTAGAAAAAATTATTAAACAAACCCACACTCGTGGAGTGGGTAGAAGTCCAGGTGAGAACTGAAGATATGCAGTTTCTATTTAATCTCTGCCATTTGACCTCATAAAAGGCGTTTTTTGTGCTGTTTATTCATTTATGTTTTATTCATGTCTGTTCTGGCTGTCACAGGACAGGCTCTGATGGGGCACTGCAGTTCCTGGGCACTGAGGCTTGGTGCTGCTGGGAGATGCTGCAGGTGCTTTCCTAATAAAAATGTGCTCAAAGAGACAATGCCAAGCACAGCAAGAGCAAACCCCTGCCCGTGCCCACAGCCCAGACACAGCACTGAGGCTCTGGGGGGCTTGGGTCTGACAGCAGCAGAGCAAGGACAACTCTCAGAACATGCTCAGGGTCAATGTAAGAGTAGAAAAACATCAGCTTTTCCCCCATAACCAAATAACAAAGCCCAGCTGTGCCCCAGCTCCCAGAGCAGCCAAGGGGGTGGCACGGCAGGGCAGCCAGGGGAAAGCAGAGGACCTTGCTGCCAACCTGAGCCCACAGCTCCTCCAAGCTTCCTTTTTCTTTCAGAGAACTGACAGAGGAACACATTCAATAAAACATTTCAGGAGCTGGTTTCAGCGAGGATAGGGAATCGAAGGTGGACGATAATCTGAAAGCATTTTGTAAGATTTTAGCTGCTTGTTCCATATCGACTCTGATGGGAGTCGTGCTGCTTTGATCTTCCAAATGCTTTCACACTCCTTCCATCCTGACAAGCACTCGTACCATGGATCTGTTTACTGGGAAATTGAGGTGAGTCCTGAAGCTTGGTATCTGAACTATCTTCAAACAACCACGAAGAAAGAACAGCCAGATTGTGAGAGAGACTCCATCTGAACACCAGCTACCCTGTTGTATCGACACATCTTGCATGTTCTCAGGGGTTAGGAATTGATGATGTTAATAACAAAGTCTCATGGCTGATCAAGAAGCCCCAGTGAAGCTGTATTTCATGTGAGGACACCAGGGTGTGGAAGCTGCAGAAATGAGCAGGTGGTGGGTCTGTATTCTCAGTAGCTGGATCTTTTCCAGAAAACTGCTATTTAAAGCTTAGGCAAACTCTGGACACTAAACAGGGCAACTGTGCCAGGCAGCAGCTTGTCTGTCCCACAGGGGTTGGAGAAGCAGAGCTTCAGCATTCCCAGGCAGATGAGTGGAGCAGTTTTCATGGCACTGCTGATGGGTTCAGGCAGATCCACGAGAGTTTCAGGTCTCTGCCTGGCACACGAGTGACACCACAGGGCAGCCTGTCCCACCTCGGGCATTCCACAGACACACGTGCTCTTTTAGACAGACCTCATGGCCAACCCCCCCACTCTCATGGATTCAGTGTGGGTGCTGTGCCTTCAGTGCTTCCCTTCTGCAAATCCCCCAAGTCCCTGCAGGCACCGGGGGCAGCTGCAGCCTCTCCTCTCGGTTTCCAGACGGCACGAACACACTGGACAGCTCAGCTCCATGGCAAGTTCCCTGGGAAGATGCACATAATTCATGCAAGCTGGCAGCAGCTCACTTGGGTTTATCCTGCACGCTCACCGTGGGCTGAGGCCACAGCTGATGGCAAGGGCTGAGCTTTACTGGGGTGAAGCTGAGCTAAGCTGGAGCTGCAGCTGCCCAGGAACGCCTGTGCCATCGCTGAGCTCAGCCTGGGGCCTTTCTCTGCGAGAACTGTCGTTGTCTGATGGCTGTCACTCATCCACTGAGCTCTGAGGAACAGGGAGCCCTTTGCCTGCTGTGGCATTCAGTGGGTGCCACAAAGCCTTCTAAACTTCCCCAGAACTCCTTGTGAGAATTTTAGGTGAGCTATCAAACTCCCCCTCAGGTGAATAAGGGCTGTCTGCCTCAGGAAGATGCTCTGGACTTGCTAAGGCTATTCAGATTTTTTTTCAGAAGCAGAGGTGATCCTTACCATGCAAAATCACGTTATAAGAAGAGAAAAGCTGATTATAGGATGTGCATGGTTCCTCCCTGGACTCTTCTCTGCTGTGTCTCACCCAATCTCTGTGTATGGACGTGCATAATTCAGTGGACTGAGATACAGCAAGTAAGAACAGGGTCCCTAACCCTTTTCTTGTCATTTGAAAAGCAGGACTCCATATAACAGAGGGAGAAGGGAAATGAAGATGTGATATTTGCAAGACAACCATGACTGCTGCAAATCTTGGCGTGGAGTTATTCATACCTTCAGGACTGCTGGGAATGAAGCTGCAATTCCAATTTGTTGGTTTCCAAACTAAAAAAAGAGTTGTTCTATCACCCTCAGATATTGAGAGGAGGTTTCAGCACAATTTCATCTGGATCTTTGAGCCTTCTTCCCTCAGACGTGTGCAGACAGGGGAGATTTCCCTTCCTCTGCAGTCATAGATGGATAGGTGTGAGTCCTGCAAGGCTTTCACAAGCTGAAACAAATCTTTCCACATTAGCAGACCCTTAGGTGGAGGAGCCACTCACAGGGAATCTGCAGCTGTCCTACCTCCTGTTACAGACAAAAAAGAAGAGAAGTGGCCTGGACAACTCAGTTCACCAAGAGGGCTTTCTTCCAAACCCCCATTGCTGGCTGGCATGGAAATGTCACTGTTTAGGCTCTTTGGATTATAGCAATTCCTCATTCCCAGAACTTCTGTAAAACTTCTGACTACATTTATGAGAAAAGGTAATTTTCTTAATACAGCAACTGAGTCCTGCAGAAGCAAGCTCCCTTGCAATACATTATTCCTCATGCAATTTTAAAGTTCGTCTACCTTAAGCAAATCTGGCTGTTTCAGCTAAAAGTTGTGCAGCCTTAGGCATTCTTTATCAGATGAGCAGATGATCTTTTTAACACCTCGAGTTTCTGAGTTTCATGTCTTCCACTAAATCAATCTCCCTCTCATGATTTGTATTTATATCGATGCCCAATTCCATTACAACTCTCTCTTATGCTTTTGCAATTTCCTCTATTATTCTTTCTTAGGTCTATAATATAATTTCAGTTGCTAACTCAGAGGCTGCCACTTCATATTTACGAACTGAAACTTGAATGTGCATTATTACTTTATTTCTACGAAAATCCATGATAACTAATGCAGTGATTCAATTTCTACCAAGAGGCTTACGTTTGGTTTCCAATCTGGCCTCCAACCTTCATTCCTCCAAACAAACTTTTACATCTCTATTTACATATTGGGATCATTAAAGTTCTTTTTATCTCCCTGTCTCAGTGGCTTCACAAGCTGTAATGGATTTAGGCAGGAGTTTAATTAGAAACTGCTCTTTTCTGTATTTGAGGCTACATTTCACGTGAAAGGGTAAAATATGCCTCTAACAAATGAAAGGCTTGATGTAAGCCCCCCAAAGCCCCAGGCTAGGTAAGTTTTAGTGGAGCAGACAATTGGACAGTGGGAGATCCTGCTGCTGGGTCCATTCCATAGGAAGCTGGCATTCATTTTATATCTTTGTAAGAAAATCACCCTCAGCAGTTTGCCTCTGTTTTGCCATGATACCCATGCAGACACAATCAGGTTGTTTTCAGCACGGCTTTTCCTTATTTTCTTTCTTCAGTGAGCATGGAATATCTCAGAGTTACATCTCAGAGACACACTCTGGTCAGCCTTGTCCCCTGCTCTGGCCCACCTGCACTCCTGTCCTGCTGTGAAGGGGAAAGGAACCACACGAGGCTTTTCCAGATAACGGCACTGGGCACCGCAGGGGCAGCTCCTCAAGTGCCAGGCTGGGCTCAGGGAAAGAAAACACCAAACTGCACAAGAGCCTGCCTGAGTGACGGCCTCATTGCGGTTCTACGATAAAAACTCATTAAAACTCAGGGCAGCCCTGCAGTGCCCATGGGATCTGCCAGCACAGCCTGGCCTGCCCTGGGACTGGCTCCAGAACACACTGGGCTCCACCAGCACTGGAACAGATTCTGTCCTCACTGCTTCCTGTGCTGGTCCGTGAAGGAAGTCCTCTCTCAGATAATGAGGTTCTGGGACCATCCCATTCATTCTTCTTCCCCAATAATTTCTTTTGTGCAGCTTTCCTGTGTTGAGCACACTTTATGCTACTTAATGTCTTGTTTTAGCCACTCGGTTTCACCCACTCAACAGCAACAAAACCACCAACCAGCCTGTGAAGAAAACTCTTATCAGTAATTAGCCTCGCAGGATATCAGATGGCAACTGTCAGCTCTGGGTACCAAAGAGCCCAGGATGAGGTTAATCACACCTCCACACAGCTGCCCCAGCAGCCTGAGCTGCAAGAAATGAGTATCAATGAATGCTGTCCAGCTGAATCTGCTCAGAGAAGAGAGAGCTCCAGATGAGATTAGACACACACATTGTTTAACCTGGGAACAAAGGGCACCATTTGGAAAACTACACGTCAAGGTGTCTCCAAAAATTAGCACAGCACATACAGCTGTGGTGCCAGAGGGGCTGCTTCTCATCCCGTCTGCAGGCCTGTGTGAAATCCTTGCGATGCAATGCTGAGCCCCAGGGAAACAGAGGCTTTCAAGATTTGTTACGAGCTTGAAACTCAGCTCAGCATCATCAAAACGTGTGAAGAACTTTCAAGGAAACACGGGCTGACTTATGGCTGCGGCACTGGAACAAGTGAAATTGGCTCTGGCTGATCTTTGCTTTCAGTGGGAAGCCGACGCCAGACAAACCCATCCAGTGACAGCGAGAGCCGTGCTCAGACACAAACAATTTCCCAGGAAGGAACAGACTTCTCTTCATCACATACAGTGCAGAGCAATCCCATTAACTACACTGGGTTAAATTTGGATTTTCAGTGGCAGAAATGAGATCCAATCATTAACAGAACTTGTGTGTGTGTGTGCATGTGAGACCGACTTTTTTTTTTCAGTGACAGTCAAGTGCAATTAATATAATGCTCACAGACAATGCATAAAATATAGTTTAGTACCATCCATTGTGCCTTTAGAAGCCTACTCACCAGGACAAATGATACTTCCCTTCATTACTGAAGTTTCACTTCTCCCTCTCTGCCTTTTAGTGGAATGAAATGGAGCATGTAATGGAACGTCATATTCATAGATTTCATTTTGGTATCAGCTCCAGGTCTGCCCAAAATCTCAAACACTACAACAGCTTTTACATGCTCACAAATGCTCAAAGAAATTGCTGAGGGCACTCAAATCCCGAAGTCTAAAGAAGATGCCCTAAATTTACTCAAACAAAACCCCTTTACAGCTGCAAAATAATTACCTGCTTGCAAAAAATCACATTATTTTTAATAGCTGTTATACTGAACAGATTATTTAAGTTGGGAGAAAATATCAGCTTTGTGTAATACCCACCTGCTCTAAATACACAGTTACACTTTTAACTAAAATTGAAGAGCCATTAAAGCCACTTTTTGTAGGTGCTTAGGTTTCTAATTTGCAATTAAACTAATTGGATTTGAATGCCTAAATTGGTTCAGAAATCAGGCTTATCATCCAATAACGAGTTAAACAGGACAATGCTGCAAACCAAGGCTGAAACAGGAAAGTTGTTCAGCATTTCTGTGGGCAGCTGATGGGGGAAACCATAGCACCAGTGTGTCCTACAAACAAATACAGCACCCAAGCCACAGTCTCAGAAAAGGAGACCAGAGCCTGCCACATGTGTAAAGCATGAGAACTGTTATAGATAATCATTTCTGGTGATAAACTGCACTCAGAGAACTTGTGTTCTGGCATCTCAAGCACTTTTCACATGTGTTTGACTGATATATGTATACTTTCTTTTCTCTTGAAATCCTTAAGTACTGCATAGTTTTTTTACATCACTGCAAAGAGAAAAAGTACATGGGTAGCCAAAAGTCACCATCCTAAAAGGAATGCAAAATGCTCCAGACAGTGAACGAAAGAGAGGAATCTTCAGTCAACCGACCTTCACAGACTCTGTTACATAAGAAATCTGAAAATATTTCTAAATCCTTCCTTACTCAGGCACTGATATTTTATCATGACAGAATTTTGTATGGGCTGTGATTAAGTGAAATTTAACAGGAGTGATTTCTGAAGAGTCTGTGCTCTGTCCTAGTTAGGGTTATGTATGTTATTAACAACCATAATGACAATGCTTATACATTACATTTATGTCTCAAAGCAAATCTTCAGGGATTTAGCATTAATGCTCTTTATCTGTCAAGGTAATTCAGAGCTATTATACACCTTTTGTGTGTGTCTCTGCTGAGACAGATCAAATAAATGACGTGCCAGGGCCCACAATGGCACAGCGATGTCACAGCTGAAAGCACATGCCAGAGCCCACGCTATCACCAGCACATTTCAATGCAGCCTCTCAGAAACCATGCAATGGGTTATCCAGTTGTGATCCCATCTTATTAAGGAAGAAATGAAAATCAAGTGTCACACGCTGTGTGCAGGCTGAGCCCTTATTAGAATCTGCAGCACCTAAAATCCCATCCAGGTTTAGCCATTAGAGCGTGATTCCCTCCTTCATTAGAACGAAGGCAGAACAGGACAGCATTGAAAATTCAGGTTCATGATGCCCTTTCGACCCCAGCCTTCCTAACACATGCAGCCTCCCCTTTTCCTGCACAGATATATGTCCAGAATCAGCCCTGTTCTTCCAATTGCCTCTGAGACCTCTAGGAATCCTGCAAGTATCCCATAGCTAATGTTCAGGATACTTCAGCTCTGACCACCAGTTTCTCTGTAACTCCAGAACGTGAGCCTCATCCTCAGCAAATACTGACACAGCCCTTGGATCTGAGCACATTTAAATCAGCTGAAAATGTCTTGTCACATGTATTTTTATTTTAGCAAGACCAACCCCTTCCACACCCAATACAACATCTGGACAGTCCTGCAAATGATAAGCAAAAGCAAATAATTTAGTGGCTATGCTGTACCTGATGTGTCCAGAGAAGTCCTCAGTTGGGCTGAGAAGACAGTCATTTACATGGCATTGTGTAACTTCTCACTGTGGTAACAGCAACACCGAGCTTTGTGCCATGATCGGGAGGATGGCTCGGAGCTGGCACCAGGAGCTGTGAACACCTCACCTCATCAGAGAGAGTGGCACATGGCCACTGCAACTGCAGAATGCACTGGGAACTTTTTAAGAGGAAGAATGGCAATTTATAGTCATTAATGCAAGCTCCTGCTTTGGAGACAGGTGCTGGTGGATGATCTGGGCCCAGTTTAGCTCACTCCCATCAGTGGAACATCATCACGTGCTTTCAGTGCTGCACTGCTGCCTCAGCCCAGCGGAAGGAAGCAGGGAACTCATTTCCCTTTGCATTGTCTGCTCCTTCCTCCCTCAGCACATTTTCTCTAGAGATAAACCAATCTCTTCTCATGGAAGCATTTCTCAAAACTAGGGTTCAGTGTGCAATGAGGAGGGTTTGGAAAGCAGCTAAAAACCCCTAAATGCCCTTTGCAAGTCCAGGGGATTTGGACATACCCACAGGGTGTCTCCCACTGCCCAGATCTGATACTCAGGTGAGGCACCTGGAAAATCTTCACCATCCTTCCTGAGCACCTTCCCTGAGGAGATTCACAGGCACAGGGATGGGAGCAGCCTTCTCCAGGGATGGGAATGACGGTCAGGCTAATGATGTGACAGCAAGGGAATGCCTGTGCAAAGCCCTGGTGTCATTTAAGCAAGCACACAACAGCAAGAAGCACTCCTGGCCATCCTCACCCTCTGCTACTGATTCCTGCTCCAGTGTCACTCCTTCCCCAGTGCTGGCACTGTGACCATCCCAAATGAACTCACTCAGGGGGCAGGGAGCTGAGCAGGCAGACAGTTCATTCACCAGAGAAAGAAATGGATCCATTTTCACTCCTGGGCAGCAGAGACAGGGATGGCAGCTCCGTGTTAGCTTTAAAGTGTCACAGAACTGCACCTTAGCAGTGCTTTAGCACATCAGGGACATTCATCAGCCCCTTCTGGGTTCAGCAAATGATTAAATTTGCTCACTGGGATCCCCCTTGGCATTACTGTTGGGATGTTCTTTAGATTTTGCCTCATTCTTTTTATGGACATAGACATATTCCTCGCTATAAAGGAAGAGAAATACCCACAGAAAGAGATTACCATCCCTGGCTCCACAAGACCACATATTCTTTCCCATGAAGCACAAAACCCCCAGATTTCTGGGTATCTTCTGTAGAATTTTGAAAAAGCCTCAATTCAGAAATTATTTGGATTTTTTTTTCCATTACAGAGAAGTTTTTTATCTTATGAGCTTCCAGTCTTTCAGAAATACAAAGGGAGTGCAGGCAACAGTGGCTGTCCCACTGGGGCTTTCAGTATGGATGATTACAAATAGGCAAATAACACCGCAGAAACCTTGTTACTTCCCAAGATTCACATCAGAATGATGAATTGGCAGAATATGAAAGAGACAAATCCAGTAACTTCAACAGCTTTAGGTGAGTTTCATACAATTCCTGCGAGAGGCAAGTCTGTTGTATCAGTTCTACATTCAGAATTCATCTTTGCCACATCTGTTTTTCATATCAGAGAGAGATTAAAATTGTGCCTTGTCCCTTTATAACCAACACCAGCAGCACATGAACTGAACTCTACAGTTATTATTACAACTTTCAGTTTTGACAGTGCATTCTTCTGAGATTGTCCTGTATCCTGATTACCAGAGCAGAGCAGAAAAAGCATTTTCATTTTTAAAGTTGCTTCATCCTAAGGTGAAAAGGTCAGATAGATTCCAATGTCAGGAATAGTAAAACTGAGTTTAAATGACAGGACATGACTTCTTCATTTTCTATCAAAATGAAATGTTTAGACATTGCAGAGAACAAAAACATACATTTGCTGATTTAAATCAAGATTGTTTCCAAGACGGATCAAATTTTTTTGGGGATGGAGTAAGGCAATTCAGCTGGTGAGATAAATAACATTATGGAAAACCACGGCATGAACTTGATCTTCACTGAACTCCCAAGGCACAAATTTATCAATTATGTTATATATTATATATTATATATTATATATTATATATTATATATTATATATATAAAATACTGCACATTCTGGTTAGCCAGTTTACCAGATCACTGCTTTTCTAACAGGGGCTTGCTCTTCCCACTTTGCCCTGTCCCCAGTGCAGGAGGATTCTTCCTCTCCTGTCCTTCTCCTGCACTAATCCCCTGCAGCAAGCACAGGGTGAGCACTCGGCTTGCCCCGTCTGACCTGGTCAGTTTTTAGACCCAATGAGCCACAATGAACATCTCAACTCACTCTAAGCTTGGCTTAAACTTCAGAGATCACCGGGAAACTGGGATTCCTCCCACCCTTGGTTTCAAAGTTTGGTGTATCCTTGCAGTGCCTCCATGGGGGCTCACACCTTTGCCCTGCAGCTGTGAGGGTTCTCCTTTCCAGCTGAAAATGTGTGTGATCCCATGGATCCAGGAATGTGCTGTAAGAGGAATACCCATGGACTGCCACTGCAGCACAGTGCTGAGATCTGCAGCACTGGAGCTGCCAGTGCTCAGCTACGGAGCAGATAAAATCCTGGACTCAATTTTCTCCCTTTGAGTTTTTACTCTGTCACTCCACTGACTTTAGAAGGATTCAACTTCTCCCTGAAGTGCACCAGTGTAAGGAAGAAAAGGAACAGCTGTTAAAAGTTTAATGCTTTAAAACACTGTCTGCTTCAGGCTACTTTAAATGCTCTGACACTTCAGCTTCCGTAAAGTCTCTCACATGATTAAAACAACGTTATTTTGCCACTGATAAAACCACACTAAGTGTTATTGCAAGATTTCTTAGCCTGCAGCAATATTTTACAAATTGCCAGGTGTGCTGCTCTCCCCTCTAAAACACTCCAAAGTGTCAGAGCAGAGCAGCCACCAGCCCTTCCCTGGGCCAGCCCGGAGCTCTGCTGTGGCAGTGGCTGCCCCGCTCTGCAGCATCCCGGGGCAGCAAGGGGGGACCAACGCTCCTGCCCGGCCTCTCATGCCCAGCCAGACCCACGAGACCCTGCAGAGGACAAGAGCAGCGCCAGGCAAGCCCCCCGCAGGCAGGACGGGCTGGAGAGCTTTGGGAAATGGGAACTGGCAGTGAGAGAGGCCCTGCAGGGCTCTGGACACAGCACAGAGCTCTGGGGTAACGCCCAGGCTGTGCCAAGGATGCCAGCAGCAGCAACCCTCCTTGCACCCCCCGAGCCCCACGAGAGCAAAAAGCCCACCTGCCGCGGCCCCAGGAGCACAAGGTGCTCTAGGAGGAAATCAGCTGAAGGTGCTTTGTTGGAAAAGCCACAAGTTTGGGTAACACACAGATTTGGAGTGGAGTCCTCTATGAAATGCACAGCACAAAAAAGGGGCAGAGGAACTGAATCCTGTTCCCAGTGCTGGCACCAGTCACTGTGTGACTTCTGTCAAGTGGCTTCTGAGCAGAGCTCAGAATACTGGAACTTTCAGGTGTCTGATCAAACAAAAGGAACATAAAGGTGTTTTTGTTTCAGGGAAACCAAAACGCAGATTTTCAATTAACTCATCAAACTGAAAACCCAGAGCACTGGCAAGTGTTGCTTTGGAAACTTCCAGGCTTTGTTGAACCTTGAAAAAAAAAAAAAGGCTATTTGGAAACAGAAATGTCTTTTCAAAATGGAAGATTAAAAGAAGCTGATTTTTCTTTTTTCCTCGTTCTTGATTTAAATCATCTTGAGGGTTTATCCCTTACTAATAACTCAGCAAAATAAAGTCTGCTCAAAAATCTCTCTTTTTTTTTCCACTAATTCAGTAGGAGTTTTGCCATCTACAAGTGGACAGAACTTTAGAGCACTTTGAAATTTACACCTTAACTTTTCTGTGTCTCACAGTCCTCATTTGTGAAACAGAGTCGGTAACAACCTCCATTTTTTGGTGTGGTTACTCTGTCATGCTGGACCAAATAATTTCTGATAATCATTTGTCAATAGAAGTATCGTTTCAGTGGACTAAGTTCTGCTCTGACATATTCACCCAAGTTCAGGTAGGTGCAGTTAGGCACGAAATGAGTCAGTGCAGAGTTTGGACCAGCTCTTTAAAGTTCTTTGAAGTCTCAGATGAAAGAAGTGAGTAATAAATGTGGACCCTGAAATGAAAAGAAGAATGAGGTATCCTCATTGTGCAAGGAAAATGAGCTTAATCTCATTGTTAATCAACACCAAAAAACTAGCAATAAAAGCTAAGCCACGAAGACATAATCAATCTGTTAGATGCTACTTGACAGATGCATTGAAAAACAGCAACAGTAAAGACCCGGAGAAATGTAATCTTAGTCTTTATATTTCAATGGGCATCTTAAGCAGATTTTTCTTCCATTTTCTATTCACTGCTCTAACGCCCAGAGAACAGAAACTCTAATTACTGCTGCATGCTGAAGGCTGGCCAGTAATTATATATCTTTATCTTCATTAGATGCCCGTGAACAAGGCTTGGCCTGAGACAGAGCAGGTAAACTGGAAGCTCAGAGAGACAGTTCCAATTGAGAGCTCACTTTAAACTGGCAACTCATTTTAGCTCTGCAGAAACCTCTCTGCTGCTGCAGAGGGGAGAGCAGGAGCCCAGAACGTCCTGATCTCTGCTGGTGACAGCCTGGTTTGACACAGGGCTGGCACTGACACCACTGTTAATGGTGTGCACATGAATAAGATTAAACTCACGAGCATTGATTGGTAGATTCATGTCCTTACAGGCAACGACTGAAACTTCAGAAAGCAAAGCTGATTGTTTACATCTTCCAAATAATATATTTGCTTTCAAAATCTTTTTTTCCAATTCACCAAAAAAAAATTAAATAGTAGATGAGTGAGCTTGTCAGAACTTAGTCCATTAACTCCCACACATAAGGACAAATAATTTCCTTCTGTTTTTAAATCTCGATTAATCAAGTCCAACAATTTGCTATATTTAGCAGATTTACCAGATACAAAAGGGTTTCATAGAAGAAAAAAACCCCAAACCCTAAAGGTTACTACCAGTACAGTCAGAAAGACACATTTAATCAGAAGATACCAACATGGTGGCTGATCAGATAAACAGGAACACTGAGTAGATTCTAAAAGGGAAGCATAAAAAATACTAAATTTTGAAATTGCTGGGGTTCATCTCACGTATAAGAAATTACCACAAAGGAATTATTTAAAACAAGTCCAATGAGCATAAAAATCGCCTTTTTTTTGTTGTTGTTAGAAAAGATCTTTAGAGATAGCTCAAGAAAGACCATTCACACCTCTGCCCAGCTCTATTTCTCCCTTACTCTGCCCCGAGTTGTCACTGGCTCTGTGACACGAAGCCACCAAACCTGGGTACGCCTCAAACTTCCAACAGTTTCCCATATGACAGTAACAAGAATCTACTCATTTGTGCCTACAGAGGCAAAAAACGCCCACCAGGAAGGGTGGCTTGGAGGTGCTGGGGCTCAGGGAGGCTTTGGAGCTCCACAGAGCCCTCAGCTGCTGCAGTGCACACCCGAAGGAGCCGGGGTGAGAGGCAGAACCCTCAGCGACCCAGGCAGCTCCTGGCAAGGCAAGCCTCCCAGAGGCCAAGTCCTCAATAAGGAGCAGTGCCCAGGAGTTAATGGGATAACAGCGATTCCCAGCAGCTGGGAGGGTGGCCTGGAGGGTTTGTAATCAGTTTGTGACATGCTGGTTATCTGGAAAAAAAAAAAAATTCAATTTTAACTTTTATTTGTAGCCACATCTCTTGTTTCCTCTTCTCCAGTGACAGCCACAGAGGAGTTTGTGAAAAGATAAAAGCTGCTGCAGACAAGGCAAGTGTGTGTCACCGTGCTGGAACCCTCTGTGCCTTATCTGCCACCACCACCACTGCTGAGCAGCTCCTTCCACGTAATCATTCATCAAGCAGAGAGAAATACGCACCATTTCTTACAGGATTTTAGTACTAATATTGGTACTTGCTGAAAGCCTTCAAGAAGCACCGATTTTCTTAAGGCTCCAGTCTGACCCTCCAATTTCAGTAGGAAAAAGGAAGTTAAAGGCACTCCTGCGAGCTCTCACCTCACCCTGGCCAGCAAAACACACCCTGAGCCACGACTGAGAGCAGCAGTACAGCTGCCAACACTCCTGAACCTACACAGCCCATGGAACGGGAAAGGCAAAGGGACAGGGAACTCTGAAAACACTTGGAAAGTGGGAAGTGTCAGACAATCCCGAGTGTTTGACGAGCAGGATGGAAAACTGTGATTTTGTGTTTGGTTTGTTGCTTCACTGAACCGAGCTACACAGCAGTAACAGCAATCATAAATGCTGGTGTTCCAGCAGCAGAGCAGTCAGGAAAATAAAAACTCGTTCCATTAGAGAGCAGCACTGTTCTGCAGGGCCTCTGCCTTGGTGTGACGGAGCAGCCTGGTCCTACCTTAATGACGTCTTCATCTGATGATCTGCATTCCACAGATTCCACGAGATCAGTCACAGTCCCATCATCTTCCACAGAAACCACTTTGACTGGGACAGCCACTGTTTTCCCAGTGAGAATAGCTGTGTTCAGGATCTCTGCTTCCTAAGAGAAAAGAAAAAAAAGGGCCCTTTAGTATCTGTATTTTGCTATTAATGCATTAGTACCACCTAGACTGAGCTTTACTATAATTCCTAATGCCTATGGCAAGAACGGTGCTCCAAGTGCAGCAGGCAGGAAAGGCAGATTTCCTCCCTGCAATCCTGGAACCAAACTCCCAGTTCTGATTCAGGGCTGCTGAGACCTGTCATGCCCTAACTGCTGTTTCAGGAATGCTCACCAAGTGCTAGAGCAGCCCAGCACCTGGGGAGTGACCCTGCACCACATAAACAAAGCACCTGGCTGTGGCATCAGCCTAAGCAGCACATTAAGTATCTTGATTATCACATAGAAATGTCTCAAGTCTTGCTGGTTTACCCACAAATCTGTTTTCTGGAAGTTTCCTACAAATACTGACATTCTGTGCCTGGACACTCAGGCTGGCCACGCACATGGACATAGCTCGAGGGGCAGCATTTAAGCTGCTCCTGGGGAGGCAATCTTGGCCAAGTCAGCACCTCAGAGGCTATAAACAGTGGCACTGCCTCTCCTGACAGGTCACAGGGCTTCCTCTCTGGTGGAATTAGTTAAAGATTCAGGTCCTATGTAAAGGACTGCGTGGAATCAGACCCTCCTCGGTTTTCTAGGATTTATCCTGGCTCTTGCTGGGCAAGCACTTACCCACAACTCTTTCTTTACCTTTTAAAGAGGCTTGTGCAAACCCAGCCTCTCCCAGAAAGACAAGGGATGCTGAGAGGGCCTGGGCTCTTTAAACGAAGTGAGCTCCGTGGGGAGCGGTGCCTGTGGCACCTCACTGCTGTGATGAGGATTATTGCAAAACACACTCCTCCCGTTTGATTCACCACTTCTTAGTTAAAAGTGCTGAGTTCTGATTATCTGAAGAGCATCAGACTAAACAGGGCTCTTTGTCACCTGGGTGTCACCTCTGTCTGGCACCACAGAACCGCTGATCTCTGCCAAGACACTCAGAGCACAAATTGCTGCCTGAGTCCTTCCACCCCTAATTGCAAGATCCTGCTCATTTCTGGAAAGTTCTCTGAGCCTTTCAGAGCTGTGCCTGTGAAGCTTGGACCATCCTGTCAAACAAGAGGCTCTTGATTTCAGCTGGCTCTTGTGCAATAAAGGCTTCCCAAGCCCCCCAAGTGCTAAATTCTCATTATCTAAATAGCTCCCACTATGAGCTCTGAGAGAGACCTGGTTTTACTCGTGGAAGACAAGAAAGTGGGAGATTGGAACCAAGTTACCAGAAGATGATGGCTGCTGCTACTGCCTCTTGGGCTAAAGGGGAGAAGCTGAGAGCTCTCTCCTCTAAAGCATTCAGATCAAAAAGATCTTTTCCTCTTACTTAAAGAAACAGACACACTTTATTCAGACTCAAAGCGATATTTAAAGAAAGAAAAAAAACCCCTCCTGGTCACTTGATAGCTGCTTTGCTAAGGTTGCCCCATCCTCACCATGATCTTTAGGGAAGGGAGAAAGAGGATTTCACAAAAAGAGAACTTGAGAAGAAAATCCTCTCCCTCCCTCAGCACAAAAGCCCTTCAGATATTTTGAAATTATAATTCATAGAAAGGCGAGAATATCTGCCTGTACAGTCAGGTCTGTCTTGAGCACGCATTTGTTCTCAGTGCAGAACATACTGCTCAAGCAACTGAGTTCTCAGATTTGCAATTAAGTTTCCAGTTCTTTGATTTTTTCCCCATCTGTGCTTTGTACCAAAGCTACTGTATGCAGGTTACTCAGAAACTCTTGCTGCTCTCCTGTACGCTCCACAGAGCTGCAAATGGGGGCAGCTTGACAGAACAAACACTGTTGAGCATCCACTGTAATTACAGAATCCAGGTGCTATGTCCTGGTGTTAGTGATTTTGGAAACACTTGGGCATGAATCTCCTTTCACTGGGACTATTCAAAGCCACACCACCTACCAAGCTGCTCACACCTCGTGCCAAGCTGAGAAGAGCTGCTCCCCCAAGCAGGAACAGCTCGCTCCCTCCCGTGCATCCATTACAGTGTGACCCTTGCAATTATTTCATAAAGCAAAGGGAAGTTTAATAACCAAGCCTTTGAAACAGGGTGATTAATGAGGTCTGCTTACCAAAGGCAAATGTAATTTCCCCTGGTAAGAGCCGGTAACTGAGAATAATTCTCAAAAACTCCACGAATTTCTTTAGAGTCTCCAAGTTTTCCAGTGCTAGCTTTGGATATTCCGAGCACAGAGTGCACCTGATCCAGCTGTGCCCTGCCCCTGTGTGGAACGCCTGTACAGCTGGGCTGTGGTGCCCCAGCTGCTCCTGCCACTGCCCTGCTCTCCTGGGCTATGGCACATCTGATGCACCGGGAACTGCTGCGTGTCCAGGGCCCCCCTGGCTGCACAGCTCGGTGGCACGGCCTCAGTCCTGCCCCAGAGCCCCGTGGGAGGCTGCAGCCTGGCAGCTCTGTGCTTAACCTGCTGTAAATAATCACAGCACTCAAAGCACGAGACGAGCACGTTCCTCCCTGACTGAGGTAAGGAAGTGAATACATCTTGTCTCTATCTGAAATCAAAAATCCCAGATTCAAAGTTTTGTAGCTTTTGTCTGGATCCACACCCCAGAGCCATGTTCGGAAACACAGAGCTTTCAGAACTGTGCATGGTCTGTACCCCTGCAATGAGCAAGACAGGATGGTGTTGCTGCTTCTCAGACCATCACAAAAATCTCCAAAACAATCTTTGTCCCCTGTCTCTCCCGAAGAAATGAGGGAGGTGAGGGGCGAGAAGGAATGCCAGGGGTTCATGCAAATGGCTGAGGTGGTTCTCTGACTTTCAATCAACAGCTGCTTGTTCAGTGTCAGGAAAGCAAAGCCACCCAGCAGGTCTCTGCAGCAGGAGGAGGGCAGAGCAGGCTGGCACTGGGCTGGAATTGGGCTGGCACTGGGCTGGAACTGGGCTGGCACTGGGCTGAAATTGGGCTGGCACTGGGCTGGCACTGGGCTGGAACCGGGATGGCACTGGGCTGACCTGCCCTGCAGTCACTGAGCTGGATATTCTGCTGGCAGAGATTTCAGTACATCCACGTGGAAGGACTCGAGGATGATTTCTTTGGGCACCTGGTTTGCATCTCACCCCTGAACAGAGAGCAGTAATAACCATTTACACCAACTTACACAGCAGGGGCACAGCAAAATGCTCCTTCAGGCATTTGTTTAATGGCCAGAAAGGGCTGAGCGTTCCCCTGCTGAAAGCACATGAAAATTACTTCATTTTGAGGAAACGAACATGATACTTATTTAGCTACACTGAGATTTACAGGGCAGAGCCTCAGCATGTAAAAGCTATAAATCTAAATAGTTACTAATTTAAAACTGTTGCTTTTTGCTGCTTGAGTGAAAAAGGAATCTCCTGAAGAAATACTATGTTCTTTATCTATAACTAACATAGATTACAGGAGAGAAAGTGTCAGGGCACTTCAGGGTGGGAATAGTTATGCTTTTGCACAGCTGCAGCCAAACAGTCTCACTGTTAAAAGTTGATTCCCTCAGCAGCTATTAAAAAGATGCTGAACTTTCTCTAACTATTAACACTGCATATCTCTATAATTCACTTACACTGAGCCCCTCCAATAATAAAATGAAATAATAATCAGAGAAAAACATGTCTCTCCTTGTATTAGAAATGGAAGACCAGGTAATCTTTACTCTGAAATTGCTACCATGGTAAATAAATAGTAATACTTTAAAGAAGATGCTGGAGTGAGTGTTCTTTGCTTACTGAAGAGATTCATATTAAATAACTGAGCATATTAAGCCCTCAAGCAGAAACATATTCAGAAGATGTACACAGTAAGCATCTATTTAAGTTGAAATGCAGAAGTGAATACCTATTAGTTTTTTCAATTTTAATAGGTAGCTTCCCTGAAATTTAATTTCCCTTCAGACATCTTTTGCCTTGTATTTCCTAGGGTGAATAAAAAGGACTTTAACAATATCTTTATACGTCTTTCTGAATTTCTGTTTCTGCCCCCACTCGTCTGTGTATACACAGTATTTCCTAATGTTTGAATGTGTGTGTATATATATATATATATATATATATATATATATACACTTTTTGAAGAAATAAATGCATGGCCAACTCATGTTTAGCTTTGATTCAGCTGCACCTGAACTCCACTCTCAGTTCAGTACACAAGGAGCTCCTTCCTGAGCCTCCTGACTCCGAGGGAGGCTCTCCCTGACAGTTCTGTGTGACCCTGTCTGTAAATAATCAAGAGCACCTTGCCACTGAATCCCATCAAACCACATTTACCATCGGACTTTGTTAACTCGCTGCCTTAATTATCAATAAAATATCGTTGCTTTTCTCTTGCATGTGAAGTGCATCATTCCACCCACCACACTCACACCCTTCAGGAGGAGAAGTGCTTGTCCCACTACAATACACAGGGAAAAAAGGATTGGCAAGTCGCCACGACACTGTAATTCACGTTCTAGGAGCACAGCAGATCTCCAGTGATGTTCTTCACTCCAGCAGTGGAATGTATCTTTGCAGGCCAAAGATTGAATTTCAGAAATCAAGCGTGTCCCTCTCTGGTTTCCATAGGTATTTTGGCTTTTGGGTTATGTACAGACTGCAATCAGGAAGAGAATAAACTGATCCCTGAAATCTCCTGAAGTCTAAAGCATGCCACAAATGAGAATGAACAGCTGCCTGGAAATCCCTCTCATTTGACATTCCTTAACGTTCTCTATTCTCCTCTTTTTTACATATTTTCTATTAAACATGTAGAGCATTGATACAGGGTACCACCTTGAATCTTTTCACTATTTAACTAAAAAAAGACCTAGATTGTCCTCCTCTTCAGCTAGCAGCCATCTTGCTCATATCAGAGGATCCATGCTTCACTCATGCATAACTAATTTCAAATCTTATTTAGCATCAAGTCTCAGAATTAAGAAGCTAAGTGACAGCTGTTTAATTAACTCCTTAAGCTGATTAGAAAGCATTACAGAAATCCCCCCAAGGAAGAGTTTATAACTGTCAAGAGAGCCCAAGGCCATGTTAATGCTTCTGTTTAAATTTAGTAAGCTTCTAAACCAATAAAGTCTAAATGCTTGACGTTCTCATGGATGGGGTCAAACCCAGCTTTTTTCCCCCTGTTACCACTGCAAGGGTAGGAAACAAAACGAGTGACAGAGAAGGGATTTGAAAAGCTGGGAAGCAGCAGCTGAACAATGGAGCCCAGAGCTGCCTCTCTCCACAGGAGCTGCTGAGGGTCCGTGCACCACCCCTCGATTATTTGGGATTAGTGCTGAGCACCGGAGTAAAGCTGAGCTTGCACCTGAAATGCAGAGTCATCTCCCAGCCTTGTGGCTGCAAGGAAAAAGGGTTTGTTCATCAGTTCTTAAAACCTAAATCCACCTTTAATGATAAGATTATGGCAGCTGAAGTACAAGTTTTAGAAGCAGCTGGTGGGGCTAGATACAAGGTGGTGCAGAGAAACCTAAATTGCTCCAAAGCAGATTTCCTCACTGTAGTATGTTATTGTCAGCTCTGAGCTTGAAAACAGCTTGAAATATATAAAATATAATTCTGATTTCCTTATTTCCCCTGTTGTTTTCAGGTTCTTTAGGATGCACTGGAAAAAATATTGAAAAATTAGCTGCAATTCTTCTGTGTCCAAAAGAATAAAGGAACAGTGGCCAGAAATAACCCACATTAATTTGTGAGACCTTTAACATAAACAGAAAAGTTGAAAGTACAAGCTGAAATACTGCAAGTATGAGAAACGATGGTGAAACCTGAATGTGCAAATGTGAAAAGACTGACATGAACTTCAAGGTTAAATGTTTGGTTTAATGTGGGCACCTTTCATCATGCAGAATGAAATCTGAAGTCTCTAGGAACGGGAGAGAGGAGGGGGGATATAAGGGAATTAATCACATTTAATTCAAGCACTTGCTACTTAATCAGTTTCCTTTTTTGCTCAGTAAGGCAGGAGAGCTGCACGGTCAGATGTGCTGACACAGGGTTAAAAAGGAGCATCCACAGAAACCCAAATGCTAGTTTTTCTGGATAGATCTACCTGCTGACTCCAACTCTTCCACACAGCAGATAGAGAAGGGAAAATGGATTTTTTTAATGGTAAAATGTGATTGCAAAACCGTTGTTTAGAAAGGAGTGGGTGGCAGAATCAATGCTTGAATATATTTTTCGTCCTTTCTCCTTCAGCCTGTGATTCCTTGAATAATTTAGACTCCATGTGATGGGGGTGACACCTCCAGCCATGCTCTCACTTCTCCTCAGTGGGGCAGAATCAATGCAGGGAGCAGATGTGGCAAGGACGAGTGGTGAAACAAAACCCCAAATATACACAAAGCCCAGCAATCCCAATTTTCCAGTTAAAACACAGAGAACAGCCAATGGCTGGATTGTGCTGTAGGGAAAAAGCAACATGGGCTAATCAGAGAGACTCTCTGCCCCTCCTACTGTCACACACAAAGCATTCAGGAAAAAATACCTAATTATATATAATCTCAGACTTAACTTTTGCAAAGCCTTTAAGCTATTTTATATTCTCACTAACGAACTTTCATCTCGATATAGATAGAATCTACGGCTAAGGCTGGAGGAGGGGGTGGGGAAGAAAAGCTAAATATATAAGACAGTGCTGGGCGTAGTAAACAGGGAGAGAAGGAGCCAAACGAGAGGCAGGTGGTACAAAGGAAAAGTGGCATCATTAGAAGATGACCAGCAGCGAGAGGTTTCTCATTACACAGCCCATGATGTTCAGTAAAAAGCTCAAGAAGGAAAGAAATGCATCTCAGCAGCCAACTGCAGGTGCTGCTGTACCTGCCCCAGCAGAGCCACGCTGCTGCCCAGGCTGGTAATTCCCTTGTTTCCCAGGGGTGCGTGGTAAAGACGGGCAATCCCACCTGCCTGGGATTGCAGGATGCAACTCCACATCTTTAAGTGATGAGAAAAGCCAGGAAATAAATCATCTCATTCCCAGGGAGAGAAAAACACATTTGCCTGTTGTGTCCCTTTTCCACACCTTTGTCTGTCTCAGTGGCTCAGCTGGAATGGCTCAGAACAGGGATCTTTGTTTTGTTTTGTGTTTGTGCAGTGTCCAGCCCACAGCTCGAAGCCGAGGTCAGGCTGCTGCTCCAGCTAACAACAGGGAACAGTTTCCTTGCAGGTAAAACATGGCAAACACAACAAATGCAAGAACAAAGTCACGGTGAGGGCTGCTGCCTCCTTTCTCGGGGCTCGTTGTTATTTACAGCTCTGCTGCTGGGATAAAGGCACCCAAGGGTTTCAGGTCTCCGACAGTGACTTCCCAGAACTGAAATGTGTAATTTTAAACCTGTGGTTTCTATATTTGTGGGAGCAAACAGCACACAGGCAAACTGTCTGGAGAGAGCAATGAGCTGCTCAGCACTGGGACAGGCTGTGACGTTACCAGCAAAGCCACCAGGCTGTACTGGGTCTCCTCCACACCCTGACAGCTGGGGAGGAAAACCCTCCCATGGGAGTTCACATTCTTCCTAGCTGTAGAGGCAATGTAAATTTAATTTGTCTCAGGTTTAAGATGACGAAGTCCCTTTGATGTGTAACATTTAGGAATCGTGTTAGCATCCTTCTGGGGAGCCGTCCTTTGGTGTCTGGGTGGTTTGCAGTGCTAAGTAGGCTACCACCATCCCAGGGAGCTGTCATGTACCTTCACTGCTTATCAAAGTCAGACCCAGGAAGCCTGAGAGTTGGCAGGCTGTGGTTCTTCAGAGACATTGCTAATTAATTCACAGGCCCCAAACTGTAACTCCATGAAGCTGTGTGTGCATACTTGATTTTGATCCAGACAGGCTGCTTTAGCTGATAATCAACAAGGTTTGCTCTTAAAAGCAAACAAACAAACGTATTTGGGGAGGATTTCTTCTTGGCTCTCCCTAAGCAGGCTGCCAGCACTGTCAGACACCATCACAGGAGGGAAATCCTCACAGGAGACCTTCCAGAGGAGCAGAGCTGGGAATCTGGCCTCAGGTACAGGCAAACACTGTGTCCAATGCCACTCAATTGCTGAGGCTGGGGAGACTGGTAGGGACATGTCAGGCAGAATTAGCTAAAGCCAATCAGAATTTCACACATGGGGTCAGTGTCTCGGGGCCACACTGATGTGCCAGCGGGAAGGCTCTTTTGATTCTTGGGCCTGCAGCTGGGAAGCCTAATGCAGAGGTTTGGTGCCCGCAGGGGGCTTGGGAGCTCTGCGAGGGGTGGACTATGGGATGCAATGCAGGGATTTCCAGCAACAAAATGAAAACTCTGGGGTATCACTTCAAAGAAAAGATGCCAACGAGACTCTGGCAATGCAGTTTAGCAGAGTAAATACTTGGTGGGATGTGTAGGAGAGCCAGCGTGACGGGGGTCAGACTGACTGGAACAGCTCTGCTTTCATGGAGGGAAGCATTAACAATCCCCAAACAAATCACTAGCCTTGTTTAGTATGTTCTTTTAAAATTCTGTTTCTTTCACAGCTTGGTGCCGTCATTCCCAGGCTGTATTCCCAGCTGCACACGAATCCTTCCCGTCTTCCACCCTGTGCTAACCCCGTGTGCTCCGTGGTCCAAAGGGAATCCTACAGACACAGCTGGGGAACCCTTTCCCCATCTGCCACTGGCTCCTTGGGGCCTGGCCAACAAGGAGCACCTCAGAGCAACCCTTGGGATGCAGAAATACCCAGCAGAGCAATTTGACAGGTTTTATTTTGTCATTCTCTGCTTTCCAGAGCCAGACAGCCCCGAAATCTGCGTAATTCCCTGGCTGCACACTCGCTGCTCTCCCGTCCTGCTGCCCCGGGGGTGACGGGCAGGGGCACTCAGGGCTCGGTGCCACCAGGCACCCCCACCCGCCCTGCTCTGGCCACCAGCACATTTCTGCACTGTCACAGCCAGCAAGGGACCAGCTGGGAGAGAGCTGAGGCTGGGAAGGATGGGAGAGGTGGAGCGGGAAGGAATCCAAGGCACAGAACAGGGGAAGGGGACAGGGAAGGACGGGGACCCGCAGCTTCTCCAGGGAAGGGCAGCTGCTGATGAGAGAATCCGCAGGTCCCACTTCCCTTCGTAAAGGATGCAGGACTTGGGGAAGGTCTGCGCAATGTGGGACACGCAGCAAAGGCTGGGCACGGCTGGGAACAGAGGCTGCTGTGGTAGCAGAGCCCTCCCTGTTCCCACACTCCACTATCCATCCACTATCCATCCATTATCCATCCACTATCCATCGTTGCCCTCCCACGGAATCACGTGTGGGAGGGAGCCTGTTTGTGCACAGGCCAGAACTGGATACTACAGATCAGGAACACATGGACGAGTCAGTGGTCACAGAGCTGCAGGAACTTCCTTGGAAAAGCATTGCTACATATCCAGGATGCCAGGGGTGTAAATGATGGGCGTTTGTGTTACTGGGGAACAGAGCTCCTGTGGAAGGCTTCCCCAGACCTGGACTGTGTGGGAATCAGGCCCCATCAGAGCCCTCTGAGAAATGCAGAAGAGCTGGAACAAAAGGAGATTCAGTGGTTCATTTTCTGAATAAGTTTAGATTTTCCTATTGTTTTACCAACAGACACATTCTCAGCTGAAAACAACTTCGGTGTAGTCTCTAACTTGTGACTGCACATCTGCTGGGCTCTGCCTGCCGGTGCTTTACACGGCTCTGCTTGTCCTTGGGAGCGAAACACTCCATTAGCTCCCATCGCAGGCTGCCACGAGCCTGCCTCGGCGCTCGGTTTCCGTGTGCCACACGCCTGCGGTGACCCTGGCAGCCGAGGGCCGGCCAGAGGCAGCAGCGCCTGTGAGCGGATGCCCGCAGCTCCCCGGGCTCCTCCTGCCCCGGGAGCTGTCCCCAGCCGGGCACACGCTGCCGCTGCCTCACGGTCACCTCGCAGTCCCTGGCGTGCTGCCCTTTCCTCCCAAGCTGCTCCATTATATCCTACCATTTTCCCAGCTTTTAATGTGTACCAGTCACCTCTTCCACCGGCACATCCGCTGCTTCCCGTGACGCCCACAGAGCTGGGTACTTTACAGCCCTCTTTAGCTGCTGTCACAGTGATTACAGGATGCTGCAAATCTCCAGCAGCCACGTTTGTTCCTCTCCTCCCATCTCCCACAGCTTTGGTTTCACTCTGGGAGGTTTAGCCAGACCTGCTAGTAAAGCAGGCAAATCCAGGTGCACACAGAAACAAAGAGGTTGAAAGAGACCTCTAAAATCATGAAATCGATTTATCAACACATTTATCAATTCTGACTTGATTTTGCCATCATTTTAGAAATTCTGCTGTTGCTCTTGCAGTTTTCCAGAGGGGAAAGCTGAGCAGCAGTGAGGTTATGAGCTGCCCAAGCCTCCCCTGGCAAAGCCAGCAGCGATACCTGGAGCTCTGCCATCCCACTTCCCTGCTGCATGCGGAAAATCCTGATAGCAACATCAATGATGTACCAAATGTGGTGGCAAGACAAGGAGAAAATGATGCAGTGACAATGAGAAGACAGCACATTTGCAGGGATGAAATCTGCCCAAAAGTGGCCATCAGTGTAAACTCCTGTGGCAGAGCCACAGAGCAAGGACCAAACTAGTTTTTCGCTTTTCTAAAGAGAAGAAAAAGGATAAGGAAAAGAGAACTCGTGTTCCCCAGGTCACTGTGCAGAGGAGAAGTGACTAAACTGCCTGCTCCAAAATTCCCGTCCAGACTGGCCAGGCAGTTTGCGTAGCGCAGTCGTACTTAGGAATGTCAGGCAATAGGCAGCCTGAGCTAAATTGGGACCATCACAGGGGCCCTGGAAAGCTGCCTCCAACCCAACAATTCATTCATGAGCAGACTAAGGGCAGAGCAGCGGGGCAGCCTGCAGCCAGCGGGCTCTGCTGGCTTCGTAATTAGCTCTTCATCTGAGCTTTAAACAGAAACACAAAAATAAACAAAGGGGACATGCAGAAAAAATATGATGTTCCAGCTCCCATATGGCAAATGGGGCCAAAGTCTGCTCTGAGACATGTGACCGTGACCTTCGTGAGGACATCATGATGGCCAGGACAGAATTTGGGTCACAGCACGTCCTTAGAAAAAATCCATGGCAGTGAGTGGACAAGTGAGTGGTCCCTGCCTGCAGAGGCTGCACCCTCCTGCCACTGTGGCTAAACTCATCACCCCTCGTGCTGACAGGGGATTCACACCCTATTTTAGGCACAAAAGTGGGCGAGGCCATTTAGCCCCGTGTACTTTGGTTATAACACTGCTGTCCCTGCAGCTGAGGAGCCACAAACTTCAGCTCTCTGCATGTGGGCTTGGGAAGAAAATGACGATTTAAATTTTTTTTAACAGAGCACACCAACTGAAGTTTTATTTCTAACAATCTCCCTAGTTACAAATTCCGTGCCCATAGAGGTATTTTTGTGCCTGGACTTCAGTGGCACTACTTACTTAGAACTTTTCCTCTGTGATTAGCCGGTGGCAACAAGTGCCAGGACTGTGAGATATGAATGGGTGCAACTTTGCTGATTTGGCAGATGTGCCAAGGAAGTGACCTGTACATTTGACTCCCCTGCCACAGATAAAGGCTATGGTAAAGGGCAGTATCAGAACCTGAATGAAGATAGAATATTTTTAGGTCTGGAAGTAGGCTGAGAAAGAAAGTAGTGAGCCTGCAAGCTCTGCTTTGATCATTTAGCCTTTACAGATTTGTGACAAATTGTTTTTTCTGCATGAATCTGAACTGATACAGATTTACATGAATAGTTAAAAAGTAATACCAGTTGGGAAATAAAACCCCTAACAGCACCACAGAAAAGCAATAAACTTAAGAAGCAGTTAGACAGACAGAAGGATGATCACAAATGCTTCACAACAGGAAAAAAACAAAATTAATACCAGAGAAAAGAATGGTTGGACACTTATAAAGCTGGTTGTGGCAGGCTGAAAGCAGGGAATCCAAAAAGCCATTAGAAAAAAGACATGAAGAATCTTGTAATAATATCCTGGGGAACATGCTTGCCTCAGACTCAATGCCCTTAAGACTGTATTGTGTGTTCTTTTACTGTTGTTTAATGCCTAATCCTTCAGGAACGATTGGTAGAGAACTTGTGTTGGTATCAGCTGAATGTTCCCAAGGAAATAAATCTGGACTTGACATCAAATTACGTATTTTGTACCCAGGACATCTGAAGTCTTTTCCTAATCTGGTGCATACAGAGATCTGCACCCAATAATTCTTTTGATGTCAGTGCAAGGGTAACAGTTTCATTTGCTTCCTCCAGCTTCTTCTCATGTTAAATATGAGGAAAAAACCCCCTGTGAATAAAGCCCTGTGCTCAGAACTGTTCACTCCGTAACAGTTATGAAGTCATGAACCTGAACAGTTCCAGGCTGCACCACCCACCCTGACAGATAAATAAATAATTTGTGGTGTTGGATGACTGCATGGGAGGCTGTTCCCAAGGTCAGACACCCAGCAAGGGCTGGGGCTCATTCTGGATCTGCTGACTTCAACTGCAAACTTGTCACTGCTTTTAATGAGAGCAAACCTGATGGCAAAGAGCTCACCTGCCTTCCTGTCATGTGAGAGCCCACGAGCTGAAACAAATCCAACTGCAAGTACCTCAAGGTCTTTTGTTTTGGTTTTTTTTTTGAAAATTCTGAAAGTTAATAAATATCTGCTTGAGGAATGAGTTTTTTCCAGATAAGTTATTCAGGGGTAAGTTTACAGTTCAGAAGGAAGGGGAAGGTAAGGATTGATAGTTGATAAAGCACTTGATCTGATAAATAACTGCCTCAGACCTGGTGTGCCCATTTATCACCCTGTTCACAGCCCTCCCCAGACATCAGGTCTGGCAGGAGCCCAGCTGATAAATGGCTGCAGGGGGCTCGGGACTGCTGTGTGACAAGCTTATTTATTGGGTTAAAAAGGAAGACAAAAGCCTTTAAATGGCAATAATAAATGCTTCTTCTTCAAGATACTGCCAGACACATTGGACCGACATCATCTGACTTTTGCTTTTATTTGGTCAGGTTTTCTTGTTTGTTCAGAATTTACTGCGAGCTCGAGGCCCTGCAGCCAAAATCCGTACAAAGCTCCTGACCTACCTTGGCAAAGGACAGATCTGCTCAACAAAAGCCTCTTTCCCAGAATCAGTTACTGTGGTGGCTTGCTCTGACTTCAGCAGGACCCACTTTGAGCTGAGTTGGTAACTTAGGAGGAGTTAGATGGTGATCACAACCTCCCCACATTCGGAGCTTTTTTATGCCTTTCTGCTTTCCTCTTCAGGAATTTCCCCCGATGCCTCCGGCATTTCAACTCCCTCATCGCAAAAAGCAAATCATCCCTTTTGATTTCCTTTTCTAACCTGCTTGAATTGTTTCCTGTGCATGTCCAGGACAGCTGAGAAGGGCCCCACAGGGACCAAAAAGGTGATGCAAGAAAAAAAGACGAGTGAGAGAGGCTACAGCAGGAATTCACAAGAGGATCAGTGGTCTGGTGAAGCAGAACCAAGACCAGAGATTCGTGGTCTTCCATCACAAGTGAAAAGGGAAAATGATCAGATGGCAGGGCTCAAAACAAAGAGAAGACTATGTTTTCCCATTTAATGTAGCTGCATCAGGAAATTCATGGCTACAGAAAGCAGGAATGTTTATATGGATTGACCTCCACTGCAATTTAAAGAGAAATCAAATTAATTAATGGAAGAAAGAAGTGGATCACACCTCTAGATCACAAACACGCTGAGCTGCACAGCCGGAAAGCAGCTTCCTTTGCTCTCACATCATTCCTCTGGCACCTGCTCTCAGCCACTGGCACAGAAATGGATCAGAACAATCCCTGGCCTCAGCCAGAGGGATTCTCTCAGCAGAAACCCCACCGTAGTTACTGGAACTGTACTATAAAAGAAGAATTAAAGCTTCTTCCCATTGAATTGTTCCTCTACTGTCCTGCGTTTAGGGACTCAGTTTGCAGATAGACTTGAAGAATTGTACTGGTTAATGGAATGGATTTTGGCATTAGTGGAAAATATAAGCCCTCAATATCAAATATTAAATTATTCCTGATTAATTCTTTTATGGGCTTGGACTTGCAACTGATTTAATACTCCTGGATAATTACTTCTGTGGTAACTGTGCCTTTGATTTTTAATTAACCATACAAAGTTTCTCATTCAAATCTAATATTACCTTTGTTAACAGTGTCAACTCTCTGTTTAGGGATTCTGCTCACATTAAACTGTATGCTCAGAAATTAAAATCTGCTTTTCCACAACTGTGTGAACAGATTCCATACAAGGCTTATTTATTCTACATAATTATCTACAAAAATATTGTTTCTGCTATCCTGAGCCCTGCTGTCTGCCAAGTAACCCCTTTCTCTTCACAGCCCTGCTCTCTCCTCCCGTCATCCCAGCTCACACAGAGACCTGTCACAGAATCCCAGACTGGTTTGGGTTGGAAGGGACCTCAAAGCTCCTCTCATTCCACCCCCTGCCACGGGCAGGGACGCCTTCCACTATCCCAGGTTGCCCAAAAAGTCAAAGCACAACATTTTCAAACTTGTGCTCCTTAACTCGCCTAGATTCTTCTTTACAGATGTAATTAAGTGAACTTACTCCATTAAAATTCAGCAGAAGTGTGCTGCCTGGGAATTGCCTGCTGAGCAGTTTCAGTGATCAGGCTCCTTGTAATTCAGAGTCTGGGTATGAATTTGGGTGTCACACCTGAACCATTCACATCAGAATCTGGTCCTTGCTTTGAAAATGTCAGGATTTCTACTTTAACTTCCTTGTAATGAGATTCACATTTACCCATGGAGAGAGGTTTGTGACAGGCTTCCAAGGTTTTGGCAGGTCCACATACCTGTTTCGACTCAAAAAGAGACACAACCTCCTAGCAGTGCATGGCTTAATGGAAATGATTGGTAAAGCTCCCTATAATCAAATTAAAAGGTCTATTTTTCCACTACCTAACATTTTTACAAAGGTTATTCTGAGAATATTGGCCATTCTCCTGTTTGACCTGCTAGCTAAATGCAACTGTGCAGAGCAAATCACCCAGCTGCAACCTCATCTCTTGTGTTTGTTACATCAGCTCTACTTCATTTGGGAGCTTTTCCATCCTAATTGCTAAGCCCTTCAGAGGAGCAGGCTGATACTGAAGGGCTTTTTGCCCTTCTTGCATTAAATAACTTTGATTTTAGGGAGGACAAATTAAGACTTTTGTAATCCATGTCACGTCCTGGCATTTTTCAGTCTATTTTGCTGTCTATGACCCCTGCCCCCGCAGAGATGAGGTTCAGAACAAGTTTAAGGAATAGGGCAGCAATTACCAAGTGGAACCCAAGGACTCACAAAGGAAGGAGAGCTGACCTAGACACAGACTCCTGCTTCAGCCACAAATGCCCTGAAAGGGCTGAAGAACAGGTCTGAACTCTAACTAAGCTTCTCTGTGTGTAGCAAAAGGATCATAATCCTCCAGCCTGTGGGGTATTAGGCAACTGTAATGCAATTCACTCCCTGCTGTGGTGAGGAACATATTAAAATACATATATATATATATATGTATGAAAAACTAAGTATGTGAGTGCTGCTGATTGTCAATTCTCACAAATGCTAAAGTATTTCTGAGAACCTGCAAAGATCTGGCAGAATTTCTAGATATTTTAAAGCTTTCAACTATTTTCCATTAGGATTCTCAGAGGAGTTCAACTGAGAATCAAAAGCTTTGCACAGAAACACAAAAAATGCAGACACAGGAATGACGTGCTGCTGCTCCACCTCCCCTGGCTGGCACCTCAAGGAACTGAGATCAGGAACACCAGGGCTCAAGCTGTGCCCTGATTCTGCCCAGCCACTGAGTGGCACCTGCCTGCATCCCAGAGAAAAGGATGCTACAACTTACTCCATGGTTAAAACCAAGAAAATGGAGTCTAAAAAACAATTATGTTGTGCTTGAGGAAATATGGAAATGACCATGAGCTGCTGCATTTAACAGACTTTTTGAAATTAAATTATTTGTATTCAAATATGTGCAAAACCAATGATCATTTTTGGGTTTGATCAGCTCAACCTGTTCTTTGGGGAAATTAATTTGATGCTCTGGGTATAAACACTCTTTCAAAATGCTCACTGTGAAGCAATGTTTTCCTCCTGCTCTCCTTAGCACCAAAGCAATTTTCAAAGCATTCCCATTGATAACACAAACAAAACAGACAGACCATTTCACGAGGAGGACCCGAAATTGCAATCAGAGAAGTAATACTTAAAACACAATTTAATCCGTATTCATCACCAGGCCACACGTGGGTGGTGTGCAGAGACTTCAGGCAGGACCAGGTATTTATGACTGCTGAAGACTGCAGGTAAATACACCAAAGGCCAAAGAGGGTTTGCTCAGCCACCCCCGACCACAGCAAATGCAAAGAGTGGCAGAAGCTCATCTGCAACAAACTGATACAATCTATTTCTAATTAAAAAACAGGGAAAAAGCATTTAGAGTCTCCTAATACGGGTATGATCCTGGCAGAACTCAGTGTCAGCTCCAGGGGCAGCACATTTCAGGCAGTGCTGTTCAAGAGGGGGGATGCTGCCACTGGAAATGGACACCTCTGCAGGGTGGCTGGGATTGATGCTGGGGCTGACCTTTGCTGCCTTCAAGGGGAGCGAGTCCCACAGAACATCCCCCATCTGCAGCGTGCAGAGGGGACAGCTGTGCTCAGAGCAGCCTGGTGGCACGGGGCACAGGGGGCACAGGGGGCACACGGGGCACTCAGTCCATGCCCTGTCCCCGCCTGTGACAGGAACAGCCCATCAGGAAGCCCAGAGGATGGAGGGGATTAAACCCCCATGGCCTGTGACGTGGACAAGATGTGGATCTGAAATCCCTGCTGGGAAAAGGAGAAATGTGAGCCAAGGAGCAGTGGCAGGGGAGCCCTTCTCCTGCAGGAGCTGCAACAGCACCAGAGCTCTGTGTCAGGGCTGTGGAAGAGGAGCACTACAGAGCTTCCCTGAGGAACCAACCCTGGCTGCCACAGCCCTCCCCTCTGCTGCCTCTCAGCTCCTCTGGGACCCATCGGTCCTGCTGAGCCAGCAGGGAGTGAAGAACATTTATTGGGTAATTTTTCTGCTGAGGCAGCTGAAATGGCTCAGCTTTGGGTCTGGCAAGTGCTGAGCCATCAGCCAGGTTGGGACAGAGATTCCTGACTGGGATAGCCACAGATAACACTAAACCTTTAAAATAAAAATTGGAAAAGACTCCTGAGAACTGAGACGTTCTCTCATGCGCTCACCACCAGCCAGCACGTCCATCTCCAAGGCAGCTCCCAGCTGAAGGGTCTAAGGAGGCTGAAGTAGGATCCTTGCAGGGAAAAGGGGCCAGGCCATGTCCTGTCCATCTCCGATCTTCAGAAAAGCAGAGAGTGAAGTTTGAACTTCTGCCTTCCCATGTATCACAGAATTTAATTTCCTTCCCAGCTGGTCTCTAATGTCCAGAATTATCAGTATCAATATCCTCATTCAATTCCTTCTGTAATTGCTTGGGGATATTAAGTGCTGCCAATATTGGGGTCATTATTAACCCCAGGCAAAATGTGCATTGGAAGACCACAAACCTTGATTCTTGCCTTGTTACCATAGTTACACCTGACCAAGAGGTGACACCTGAACTCTGCCTTCAGACTCTAAGTAAGTGATGAAGAGCTAAAGAATCTCAGAAAATGAAATGACAGCATTTGAAGAAGAAAAGGTCAAGCATACTCATGGGAAAATCTTAAAAATTTAGGATCACACTATTAATTTCTATAAACAACTTGTTATCACCCTGCCTACACAGATCTGATGAGATTATTCTTGCCAGCTCTTGATCATGATACTGTGCAATTGCATATTGAAAAGTTCTCCCTTTGATCACAGGGAGCACAGCCATTACAGATAATGTACACACTGCACGCCTACTAATCTTATTCTGATTTTTCCTGGGAAATGAGCAGTTCTGAAACATGCATCTCAAATCAGGAAACTTCCACTATCGCCGAATAAGCAGAAAACAGGCATTAATCGATTTTAAATCTGACAAAATTATTAATACCAATACTTACACCCCCAGATTTCTCCATCTGTCAAAATATTACAGCAATTGCAGCAGTTACAGATGTGTAACTGCTGGGCCTGAACACAAAGTTACTGCTAAAGTTTCATGAGCACTTCAGAGAGCAGTGCTGTACTAATGCACACTAAGGGTGTTTTAGTTCACATGTCCAAACTTCTTCCTCTGCTGAGACTGATGAGTACGGCTTGATTTACAAACCCATGGGTCTTGAAGGAGACAAACAGTGGTATTCATTTCCTTGATTTTCATTAAAATGACATTAAAGCCCAAGGGATGTGTTTTAGTGACAAAACACACGACATCTGTGTTGGGAATTTTTACAGCTGCTGGAGAAGGTGCTGAGGTTGGCAAAGGCTCGTCCCCCTCTGTGTTCCACAGCTGAATTAAAGGAGTGTCAGCCAAAGCAGTCAGAAACCAGGATTTAGATCAGTCTGAGCCCAGCCAGTGTCTGTCACGCAGTCTCCACTCTCTTTTAGGTGTGACATACGTTACTTCACTGTTGTCACAGAGTGTTTCATGCTAGGCTAGATGTGAATTTTTGAAAAAGAAAAGAAACTTTGAAATCAGACACGTCATTTCAGATTTATTCCCAGCACGGAGAAGATGACCAGTCTCTGAAAGAAAGGAAGGCCCAAAAAGTCATTCAGAAAATGGACACACCTGGCTTATTCTGTGCTTGAAGGATATTTTGTTGTTGTTTTTGGGGTTTGTTTTAATCAAAGCTACACAAAAACAAATAATGCTTCAGAAAAGCATTAAACTTTTCACCTAATGTTACCCTTCCTTTTGATGTTATAAATTTCTTTGTCTTCTTTCTTTCCTCCACACAAACCACGCTCCTGGGTGTCTGAGTGTATCTCAGTCTCTCAGTTTAGAATTCTAACATTCAAAAAGCTGAGGAGGAGAAACTTACTCCAGTCCCAGATAAATCAGCCTGGCAGCCATGTGACCCCAGTAATTTCAGAGGAGTTCTCCTTGTGCACTGGAGGATGGCAGCTCAGCATCCTGGAAAGTTTGTATATCCTAAGAAGTTTGCATTCTGCACAGATCCACGTTCCATTATAAAGCAGATCTTTTACAACACACCTTGCGGGGCAAACGTGGGTGCCATGAATCTGAAAAGCCAACCTGTCAATCCAGAGCCAGTGTGTTCATTTTCCTGAATAGCTTTCAAGGACATATACTATAAATCTGTGAAAGGAGAGCTACTTACAGGTCTGGGATTTATAGAAAGTGCTGCCTATTTGTGCTCTGTCTTCTGTCAATAGCATTAAGATTTGCAGTTTGCACTGAATTATCCAATGACCTAAATCCTAGCAAGCTATCAAAATCTGTTCCCTAGATAAAGTCATGCTCGAGTTTGATACATTTATCAGTGCCAGACACACAGCACTGCTTACAAGCACGGCAATTTCTCAAGTCTTCTTCAACAGCAGACAAAAGGGAGGTACAAATGAATTACAACCATTCACTCCAATGGTTTAAAATAATTATCGCCCATTGGAAACAAAAGAATACAATTCCTGCCTCCTGATTTCACACAAACTCCTGGGTATAATGAGGCACTGTTTATTTACCTAATGTGAAGCATCCAAATCTTACGCTGACAGCTCCAGAATGATTTATTGTTCTTCCATTATGCTGAATACTTGGGCTAGATCGTACCTCATTATACAAAATATAATCCATTGCCAGTCAGCTGAATAAGACTTGACCTGGGAGAGGCAGGGGTTTGCTAAGTGTCAATACAGCTTTGTGGCGACAGGTACTCCCAGCATCAGGGCTCCAGTGTGTGACACGGGAAATTTCTCTGTCCTCACTTCTCCCCAGCACCAGAGCAATCTTGCTGAAGCACCAGCAAGGCAAGTGGGAGTTGGAAGCAGCACATGAATTTTGAAATGTACACAGCTCCTTTCTAACCCAAAGGGTTCTACAGATCTCAGTCCTGATCTCAGAGGGCATTTTCAGGGAGGATTCCACCAGTCAGGTGCTCCTGGGCAGGCCGCCTTGCCAGAATAAGGACCAGAGTATTATGAAAACAACAAATGGATTGTCTGGACACAGAATTTTTCCACACTCTCCAACTGTGACGTATCCTGGGATAAACTTTGCTTTCAGCTGTTTCCTGAACTGGCAGAAGAACGTGTGTGAGGGTCACTGTAATGACAAAGAGCTGCTGCCACCCTACAGAATGTCCTACACTAAAAACTTCTACATCCATGTCCTCTAACACAGCACCCACAGACTTCCATCACACACAGGTCAGCCCAGGAGACATTCACTGACCACTGCCAGGACACTGCACAGCTGGGCAGAGGACTTGACTCTCCTTCTAAAGATGGCAAGGGACAGTAAGGTCTCCTTCCCTGGACCTGCAGAGGGGAAGCTCTTTAAATTCAACAAGAGCTTGAATCCCATCCCAGACAGCCAAACTTACAGCAGCATCCCAGCTTCCCTCTCACCCAGTGCAGTGTCTCTGCATATCCAGCTGCTCTCCCAGAGTCTGCCCTCAAAACTAAACGGCAGACACACCTCAGTGTCGAGGGGGACAGATGATGGCTGTGGATAGTCAACACAGCACTGTTTGAAGCTATGGAAGCTGAGAAACAGAAATGGCTCCAGCTTGCATGAAAAAGAGGAAACCAAAATGAGAAAGACACATCCCTGCCGTGATATCAAGAGGCTCCTGGTATATTTTTCTCCTTCTGGCCAAATGCAATCTGGATTGTAAGAGGCTCCCACCATCTGAGGCCCTGGGAATGTCCATCTGGTGGCAATGCAGGCACTGCTGAGCACACACAGCACAATTAAAGCCTTCAGCAGACACAGCCTGGGAAAGCCAGGCCAGCAAAACATTCCGAGGGTCTGAGACATTGCACTGAAGGCTGTGGGTACTCTGGGAGTTTTGGGTGGAACCTAAGGCTTTCAGACAGATCAAAGAGCAGAGCTTCAAGACATAAAAATATCCCTCTCTCATCCACCTCAGGGAAAGACTGTCCACCAGAAGGACAAAGAAGAGCTTTCGCTGAAAAAATCCTACACTGAGAATTTAAGTTTTTTAAGAGCCTGTGAGAGATTTTGAACAGCTTTTGGAGCTTTCTAAACTCTGAAGTCAGCCTTAAGCTAGGTTTATGTTGCATAAACACTTGCTTTCAAATTTATTATTATTATGAAAGATACAACATGAGCATAATAAATGATTGTGGTATTAAAGCACATTTTACAGCATCATCTCGAGTGCTGTTTCCTTTAATGCTCTGCTTACATGACATGGAGGGATTTGCTCTGAAACTGTATTAGGATGGATGGATAGAATTCAATAGTACAGCCCAGAACATTTTTGTCTCTTATCTCTGAACCATTCTTAATACCCCCAGCGCTGCGAAGAATACACCCTCAGTTTTGAAATACAGAGATGTCAGCGCTGGCTTGCTGCTCAGTGGAAAGGTGTTTTGAATTCGAGGGAATCTGGTAATAAAGCTCCTGGCTCTGCTTTCATTCCTGTGGCCTTTGGCTTGTGCTTGAAACAGTGCACTCACGGAGCCAGGGCAGAAGCAAGGGTTACGAAGCAGGTAAAGAGGTTCTGAACAGAAGAAGGTGTCCATATAGTGGGAAAGAAATTAATAAATGGGAGCTTGGCCTTTGGATACAAGATTTCATCACCCCTCTGCTTTGTGCACCGAGAGCAGCAGGAGCTGGGCTGGCTGAATTCCCTGCTGGGGGGAACTGCCCTTCTCAGGCAGCCCCCTGGGTGCAGCTGCTGGGAGATGATGCTGAGGGGGGAACTGCCTTTCCCGGGCAATCCCAGGGATGCAGCTGCTGGGAGGTGCTGAATCCACCAGGTCCCTTTGGCTGAGAGCCCTGATTTGCACAGAGCTCGTCCTGCCCCGTTTGTCTGCAGTGCTGCCATAAACCACGAGCGCTGCTGGGATGCAGAAGCTTTGTATGATTTCCCCTGTCAGTCCTGGTCACATCTTCTCTTGACTCGAGAGAAAACCCTTATTAATGGGATCACAGTTAGAGGGAAAAACCTCCCAGCTCACATGGCACCACACTTCAGGCTGTATTGAGATGGATCCCTCCTGGCCCTGGCTGCCAGGTAATGCACGAATTATGTTTTGTATTCAAGCTGCAGATTAAATGAGCTGTCTAAAACCACTGTGACCCTGCATGCTTACTGGACAAAAAATTTTTAAACTTCAGTTTGAAGAACTGCTTCAAAATAATTAATCTTCTTCAAAGTACTAGGCAGAATTTTGGTGTCCAAAGGTAATGCATTTCTTTGACTCTTATTGTCTCCGGGCTTTTTTTTTTTTTCCCTGATAGGAAAATAAAATTCAATTTTCTAGGAATACCATTATGAAATGATGCAAGATACCCATAATGTACACTAATAATTTACACCATCAGATGACAGAAAGACTGAGGCTATACAGCTTTTGCAACAAACGAGTTTTGGCTCCTAGTTAGTGAATGCTGCTACAGACTCCGTGTTTCCCTCTGCTCCTCCCCATAGTTAATCTACCTCTGATTGCTGTAATGTTCCCTACAGACAGACAAATTGTTTGGGTTAACTTACAGCATTTACATTATTTTTTCATTTGTGACTGTTTCAATTAGCAATGTCATCTATTTCTGAAAGCTTTTTCCTTTTAAATAATTAGGGTTCCCAAGAGGTTAGCACAAAAAACATTTGAAATGCTAATCCAGCACCTCAGACAAAACTGTTCCCGCAAATTTAAAATCCTGTTGCTTCTTAAATATATTGTAAAATACAATAGTGTCCACAGCATACTGATAACCTCCGTGCAGCACAAAGGGAGAGGCCAATGTATTACATGAGATGGGTATGAAATGAAATGCTGACAGACCCTGAAGTAAGCTGAGATTGGGCACAGGGATTTAATGAGCACAATAATGGGCAGGTGGGCTGAGCATTCCTGCTGAGATCAGATCCTGGGCAGGAAAACCTGCCTTTGAAACTGCTTCTTAACATAATCTGTACACAGGACCAGGCTGGGAATTACAGACAGAAAGTGTCTTTTCATGTTCCCTTTGGCAGCCAGGCCTTTTACAGCCTTGTTACCAACATACACACATACACACATATATATATATTTAATGCCAGAGCAATTGGATTTCTTTTGGAACATATTTCTTTTTCTAATGACATTCAAATCCAGAAAAGAGGGAGAAATCTGTTGCTTTGGTGCAAACCGTGCCTTATCTCTGGATTTAGTGGTTTTGCTCTTTTTCTTCATATATTTGATGCACTTGGACCTAAACCATTAAAACACATGCTCAGCCTAAAGAGCTGGAAACACTGAAAATGTGCTGAAATTAGGCAGCTGTGTTAAAGCTTCATTCTGCGCCACATACCTAGTGGCTGCTGTGCCTTTTGCCAAAATGTAATTAAGAAGTTACACTTTCTGGCTTACTGACTGGGATGGCAGCAAGTCTGTGGGTTACCCCTCCACAGCTCCCAGAAAGGCCCCCCGATGTGCAGGTGCCACTTGGAAAGGATGGAGTGGGAACCAGATGGAGACACAGCAGTGCCAGTGAAGTTTCCCTGCTCCTGAACCTACAGAAAGCTTTCCTTCCATACAGTAAAGCAGCCAGGGAGATTTCAGCTCCTCCACGGCACTGCTCTTGCAGAGCACAGGGTTTGGTACCTGTCTTGCATCTGGGAACAGACTTGAAAATAGATAGAGAAGGAAAAGTTTATCGGTAATAGCTATTTTTTGCATTCAGGATATATTTGTGATTGTTACTGGTTTTCTCACCCTAGAGACAGGTGATGGATGGAGAACTACTCCTAAAGTCAAAGACATGATGGAAGGTCACTCTGAATACTGCTATCATCCATATTCTGCAAAATCTAGTTACAAGCTCTGCTCTTGGATATCTAAAAAATGGCAAAGCCCCAAATTGCCTTTTTTCCATGGGGCAAGATAACTCCTGTAGTGGGGGTGCTCTGTGCAGACCCAGGTCAGGGCAAGGGGGCCATTCAGGAATTCAGGACACTACCTTGCCTCCTCTGAGGTAAAGCTGCTGAGCTTTTCACTGTGGAAACGTCCAGTCTCTTCTAAAGGCACGTTTTGCTGGAAGAACCAGTACATTCTGCTGCCATAATACAGAACTATTTGAGTTTATCTCCCTCTGCATACCTGGCCCGCCTTCATCACATCCCACTTACTTTTACAGTGTTATACACAGAGGTTACTGCTATAAAAAGGTGCTCCCAATAGAGAGCAAAGCAAAACTACAGCCACACCACAGTCTCTCGTCATCACTGGGGTTATTATTGTTTCAATTTTGCAGGTGCTGAACGCCTGTCCGTGGGGGATGCATAAGAACTGAAAAACAAGAGCGAAACACGACACATTTAAGAGTCAAATTGCTACTTTTACAACCAGAGCAAAAGCAGGCATCAAGGAGCCTCTTTGGAAATGCTGGAGATTTCAGAGCTCTGCTGTGTCACTCGGGAGTGGGAGTGGGCTCTTGGGGTGGGCTCACTGCGGGTAAAGAGAGGTTCATGATCCCCTCGTAGCACCACCGATGGTGAGCAAGTCCAACAGCTGGCTCAGGCTGTGGTGAGCCACGGGCAGCAGCAATCACAGTAACTGCTAGGAGGAATCCGTAACTGATTCAGAGATGGGAACTCTGTATTTACATCACAGCATTTCCCAGAGCAGGGAATTAGTCTTATCCAAACAAAAGGGAGGAGAAGAGGTGGTGCTGAGAGGCCCAGAGAGGATTCTCAGCAGGAGCTTTAGGATTAAAGTGGGCAAAGGAAAATCCAAACTAAACGCAGAGAAATGTTTCCTAACAAACAGCTGACTGTAAAATCCCAGCGCAAGCACAAACCTCCCAGCTGCCTCACTCATGTCAGCATAGACCAGGTATTTAAAAACATGCAGAGCAGAAAAAATCACTTAAGGCTCTGACCCACTGCCTGTATTTCTGAAGTGGTTTTCCTTACAGGCTTCTAAGACACTAAAATATGCCCCAAAATGTACTGGTAACATTCTGCAATTGTGTAACATTCTGCAATGTTCCACGGATGCCGCAGGTATTGTCCGTATTTCTCAGGCCTGAAAACTTCCACAACTGCCCAGCTTTAGTCCCTGAAGATAAGCTGATGGGAAAAAATCCACCTACCAAAGGTTTTCTGGCCGTTGGCGTGTGGAAGGATGCAAACCTCGGCCAGTTCAGGAGCAGCAGCTGGCTGGGAACTGCTTTTCCCACTCCGCCCTTTTCCAAAGTGCACACACGTAAACAGGAGCCCATTTATCGAGCACCCCCCACCGAACTGCGTGACTTCATAAAGGACACGTTAGAGTTATCCTCTGTCCTCAGATCATTCCAATGTATTTGAAGTTAAGTACCTTAATGTATCTTGAATTAATTTTCTTGGTGTTAAAGTGCAAACTGGGCTAATAAAAGTGACACATTGACTTTTTCCAGAGAATGATGTTCAGCTTACGCAGAATGGCAGCAAAAATGAAAATTAGCCTCAAGACAATGTTAATTACATTTTATCCATTAGTAGGAGGGTAATTGAACCACTCATTTTCACTGCAAAGAAAACCCTTCTGGCTTCATAAAGGGAAACTATGTGTTTAATGTGCAAATTAAAGTCTAACAATGGAAAAATTTTCAATAGAAAGAAAACCAAAATGCAGGTAATATAACATACCTATATTATATTGCAATGACCATCTTGGACATAATACATGTTATTGCCCTCTTGCTGAGCTGAGAGAGACTTCAAAATGCGTGACAGAACCCAGCCATCTGAAGAAGCAGCCAGGAATTACTGACATGAACGTGAAATATCCCGAAGGACTTGATTTAACCAAGAAAACACTAGACATACTGCTGATAGTGCTATTAGAACTAATACTCCTAATACTCATAAACAGCAGCTGCAGAAAATGGTCCTTGCCCATCTGAAACTCTTCCTGCTCGTTTCCATTAGATCTGTGCGTGGCTAAAAAATTGCATTTGCTTGTTCTTGGACAGGAAATCCCCCGAGACGACTGAAGGCATCTGGGTGGGTCTGGGCACTCACTAGAAATCAGCAGGGAGCACGTTCTTTTTCAGGACCTGTATCAACGAGTGCTCTGATACCTGTTAGCAGTTGCATTAATAATTTGGGTTTTGAGGAACACAGGACACATTAATAGAAGTATATTTTGCTCTCTGGACTGCTGGAAATACCTCGCTGTTTATATTCCATGACACCCCACTGCCTTTGGACCTTCCATGGCTGAACAGCAAGATTTTCAGTTCTGGGTATTAAGCTGTTACAGAAAATTCTTATTCTTCTTATCTACAGGCTCTAACTTGTTTTCTGCCAGTGCACGTTATCCACCCTGGACCTCGCTCCACTGAGATACTGGAACGTTTCTGTCTGGGATTTTCTTAAAGAGAACTTTAAAGCTGCTGAGAGTTAGGAAAGATGCAATAAGACTGGAGTAACGTGTCTCGAGGAGAGCTGGCAGATAAGGTTATCAGAAGCTCATGCTAACAGGTGAAGGTTCTGCAGTTTATCAGGCTGTAATCACTGCCTATCAGGGGATCACGGAACGCACCTTACAAGATACAGAACTGTAGTGTCAGGCAAATACATCACACAAACCAGTGCTCTCTGTTCCACACCAGCAGCAGCTGGACATCCTCAGTACAATCTGGGCCAGGATCTGTAAGATGCTGAGGGAAAATAAGTGACAAACCAGTTGTTCCAGGAGCTCATAATCAGCTTGTCATCCCCCTCTCCTGTCGCTACAGTCACTAAATTGGCTAAGTGCACCCAGACCTGGGCTGCTGAAAGCTGCTTGCGCACAAATACCACAAGGAAATCCCACCAGTGCCATACCATCATTTTCATCAGCCAAATAAAGCGTAGGTGGAACAAGATTTGCTTGCAGATAATATTACGGATTATCTGCCCACTGGGCTCAATAGAATCCAGATTGACCCCTTGAACTTTCTGACCCCAGGAGCAGCATCTGGGCAGAGTTACAGTGAAGTCAGAATTCCTGCTTCTACAAAAGCCAAAAATACATTCCCTTATTCAAAAATAATAATTTTTAAATCAACCTTTATCATAATATTACCACAAATATTGAAAAGGATTATGTTATTACAAAAATGAAATGACTTAAATTTACCCTCATTATTGTTTCCCAGGGAAAAAAAGAGGCTTTTTTTATTTCATTGTGGATGAAGCTGCTATTTGCATTTAAATGAAGACATCTGAAGAAGAGGAGCTAGAAAGTTAGGGGTTTTTTTCTTTTGAGAATGAGATTTCATTTCAGCATTCTATAATGCAAACCCAACTCCACTTTCTGCTTCATTAAATAGTCTGCCACAAGCTGCTTTCCAAAAAATTGTCATGGAGAGTGAGATACTCTGATTATTCCCAGCTGAGGCTTTGTAAAGATGGCAACAATACAGTGTTGGTATCCCCTGAATACCTGACTTCAGCAAGTAAATGAGGTATTTCCATACTTGCTGTACAGCATGGATTGTTTTGGGATTGACTTATCATAACTGACACACTTAAACAATCTTAATGCTCTGACAGAAACAGGCTTGTGTCAAAGAAACTTAGATAGCTTACAAGCTATTCCAGCATGAACACTCTGAAAAGCAGATGGACACACAAATATTAATTCCATGCCAAAGATATTTTCAAGGAAAACAGGCAGAACACCCAACACGGCAGCCCTGGCATCTGTAGGAAATTACCATTTTCCTAAAGGGGAAGGACGATGCCACGGAACGGGACTTCCCTCCTGCATTAAATCCCACACCAAGTGACACTTGGCTTCTAAGTTGGCTTCAGATGTGGGGGAAAAGCAGAGCCCAGATCTGCCACCTGGCCCAGGCTACAGGAGAATTTCCTGTTACCCACTAACAGGTACTGGAAAAGGCAGGGACTGGGCAGTGCCACCTGAATTCCCATGGCTGCCTAAGCTGAGAGCAGAGGGCAGTTGTTGCAAGGGAAGATGCAGAGAGCAGCAGTAAAAGCTGAGGTTAAAAGAAAAGTTTACCAGTGAGCAGAAGAGAAGAAAGCAAAGCAAACACTGTTTTTATGAGTCAGCCTGGATGGGCAAAGGTGGAAGTTCAACGGAAGTATTAAAATATTAGCCAAAAGTGGGATGGAAAACATCTTTCTTCCTCTCCTCACATGAAAATAAGAGCCAGGACTGATGGCAGAATGTTCCTTGTATTGAAGGTCCTCTAATTTTCTGAGTTTAAATGCTGCACCTTAGAGACTGGTGATTAGAAATTACCATCTTTGCAGAGTCAGGTTGGTTTATCTCACCCAGGGAGACCAACATTAACACAAAGCACCTCCTTCACACCCAGATCTGTCCTGGGGAAGGCCTCTGCTCACCCCAGGATGCCCTCCCCAGAGGAGAGGAACGGGCCAGCTCGCTTACCTGGCCACCCTACAGAGCAAGAGATGGTCTGAGGTGGGCACCGGGGCTGGCAGCAGGAGGGCAGCAGTTCCTGACTGAAATGGTCACCACACTGAACCAGCATGGCAAGCTCTCACGCCTTGCTGGAGGTGGGGTAGCCTCAAGTCACAACAGTGGGAGTCAGTGGCTTTAAAAAAAAAAAAAAATCAATCTCTTTTAGCCTACTCAGGCTGCAGCTGATTGGTTTTGCTCAAATACCAGGCTATTTCTCATTCCTGATTGGTATTTAATTTACAGATCCTCTGCTCAACAAAGATAAAAGGTCGATGCCCAAATTAACGTATGGAACTCCTACTTATTGTTAAAGATTTTAGGCAGATATCTGTGTTCCATGTCTGTGTTCTGTAAAGCTCCCTTCAGTTGTAACTACACACAGCACATTTTCTAAAGCCATTATATCAGCAACCTTCCAAATACACAGGGAATAAAGTAAAAAGTTTTATTTTATTACAGTAGACATCTCATTTAACTGATTTTCAAGAATAATGATTTTAAACTAAGCAGTAAATGGTCTCAAGAAAATTCCTTTTAATGCAGCAACACAGGAATGCTCTGATCAGTTAAACCAAGAGAAAACAAGAACCTGCAGGAAGCTGCAGAAAAGAAAGGAAAATCTAAGGATGAAATTCTTCTATCCAATGTATTCATGCACAGCCTACCAACGACAGTGGACATTCAGTGTGCAATTCAAGGACAGAATTTGGTCCAAAGGGATAAATTTTCAAAAGATGCTGCTTTTTTCCTTGTACCCAGCATTTGCATAGGCTCATCAGTATTTGTGCAGGGGGTACCTGTGCCCTCAGCCAGGCATTGCAGAGCACAATTTCCTATTCTGCCTGCATAAACAGAGGGTTTGGTTGGAGTCTTTCACTCTGGTACACTGGAGAACACTGAGACGGAATTGGGTATTTATTGATATGCTCTGGAAATGGACTTCACATGCTCTGACTGCTCCAATCTATTCTCCAGCAGTGCTCAAGAGAAACATTGCCCATGCTCATTCCTGCTTTATAAAATAAAGATGCAGAGATGTCCATATTTAAGCAATCAGGATGTTTTCAGGTCACAGTTCATGCCCTCTGGAGCCTTCAGCGTGTGCATTCGCTCTTGTATGTGCCAAACAGCCCCGACTGCCTGGGCTGAGCCCTGCACTGCTCTGCTCATCAAATCCTTTGCAGCCAAACTGCAACCCTTCAATGACACCCCACAGGTGGTGTCAGAGGGACCTCATCCCCAAAACGCTGATCCCAGATCATCTGCAAGTACCTGACAATGTAACTAAGGCTAGTTACAGAAATTACATACACAGCAGGGTTTGCTTTACAACTGAAAACACACGTGGCAATCCACATTTTTAAGAAAATGAGAAGAAACAGTCTACAAATCAATAATAATATCCACAAGCTGAGATATTTAGCAGGCAAGAGCAGTAAAACTCAATCTCATCCGAGGCAGTACCAAACCTGCTCTGGTGAGCAGAGTATCAGCATTTAACTTAACAATGCAGCAGCACCAGCCCTGCCTCTGCTGAGCACTTCCAGACAGAGCTACCAACATATAACTCACATAGATAGAGATGGATGAGTTTCTTTTTATTCCCTTTTCTCTAGCACTCTCTAAATAAACCTGGATCAAACTAATAGGTGACCAATGTCTTTCTTTCCTTGGCCCTCCCTTTCCCCTCCTCACACACTCCCTTTTCCCTTTAGATGTGACTCAGGAGCAAATCTTTCACTAGCCAAGGGAGCATTAAAGGTTTTGTGCTTTGCAGACATTCAGGAAAACATTAAATCCTACTGGTTTTGTCCTAGAAATAGTAAATAAAACACAGCAAACACACAGACACCTCTGAAGCTCAGTTCATGTTTTCCCATGGAAGGCCTCTAGCAAGAAACAATAGAAATGACACTCCCACATGAAGAAAAATACCCAACATAAATCCTTTAAAATCATTTTGAAGATCACCTGATGATCTTTTCATACACTTGTACGCTGATGTCTGGGGCAGAAGTAGGGCATCAATCATCAACACTTCTGAAATGGGAATGATTCTGTTCCAAAAGCAAGCTGATGATCTGCCTGTGAGTCTGTTCAGGAGGAACAAGTCAATAGGCCTGCGACTCACAGCTCTTATACTGATACCTTTATTAATGAGCTTATTTTCATTTCTTTTCAGTGAATTCTGAAAATCAATCCTTTTATCAAATGTCTTGTGAACAGCTTACACGAGGGCAGCTGCAAGTGATTTCTGCAGTCATAAAGAGTTGTAGTCACATAGCCCTGTGTTCCTCTTGTGACATAAATAATTCCATTTGCTCAATGGTGAGGACTTCTCCAACAAATATGAACCATTTACGCAAGCAGGGTGTGACAGGTTCACTCTGCCTTCCTCTCCTGAGTTTCAGCCAAAAGGCAGAGAGTGGATGTGGAAAGAGAATCAGACAGACATAAAAAGAAGCAACAAAACAAAAGCTGCTCTTTGGCCATGGAGAGATCAGTCTTTCTTTAAATAAAACCAATCAGAGCCCATAAACAGAGTTTTCTTTCAGAGCCTTCAGAGACACAGTGACAGGTAAGGGCTCACTTTAGCTGCAGCTGGACTAACACTTGTTTTCCGCAGGAGTTTTTCATAGGTTGACATTTGGAGTTATTTGTCGAATGCCTGAAGTGAAACATCAAACTGCAGCCCACACCAAAGCTGCGGGTCCAACACCTTCCATGGGTTTGGGTGCCATCAGCCTGTTCTAACCAAGGCCCAGATACCACAGAAAGCTGCTTCTACCAACACCCAACAACAAAACAGGGACAGATTTCAGAAGTGATTTTTGGTCTGGATAGGAAAGAGGAATGGGGAACGCACTGCAGGCCCTCCCACAGTGGGGAGGATTTGGAAGGGAGGGGGTGACCAGGCCCAGGCTGGGGCTCTACTCCATAGTTAGGAAGTAAATTTAACATCAGAGTCTAAGTAGCTCTAATCACTTAAGCAATTGTTCTTCAATGCTTCTTAGCATTAGGACTTTTAAAAACAGGAGATAAATTAAATGCTTTCTGCCAGCTATTTGTTCATGAAGCAGCTCTTGATTGAATCCATTTAAGATTAAAAAAAAAGGGAGGAGATAAGAGTCCAGTGGCAGATAATTCTAAATGTCACTCTGCTAACAGAACACACTTCAGCTGCTGCTGCATTCCTCCCCTTCCTCTTCCTTGCTACCACCCAACATCTTTTCTGTGCATGAATTATCATTACTAAAGGAATTTTGCAAATACCCATTTTCTACTGCAAGTAGTGACTTTTGAAAGGGCATGACTGGGCATCCTTTCCTCTGTCAGGGATGCTGCAAACCAGATAAAAGTTCCCACAAAGATGTTCACAGGTGTAGGGCAAACACTGAGGTGTGATGAAATTCCATCCACGGGAAGGCTGGATAAGCTTCCCAGCAGAGGGCAGTGGGAAGACAGGTATGAAGTTAAGACAATTAGTGTGTTCAGTTTATCAGAGCATCCAAATTCTTCTCCCATTTTCGGCCTCTGTGAAATTTCTACTGGAGGGATTCAAACTGTTTGACAAATGTTGTTTGAGTAAAACCTGTACTGCTTCAGAAGGCAGGAACCAGCCATGGTGTCTGACACAGGTGAGGAGGGGGATGTACAGAAGGGTGAGCTGGGTTCACAAATCACTCTGTTGTGCCAGAATTCCTCGGGCACATGTAGAAAGCCAGTGTCAGAGAGAAATTACAAGTCCCTTCTCCTGACTCTGTACCTAATGTTCCCAAGATGTGCTTCCAAATCAGAGCTTTTCTCTGCCATGTTTTAAATTCTGTAATTGGTCTTATCTATAACCTGGGACAACCAAAGTGTCAGGTGGTTTCTCAGAGACAGCAAACTGCTTCTTTTACACCATTAAATCCCCACTTGTAATTTGGGTTTTAAATGTCATAGCACTGTCGTGACTACATACAAATACCCTGGGTATTTTAAGAATAAATTTGTTGTTACTTTCTCTAAGACTGTCCAGTGCTGGGACTAGGATGTAGAGACCTGCACAACACCCTTCAGCCAGATGTGCTGCTCAGCAGAGTGAAAAGTAACAAAGAGATCCCAGTTCTACAGCAGAGCTTTGTCTGTGCTTGTACAGGCAAACTGCTTCGTAGTGACCAAGCTGCCTCCCCCCCGGGGGAACAGCACAAGGAGCTTTACCTGGTTAATCTACGAGCACCTACAGACACAGACATCCCCAGACATCAACCACGGTGTGCTACGGGTTTACTGATAGCTTGGCTCCTTGCTAAGTCTTTTTCTGCCCAGAAGATTCACGTTTGCTAACTGCTTTCAGGCGGCAGCAGCGACAACTCTTGCAATTAAGATCGGCTCAACAAAGCTCTTTCAGGAAGGAGAACCAAAACATTACTAAAAGTTATTAAAAAGTCATTGAAGTTTAAAGTGCCTCCACGCTGGCCACTCAAGAAAGCAACAAGAAATTCTATAAATCTGGAAATGATATTAATAGAAACCAAACACACGCCCAGAGCACCACCACCTGCTCTGCCCTGGAGATGGCCAAGTGGGTGATCTGGTTCTTGAGGGTGCTGGCTCCCAGCCAGCTCACCAAGGACAAGGCAGGTCACCCATCAGCCAGATGTGGCAGAGGTGGCAGCTGCCCAGCTGTTTGTGAGGTCACACAGCACCCCTGGGTGCAGCAAACACCCAGAGGGCTTGCTGGCAGTGCAGAGGCAGACCCAGCCTGGCTATCAGGCTGTGCAATGCCCAGAGGGAATTCACTCCAGTGATGAAATCGGGTCAGCTCTCAAGGTCTCAAAGGTCTCTGAGAGTGCAGGCTTCTGTTTCATTCAGCCTCTGCTCGTGACAGGGCAGGGAAAGGTGACAGAGCTCCAGAGAGGAACCTCAACGCCCCTGATAAATGGCAAAGGCAAGAAAACCAATTGCAGCTCTTTCTTTACTCGAGAATTTCCTGAGTTTCTCCACAGATTGTGTTCTTCATTGATAGCCCTGGGCGATGTTATCAGGAGAAGCAGAAAAGCATTTCCTCTTACCTCAATTTTTGTACTCTTCTGGACTATGAGAAACCATTAGAGATGTGGACAAGGCAATAAAATCTGCCTCCTCAATCTCCTATGAGATCCCTGATGGTGCTTCCTCCAGGACTGTTAATCTGAGTTATTGGGACATATGGAAATTAAAGGAAAATACTTTGTGCAGGAATTTCCCAATCTTTTCCAGTCATTAACCCAGGTCTTTATGACTTCCAGTCCCAAATATGAACAAAACTTCAGTTTCCCTAAGACTGAAGCTCATTCTCAGCTGCTGGGATGCCTGAAATGGGCACTTTGATCTGCACTGCAGACCCACTGCCTTCCTCTGCCTCGGGTCATTGGGCTGAGCTTATACTGGAAGAAGAATCACTTCTTCCACCCGGAAACCCTTTCTCTTTCCATATCTTACTTTTAAATTAAATGTCATGACAAGAGGCTAACTTGGCAGACCTTCCTCCTGAAATGAAAAAGGTGAGATTCCTGCCCCCAACTGACCCTGTTATGTTTTCCTCTCAGAACAAGGACAGCAGCAGAGCACAGAGCAGCTGTGGTGGGCCAGGATCGGGGCCATCAGCATCCTCTGAGCACAGGGAGTTTTTAAAAGCAAAACACAAAACCCTGCTGGGCTGGACATCACCACATTTCCACGTCAGACAGTGAGAAAAAGCTGAACTATTGTGAAATACTGAAGGGTTTGGCTTCCCCCACCCCAGAATCCTCTTGAGCAGGTCTCATAATTGCAGTGTCCTGAATTGCTCCTTCAAGCCCCCTTGCAAACCTGAGCAGGCAGCCACTCTCCATTCCTCGAGCCGGCTCATCTATAATTCTTAGCTTTATATTGCAGCCCAGCACATGCAGCTGACATCAGAGTGTGCTGCTGTGGACACTGTACATCAATTATGGATTTAAAGCAGCCTCTCCTCAGAACGAGTATTATTTAATTAGGGTGTGCAGACAGATGGAAAGGAAAACAGAAGCAAGGAAAGGACCCATCTTCAAACTCACAGAACAGTCCATTCATGGTCTGGCTACATACCAACACCATGCTTTCTCATTCTGTGTATTCTTCCCACTTTAATATGGGAAAGGGAAATTAAAAGATGAACATAACTCAACTTTTTCTTTCTCCTTAAGACTTTCCACTCATGCTATAGAAGCTGAGGGACAGAGACAAAGCTGACAGCCAAGTCTAAAAAACTGACGTTTTTTACAATAAGAAATTAATAAATCATTTGACAGACCACAGAATAAAACCCACATCCATAAACTATAAAATTTGATACTGGCTTTTACTGCTCAACCTGCATCTGCTCAACCAAGCCCCCAAAGAAGGAGAGCTTTGGTTTCCTGGATGCCAGCTGCAGCACAGATCTGTTCTTTTCTGCCCCTGTTTATGACAAAATTAGACGTATACTTTTACATATTTTTACATATGTTCAGCTTTTTTCCTCTCTGTTTTAAATGTTGAAATGCTTTGTTTTCCCCCTCATGCCTAAGCTTTTTACTTTTTTTAGTGGTTCCTGTTATCATCTTATCAGAAAAGAGCTCTATGCATATATTAGATTGTACCCACTTCTGACAAGGAAACTTAACTCCATTTCCTGACATCTTTTTAAGATCAAAGAGATAATACACATGTGAAAACAACACACCTTGATTCCACTGGAACAGGGACGATTATTTTTAAAATCAAAGCTGGTTTGCCTCACAAATAATACAACCAGAATTTGGAATTTTTACCATGAATTGCAACGCAAAATCTCATCACTATAATGTATTGCCTTTCTTTATGAAACTGCACTAGTTTTCTATGTAAGTTAACAATTATTGGGTTTTACTGCCAGTTGGAACATTTGAAAGTCCGGCAAGTTATTTTCAAATTGTCAGGAGTGATTTTCAGGCAAGGTATAGAGTGGTTTAAATATTGACATTCCCTCTGTTTGGAGCTGGTGGGTTTAGGAAATAGAAGTTCAGCATTGCAGAAAAAAGTCACTTTGAACTGTGACTGCTGTATCTCCAGGGGAGTAATTTTGCAGAATCCCACTCCAGGGTAGTGATTCTGTTATTTTATGATAGAACTAGTAGTAAATGGTATGAAAAAGAACCAGACTTTTTTTATTTCACATTTACATTTCTTATATGCCTATAATTTAGTCTCTTTAAATGTCAAGCTTTTTAAAATGAACACTTTCCACATTTTGATGTTGTTGGGTTTTTTGTATTCTCCTCACAATTAGAAATGACATCAGCCATTATAAAACAACATTAGGTATTCCAAAATCTCAGCTGTACAGATTTCCTGCTTTACTTTTTCCTCATCCCTTCTTTGAAGGTCACAATAAAAGTGAAACAAAGGTCCTGTTACAAAATCTATTTTCTCTGCATTCAGGAAACATTAAATTCTGACATCCTTATTCTGGGTGATTTGGGTCCATGTCATCTCCCTCCAGGCAGGTCTCTACTGCCCTTCTGCCAAGGTGAGCAGGACCACGCTCTGGAGGCCCTGTGCTTGTGCTGCTCCTCCTGACAACACTTGGTAGCTCCTAAAAATACATCTCTGTACAGTCCAGAGACCGAATTCCTCCCCAGGCACAGGGGAAGGTGCTGACACCAGACGGAGCCTCAGGAGGTCCAAGATGACTCAAACATCCACGTGAATCCCATCCAGCTGCTCTGCCTCATCCCTGCCTGTCCAAACACCATCATCCCTCTGCGACCCTCCCGTGCTCTTTGCTACCCCACACAAAGCCAGGCTGGGAGAGAGAGAGAGAGGAGGCACAGGATCAGAGATCTCCTTGGAAATTGCTTTGGGTTTCTGGCACATCCTGCACAGAAATCCAGATTGTCAAATTCACTGACCACACCCCAAGGCAGCACAGACCCACCGAGGTGACCCTGCCGTGCCCAGGCGCTGCTCCCGGGGGCACTGGCCAGAGCGGCTGCGTCCCACACTCCCTCCCTGTTTTCCACGCTGTCCGTGCCCCGTCCGTGCCTTGTCCATGCCCGTGCCCTGTCCGTGCCCTGCCCGTGCCCTGCCCGTGCCTTGTCCGTGCCCTGTCCACGCCCTGTCCGTTCTCTGTCCGTGCCTTGTCCATGCCCGTGCCTTGTCCGTGCCCTGTCCGTGCCTTGTCCGTGCCCTGCCCGTGCCCTGTCCGTGCCTTTGTCCGTGCCCTGCCCGTGCCTTGTCCGTGCCCTGCCCGTGCCTTGTCCGTGCCCTGTCCGTGCCTTGTCCATGCCCGTGCCTTGTCCGTGCCCTGCCCGTGCCCTGCCCGTGCCCTGTCCGTGCCCGTGCACTTTAAGCTCCCTACAGACCCTTCAGGCTACTGCCAGTATTTTGCCCCAAAGCCGTCTCTGCCAGAGCCATTCTGCCTCAAGTGGCTTCTGCCTCCACATTTTTAACCCCTTCTGCGATGGTGCCACTGCTCCTTGTGCGTGGGCAGTGAACCAGGGAAGCGAGCTGGGTTCAGAACGGCCCAACACAAAAGGAATTGTTATTGTTATTGCAGTTGTCAGCCCAGCTCTGCAGCAGCTCCATGGCATCTGTACCAACCCAACTGGGCTGGGGAGGAATAACTGGGCCTGACTCAGCAATGCTGCTGGAAAACATCACCCTCCTCTCACCAGGAGCCCGGCCCCGCTGGGCTGCTCGCCCTCTGGAACCAGCAGCTCTCCAGCTCCGTGGATCATCAGCCCCTCAGAAGGTGAGGGAGTCAAAGCTGCACACAACACCTGCCATTTCTTCTGAGTGCTGGTCACTGTTTAATCCTCTGCCCCTCGTCCTCTTACTGGCACTCTGCCTCTGAGGACATCTCACACAGGAAAAGGAATTCTTAATACCACTGGCTGGAAGAAGGATGGAAAAGTCAAGAGAATAATTCTCTTAATTGACTACTCTTCTTACTACTTGTAATCTAGAGGAAACCTAATTAATTCTACATGAAGAACGACTATTCTATGGTGAAACGTAATTCCTGATCTCTGGGGCTTCAGCTTACCAGTTGTCAAATTATCCAATTACACACTTGTTAAAATCCATTTTGGGGAGATTTTCATGGCTCGTAAATAAATAATTTCAAAATCTTAAATCCCCAGAAGAAAAAAAAAAAAAAAAGAAAGAAAAAAAAAAAAAAAAAAGGAAGCCCCCAGCCCTCAAATGGTACCTCAAAATTACAAAAAACATCTAAAAATACTGTCAAGAAGCTGAAAAGAGAGATCCCAGCCTGCTCGGCTCCAGCAGCACCACAGTGGTGATGATCTATTTCAGCAGGGAGAAATACTCTGCTTCTCCTTCAGCAATGTTTTATTCAAATCACTAATCTGAAGGGAACCAATTAAGGCAGCATCCCCTTCATTAGCCAAAAGGGAAGAATCTTTCCATAAGCACGTCAGTTAAGAGGTGGGAAGCCAAGGGAGACCAGAGCCCAAGCCAAGGATAACGATGCTCTGGAGTGAGGCCAGGGCAGGGCCACCGAGCTGAGCTGCTCCAGGCTGGAGCAGCCAATGCACAGAGAGAGCCAAGGGAGCTGGGGCTGCCCAGGCTCCAGGAGGGCTGGGAATGGGAGCCCTGTCTGCTTCCCACAGCTGCCTGCTCACGGCACACGCAGCAGAGGAAGGCAGAGTGTGCCAGGCTTGTTTGGCAACAGGGCGGGAGGCACAGGTTAGAACACACAGGGAAAACGCTGCCATGGAGATGATCACACACGGAGGGAGAGCTCCCCAGGGATGCGGCTCCCCACCTCTGCAGGGGCCACAGTCTGTCCAGGCAGGGCGCTGGAGCAGCTGGAGCTCCCTTTGCCCTCAGCTGCTCTGTGGCTTTCACAGCTCCCCAAGAACACTGGGCAGGAGGGAGGGGGTACAGTGACACCTCAGTGAGTATCCGTGGGAAGGAATCCCCATGTGCCAAATCTGAGCCAAGAAGAAAACCTGTGATCTTCTGTATTTCAGTGAAAACAATACAGCAGTCAGCTTTACAGAGTATTTTGCAGTATTTGCTGCTGCACTGCATGGCAGTGCTGTGCGAGGAAATCCTGTGAGTGGAACCAGACATGAAACAAAAGAGGAACAGAAGGCACTAATCTGCTTTTTATAAACCCAATCTGACTGTATTTCAATAAAAGTAAGTAAACATCATCCCTGGTTTGGCTTTTTTTCAACAACAACAAAAAAGCCCCTTAGGAAATTTCTTTATTACTGAGTCTGATTAACATAAAGATATAAAGAAGTTGGCAGAACAATCCAAAGTAGGTGGCACAATATTTCCAGTGAATATTGGTCATTCTGGGTACTAAGTGTGAGACGTCTTAAGACATCCTGACTTGAAAATCATTCAGAGCATTTGTCTGAAAATGAGTCCCTTTCAGCTGTCTGAAATTTGCTCCACAAAATGATCAAATAATTACGAGACCATCGTTCTGAAAAACTTGATTCACCACCGAATTATTTCTGTTTTAAACTCAGAACATTTGTAATACCAGTGGTTTTACAGCAGTGTGAAAACAGGCCAGGATTTCTAAATCTTGTGTCCATCCACATAAAGGAGGGACAAGTTCTGGTGAAACCTGCTCTAAATTCAGATCTGCCGTGTTTTCCTGGGCCTTCTACATTTTGTAGCTTCAGAGCAACACAAAGATTGTCAGGCTGAAGGATTGGGCTTGTTTCAAACCCAGTTCAACTGCACATGTCTAATCAAAGAAAACACATGTAACTCACACTTAAGAAAGAACAGCAGCTCTTATGCAAAGCCATTTTTCTTTGGCTTTAATTCGTAAGAAAAATATCCTTGTGCTTGTTCCTGCTCCTCTGGGGAACCCAATTTTCAATGTTCCACATCAAATTGTGTGGCTGTCAGCAGCTCTGCCGGCAGCCAGCCCCAGCCCTCATTACTCATTGCCCCTCTCACACAGAACTGGGGTGGCTGCTGCTTTCTGTTGTTCCAGGTGATTACAGCATTAGTCAGCCCCAACTGCAGCTCCAGAGACAAACCTGACATTTCCAGCCTCTTGTCTTCGGCAACAACATCATCAAGATCTCTTTCCATCTGCCTCTGGTAATGGTGGCAGAAAAGGAATTGGACTGAACAATGAGATCTGCCTGATGGTTTCACTGCTTGGGAATTTAAGTAGCCAAACGTGTGTGTGATGTTGCAATGAACAGAGTTTCTCTTCCAGTGCATGCTCCACACGTCAACAAAATGTCTAATTGTGCAGGGAAAGAGCTATTGCCTGTTATTTCAAATGTTAAGGACCCTAGGGTCATCATTAATTCTGGAAGGGAAAATCCAAAGAATATGGCATTTGTTGGATTCTGCAGATAGGGTGTGCTCGATTGCCAAGTGCTTGTATTATTCTCTCATTTCACTCCCTGTATTATTCTCTCATTTCACTCCCTGTATTACTCTCTCGTTTCACTCCCTGTACACAAACCCGAATGCCACTGCTGGTGCCCTCAGAGCTGTCACCGTGTCAGCAGGGGCACAACAGGAGCCTGCCACAGCGAGGCCAGTGTTTGGTGAGCAGCAGCAGTAACAGGAAGCTGAAGACCAAGCCAAGCCCCTTGGGAATGAACCCTGAAGATCAGCCCCACTGCAGCTGAGGACGTTCACTGCTTGAACAGACTCGTGGGCACACCAGAGCTGTCACACCGCAGGGCAGTACCCAGTGCCTGGTCTGTTACCCGGGTACAGAGAGGTACCAACGCCACAAGTCCTGAAAGAGCCTAAATAATTAACATCTACATATGGGAAAAATGCCTCGTAGCTTCAGATAGCTGGGATTCAATTAATTCCTGAAGCACCACAGATTCTTACACGTTAATGAAAGACTTTCTTTTGTTAGCTGTACAGGCTGAGTGCAGTTATCAGGATGTGAAACAGATTCTAATCTGACTCCCATACTGCACAAAAATTGATTAACAAGCTCTGGAATACAAACTCCTTCCAGGGGAAGTTGCCTGAGCACGGAGAACCAATCCATAAGGCAGGTTTCTGGATCCAGGCAAAGCTGGGAGCCCCAGAGTCAGTGAGAGAATCTGTTCCTCTGGGCTGACACAGCAATATTCCAGAATTACACTGATACAATAGTGCAGAAATCACCCAGGGAAAATCTATGTTTGAACTGCTGTCAGTAATGACCCTGGAACAGACAACTACTAAAATCTGCTAACAGCAGCAGTGGGGAAGGCATTGTCAGTACAGAAGTTTGAACTATTAAATAGAAACAACAGATAAACCCAAGGATTCAGAAAAAAGAAATGGAATGAAATGCAGTCACACACATTGAGAAGTTTAATCATGGGGACTGACAGAATTTCAGTAAGAGGTGTTCAGCCTGAAACAACAGAGCAGCAGAAAGATCTGGATATAACATTGAATCACAGGGCAAGTATTTGCCATTGTAGAGAACAAGCTCTGACCAACTAAACAAACCCCCGTAGAAAACAGAACCAAATCCTGGCATGCATCTTTTGAGACGCAGAACAAAACATTTCCAGGGCATAAACACTTGGACAACAACGGCAAGAGACATTATCTGGTACTCTGACATCATCTGGGATGTCTATTTTCAAGAAAGGTGACTCAAAATCAGGACTGGTGGGTGCTGAGACATATTACTGGGAGAATGGCAAGCCTCTTTTATGGTGTGAAATTGTAAGTCCTTGACCTGTCTAATTTCAGGAAGCAAGAGGATATATTTGTGAAAAGAAAATGGTTGCTGGAAATAGCACAATGATCCAAGGGTTTCTCCCTTTCTTAGGAGTAGATCTCATCTGTGATTCACTAATCATTTTGATTTAAAAAGGCTCCTTTTCAGACCATGGTAACATTTTAATTAAATATTTGAAAACTTGCCGAATACTGTAATTGCAATTTAAAAGCTATGAATTAGGAAGGTAAAAGCTTTTATCTACTCTCTAGACATCTTTTTCTTTTTCATAAAGCTGTCAGTGGAAGTCTTTAGAAATATTCCCTCATTGAATTGGAGTAGGACAGAGGATTCTGGCTGATGTGATCCTGCACCCCTCAGCTGCCAGGCAGAACCCAGCCCAGTCCCAACCAAAAGCAGATTCCCCCTGAAGTCGATTTGTTCCTCTACATCAGTCACGAGGGGGGAGATTCACCTTTCAGGAAAGCACTGACTTTATCCAAAAGCACCCTGACTGCCAGCTCAGATGGTGGATGGGGAGAGGAGGCTGGGAACAGCCCCCAACAGCCCATTCCAGCAGCCCACTGAGAGTTCTGGTAGCTAAGCCTGAGCTGCATACCCAGTCTCTACCAGAACATGAACAGCACTATTTAACAGTAAAATTTTCACATACTTGTATTTACAAGGGCATTCAGACTCTAGGTATTTCTAAAATCCATCAGTGACAGCCACTGCCATGACAGCTGATCCCTGTAATTATTAGAAATACTTTTAATACCAAAAAAGTTTCCTTTATAATAAATAGCCTCTTTACAATTGATTTTATTTATTTATCTGGTCTACTTAAACAACTTCTTATGCTGATGGCAAGTAGAACAGTTTACTTCCTGTCAACATATTCATTAAAGTTTTAAAAATAACATCAGGAACAGGTTGAAACAATGAATTATCTAAAAGGAATAATGTTAAATTGGCGTTGAGGTTTTGGATAAAATTTATTTAATATGACTGCCAGAAATAGGACTTCTCAGAAGCCAAAATGTGTCTAATGGGTCTGAGGACAGGAGCATGTTCCTTGGCAAGAGGAGAATGGGTTTAGGGTCAGCCTTGCTTTGATAATTGCTAGGACATACCAAACCAGAGCTTTTAACCACATACCATCTTAAACATGGAGTTTGTTACATGCTATGCATTATACCAGATCTCTAGTCGACAAATAAAGACCTTTACTCTTCACAGCTGCCTTATGTACCTGACCTCATAAAACAAATGTTCCCCTGTGTTTCACACAGTCTCAGCTGGGGGGACATTGCAAAAATGCCTGCACTGCTGTAAAAGGTTATTTCACTCCACCACCATCCTTCCCTGGGGATTACTGACCTCCAGGAGATGAAGGATAAGGCGGATCCTTCTCCCTAACAGCTCACCCAAGTTTGTTCAAACCCCCTCCATGAGCAGGTTACAAACAGCTCAGGCTGCCCTGTGCCCAGGACCTTTCCTGTGCAGGACAGAGCCGAGCAGGGACAGCCGCCCTCGCTGGGGCTCTGGGGACATCCAGAGCAGGGGGAACAATTCTGTGCCCCCACTGAAACCTGCGTGCTGCAAGTGGGGGCTGGCTGTTGGTCACTGGCCCTGGTAAAGCCTCTCACAAATCAGGAGTCTCTTCTCAGAGGTTTTTTCTACCTTTGATTTAAATCTCTCTCTCACCCCTCACTTGAGTGTCTTGGAGGACGATGTTGCAGTGCTTAAGGATGATAAATAATGGGCCAAAACCTGAGACAATGGGAGCTCAGCAGCTGAAACAAGCTGTAATTCACTGTTCACCATCCACCTGTGCCTGCTGAAGTACAGCTGGGAGGGATGGAAGGTTGTCTTTGGAGTTCTTGCCTCTGCCAAGCAGACTGCAACCTCACCAAAGGGCCATTAATTAAGTCTCAAATCCCATCTAGTATACATAATATATTACATATAATACTCTAGTATTAACTTGATGATTTGGAAATCTAGAAGATGTATATGGACAACAACTTATCAAAATCCAAAGGTCATGAACCTTCAACCTTTTCAAGAAATTTCTGAAGGGACACTGAGCATCCTGCATACACTTCTTCCTGAATTATAGGAGAAAGTAAAGTTAACTCACTACTCTGATAATGAATTTATCAACCCTGGGACCAACATCTTATCCTGTGTTGCCATTATTGCAGGGACACACACTATGGAACGCCAGTATGCCATAGGAATAAAAAAAGCATTGGAGAAAAGTGAGTGCAGCAGTGTCCCAACAACTGCAGCAGCAGGTGGGCATTGCCACTGGGTCCCGATGCCAATGGGTACATCTCAAAGTTTCCATTGCAGTATTTTGTAACTCAGGAAATCAGGAACATCTAAACTGGCCAATCTTTTGCTTTACAATTTACAAATCCATGACAGAGAGCAGGAAAGACTATGGGATGCAAAGGTGGTGCAGAGGCGGCACGTGCGAGTCTCTTAAAAAACCAAAGCTCTGCCTAATGGGAAAGCATTCAAATTGTTCTTTGGAAAGATTAAGCTGTAATTGAAATATTCAAGAGCACTTCTGTTTGGTGCTTCTATACATGAAATTACATTTCTGCTAAGACCAGTAAAAAACTAACCCAAATTACCCTGTATCCAAAGCCAGAAAAATAACAACACATTATTTTCATTGTGCTTCTTTCTAAATGGAGGAGGAGAATTTTTTTTTTAATTTTATTTTAAGTTTGCAAGTTACAAGCCGGCTTTGCAAAGACCACAGGGAAAACTGAAGCATCAAACTATTCAAAGTTAGACACCTTGAAAGGTCTGCACCTGAATCATCATTTCCTCAGCACAAAGTGAACCATGACAAAGATCTGCAGGTTTGTAATACCCTGGAGTTTCTTCCCTGACACTCCAGGTAATGCAAAGAAGGTTAGAACTATTCCCAGTCTGTCAGGGATCCAGGGACTGCTGCCATTTATCTTTGCCTTCTCTCCTCCCCATTATCCCCACACCTGTTGCCTTGCAAAATGCCATCTCCTGATGACTTTATAGACTGCATGTGACCTTTGAGCACACAATTCTGTGCTGCTGGAAAATGGGCTTTTCTTCATCTTTAATGGAAATTAAGAGAGTGAGCTGATTTGTAGCAACTGCCAGCAGAATCCATTTTTGTCCTTATGAGCTGTATATTGCCACTATATCACCCGATAATAAAGCGATCACAGATCGTGGGCACACACGAGCAGAACTGTGGTTTTCTGCCACCACTGGAACCACTGGGGAAGGAACCTTTTATCCTTTCAATTATGTATGGAGAGAATAGAACCCCCAACATCTCAGATTACGTAAATCAGATCGTTCTACAGCCTTAACCCTCACCAGCCCAGAACTTGTATGGCTGCACTCCAGGGCCCAGCTGAGGAAAGAGTTGGACTCGATATCCCTCGTGGGTCCCCCCCGACCCAGAATATTCTGTGAATCTCTGAAAGCCTCTCCTCTTACCAATGCACCAGCAGAGACCTCCCAGTGCTCAGCAGGAGGAAGCAGCCCATGGGAAGGGCCATGCAAAGGGGTGACAGGACTCTCATTTGAGAGACAGCCACAGGTACAGCTGTGAGACGCACCGTGGCAATGAAGGCATGAGCCACCACAAGAGAAAAACATGGTTTGGGTAAAACAAAGAATCACAGCACCTGAGTAGTTCCGAAGTTGGTAAATATAAGCAACAAGAATAGCCAGTTCTGTGAGTCTGGAGGGGCAGAAAACACCTTCAGTATTCAGTAATGGCATAATTAACTTACTATCACCAGGCAAACATCCAGGTTACATTTTTTTAAATGCTCTGAGATTGATTTTTGTTTTTCTTTCGGCACTAAATAATAATGTGGCAGTCTTTTCTGACAGATCACCTAAGAACAGAAACGAGGCCCAGCCAGACCATACACAAGTATGCTCCATCCCCAACAACAAAGAAATGTGAAAGGGACAAAGGAGGAAATGCACAAATTTCTGTTTGTACTGGAAATTTGGGTATCTAACAGGTTTTTTTAGATAAGAACAACCTAAAGGATCAGGCAATTTTCAAGCCCTGCAGTTTTCACCATTACGCAACCTGTTTGAATGCGTTTCTGGGGAACAGACAGTTGGCTACGCCCTGCATTTTGTGCTCCCCAGGTAATTAAAAATGACTCAGAATTCATGCCATTCCTTTCATTTCTTTTCTCACTCTCAAATGCATATGGAGTCAGAACTCAAAACCTGGACAAACTGTCATTCAGGAAGCCTAGACCAATGTAAGAGTACTCTTGATTCATGTCAGACATGTACCACAATGAACTGAGTGTCCAGGTACAGCTCTTGCTGCATCCAGAGGGAGTTCTGAGCAATGGAAATGCTGTGAACTCAGCTTCTGCCCCCAAAAAATCAGTGCATCAGTGAAACAGCAGGACTTGGCCTCCAATGGGAAGCTGTGCTCTCCCCTCAGAAGCCAGGGTCCGATTCTCAAGGTGTTTCCTTCTGCCCCTCCCTCCCCTTTCAGCTGATCATTTGCACCTGTCAGACACTGGAGCTGTAAAGCAGAACTAAAACCCTGCAAAATGCCAAACAATTCCTTACCATAGCCAAAGGGAGAACTCCTACCAGGTCCTTCTGGCTTACGTAGATCTTGGAGATTCCCAGATCAGATGTGGTGTCTCCAGGATATTCCACCTGCCAGGTGATGAGCTGGGTCTCAGGTAGGTCAGTCAGGTCTTCAATTTCAAAGTCAATCTGCATGACTTCAGAGGAAGGACCATCCGCACTGCAGCAAAGAAAGGAAAAGAAATGTTCCATTCACATGACTGATAAGCCAGGAATATGATTGCTTTTATATTAATAAAACCTTGGATTAAGGCCCCTTCAAAGAGAGGATTTGGTGGCATGATGGATTCAATAATGAATTAATCATTTGCACTTGTCTTAAGATTGCAGGGTATTTCCCACCAATTCAAGTGGCTTAGTAACACTTTGTGACATGGATCATTGTGCACTGCTCCATTTCATGGGTGGAGGACCACAACCAGATCAAAGGCAAAACAGAGGCTAAAACCACAGCCCAAACTGACTCCCAGATTCTCCCTCTAAATGAGCACATTGCATTTCCTGCAATGAAAGCAGCACATGGACAAATCGAAAGGGAATCACTCCTTGAAACAGGAAAGCACTGCATCAAAAGTATTTTCTGTTTCTTAAAAAGAGAGGCATGGAAGAAAGGTCAAAGCTCAGGATGGGGTCCATGAACAAGGGCAGCAGGAAGCAGAGGACTGGAAAACTTGGAATTAATTTTTAGCTATACTGCTACCTTGCTGTGAATGTCAGTGTGAAGCTCCTTTTGTCCTTTGCTAAACTAGGAATTATAGATAATGGAGCTTGTTGTGACAGAGTTACAAAACCAGGTTGTTTAGTATCAGCCAATCCTGCCAGGATCCTTCAGCGAGAAACACCAGAGAAGAGCGAAGCCTGACTGGATGTGACGCTGTGGCAGCACTGGGGGCACTGGGGGCACCTTCCCGCAGCCACGGTGGCTTTATGAACTGTCCTTCCGTGGGTTCCATGGCTCGTGTCAGAGGATACCCCACAGCAGAAATGTAAAGAGGGAAGATGGGAAAGGGAACTGATGCAATTCCTGCGAAGTTTGATATAAAACCACTACCTGCATGGAAGTGTAGTGAAGCTTCCATTGTGTGTCTTGGCCAGGTGAGCTCCTTAGGCCAGTGGCATCGAGAGAGACAAGGAAATACTCGATTTCCTGTAAAGCTGTAGAGGAATGTGGAAGTTCTTAGCAGTGCACAAATCCTGGGGGCACCAAGAATGACAGCTACTCCTGGGGCACTGAACGCTGAACCACCTTCAGTGTTTGTGTGGAGGGGAAGGGAAAGAGCAGAATTCCTGTCTGTGGGACAATGCTCAAGGAGAGGAAGACTGGCACAGCATTGAAGTGTCACAAGCCATTTCTGCTGGAGAGCACAACTAGAAAAGGAGGGAACATTTCAGCAACTGATTTGAGAATCCCAAAATGCACCCGAACCGCAGCAGGTTTCCCAGCTGATGTGGAAAAAGAGCTAAAACTAAGGATATACTTTGATGAAGACCAGTTATGACAACAGCCCCAGATTGGGACTCTTCCCTGGATACTCAGAGATTTCTGTTGTGCTGGCTAAATCCAGAGCTTTATCCAATGCTACTTCTTGAAGAGGTTGATCATCTTTAAGGTTTGCATTTTAGTGAATGCACTGTGTTCTTTCTCTCCTGGATGGAATTTAAAGGGAGCCTCTCTGTTTCCAAAATGGAACACATTGTGTTCAATTTCTCATTTCTTCATGTCATGAAAAAAAGGAGCATGATTTCCAAACCAGCACTGAAAGCAGTCTTATTTCATGCTGACCTAGGTAAGATCAGAAGCTGCTTTCTGCAGCTGTGACTATTGAATCTCAGTTACCTTAATTGTGTGAGCAGGAATGGGCACTGCATTGCCTATAAATCCCTGGCAGTGAGCCTGGTCTGTACAGTGTGTTCTATCCCAGTTCCTGTGTTTAAAGAGCTAATTGAATCTTCATATAATGAACCTTGGGGCTGGGATTCTGTTCAGGGTGCCTCTCTGCATTATTGCCTTGGTGTGTGACGCTCCCTGTGCCCGGCTCTGCAGGATTGGTGCTGTCACAGGATGTGCCCTGGAACAGCAGCGAGGGACAGGGGGCACTGAGGGTGCAGTGCCAGGCTTTGGAACCACCAAAACACTGTCAAAAAAAGGCAAACCTCTTAATCCTTTCCAGGTATGTTGGAGAGGAGGGGAAAAGAAGTGATTAGGACAGAGTAAAACAAAGGAGGGAGCAAAAGGCAGTGGAAAAGACAGGGAGGGAGAAGTGGAGCACATTCATGAACTACAGCTCCCACTGGCACAGCTACAGGAACCCAAAGGCACAGAAATATTTCTTTTAGTTTCTCCTTCAAAGCAGGTATTTTAATGAAGCATTTCTTGTAGCAAAACCCCACACCTTGCTACCAGCTACCAAATGCGATTTTGATAGAAATTATTTGACCTAGTTCCTCTTAAAAATACTAAACACCTCCAAAAGAGGAGATTACAAAGCACCACAAAAATCCGTAAGAATCTCATTACTGCCACTAAAGATGTGTTTAAAATGTGAAAGTATTGCATGACCTATGATCAGACCCAGGCTGTCAGCACCATGTCAGGAACTGGGCTCAATTACTTTACTCATCACTAACTGTGTCAGCCCTCCCATGTGCAAGCCCCATGGATCTGTTTCCCAATCTACACCTTCCTAAGCTGCATTTGGCAACAGATTTTTCAAAACAGAAATAGGGCAAAAAAGTTACCTTTCAGAAAATACAGTTAAAAAACATAAATGGAGAAATGTGGACAAGTAATGTTCACCCATGGAGTTCAGTCACATAAAAATATTTGTGGCTTTTCTGTTAAAGTCAAGGCTGCTCATGACAAGGATGTTTCTGCTGGGTACTCAGGCACTGCTCCTCAAAATGATGCAGTGCCCAATCCTCCTCAAGGTGGACATCCACTTTATGGTCACCACAAAGCAGCAGCTTGTTGGCAGCTTGTCTCTGCTAACACTAAACCCATTACTGCCGTCCAGGGTGCAGCAACACCGTTAGGTGCAATAGGGGAGGCGACGTGGTTAGGAAGTTTAGGATGGACAAACATAAAGGTTCACAACAGCAATTCAGGCTGAGTTGAAGAGTGGTCGAAGTAAAACGGTTCTTGGTGCCAATTTAAAGTCAAATCCCTCACCTGGGTGTTGCTGTTTATAGCTGAGAGTTAAACTGCAATGGAGTTCATTGCAGTTCTCCTCGTGAGCAGGGTCCTGCTGAGCTCTGTGTCATGCAGACACAGCTTTAAAGCATCTCAGCCCAAACTGAAGACAAGGATGATTTTAAAAAACCCCAAAACTTCACTGGAATGGAGTAGTCAGGTCTTTCCTTCTGCCAGCCAGGACGGCACAGACAATTTTGTGCTGTATTTCTTGATCTGCCTTTTATTTCCTAACAAGAGATCAAGCAGCTCTTACAAATTAAGAACAATGGGAAACCCTGTCCTGTCTCTAGGGGAGTATTTCCTACCCTCACAGGGCCATCCTGCACCTGCTGCTTCTGACACATCCCTGACACAGGCAAAATACTTTATAAAAAAGTCTCCCTTCTGCCCTTTCAGCCTGGGAGTGCCTCTGGGAGTGCCCAAGCCCCTGGCCAAGTGCTGATGCCTCTGCCGTGACATCCCATTTCTTCAGGGACAGAACCAGCCACTCCTCCTCAGGGATGTCACGCCCCGCAAGCCACAGCTTTCAAGGAGAGCCCTTGTAAATCCAGGAACAGCTCCTGGATGCTGGCAGTGCTGCTCAGATCAAGGATCCCACTGGTGACTTGCCCAGCTGTGCTATCAGCTTTGATCTCTGTGTAATGCTCCAACACGAGACTCGTTCTGAACCTCCCCCAGTGACCCCTGGAATGTTCTCACAATAAACTGCATAAAGTTTCACCACTGTCTGCAGAAGGCTGTAATGGACACGAGCAGCCTACAGCCATTAATATGCAAAATAGGACGTATCACAGGAAAGTTAATGAAAGAGCCTTCGGGAGGGAGAGAAAAGGTAATTTTATTCTCCTGTACCTCCACAAACGTGCCCAGCACATCTCCTTCAGGGCACCACAGGAGTCTGTGGCCTGAAATGCTGCATGGGCCAGGGCAAGAGGTGGAAAAGCAGAGCTCAGAAAAGGAAGAAATGTGTCCAGGGACAACTGGGAAAACTTTCCAGCTTGAGAGAAGAGTGACAGCAGCACAGCTGGCCCAAGGAGGCCTGAAGGAGTTTGTGAAAACCATTACTCCCATTTCACATGAGAGAAAATTAAACTGAAAATTACTTTCCCATAAAAAGAGGGGATGAGATGATTTATGCACCACAAAGTGGAACAACGCTGCATTTCAGAAAGAAGGTAATTTTTGGGTAAAAGTAAGGCCACGTGCTGAGCTGTCACACAGACACAGCCATGGCCAGCTCCCAGCTGTGCTGCAGGAGGGCTCGGAGCCCTGCTGGCACTGCCCTGCCCCTGCCCAGGGCCAGCACTGGCACCGAGTGTTCGACAGTCCTTCCCTGTGTGGGAGGAAACAGCATCAACCAACAGGAGATGTAGGATAAATGCATAAAAACCCAAAGCATTGGCATGTTGTAGCAAAGCTCTGTATTTTTTTAAACATTTCTTTCCTGACATAGATTCTGTTTAAAATGAAAAAAGACATCTTTTCCTATGGTATTTTCTCCAGAACGCAAACAATTTCACTAAAAGGATTTTACACACCTTCTCTGCTCCTCTCTTCTGGAACTGTAAGCCATTACTCCTGATATTATCACTAAACAGTACTTGTTTCCTAAGCAAAAATGAGGAGGTGGAAAGGAAATCAAAGGATCACTGGAGAATCAGCCCTTCCTCCAGAATATTTGCTGTTTGGTACCTCCTTCCCTTCTCTCCCCAGTCCTCGAGCTCCCCTACAGCACATGGGCACTACACTTACGCTCCCCTAGAGCAGCAGATCCCCACAAATGCCAGAAATCTTTAAATAAAGTGGATTTTATCCATTTTTTTGCAGTGCTCCTGGGAACATGCGACCCAGCAACAAACTGTCTTCACACCTAAACAGATTTTGGGTAGGGGAAAAAAGGAGGAGGAAACTAGAAGATATTAAGAGAAAAGAAATCACTGAGTGAAAAATCTCCTGTACCAGAAGGAATATATTTATATATATCCATCTATATTTAAAGTAGTCAGGAGAGAATCCTGATAATCTTTTAGTTTATCTTCACCAAGAAAAGATTGTCTGTCTAGTCTTTGCTGAATTCTTAAAAAATACCCACGACTCTGGTCTCAGGAGAGAGAATACTTTCATTTGTGAGGGGTTTTTGTTTGTCTTAAGAAGCCTTTGCATCCGAGTCAAACTGTTGTGGCAGGAGGGACATTTGCATTCCTCTCCACACCTGCCAGGGAGGCAGAGATCACATCTCTGCGGAATAAACAGCTCCTTGCAATGCAATAAACTCCTTCTGCTTGGCATGTCTGACAGCACCCTCGGAATTATGTGCACGGGCTGTGCAAGTAAAGGATGTGGGACCCTGCAAGGAGCCCCCAGTGCTGCCACCCGAGGCAGGGAGGGCGCAGACCGAGGCAGGAGCACTCTGGGTCCTTCGAGGCTGAGCCAGCTGCGCTTCTCCTTGGTGCTCATCGCCTCCCAACCAGCTGGGGCTTGGCTCAAAACCTTCCCCAGTCTGGGCAGCGGGGATTTAAACCTCCCCTGTGAGAGGTGATTTAAACCCCCCCTGTGAGAGGTGTGATGCTGCAAACGTCACCTGCACGTTTCAGCTCTTTTTCAGTGGTTTCTGGTGCGTTTGTTCTGTAACTGCAGCCATCAGAACACGCTGCCTTGAGGTCTGCAGGGCAGGTCTGCTCTGAAACGCAGCACACGAACTCCTCTGCTGCCACGTGGAAAGATCTGGGATGTCTGGTACAACCTGGGAAGACAGGGCTGAGGAAAGGGTGCCACTGCGCCTGGGCACCCTTTGGAAGCTTCTCTGGTCACATCCTTCTACCACTCCCATGTACCACAAGCTAAAAGCCCTCACAATATTCTTACAGGCAAAGAGACGTTTTTTATTTTAATGAATCCGACTGACTTTTCCTTCTGGTTTCCGAGCTAGAGGGCAATCCACGAATATTTTTCAGCTTTTTTTGCAGGAAGTTTTTATACTGGATAACAACCGCAGATCTTCCATGGACTATTTTATTCCTTAACCAGGAATTATGGTAAAAAAATCAAATATTGCAAGAACTTTACTTTAAACCTGAGTTTAAACAAGCATAACAGTGTGATGGTGCCCGCCAGCAGCCGAGGGGTGGCTCAGCTCCAGAGTGTGAGCTCACCACATCCAGGTCTGTTCTCCCAGATCCAGCCAGTGGGTGGGAATCTGGCTGGCACAGTGAGCAGCATTCCCAGCCTTCCCTGGCAGTTAAAAATAACATGTCTGAGTTTACCCAAAAAGCTGGAATTTTATGAAACCAAACCCAACAATATGGTGCAATACCTGCCCCGTGGGCTGCCAGCACGCTGCCAGATCATCCTCTACACATCACCCAACCCACACAAATAATAAAAACTAAAATATTTTAGACAAGAAATGAGACTTGGGACTCAGACCGTCCCAAGGTCAGAGAGGGCATTCTAAAACCCAGTATCTGTAGCACCTGGAGTACTATGCTACAGCAAAGATCATTATTCACCACTGATATATCAAGAGAAGGTGATACATATAGCACTACATTAAAATTTCATTTTATTCATTGTCATCTTACTATTAAAAATTCAGGATAGGTAGGCTGAAAAGCCATTTTTCTTCGGGAATCACCATATGAGGTGAACCAACTAGCAAGAAAAATCACCAAGAAATGAGTCTGCTAATCATGTAATAAAGTTGTTTTAAAAAATTGATCCATCTTTCTGGAGCTTGACATCAGTAGTGCTGGTTGAGAAATATTTGCTGAATTATTTATTTGACTTTTTTTTTTGCTATTGTCAAATAAATTATTCACTATACGATTTTCCAGCTGTTGATAGCACTTTTCCCAAATAACTCAATTCAAAAGTGAGCAAAAATTAGCAAACCTCTTAACATAATATAAATTTAAAACATAATTACCCACCGAGTCAGCATTTCAGTTCAGAACCAGGATTCTGAGCATCTCCTGACGTGGTAAACGCAGGCATCATTCACCACATTGTGTCAGGGAAGGGTAAATCAACGCTGTCTTTATTCCATCCAGTCTAATAATCATTCAATAAATTACTCCCCACAGCAGCCAGTGAACACCAGGTACCTCTGGAGCAGCCCAGTCACGAGGCACGAGCAGAACAGCCCCAGTTCCTGTGCAGGAGGCAGAGCCGAAGGGCTACAGAAATGGTTTTACTGGCAGTCCAAAGAATAACTAAACCCTGCAAATACCCTGTCAATCTAGCTTTCTCTACCTGCTCTTTTTATTGTCCTCAGCACAAAAATAACAATAAATGTCCGGTAACTCCCTTATAAGCGTGATGAAACTGCAAGAGAGGAAAGCAGGCACACAGCCACAAGAGTTCATTATTAGTTGGTGAAGTTACACAGGACCCAGCCAGGGCTCAGACCACGCTGTGCAAGAAACCCACGGAATGTGCTGATGGTTGTCCTCACAAGGGGAGAAAGCAGCAAAATGATAACACAATTGTCATTTTATGGGTAGGAAAACCAGGTACAAAGGCTTCAATCCAGTAACAGGTCAGCACATGTGGAAGTGAGGTGTTTGCCCAGCACTGGCAGTGCTGTGGGAATTGACACCATAACCCCCAGACCTGAGCCTTTGGATCGGTAACACTCTTGAGCATTCCAAAAAAAAGCTTTAGATATTTCATTCACATTACAATTTGGCAGACTGTTAGCACTGTCACAGTCTCCTGGAAATGAAAGAAACCTCTTTCTGAATGGCAGGAGTTGCACAAACACAGCACTGATCTGAGGGAACGAGACCCAGGATTTTCATGCTAAAAAACTCCAGAGCCAGCGCTGCAAATATTTACTGTTGCATAATCCCAGCACACCAAATCATGAGATCAAGCACTGTGCTCAGCACACAACCCTGCAGCAAAATTCATTCCTCATCCTACAAGTATTTATCCACCTAAAAACCCCTCTTATAAACGACCAGCAAATTTACACTTGTGCATAAATGAAAGTGGGATTAGACTTGATGAATTCAGGCTGATGCCCATCTTGGGCATTTAACTTTGGAATTCAGAATGATTTTGAAATTATACCCCCTACTCATTTTTTTTAAAATTTAATTGTGGTATTAAATCCAGAGTGGAAGACCCAATATCCCAGCATTTAGCTCCAGCCATGTCTCCACAGTGAGATCTGTAATGCTTTTTTTTATGCCCTGCTTATTAGTGTCCACACTGGTTCAACAAATGCAATTATATATAAAAGCTGCATTACATTCCATGAGACTCAAGCTCTCAATATATTTCAAAATCAGTGACTTACTTGGAGATACCTGCCAAGGTACATCCAATATATGAGATTAGTACCCTCAGCTACAGGGATTTCCTCTGCTGTGAACTATTCAGCAAGTATTTCTGCTGAACTCATACATCTTGCCAAACTGCAAAGTTCTTTTCAGTTAAAATAAAAATGTTAAAGTTTTCTTTGCACAATTGTTCAGTGTTTGCCAAGTCTAGAATTAAAAAAGGAAACACCTTCCAGCTTCCTTAATATTAAAACAGAAGAAGCCTCCATAATCCTGTTTGTTTCTTATTTTTAGACAATAATATGAAAAATAAACTGAAGAGAGTTTATTTGCCTCCCTCCAAATCCAGCTTTTTGAAAGAGCTTTAGGCTGAAATATATTTTAAATCACAGAATTACAGGGCAATCTTGGTTAGGAGAGACCTTTGAAAGCCATTTGGTCTAACACCTTTCTCAAGGTAAATTATTTCTCAGTAAATTCTTCTGTCTGTAACCACCAGGATAAGATCCCTGCCCTGCTCCAGCTATGGTACATTTTTACTGGAGCAGATGTTTCCCCTCCATACACCTTGGGATAATCTGAGAGCCATGAGGAAATCATACAGACAGGATGATGGTACAGGTCTGCAGCTGAGTCCTAGGTCCTGTCAAATCAAATCACAGTTTTTGATGTCTGTGTGACATTAGAAACTGTGTGAGTTCAAAAGCTCACAGAACTCATGTTCTTATTTAGCATGAACTGTTGCAGTCAATCATTTTGGGTTCCACTGCACCCACTGTTGGTGCACCTGAGTTTCCCCCTTTGAGGCTGCAAAGCACCTGAGCTCAGGACTGGTCAGATACAAAGGGATACATAAATGCTGGCAATCCCTGGATACTCTCTCGGGAGTGAAGAAAATAGTAACAATAATAACAATAACAATAATAATAATAATAATAATAGTGGCAGGTTATGATTGTGGCTGTCATGCTGCAGGGAATTCCCCAGTGGGAGGTGCCCTGAGACAGCAGAGTGCCCCAGGGCAGGAGCAGTGCAGGAATCAGCAACAACCTGCTCTGCTTTGTGCCCTGAGAGCTCTAAGTCCAGCCTTTGAGACACACCAGAGACCCCAGGGAGAGCCAGGAGGCTCCAGTGCAGAGGGAACACAAACACAAACCAGCACGGGCAGAGAGCAGAGCCGCATCCTGTGCCAGGCTGGGCAGGAACGGATCGGGTCTGTAAGGGCAGCTCCCTGCCAGCACATCCACCACACCGGATCATCTCTGCATCAACTTATCAAGCTCCATTTTAAAGGCACTTAGGGATTTTAAAGGCCTATTCCCTGAAAGACTCTTCCAGAAGCCGATTATTCTAATGGCTGAAGCAGCCAGAGGAGCCACCCTGGCTGGAGCTGAAGTCTCCAAAGAGCCACTGCTCAGAGCGCCCAGACCCCATCCCACCCCAGACACGGCACGGGATGATGGCCAAGTGCACCTCCTCCTCCTCACAGCTCCTCCTTTTGCTCACAGCAAACCATTGCCTAACTGCAGAACTTCTGGAAACATGTAATGGCTGATAATAGCTCCCTCATCCAGAATTATTCCTTCCAAGTTTCTGTGTCCTCAAACCACCTCCAGCCAAACAGCTGTAAACAAAACCATTACTGCAGATAAACTTAAATGGACTTTAAATATATTCACTGATCTAAGGAGGCAGGCAGAGGAATGGGGGGTTCTCACTTCCTTATCTCAATACACTCTGTCACAACGTGGCTGCAGTCGTTTGCCATGTCCAAAAGGAAATTACTCTTTCAGTAAAAATAATAACATGATCAGAATAATAACTAGGAAAGTGAAGGAGAGAGAGAAACAGACATGGCATGAGATGCTCCATGAAATGTTAAGAAATGTGCCACTGGGACTAGGAAATACCACCTAACCAGAGTGAGGAGCTCATGCTATCATAATGGGGGAGGGACAGAACACATCACACAACCCTCCTTATGTGGCAAACTTCCAGATAATGTAATTGGGGCTTTAAAGCCACTTTTAGAGCTTAGTTTGCAGGTACTAATCTTGGACCTCAAAACTGGATTCTGTGGCAAACAACCACCACTTCTGGGGCCCGAGCTTCAGCACAGCATTGCTCCTACCTGGAGGAATATCAGGACTGAACTCAGAAATCTTTGCAACTGACAGTGGAAAGATGCACATCCAGCCCTTGGAAAAGACATATTGATTTCATTGAGCTGGAGGCAGGGGAAGAGACACCCTAATTGTTATAATTAGGAATTCAGTAATGTTAGTAATCATTAATAGTTTCAACAGGTTCATAAATCATTCACATAATGGGGAGAAGCAGTAAGTGAAGATCAATTTCTACGCCACTAACATTTCATAGCACACACCTAAACACTGGATTGCTTGAACTACTCACTCTTATTTAGTTGATATTCTTACTGTTACTGCCCAGAGTTTCACAGTCCCATTATGAGTCTTTAATGACTTAATTGAATGTAAACTCTCTTTGCAAGGCTAACATGGAGCCTTTGCAAATATAGACACTGCTCTTCTTTCACTGCAATGAAAATCCTCAAGGGTGTACAAGCTGGGACACAAAATCACCAAAAATGCGGCTTAAAATATCTTCTCCAAGCAAGCAAAGTGGAAAATTTGGATGGAGAACTTACTCCAAACCTCCTAACTAGGATGGTTCTTGGAATTTGTGTGGAGAAATCTGATGGGCAGCTGTTGTGGGTATTAAAAGCAACCAAACGACACGAGGAATTAAAACAGCACTGCCAAAATTATCACTACAGTCTGTGAATACAAACTGGGCTTTAGGCATGGTTTTCCATTTGCTTTGCTCAAGCTGCTTGACTTTAGTTACGCTGTCATTGCACAGCAGGATAAGGAACAAACAGCCACAATGACTGCAGGAAATGGACAGGGTTTTTAGAAAAACGGTAGAAGAAATAATCTGCCACATTTCCAGAGAGCCTAAATGTGCAATACTTGAAGGAACGTCAAGTAGAGCAGAAGGTAGGTTGGTGATTTTCTGAAAGAAATCAGTAGGTGAGGCTTAAAAGGCACAAGAACCAGAAAGTGCTAACTTTCCACAAATATTTCAAGGATTCAAGCGTCAAGGAGAGAAAATTGCTAGAGCAGGTAGGCAGGAGAGTATAATTAGAAACAACAGGAAATACAGAGCAAATTCAAAGCAAAAGGGACAGTGGAAGGGTCTCAGAAAGAAATGGCAAACAATCTCTGGGAAGGTTTAAAATTAGACAGGATAAAATGCTTAGAAAGAAATAATTTCTGCATATATGGCTATAACAAGCTGGTTGGGGTTTTGGTTTTCTTTTTTCCAAGCTCCTTAATAAAGAAAGAATTATGCAATCAGTACATCTGAGTCTCTGTCATTCCCTCCAGCACATTACACCAATTTCAACAAAATCAGAGAGAAGGGTAGAGGTTAAGAATTGTTAAATTTTTGGAAGCAGAAGAGAACGAGTGAGTGACGCCTGTGTGAGAGCAGATGCAGAGCACTCCCTGAGAATCCACGAGTGCACTCCTTCCTCTGCAGCAAAGGCAGAGGAGTCAGGCTGCTGACTGAAACACTCCTTACATTTTATGGCTTCCTGATTTTCTTCGAGTTCCAGTTCCACCGCTGACCCCTGCTCAGTCTTCTGGGACTCAATCTCCTCAGTTAAGCAATGTGCAAGTACTCTGCTAAACAGGAAGGAATCTCAATGGTCTGCTGAGCTGGGCTCTCATTTATCAGTGAAATCTGCAGTTGAACTCGGTAAATTCACCAAATTATACGTGGAGAGAATTATTCCTGACCCTTGCTCAGCGGTGCATGAAAACGACCCCTGCAGGGACACAGAACCTGGAATCCGGTCTCCCACACAATTAAGAGCATGACCCAACTTTTGCTGCCAGACATCCTGACTGCATGAGGAGAGCAGCAAAGCAAAGTCCATAATGTTATCAGGAACAAATGAGGCTTTCTCTCACTGGGAAGTTTCTCAGCACAGAGTACATTTGCTATCTGGTGGGCTGCTATGACTGTTAGCACAGCTAATGGAAATTTAAAATGCAATATGATTCTTTTCTATATCCCAGCATCCTAGGACACACAGTGAATAGCAGTAACTCCAAAACTGAAGGAAAGTAAAGGAATCAACTCTTTTTTCATGGTAAAAAACATGCAATAACATGAATGAATCAAACTTTTCTTTGACAATTCCAAAAGAAAAGCGCTACAAAATATGTCTCTATCTCTTATTTCTACGTTTAATAATTTAGAACTCTTACTCTTTGTTCATAAAAGAAACATTGTGTTCTGCAGAATTTGTGGAGATGTAAAACAAGAAGCAATAAAATAATATCTGAATTACTGGTGCAGACTTTTCCAATGCTTAGGAGAAAAATAATCTAAAATACAAAACAGTCAAGGACTGGTGCCAAAGTTTTTACATAAATGTGAGAAGTGGGCAGGTGAATTGTGTGGAGAAAAGACGAAGTAGAAACAACTTGGAAGCCGTTTGTGTAAAAAAGAGAAATGAGGAGGATTGAGGCAGCAAGTGGCTCCAGAGCAGGTATTTCTCCCATAGGAACGAGAAAACCGATATCTCCCTCAGTATCAATGAGTAAATTAAAGTGTGCTCTTCTTTCACAAAGTCCCATTTGAAAACACGATGATCCTTCGTTCTTCCCATCTATCTCATAAAATACAATCACAGGTGACAGAAAGAGAAACTTCCACTAATCCTAGACCAGTGCTGAGGTTCCAGGTGAAATTCAGAATCAGAACTGGACTGAACTCAGCGATACCACAGCACCAGGTCCATTTTCAAGCAGGAATACAACAGCAGCAGCCACACAGTCATGAAAAATTGCTGTTGACATGAAACACTGAGCTGGGAGCACAGGAGACGTCTGGCTCTGTCACTGCTCTGGTGAGTGACCCTGTGCAAGCCACTTCCCCACTCATCACTGCGCATTTCTGACATCCTGAATGTGATTCAGGGCTCTCAGATCTGTCAGTGAAGGCCAAAAGGAAGAGTTCAGGGATAAATTAAGATTTTCAAAGGAACAAATCCTGATCATTGAGATCCTACAAAAACAGAACCTCATCCTTTCACATGAGAGGATCAGACTGGTTTGCAGCACACCCATCCGTGGAATACCCTGAAGAATGCTCAGGTTTTCTGTATCACACCTTCCTGATCTCCATCAGCTGCAAAGCTCATGGCAGTCCATAACAGAAGACTCAGACTTCAGAAGCTGAGTTCTTTTCTAGCTAGATTATTCCACTCCACTGCATTTAGATCTGTACTAGGCCACTGCAACATTGGTTGACAGTCTTTAAAATAAAGATATTAAGTCCCCCATCAGTTTGTTTTGAAGCCCGTCAAATCTGGGGACTGTCTGGGTGGTAATTCTGGTCTGCACCAGGGCACTGGCATTCCACAAGGTTCAGAGGGAAAGAGAAATGAAGAAAAATAAAAGCAGTAGCTGATAATGCAGGTTTTTGTACGACCAGAGGTCCAAGTTTAAAGAAGAAAGCTCAGTGGTGCATCATATTGCAACTAGATTAGGTTAGAAGCACGAACTCAGAGCATCAGCTCCACCAGCTGCCCCTAAAACTACTACAGAGTGAATTTTAGCTGTGCTTTGCACTCCTAGACAACACAAAGGCCTCAATGCTGTGAATGCTGCTGGTTTTATGAAAAAAAATTTAAAAATAAAAAAATTATAATTTTGATCTGACTGGAGCAATCCCAGCGAGGAGTCTGTGCCAATCTGATGTCCTTGCCCTCGTTCACAAACATCCATCACTCAGGGAGGCTGCTGGTAATGCACAGTGACAGTCACAGAGCAGCAGAAAGCTTTCAAAGCATCGCAGTTCTTCTCCACGAGGCACGAACACAGGACACTGGATTCAGTCACAGCACAGCTTTCAGTGTCTGACAATACAACCCACTCTTTGCAACTGAAATATTTATTCAGGCACAATTACCATAAAAGATTAATATTTAAATAAAGGGTAATTTGTTTTCATTATTACTCTTATTTCTTTTTAAACAACAGTTAAGATTATAAACTGAACTAGATTATTTATTCCTGAAGTGGCTCTTTAACATTCTGCATTTATTAATACCAGACTGAAATGCTCAGCCATTGATCAAACTCTTTTCCAGAGGGATGGCTTGGGAGGAAAAAACAAACGCAGCCCCTGAGCTCTGGATTTTACAGCCATTACTGTCAATTATACACCCTGCTGTGGAGCAGAGGAGATCTTCATACATGGCAGCTGCAGCCTCAGCCCTGAATTCTGCAGAGGCAATTCTTATTTCAAACACTGAAAGGAGGAGAGAAAGAGGGGAAAAAACCCAAGCTAGCCATAAAGCAGTCAATTGAGATTCTACCCATATGTCTGGAGACCTTGGCATAGCAGTTAGAATTATTGTTTTGAGGATGTATTTTGATAGTTGCAATAACAACCCTAACACTGCAGTCCCTCTGTCTCTTTCCTGTAGAAATCCTAAACCCTTTATGGAGAAGCAGGTCCAGCAACAGGCATTCCACCCATTAGAACCTGGGAAACAGAAGTGCAGAGACTGAACGGGATGGTTGTAGAGAGCCCTGCAGCAGAGCACGGGGCTGCTCCTGCACTGGGACTGCCCCCCAGCTCCTCGTATTCTCACCCAATATTCTTGGGTCATTTCCAGACACAGAACACACAGCATCACAACTTCAAACGTCTCCTCTCCTTGTCCCCTCTCCTTATACTCCAGTGTTAATTAACTATGAATTTGCAAAAAGCACACAGCACTTCAGAGAGGCAAACTAATTTCTGCAACTTGCCTGTCTGAGGTCAGGCAGGGCCCGCTGGAGACGAGCAGAGATACCCTGGCAGAAAGCTGAATAAAACTGACTTAAACCTAACGCTGTCCTTTCCCCTGCCACAAACTCTTCTCTCCTTTGCAGATGTCTTTTCTATCCAAACACATTTCTAAGATTATGCAGCAAGTTTTTATCCAAGAGGAAGAATGGATAATCAGAAACCTCCTTGGAGCCCCTGACCTCTGTGGTAAATCCAGTCAGCACTTCCAGTACTCAAGGGCTCACTGTGGGTGCTGGGAAACAAGGGGAAGGACAAAAGTATCAGCAGGACTCTTCATTCTGGAGCCCTGGATCACTGAAGTACCTCAGTGATGGGTTAACATAACAATCTCTGACACAACATCTACTCAAAGTAGAATTGATACTGCTTGAAAGGCCAGGGGAAAACAACAAAAAAGAGAAGTTTATACTAGAGGCTGGCTGTTGAGCTGTTCTCTCATGTCTCCTGGTCTCTTGGTTCATGTATTGTGAGGTTTCTTTCCAGTTCCACCAAAAAAAAAAAAAAAATTTCAAAAAATGCCCTTCATGCCATGTGACCAGCCAGTTCTTAGGGAGCATCACTGAAGGATTATTCCTTGCAGCTCCCCTCCCAGGAGCTCCTGCCCAGCTGGCACAGACAGACAGAGCTGTGTGTGAGGTGCATCCCAGCCCACTCACGGCTGCCCCAAGGAGTCAGGACACCAACTCCCCAAAGGAAGGTGTGTTCCATCAGCACTGCTGGGCTGGGAGCTGTTTTCCAGCTGACCATATTCCAGGTTTGATCCAAACTCTGGGTTTAAGGAAAGACACCAGAGGACTTTGCTTAGGGTTGCGAAGGTTAACGAGCAATGGAGAAAGGGATGGAAATGCCTTATGATTCCTTTGTAGGATTGAAACCTTTCCCTGTGTTATCTGGCAGAGAAGTCCCTTATGTCACTGCCAGAATGCTCCCATCACCTCTTCCTTTCCTGACCTGCTCTGCATTCCTCTTTGGTTCATCTTTGACTCTCACAATTAAGTTTATTCCTGTCTATCATCACATTCATTTGCAAAAATCTGCAGAATGTCACAAGTCAAAGAAATGTGAAAACATGAATTCAAAGGAGAGGGAGAAAATCGATGCTTCTGTGTCAAAAGTCAGCTTGCCTATTTCAAAAAGCACCCTGCTGGATTTCATACTTTGAAAGAAGCCATAGCTCTTGCTCAGAGAGGTGCTCAGATCTCCTGATACCTGCGCTGCTGAAACAGCACCGACGTGGAACACTCAGCCACAGCACTTCTGCTGCGGGGCCCAGGAACCTGTTGGGACCATGGCAGAGATTCCCAGCCTGCAGAGTTCTCAGCATTTGATACAGAAAAGCTGTTCCTCTGAAGTCCCTCTCTAAAGCAAGGCTGAGTGCTAAACATGAAAGGGTAGGAATAAACCAGCCCAGACATATATCTGTATGTATTTTCAAGGCTCTATTTCCACAGAATCCTTGCAGCCACAGCAGCTCCATGGGCTGTGTTTGCTCAGACAGCACCCACTGGGTCACCAAAGGGGTATTTTATATTTCACATACGAGTAATAGTTTGCAAATCACAGGTGTGCTGCAGCATCTGCCATGTATTTTAACTCCCAGCAAGAAGATGGTTGATCAAACATAAGGGCAATGTATAAAGCCTAAATTCAGTTTGAAGATATGCCGTAACAACTGTTGGAAAAGCAGAATCAGGTACTGTGACAAACTAGGAATACACAACTGCTCAACACCATTAACTCAACACCATGGGCATTTCTAAGGAGGTTTAGCCCCAGCTGGCTAAAAAGCAGAAGAAGCAGTTTTGCTTCTAACCAAGACTCCTTTTATTTGTACTGTACCCACTTAACGAAGCACAAATTTTAATTTAGTCTGACACTTGGATATATTTTTAGATTTGATTTTTGCATCTTCTGTACACACTCAATTTCCAAGCTAGGAACGTGTTAGAGGGTGCTGAACCGTGCACATTAACAATGCCTTTTCCATGCAAACTGTCACAGCACGTGTGTAAAAGTTCGTCTGAAGGAAGATGACATTAGCAGAGAAAACTGGTCTGTCTCCCTGGGGATGCAAAGATAATTTAAATAAAAGATCTGCCAGGTCTTTAAGGTTTACTGATATAGATATTTGCCAAAAGGTACATATTTGAATGGTAAGATTTTCAAATTACTTGTGTCTGTCTGCTGCATACACGTGGGGCAGCCCAATCTGTGTGCAGTACAGGCGATTTGGACAATACAAGGGTATTACGAAGTTACCTAGAAATGACTGAAGTACTCTTTGATCATAAATATACAGCAGCAGTGGCAGCCAAGGGCTTGCCTGGAAAGTAGTATCATGTGGGAGACAGACTTTTGGAGAATTCATAGCTATTTTCCACATTTCCTTGGTTCCTTCAGAGGAAAGGGAAGATGGACACATGGGATGGAAAATATTGCTATGGTTTACAAACTTCCTTTGTCCTTTTTTCCGTGTTATTTATTTTAAGGTGAGTAATAGCCTGGCAAGTGATGGATAAATATGATGAAGTGAAAGATACAGAAGATAAAACCAAAGCTAAATTTAACAGCAAATGCTGTCATTCACTACAGGAAGATGAGAAGCAGTGCAAAGCATCTGATGAACACAGCTCACAGCATTTTTCTCATCAACACATGTTCCCAGAAGAATGCCCAAGCAACAGAGTTAACTCAGTTCTGCACTGCTGCAGATACACATAATTCATTATTCATTTTCTCAGCAGAGGTCATGCAGAACATGATACAGGCACCTGAGGGCACCAGGTGTGGTGGCAAACACAGCACAGCAGACGGCTCCTGACCCCGGAGCTTGCAGCGTGGTTACAAACCCCCGAGCAGGACTTCACACAGATGTTCAGGGAAGCACAGGGACGACACAGAGCAGGGAAACACAGCTCTGGACACACCCACGAGTTACATAAGCTGTTGGTGAGCTTGGAGAGTTTAAAATGAGGCTTTAAGGATGATAAAGGTATGACTTTGTGATATTCCCCAGAATTTATTTAAAATCTGAAGAATAATCTAAGAGACAACCAAAATAAGCAGCTCCTAAATATCTAAGTGGTCACACTGAGATGGCCTCATTAGGCAAATAAACACAGCAGTGGTTATCCCAAAGTACATAGGTGGGGGAATATATTTTCAAACTCTCAGTTAGCTCTTACCATTATTATACCATTAATATTGTTGTGTAATTAATAATCCAGTTTGCATTGTAATATGGTAAGGATTAACTAAACGATCCCCGGTGCCTAATTTGCCTGAATGCGTGGACATAAAGTATCCTTTAATTTGTGGACTGTAAAAATCAGCTCCAGTATTCACACCTTGCCTTTCCATTTCACCCTGCTGGCCCCTGGTTGTTCCCAGCTCATTTTGTGGAGGCAGCGTGGGTGAGGCTGTGCACGGTCACCCTGAGGAGGGCTCACAGAGGCAGTAACACCACGGACCCAGAGTGTGCAGCTCCCTGGGAAATCTGCAACCTGAACAGAAGTGGCAGATCCAAGTCAATGAGCTCATCAGCAGCTCTGGAATAAATGTGCCACAGGATTATTTCATTGTGACCGTGGCACGGCCTCTCCACAGCCTCTCCATGCTCCTCTTACCCCATGGAGAGTCAGCCCCTGCACACTCCTAATTCCCAGGCACTCCAGAGGATGGTGAGTAATGAATGTATTACAGTATTACTGGTTTTTATGTTCTAGTGGTGGCAAAAGCTGAGCACTTGTGATTAAATGGAGGAAGTTAAAAGGTGCTGTCAACAGCGTCTTTCTCTTGAAGGTTTTATTTCTTCACCATTCTTGCTCTTGTTGCTTTAAGTAGAGAAAAATGCTGTGGTAGTGATTTCTTTATTAGAAATGTCAGTAGGGTCTGCCAAACTTTAATCAGCTCACTCTGCAGTTAGACCAGACTGGCATAAACTTTCTTTATGAAATAAATGCCTACTCTACTGAGCTTACTATTAAAATATTGCAAATACCTCCAAAACGTTGAATACAGCATTATCTAGCTATCAGTTTGAATGGAAAATATGTTAATCCCCAGAGATGGAGAACCACAGCTGTCAAAGACTTCAGCCAGTGCTGGTGACCTTCACCATTCAAACTCCCTTTTTGCCCGAGTTTTAAATAATTGTGGGCAAGGTTTCTTTTCTCCCCCTTCTATGTTGGCACCTTTAAAGCTCCCGTGTCCCCTAATCCAAGCCCAGCTGTGGGTACCCTGCCAAGCTGCCACCTCTGAGCACAGCTGAGGGAGCTGTCACTTCACAACTTCGAAGTTGACTGATCCTCTTTCCTACTCTGATCCCAGGTATTAATTCCTCAGTGAGGAAGTCTGCCACAATAGCCTGGCCGAACACTTGACAGGTTTATCTCCTTTTGGTCACTCCGGAACCAGATAAGAAACAGTGAGAACTTTCTTCTCTGTGCTCTGTGTCACCAGTGCTGAGCAGCAGAGAAAGGAGAAACTGAAGAGAGCATGGGAAAAGGGAGAAAGATTTCAATTGCACTTGGTCAGGATTGCTAATGAAACCAATAATGTACCTGCCTGACTGGGCACATGGGCCTGAGCCTTCCACTCCTCCCCTCACCACCATCCCGACACTATTCAAGCATTTTTGACAATCAGATGTCAGTTCAGTTTTTAATTTGAAAGATTCAAATTTGATGCATCCAAAACCCCCTACTCACCCTAGAATATCTTTGCAACGTTTCCTGTAAGAGCCCACATTACTCCCATGCTCCAAGGCTGCCCATCCAGTGAATTCACTTTCAATAAATGCGTCAAGAAAATATCGTTGCTGAATTTCAAGCAAGTGTCCAAATCCTACATCAGTTAAACTGAAATACTTCAGCAACTCAGGAGCTAGGGAAGGGACAGAACTCATGCTCTGGGGCAGCCTTACAGAGGTAGGTTGCCAAGATGTGAACCTTGCAGGATAGTCATTATGCAAACCCACACTTCTAAAACTCACGTATGAGCTGTCTCATAACAAGGTCTCTCTCCTTGGCTAACCACACCAGTCTGGGATGCTCTGTGAAGAGCAATCACTCCTCTTTCTTTAACATTACCACAGTTTTATCTATTGCCCAAAGATGGATTTTGGTTCCACTGACTGATCCCCCTCCTCCGATGTGGCAGCAAGAGCAATCAAGAGCAGCCTAAGTATGTGCATGCTAATGAAGTGCAACGAAACAAATGGTGCCAGTGCTAACTGAAGCGATATGTTTTGCCAGCCAAAGATCCATAAAACATTTCAAAAGAACAACAGAAACCTCAGAAAGCTTGTGAGGCTTTCAATTTCTTCAAAACAAAACAACAGGGGCAGAGAGAAATAAGTGGAGAATTTCATATAAACTCCTTTATTTGAGGCTGGGTTCCTTGAGGTCGAGCTAAAAGAAGGAAATGCCATCCTTCAGCCTTGGTATATTCTTCCCAGCTACTCATTTCCTGCAAGACACTGAGGAGGAATCATGACGGATGACTCCTCTGCACTATCCGTTTACCCCAGTTTTACAGCAGACATCAGAAAATTTATTGGATTTTGCCTGAAAAAGAGGCAGCATGTAATAACCCTTGTCTAGGGAGGATAAATAACATCCTGAATGGAGGTAGAAAAGCACCTTATCTGTTAATTGTATGGAAAACTGTAAAATCAATAGGAATATAACAACCAGTCAAAGCAAGTTTCAAATTTCCCTTCAGGTGTGAGCAATGAACGAGTGCCCATTTCCAAGAAAGAGGTCACTGCTGTCATTTTCCACGTTGCCAGTGCACTGCTGGCTACTCCTCCCCCACACTTTCATCGTGGCTGTTTAATTTGTGTATTGACAGCTTTTCCCTGGTGTCAGCTAAAGCATCTCACAACCCACAGCGTGTGGATTCCTGCGTGCCACGCATGTGCCAGAGCACCGGGCACGGGTTCGTACTCAGTTTTTACACAAAACCACTGCTGCTTTCAGGCAGCAAGCTGCAGGGCACAGCTGGGGGAGAAGGGATAAAAAAGCAGCATCTCAGCTCTTATAAAATCTTACTCTTTGTTCACAGCAACCAACGCAGTGACAGCTCCACTGCTCCTCCTCTTCCACTGTCCCCAAAGAACCCCAAATTCGGCTGCAGCTGGATAAACATGCTACCAGCCCCCAAACTGAAGACACTGCTTGGCTGTGCTGCCTGGCATGCATTTTAGCCATTTTCCACGGCCTTTTAGTTCCTCCCTTGGAGCTCTGTCAGCCCTCGGGCAAGGAGCTGCTATTGGTGGCCTCCGGGAGAGGGCTGCGCTGGGAGCGAACTCGGTGCCCAAGGGATGGGAGCATCACATTCAGGCACAACATGCTTTCCATACCCTCTCACAAAATGGTGTTTTCTTGTGGCTCATTCGGTGCTGACCTCTCTAAACCGGAGAGTGAGGAGGAAAATGCGGAGAATTTACCATCAGAGCCCCTGAAGAGCTTCCAGCACGCAGAGGGACCTGCCCACTTCAGCACCCACTTCAGCAGCACATTTCCATTAAGACCTTGCAAAAGCTCCTGCAATTTTGGACAGGCAGGAAAAGAGCACAAAGCTCCCACTGAGAACGTGTACACAGGATTAATTGAGGAAATGTTGTTTCTCTGACCAAAAAATGTTCAAATGTTTTTATCTAATGCATCTAATACAGTTAATGACCTGACAAGGAATTCAGATACTGCCCCAAGAGAAGAGGAAATAGAATGGTCTAAATAAAACATGACTTTAAATGGGGTGGAAATCACAACTTTCTTTACACAAAAAAGATGTTTCCTTCACTGGGATTTATCTAAGGGAAGTGGGAAATTGTATAAATTCTAAATTAAGCACCAGAGGCGATTCACACTGTCCTTTAAATAAAATTAAACAGCCACTCAGAGCCTGGGCAAAAAAATAAATGTTACAAGTGAACGTTTTTTTGAGAGTCGAGTATTTTTTAAGAGCTTTGTGCCTGAACTACACAGACAAAAAGGGTTTAGTTGGGTTTTGGGAGGAGAGGAACAACATTTTCCTATTCTGAAATCAGAACTTTAAAGAAGAATCGAACTAGCAGAGGTTTTCAGCTGTAAGAGTACATTCCATTTGAATGTGCCCCACACGCACCAACAGTTAACATTTCAATTAAGTCAGTAAGAACTGGCTGTATGATGAAAGCCACCCCAGGAGCTGGGCACACACATTTTTCCAGGTGCACGCCAGAAGCAGTTTCCATTTCCAAGTCAGGCTAAGCACAAAAATCAAAGTGACTGCACTAGCATTGATCCAAGGACTTTACATGTGCCATGCCAGAACTGAACAGCAGAGAAAACATTTAAACTATTCTGTTTCCTCAGTCGTTCTGGAATGTAAAGCTGACCAAAGATAAACCTAGTTAATTTAACAATACTGCTAATTATTCTTTTTGAAATGGAAAATTTCTGCATACACAATAGTCTTCAGAATTAAATATCTTAATTCCTATTAACTGAGAAGTGGCAGGAAATAACTAATTTGACCCAGGCGCTATTATTAAATTAATTACAGGTCTAATTTCTATTAAATGGAGTTAGGGAAGAATAAACAGATTCAATATAAATATGCTAACAAATCAAAAGCTGTTAAAAAACAGGTGTAATTTTTCAGCCTCTGAGAAATAAAGAATTACTGTCCAAAGTGCTGCTTGCATAACACGGTGCCTAAATTTAAGCCATAATTTGATGTCAGTCTATTACAGGGTCGGAGAAATACAGAATGGGATCCATGACACACAAAAATTCCTGTTCCTAAATTATTCCTGCAAATGAAGAAGCTCAGGGAATCATTTGCTGGTTTGACTCCAGGGAACAAAAGTACCAAGCAGGGCAAAGCAGGGCATTAGCTGAGTTTCCCACACAGAACACGACGAGAACAACTCTGCACTGGCTGCTGAGACACATTCGCAGCTACCAAAACCATCTGTATCTTTGGTGGTGCCAGCACCTATAGCATAAAATGCCCTTTCATTTCAGCATTACCACATTTCCTAAAACAAAACTCAAGAGCCATAATTTGTTAAAATTCATATTTCCTTATGTTGCAAGCCAACCTCTCATCTATTTGCCTAAATTAGGATTGCCTTCACTTAAACACTCTGTCCAGGTAACAAGCACCAACCATTTTTGTTAGGTAATGTTTTTCCTTTGTTTCACACCTTCTCCATCTGTTTATGGACAGAGGAAGCCAATTTCAAGGCAGACAGTGGTACTGAATGTATTTTTGCATTTCATGTGTGGTTTTTCCCTTTGTTTCTTCCCCAAATGATGTATTTGTTCAGCTGTGATCTAAAGTGAGAAAGAGGGCAGTACCTTTTTCTTTTTAACTTTTCTTTTAATAATGCTCAAAAAGTACTTTAATAAAGAAATCTTGTTATGGTTGTGTCACTGGAGAAACTCCATTCCAAAATAATAAGATTCAAGCTCATAATCCTTGTTCTAGAAAATTCACATTCAGCCCCAGAAAGCACAAGCCTTTATATCCAACTGCCCCTGTGTTTGCTCAGTAAATGAGGACTCTGAAGGCAGCAAGGGACACCAATAACAGGAGGAATTGGCTGCACAAACCTCTCATCCGCCTTCCTCTCTCAATTCTGCTGCTCTTTTTTTCCTCCTCCCTCTTAGTCTGCTAACCTATAGACATCCTTGGCTTTTAGCAACAGATCCATAGATATAAAAGATTAAAATAAACAAGTATTGTCCACTATCAGCCACTGAGGATTCCATAAACTTTCCTCAGCAAAAGCACCAAGAATAGCCAGATTTGCACTCTTTGTGCAAATAGCCAGAATTGCCAGTTCTGTTTTTTTTTAACTGTCTTCCCCATGGAAATCATCTTACAGAGGCAAATTGTCTGTCCATTTACCTGTCAGTCCCACTCTGAACACGATTATTTAAGATGCAGCCCATCAAACGAGCGGTTTTTCAGTCATGGAGCTCACAAAGCCGGGGTTTTGGATGTCAGCAATGCTATTTCTACAGTCACCTGGGAACAAAAAGCCACAAAATGCATCCTTTCCTGCTGTCCATTCTGCATTTAACCACGAAGGTGATTTTTTTCCCCCCGTAACACTTCCTCAGCAATGCTGTCCTGCTCTCCAAATGACTGAAGAACAGCACTGAACCAAATGTACCAGCTACCAACAAACCCAAGCCTGTTAGCTCATTTTACTGAATACTTCATGTGGAGTTTTCTTACTCTCTCCTCCCCAAAGCAAGCTTGGGAAAGCTTTTTTTTATTGGCTTGACAGCCAGACATCTTAATCACATGGAATGTCTCCATTTCTGCTGGGTCTTCTTTCATTTAGTTTTTATGATCCTCTAAAAGAATTTGAATGCTAACTTGCAAAACAAGGATTCCTTGTTGCCAGGATGGGTATTACCCTTCCTGGCTGATGTATCCTGGTAGGAATTTGACAAAGGCACAGACAATACACATCCAGATCTATTCCAGAAACCCACTAAAAAATACTCCAGGAAACCTGCTTTACATCTCATTTGCAAAACATTTCGCAAAGCATTTGTGCAAAATGCCTTATCATTCAACTGGGCATGTTGACACCCACCAGCATTTTAACCAGAACAACTTTTGATCTCTGCTTTTCAACCTAAAATTGAAAATATTTTATACTCCCACCTCTTTCAGCATGCACAGTCTCCATGGAGACTACAGGACCATCGCTTTTTTTTTTAATTAACACCATGGCCATATGTCACTTGAGTGCAAATGCAGTGAAATTTTCGTGGGCTTTCCACTCCATTTCAGGGGGATTATGGGGCAGCGAACCTTGAACAGGGAGAGCTAAGTACAGGGCCTCCTGGTAAGACTACAAAAGCAAAGTTACACACCTAAGGGAAAGATACAGTGGAACCAAACTCTTCAGTAAAGGCAGGACTATCAGACTTGCCACAGAACTTGCCCACTGTATCTCTGTATTTGTTTTATAAGCCTTCTATCCAAGATTTTCAAAAGCTTTTATAGGCACTAAGCATGCAACGCTGAATATTATCCCCCAGTCTCAGGATCCAGACATTATTACTGTCCCCACTCTTTATGTGAAAACCCAAACCAAGAATGTGTCATCCCTTGGCTGAGGTCACACCCATGGGATGGTGCTGGTGGCCCCATGGATTCACAGTGATCCCTGCGCCCTCTCCTCCTCCTGCAGCTGCTGCCCTGCTCTGGCACTCACCTGGGATGGTCATGAGCCATTCTGGGGACCCAACACAATATTTTGGCAGTGTTGTCTTCTGGCACTTTGAAGCCTAAACCAGCTCCCCGCCAGACAAAGCAGAAGCAGGAAGGGAGGGAAGGTGCTCCCCTCTCAACAGGCACCGCTGTAATTCAGCTGAGGGCAGACACGGGTAGGAAAAGCCTCGTACCACAAACCTGCAGCTGAGGAATGCAATTCCTGACTTACTTAGGGTCTAACTAAGGTGCAGCTTGAGGACACTGCACAACCTGCACTGTGCACAACTCTGTTAAGTCACCTGCATTGCTATAAATACAGCAATACTTGTTTTGGTAAATGAATATAGACAATGAAAATACCTCAGCCAATACCCCTTTTTTTCCGCTGGAAATAATTATATTCAGCAAACTCTGACACCAGTATACAGAAGATTTCATTTCCCTTTGGAGCAGTGCGTGACGCTGCAGTCCCTCAGTGCCCCTCCAGATTCAGCAGCTGCTGAGGCCAGCAGCCCCTTGTTCTCTTCCTGCACTCTTCTCTTCCCTGCCTCCATTTAAAAAACAGTAACAGAAAACATGAAAGAGTCTTGGCAAACAGTCTTGGCTCAGTACCTTTTGTGAAACGAACCAGGAAAAGTTTGGAATTAAAATCCCACTTTCCTATGAGGGAAAGACCCCCCCAACACCAAAACATGTTCCTCCTCTCTGCCCTTCGCAAGATATTAATTGGGGTTGTACTTTCAAGTGCTTGCAGAGAAGCACAGAGGAAAAGCTATCGACTATGTGATTTTGAAGAGGAACGAGGGGATGGTGCTGTGCTTTGTACACTGTATGTGAATCAGCCCAGGATCTGTACAGAAGCAGCAACAGGGCTGATCAATCTTTATTTCTACACAATCAAGCAAAGCTGCATCTTCAAGTCCCTTTCCTGACAGCTCATAAAACAATGGTATTGATCACAATGCCCAAATTTGTAGTTTTGACAATAAAAGCAATTTGTTTGGGGAGGGAAATAGCCATATGAGGTGAATGCACGTGGTTTACTAACTTTGAAAAATAATTCTTCTGAGCAATAGTATGAAAGGTTAGACAGAACTTTTTAACCTTGAAGATTTCAACTTCCATTTTCCCTGCTAAGACACTTCCCTCTTGAGAGAGCTGCTGCTTTAGATTTGGGAGTCAAGTAAAGGTAGCAAGGCGTGCCTTCCCAGTGCTGAGTGTGCTACAAGGAGCCATGCACTGATAAATAATCCAGTTCATGGAAAGGAGAAGACACAAAGGGCAGCTGCACAGAGCAGTCAGAGGTTACCCAGTTCAGCGTGCAGCTGCAGCTCCTGGTTCAGCACAGGTAGGTCCAGCCCTTGGGACTGGCAGCATCAGACCACAGCAGTCGTGTTCTCCTCCAGGGGGGACACAGCCCCCCAACCACACCTGGACTGGCACTGGGCAGGGGAGAAAGGCACTGGAAATGCCTCTCTGCATTCCAGTGAAAGGGAACTTTTACACCTGGCTTCCAGAACACGGCTTTCAGCTTTTTCCCAGTTCCACGTGTTGATAATTACACACCAAAGCCAGGTCTGCACTACAGAGCCAAGCTTTTCTGGCAATTATTTAAGCATGGAAAAGAAGCAGCTCCATGAGGATGGAGCAAGAAAAAGGCACTTTCCTACAGAACTCTGTCTCATGCTTGATTGGCTCTTGTGTCCAAGAACCTACAAGCTCTTATTTAAGATTTTTCCATAATTGCCTATTGATAAGAATTCAGCTGCCTGGAGACTCTCTATTATGTTTTTCCTCTACTCTGTGTATTTTCATGACACATTTAAGAAATAACCATCTCTGAGTCAGCTGTGCTGCTATCAAATCCAAGGCACACATGCACAGGCAGCATGAGACTCATTTTCTCACAAAACCTGGCTAAAATCTCCTTTTTTCTCCGAAGAAAAAAACCCAACGAAATTAATGAAAAATTGACCTACCTACAGTTACTCGCTTTATTTCCTTCATTAAAAATGACAAATGCGTTCTTGAGTTAGCACATGTGTAGTACTGCTGGCTGTATTTATGACAGAAATAAGCATAAGTTCTTTCCTTTGAAATAAAACATCCTACACCTATTATTAGTGAGAGATCTGCACAACACACTACACCACTTGAATGTATCCACTTGCCTGTTGACACCTCTCTAAAATAGGAGGAATATTATAATGTTAAAAATAGAAAGCATGAATATTGTTGATGTATAAACAAAAAAGAAAGTAATATCCACAGAACGCAGAAACAATATGTAAATTAAGACCTAACGTAGCTAGAGGGAAAAAAATCTCATATTTTAGGAGAAAAAAGCTTGAGAAATTGACTTGACATCTTTATGCACATTCTTTGAGATGTGGCTCACACGACACAGATTTCAGGTGAATTTAATCTAGAATACATTTAAATTGCAATCACCTAATAACACATACATGTACGTAACTTAATTTGAATTATTAGTCATGGAAATCATTCTTAAGGCCTGATATGCTGCTGCACTAATTTCTTTCATATTTGGACCCAGGCCTTTGGGGAGGGGCAGGCGGGGGGGAAGCAGCAAAAGCTGTGGGCACTTCTTTACAACTACATCTCATTTTATCCGTGAAAGATTCTGGAGTTTCCCAAATCCTCACGTCTCTAAGCTCAAGGTTCTGCAGAAGACTGTGGGGATTCAAGCTGCTTATGGTCAGTGCCTTCCCATCTACTTAACACCTCTGAGAGCACCCTCTGCAGTGACCCTCGCTTCACTATGACAAAGAGATACAGATCCTTGCATACCCACAATAATGTTAAATCCTTTCCAAGTACTATCCATAGAAAATCAAATGCATTAAAATCGTTGCCTTCTTTCTTTTTTTTCCCCTAGGTCTATACTACATGAAAGACTTGCCTCTGCATTTCTCTTCTCCAGTAACACCTTCCTCTAAAATAACAGCACCTTTTAACAGAGCACATGACTCTGTTAACTTTAATGTCTTAGTTTTGTGACAATTAAGGAAGAGATATTCAGCAGAATAAATTGACACACCACACTGTTTGAAGTGTCCTTTAATCTTCTGGATGATTTTAAAAGTTCAGCTGGTTATTTCATTTAGAGATCAGACTAAAGCAACTCTCTGCTCCCCCTCTTCCTTTTCTTGTAGAATAACTGTGACAGCCTGGAGAAATATTGTGTGTCTTGGTTGCAGCCACTGCCCTGAAGGTGTAAAGCTATAGATGATTCAATTCAGCTTGTTTCATTGCTAATTTCAGAGGGCATGTAGAGCTGCTTCTTCCCCTACCTTAACAGACAAATTGACTTTCTAATTTTAGAACAGAGATTTTTGCACAGGCACAGACCAAAAATGCTCCTTTTCTGATGGATCTAAATACAGATTTATGCTCTGAAAAACCATAGCCCCTGAGGGACTTCGAGCTTGCCATGAAAAATGGTATTTAGGAATGTCGCCCCACAGCCAGATGTTTAAACAACAATGCTGACACTGCTTGTTCCTTGGGAGGTGCCAGTTTAAAACAGCCCTGGCTACCCCTCCCTGGGGCCACACTGGCGCTGGGACCTGATTTCAGAGAGGCAGCAGACAGGTCCTGCCAGCCTTTGTGGCTTCAGGGGAGGAGCAGAGCCCACAGATGGCAAGGAGCCCTGCCTGCACTGGCCCTGGCCCTGGCGACACTGGCCTGGCCACCTGCCCCAGCATCACCAACTCCCTGCTGTGCCATGGGGAGCACAATTCCCTAAATTCCCCTCCTCCCGGGCAGTGCCTGGCACACATCACCCAAACCTGACCCCACAAAGCTCGGACACAGCCAGACAGCCCTGCCCCATCCCAGGAACTGAGCCCAGCTGAAAGGGAACCTGAGAGAGGGAGAGGCAACCCCTGCACAGCCCCACTGCCCCAGACCCGGCACCCTGGGCAAGCAGCAAACCAGCGTTAACAGCCAGAGGGACCCTTCAGCTCTACCACCCACTGCCAGCAGCATTTACAGACCAACCTAACGAGTGCCTTTATTAAAACACTAAAACAAGGTTGGGGGTACAAACGAAGCGCTGTCATTTACTCCTTCCTGTGTTTGCCTTGTAAGGATCTTCATAAATATACATCCTGCTTTTCCTTGTAGACTTCATCTAAATATTTGCCTTCTCTACTTTGCCCCTGGCACAACTCTTCCTTTTCCACGTTAAAAACTTCCATTTCTTGCATTTTTTTTGTTACGGAAAATTAAATATTCAGTCTCTCAGGTGAAAGGGGGATGAGAGCATCGTCTTCACCCCAGCTGGCCAGCACATCTACAGACACAGGGCTGTGCTTGACAGTAATTCTCCTACCTAAGGGTTGTTTTCACCTGTCTGATAATTGTGCATTTCCATACAATTAAACTCTGCAGTTTGTGCTTCTGATGGAAGCACCTGGATTATCATTAGCTGTTCATTAGGACTTCTGGGTGTGTTTACAAGTCATGATTATAATTGAAGAGTAAAATCTTTATTTGTGGTTTATTCAAGAAGCAGAAGCAGCACTTCTTTTCATAAACAAGATTAATCCCTTAAACCACTGAACAAGAGATATCTTCCCGGAGAATTACATAAGAATGATGAGAGTGCCAAAACCAGAAACCTAAAGTAAAGAGCAAAAATACAGCTTTTACAAAACAACTGCTGATCCCCACCATCTCGGAGATTTGATCGTAAGGCTGCAGTTCTAAAACTGTCATTTATCCCAAAACTCTGGAGACAGCTAAATTCCTGATCATTTGCTGCTGAGAGCCACTGCAAACAAGATTTATTTTCATGTCGCTTATGAGAACAAAGTCTTGATTTTTTGAACAAATAGTAATTTTTCATCAAGACATTGTAATTCTCTTTGAGACTCTTAAGGACTTAGTCAGAGGTTTATCTTACTAAAATATAGAAAACAAATGTAGAACACAAACACAACCCCCTTCTCTTCCCCAGCATTCTCGGTATTGAATGTGCATAAAATCAAACCCAATTCATTCGATCAGAACTCAAAGAGAATTTCAGCACAGACAACAGGTAGGCCCTGAATGTGTAAATGCATCTCTCACATAAAACAGAGATATTGGTGAGAGCATGGGAATGTAGCATGGGGGTTTGTCAGCTACAAAAATAATTAAGAGCATTCCGAATTATTTGTCGCACCATCCTCTGTTCAGTAGTTGAGAACTTGGCAAAAAAATGAAGCTATAAAATAAAGATACAAATTTTCATGTCAGAGGTGTATCTGGCTTTTGGGAAAACCGAGTTAAATTGCAGCCATTTTGCCATGTACAGTAGAATTTAGGAGAACAGCACTGTCTGTTTACATTAAAAGATGTTTAGAATTGGAAATCAACATTCAAAAATAGAAGAACATTATGAAGTTTCTTATGCTTCCAAGCAAGGACTCAAAGACTGGCAAGGGACACAAGTTTGGATAAATTTTGGATTTTGCATCCAAAATGCAAACCAGAACTTTGTCTTCCCTATAAAAATCTACCCAAATTTTTCAGAACTGTGGATCTCAGGACAGGAGGGAGACGTTATTTTGAAACACGCGTCATATCCAGACTTGTCAGAGCTCGTCTGCCAAACTCCTCTGTGCCCATGTCCTGTGGAATGAGTGCTGTGTGTTCTTGTAAGACAGCTCCTAATGAATATGCATCAAAGATTAATTCCAACATGTCCTGATTTCTGCAACTTCTGAAAGCTTCTCCGCTCTGCATGTTGACAAGTGCATAACGTAGGGACAACACAGATAATGCACTGTACACACATAGTATTTCTTAATCCTGTGTCAATTTTCAATAGTAATCTTTGGTTCTCTTCCAGGCCTGTGTTTTCCTTGCCTTCATTACCTCACACAAAGACCTGCATGTGTCTGTAAGAAAATTAATTGCTTCAACAATTAACAGGAAAATGCACCTCAGAGGAAACACTTCATAATCGATCTGTTTCCAGGTACAATATTTGCCACTCAGGAATAGATTAATTGGATTGAAAATTAGTCAAGCTAATTATTTTCTCTCTAATATGAGATTAAATGAAGAGTCTAATAAACTGAAAATGAAGAAGCTCCACTCAGCACTTCACGAGCTCACAGTGAAAGGTCCTGTACCAGACAGTCCTAATTTCAAGGACTCTGCTCATCCTGTGACCAAGGACTTGCTGAAGGAGTGTGTGGCTCTGTGGCACAATTACGGTGGCCCATTTATCTCCACGTGGCACCACTCTGTGCCACACAGGCTGTTCTTGGTGTAACAGCCTTCAGTAAGGGGTAAGAGCACACCTTGCCACTGCTGCTACAAACCAGCCTGTGGAGGTGCTGGTGCATTAAGGTGGAGCTGAAACAGGAGTTACAGAAGTAGCAGGAACAGCTGCCTTGGGACTGATTTCACAGTTGGTTTAGAAAAGCCATGTAAGGAATAGATGGAAGCAGCACGGTCTCACTCTCAGCAGCAGGCATTGCAGAGCTATCCTGTTCCACTGACTCCATGCTGAAGCTCACAAAACTGGGATTTAAGAAAGCTTCCAGTAAACAAAGACCTCTAAGAAAGACAGTATCTTGTCAACATTGAAGGTATTTTCAAGTATTTCAGCTAAAGCTGAGAAGAAAGCAGGCAGGCATTCCTGCAATATGCCAGGGAAAATTTATCTCAAGAATGGCTGGAGACAGTAGCCATCCGTTCGGCTAATTGCACATTTGAATATTAGCTTCAGGTAATCCCTGGAACTGAGAATAACATTAGCACATTTGCATAAGTGCAGGTGATCCCTCAACTCCCACCCTGACAGTGAATTCCAGCCACAGAGACACCACAGCCACGGGGTCTGGTTGGGGTCATCCTGGATACGGAGCCAGCAGCTGGTACATCCTGTGCCAGGGCACCACATTCCCAAGGATTGTGACTTCACATCCTGCCCAGGCCAGGCTCACATCACAGGCACAACAGCAGACCTGGCAGATACTCAAATTTCCAGGTACACCTAATACAAAACCATATTTATACTTCTGACATGAAGAACTCTCAGAGTTCCCGAGTAACAAAAGGGAACGCACGCTGCAGTGGCTTCTGTGCTTTTCCAGAGAATCATCCAACAAGCCACTCTTCCCTGCCTGGCTCTATCTATCCATAGATACAGCCTGGATCCCCACTCCTACACACTCTAAAATGTACTTTTGTCTAAGCTCTTATGTAACACTTTTTCTGTGCATTGCTCTGCTCAGATCTGGTGTCACACTACCGTACACAGAGCACATGATTCATAATTTACACAATGAGGATGGATTTCAAACGGAGAGCTCCAGACTCTAACAGAGATGCAAATGCAATGTGTGTTGCACATTACATCAGCTCCAGATAACACTACAGATTTATACTCCAGACTACACCTTGGGCTGGAAAACATTTGCCAAGCTGGAGTGTGTTGGTAGAAGTGGAGGCACTGCTTGGTGCCCTGAGACACTCCTCAGGGGGAGGAATGAATCACATTACACACTCCTTTCATGGAGCCCAAAATATCCAGGGAACACGCAGACAGCTCTGCATGGAATCCTACAGCCCAGATCTCTGTCCTGTTCCCAGTTTTTACACACAGACATGTCTATGTCAGAATCAGTGACACCCACAAAGACCAGGAATCCTATTATCCCAACATAAAAACCTTTTACTGGCACGGAAGCCAACAGGAACTTCAAAAAGAGATCTAAGACACACTAGCAATTCCAGAGAACTGTGCCATTGACGTAGCTATACAGTAAGAGTTGTAGCCATAAAATAATGCAAATGCCCAGTGAACTTCAGCCTTGTACTTGCAGTTGGAATTTATTTAGGATTGGTTTTACGATTTACATGGATGCCAGACTGTGTTACATAATTCCATTAACCTTCTGGCCCACACTTTGTTGTGTGTTGATTTAGATGTGACAGATTTAATGATTTTTTTCATCCAAAACATGGGAATTCCCATGTCTCAACAGCAACAGGCATATTTTTAGCCTCAGCTCATATTCTAAGTCATCCACTCAACTTTCCAACTCTCTCAGTAATTAGTATCACTTCTTACAAGATTTCCTCCAAGGGAAAAAAAAATCAACAGCATCATTAGAGATATTTTCACAAGACACACTTTTGCATTTAATATAAGATTTTTAATAGACAGGAGATTACTCACTTGCTGTCTCTTTCGTAATAGAAAGCAAACTGGTTTTGTCCCACTGGAATTGTTATTTTGAGCCTCTGGGCTACTAAAGGTTTGAGAACTACAGTGCTAAGTACCACAAACACAGAGCAAGCATAACGATGATGAATCCTGAAGGTTCCTAAGAGAAATCATTCCTTCTCAAGTCTAAAATTATGTTTATTACACTGGGTAACACCAGGGTAAAAATACAGACACTAAATATGAATGAGGTTATCCAGACTATTGGAAATATCCTTTAGCTCCTTCAACACCAGACAGAAAGAAGGGCCTCTGCTGTACAGGGGAGGTGACAGAAACACCCACAGAACACCTGCACATCACCCAAGGAGAGAGGACAAAATTCCCAGCCCATCCATGAATTATCTGCCTTTTCTGCAAGTGACTTTTGTCAGCAGACTACTTTGCCTTAGGTTGTTTCCCTCAAATTATTTGATTCCCAGCTCTTCATGCCAAGAACTCTCAATGAAAGGGGATTAAGCCCCTAGCATTATTTATTGTTTGCAGATCAATTAACTCAAGAGCCGCAGTACCTTCAGAAGGCTCCCTTGACAACTCCTTTTAGCAAAGCCATGCTGAGCATTGTGCTACAGAACCTCATTTTATCCACGGTACCGTGTGCATGACTCAAAAAGAACAAGCCTCATTAGCCGCACATCACAGGCAGCTTTGTGTCTTGAGAACCTCTTGAAATGCCAAAAATGAAACTCTGACTACTCCCATTCGAGCCTTAGAAAATGGTCCCTCATTATGTGAGCACAGGAAGCATCAGAATTCCTCCCAGGACTTCTCAGCTTCATCCGCAGCTCCACCTCTGAGCTGTCACAGTAACTGCTGGTGAAGCCAGCACACCTTTCCTTGAATCCCTAGCTGAGCTCATGAACAAGGGAATATTGAGTACCTGTTATATGTTCAATTTTCGTATCATTTGGGAACCCCACAGATGAAGTACCCATGGATCCCTGCTTTCCATGATGATTTTTATACATTAAATAAAAGCCAGTAAGATTTAATCCAAAAATACAAAGGGGATAACATGCTCTCAGATTAACTAGGCCAGGAAATGAAATCCATCCCTCCTTACAAGCACACTTCCTACAGCCAGAATTCCTTCTGTTCAAAGCTGTGCCCTGAGGCCACAGCTGGCTGAGCTGGGAGAGGTTACCCTGATGCTGGCATATGGGAACATGGAACGGGTCCAACTCGCATTAAGAAACATTTTTCCAGGTTGTCTTCAGCTGTGGCATTGCACAGGATACAGAATTTCCTCCCAGCATTTCTGGATGTACAGAGGAGGACTCCAGAGCTGTGCTGGAGATGGTGGACAGCCAGGGAATGGCCACTGGCCTGAGACCAGCTGGGCCCTGAGGACACCAGTCTGCAGCCACCACTGTCTGTCATTATTCCCTGGGCTCATGTCCACCTGGAACAGACTGTCACCAAAGCACAGCCAAGCGTAAGAATGACCAAGATAAACGAGACCTACTGCAAACCCCTCTGAAATGCACACAACATCTTTATCAGTTGACTGTATTTGCTCATAAATGATGTCATTATTCCCACACGTGCAATGAGAGCTGACAGTTGGTAGCTCCAGCTCTCCCTGGGGTGTGTGGTGAGCCAGCACAACTCCGACAGCGATCCCAACTCGGCTCCAAGAATCCCAGTCCCAGGAAATCTGCAGACTTTGGGGCACCATGGAAGTGATACATTAGTATTTCAAAAGGATAATCCCTGAATGAGGGAATTTATTTCTTTTACCTGCTTCAAAAGACAGCGCTAATTGTCACCTTTCCCACTTTCAGCAGCATCTTGCTCAAAACCAAAGGAACAGGAATAGCCTTGCTCTCTAAGGAGAACCCAAAATTCAGCTGAGATTAAAGGGAATCATCTTTGCAATGACAGCTGAAATTCCCTGTGTTGTCTCCTTCATATGAGTGTCAGAGAGGAGGCCCCCTCTAAGATGCCAAAGGCCATCTCCATGCCTTTGAAGTGCTTTCTGCAATTTTTGTTTTTAAATGAATGAGCCTTAAACAAAAAGGTGGAAAAGTTGGCTAATAATGCCTTTATCTAATAATTGGTTATTATTTCATCTCTTTCCTTTTGATTTGATTCAAGATGATAACCATAAATATTTTTTCAGCCCTGAGTAGAATGATTTACAGAAACAGTCTGCATTTCTTGCTAAATAAAATAGTTTTCTTTTTAAAAAACTGGAAGAAGTGGGTCAGTGTGTAAAATAATGCACTGAGGCTTGGTTCACACAAATTTATTTTGCCTCAACATCTCAGGGGGTTCTCTCTCTGAGGGCACATTTAAGCTTTAAAATGAGAAATAGAAGTTTGTGACTAATTGCCTTCAAACAGAGAAATGTAAACATGACTTCTGAGATGTTCAGTACTTTCACATCATCACAATATATAAACTCTTGGAAGCCTGGAGCTTTCAAATAACACAGGAAGGAAACAGAAAAACCCAAACTGTACACGATATGAAACTCTGAAAGTACCCAGGGTAAATATGTTTACAGCTGATCATTACCCACATGTCTCAGAAGTACAAATGGAGTTAAACTCTCCTATTCCAAATTAAATTAACATATTTTATCTGCCCTACCATAGATACCTTAACAAATTACAGCAGCACCAACAATGCTGAGTGAACAGACAATTTTTTAGGGCTGAATAATTATTCTCAAAAAGCAATTTTGGAACCACATGAAAGTGTCCCCTTTCTCCCTTCCCTCCTGTTTCCCTCAATAATAAAACCAGGATTAAAAAATGAACAGGAGAAATCTTTTTTGCTCAGAATTCACATTAACAAAGAACGTATTAGGTTGCCACCAAAATCCCCAAACATCCAGCCCAGCCCTTCACCCCCTGGGCCTGCCCAGCTCTGAAAACATCCCTCTTGAACATACCCCACCTGAAAGTCTGATTTCTGCAATCTCTTTCTTGCTTTTATCTCATCATGACAAGGTGAAGTTCCCGTGATTCCCACAGGATGCCATGTGACAAAATACACGGGAATTTTTTGCTACACCATGCAATTTTTTGTCTAATTGAGTAGAATTTTTTCTTTCCAAGCAATAACACATTTCTAGGTGACAATGGCACGTGAGCACATGGGAGCAAGGGAAAAAAATTAATGGTGATCTAAAACATTAAACAACTTCTCTGAAGCATTTGGATGAACACCAGCAAGAGACAGAGTGTAGTTATTGTGGCCATTAGGCTGTTATTTATGTTAAATTTGTTGCTCTTGTTGGCTTCAGAAGTGTTTTAGGACTATAGCACTCTTGAGAGTCCATCAAATGTACTAGCATGGGCAACAAGTAAGAGAATGAGGCAACAGCTCACTGCACTTACAACATGAAAGCGAAATGTTAAATAACTGCATTTGAAAATGAGAGAAGCAGGGCACTAAGGACAAGGGCATAAATGCAATAGAAAGAAAATACTGTGTAGGAAATTCAAAGGCAATGTTGCCATGCATTTTCCTGTCCCCTGTTATTATTTAATATCAAGTTAATTTCTTCAATTATAAAAGTGTTAAGAAAATTAAGCACTGAAATACAGTACCATGAACAAATGAGACCTGCAGGAATAAATGAAGGATATAGCTTAGAAAATCCTGTTACTGCCTCTCACTGTGTCCACGTCCTCACAGACCGATTTAGTCACTTGTAGTTCCGACTGAAAATCAGTTTCTCTGATAGCAGTATCTGCTTTCAGGCAGCACAAACCAGCAACTCCTTCAGTGCTGCAGAACTGAAAAGTATCAAAACAAGTGCAGTCCTTGTTACACTTCCAGAAAAAGGGAAAGAAAATTGCTGAGCAAAGCTTATCCATTATATAATTGAAACAGATTTGGAGATAAGGCAGGAAATGGTCATTAAGGTTCTACTCAAAGACAGCCAAGTTTTGTCTATAATCATTTTGCATTTGATTGAATCAATGGCTTCATCCCTGCCACAAGCACAGAGAACAGTAATAGAGTGGGTATAACAAACATTTATACCCAAAAATATAAACACGAATAAAATATTGTAAGAGGATCACGACACCCATTAGTGTCACATCAGAACATCTTGCCTAATGTCTCCACAGCAGCTGTGGATAGAGGGAAGTGCTATCAATCGTGTTCTGCAGATGAGGAACATCCAATAAATCTCCATCTTCAGCCACCCCAGCAATTTCCCAGGCCCATCCCACCTGGCACGCTTCCAGTGCAACAGCACCCACAGGGGAAGAAGAGGCAGGAATCCTGGTCTTCCTCTTCTCAGTCATCCCTAGCACAGCAGAGAGGCCCCATTTCAGGTACAGTGAGAAACAGCACTAACCCAAGAAAACACGGAAATGCTGCACTCCTTAATCTCCCCTTCCTATTCCATTCACCTCGTCACCCGAGGAATTAAGGAAAATAAAATCAGCCAACTTCCGAAAGACGTAAGTAAAGGATGGCACAGATTAGGACGCATCCCCCAATTCAGTCGGTGTTTGAAGGGTTCCCAAGTCACACTTCTGATCAGTGTTTAATTCCCACCACACTATTTTCTCTTTGCTTCTTTGGTCATCTACTTGCCAAGAAAGGGGTGGAAGATCGATGCTTCACAGGGAGGAACAGCAGTGCTGTGCAGATGCTACAAGCAGTAAACCCAACTAATAATCTCCTGGGTCAGGATTTAGAGTGTTACGGAATTATTATTGCCTGAGAATGAAATCAGAAGAATTGGGGAGAACTTTCTAATTGCTTCACCATTAATCTGGAACACTGTCGCAAGCCCATAATAAGCAAGGCACGAGAACTTCAAATCATATTTGACAGATGGGCTTAATTAGTTATTCTCAGACAGAATCATAATATTTGCTGTTAATATTCATCTGAAAACACCCTGCTGGCTGTGATAATATTTATATGTTAATCCTTTTACGATAAGCTCCCGGTGCCAGAACCTCTCCAAACAAAATGACGGATATATTTCAAACCCCGATAAGGAAATGCTCTGGCATTCTGCTCCGGTTTGTCACTTGCACAAGTGCCTCCTAAATCCGTGAAATTACACTTGTCACACTGAGTTAGCTTTATTAACACTATTTTCTGATCCATGTAAAACTATCAGGAACACAAAGGTACTGAATGTGCAGTTAATTAACACTGCCACCTTTGCATCCATGTGATCAGACCTCTGGTTTTAGGAGAAATTAAAGAATATGCAAACACAGAGTTTGTATAATTTCTAAATAACTATGGAGGCAAAAAATTTGGTAAGGGACATCAATATTTACCTGTTACCCAGTGTGCCTATTTGGTGACATCAAGCACGTCTAGATAAGGATAAAATTATTTCCCAAAAACTGCAGAGCACACTACACTCTCTTTGCCCATATAATGCTTCATCTTGCTTCTTAAAATGCACAGCTAAACAGATGGGACTAAATTTAATGAGGAAAACAATATACTGGGTAATGCATTGCAAATATTTTGCTCGTGTTTACAAAGAGTGAGGAAGAAGCTCTCAAAAGTGAGAGAACTACAAAATCTCAGCTGGGAACTTGATGGAACAAATCAAACCAGAAGTTACAGGACAGTTACACACACACACCTTGTCCTCACTGGGTTTCCTTTCCAGGACAACCTGTGTATGAGCTCATATTTCTTTTAATAAACATCATGCAGTGTTTATACTCAGCATGTGCAAGTACACAGAATCCACAACCACTGCATGAACCACAACACAATAATTTATTTTTTTGTGTACCAGGGGTCATTTTAAAGGCTTGCTACTGAATGATGAATAGTGAAGGGGAGTTAAGTTGCCAAGATTCAATTCCCCCACGAGGCTGCTTTGTATTTTCCTTCTGAGGAAGAGAAATCAGGCAAATGCACTCCATGGGCCCAGCAAGATAAAGTGTGATGGAAAACTCATCGCTGAAATAATCTTTGATTTTGATCCAATGCCCATGTCAGTCAATGAAAATATTCATACTTTCTTCCAGTAGCTTTGGACGGGGATTTTAAGGAATCTGACAGACAGTGCTCGGCAGAAGGAAGCTCCCACCTTGGCACACACACACGTTTCTTCTTTGACCAACAACATTCACTCAGGTATACAACAATATATGCTTTAATCAAGAAAATTCAGGATACTACAGCAAAGGGATTGTGCAGAATCTGAGTTACAAGATGGAGAAAGTGATTCCTGCCATGATTACCAAGGGAAGTTCCTCCCTTCCTCCTTTTTTCCATACGTGCAGATTGCAAAGAGATGAAACTTCCTAATTATTAGGTTCAGAGGGTATTTACTTAAATATTATAAACCACATAATAAATCCCCAAAAACCTATGAGATTTTGTAAAATTTCACAAGTGAATCACACATGTAACACAGGAAGTTTTCTAACAGCAATGCCAACCACAGAGCAAACGCAGTCAGGTCCTTGTAACTGTACACTTGACTTGCACTTCCATAAGCAGTGAACAAAAAGCAACAAATTATATAAGAACGTATTCATTAAACCAAAGAGTTGTGATTAAAAAAGGAACATCCACCTGCTAGATGAAGGCATTTTAAGACATGTCAATGTTGCAGAATGGGAATGGAAAATAGAAAATCTTTTTCCTTCTGCAGATTTAAAATTCATAAAAATCTCACCAACAACATCATCATCAACAAGTCACAAAAGACCAAAACAAAAAGAAGGAAAGAAAAACCCAAACAAATGAAGGGAAAAAACCCAACCCACCAAGAGAAGCCCAAGTAAAATTAATAAACCGAACCAAAAAAACCCCACCACAAACAGCCCTATAATGACCCCCTGCTATAATGTCTGACATCAAATAATTTGAAAAAAATTAAACTAGCCACAATCAAATTCTAAGATATGAAACAAGTTCTTTTAAATAATTTGTGACAACAATATTTCCTGCTAGTTTTTACTTCCTTTGAGCACTAGGACTGAGTAGCATTTGTGTGGTGGGCTGAGCAACGCAGTACAAAACAAAGCCACAGCTTTTCCAGAAGCATTTCCTTGTGCACCATATGAAAATGTATTAAAATCATGGCAAAATATTTGGAAAGGACCAACACCCATCAGTCATGAAAAGCAAGGCTGCTGGACATGACCTACCTGTTCTCAGAGGCAGCAGATTTCCTCTGGCAAACGACTACAGCGGGTGCGGATTTCCCGGTGTAATCCACGCTCTCTCTGATGTCCCACAAGTAGGGGCTGCTGGCTCTGATGCTGAAAACGTTCACACCTTTCTTCACCTTCGCCCTGGGAGAACAAGGAGATATTTCACCAATTAGATAGGAAATGTCAGCTCAGTCTAGTCCTTATTTCTTCATCAAGTTCTCATTATGCCCCACAGAAAATGCCACCGCTCATTAAGAGCTCAACAGCAGGACAAGGAAAGGAGGTGAGAGAATTAATTAAGACTTCCATATTTTGAAGAAATAATATCAAGATAGAAATCTGATTGAACTAGTGTTAATTACAGCTTTAGCCATGGCTAAATTGCAGGGTAGGTATGTTCTGGAGCAGGCTCCTCACTGCTGCTCTTCCATTACCCACACTGAGGGCACCACTGGGCATGTTAAGGCTCTCTCCTGGCTACAAGTTATTGTATTGGAGCAGAAAGTACCATTTTTGTTGAAAAAGAAGTCAGGTTGGTGCTGGGGCTTATACCTGGAGCGAGAAGCCATTGCTAGGCCTCATTACAAGAAAAATCTACTCTTTTTCTCCCCCATCTTTGGGTTACTCAAAGATGACATTCCTTATCTTTGCTCCAATTTTCATCATCTTTCTGAGTCCACAACATTTTCTTTTGATACTGTTGGGTTTAATTGTCCTGTCAACTCTGAACTTAAAAATACTTAGTTTTAAAAATTCTTATTTTTCCTAAAGCAACTGATTTCTCTGTTGCTCTGTTTCCATGTGTAAGGTTAAACAACAGGAAGAGTATATGGCAAACTGGACTGGTTCCTACTGAGAGGTACTTTCTAGTTCTCATGTGCCAGCACAATACTTCTGGGTTTGCATGTTAAAAGAATCACCAGAATAAAAACTAGAAGTTACTAACCAGAAGTGGAGAAGAGGGACTTTAATATGGGGAGAGGGAGAGAGACACTTTCAAATATCTGTTTCGATTCCTCTTACCAGGTGTTGCCTTCTTTAATTGTCTCTCTCGAAGTAAACACGTACCTCAGGGCACTACAGAATGACCCCACAGGTATAAATGTAAAATATAATGTTGGCCAAATTACTGAATTAGGAGTCCCTGGTGTTAACTTCTGGTTCCTGAACGTGTTTACAAGAAATCCATTGTGGTCAAGCCTCGTGTATGAGGTGTCAGGAAATGACAGTTTAATTATATTTGCTTAAAATCTCATACACAAAATCCATTCAGTGCTATGGCAAGTTCTCAATTCTGGGCAGAAACCCCAAAAAGGTACGTGAGCTTTTTGTCTAAACAGCTGCTGCCACGCAGAGATGCAAACAGCAGTGAAACCAGCACTGTCAGCTCTGCCCCCGCATGAAATTGCTCAGGAAATCTTTGAAGGACAAGATCCACACAGATGTTTTCAGAATGAAAGCCAAAGGATTCCTTCAACTGTCTTGAACAAAAAGGATTATATCTCATTTCTTTTACCACTAACTCAATAGCAGTGGCTGCAATTTCCTTGGCACACCTGGAAGAATAAATACATGAAGGCTGCCAATTTTTGTGCAAGTTCTCCTATGCTAATTTCACAAAATGAATTTTAAGCAGGTGCAGTTGCTGCTGCTCAAGCAGACATCCCTCAGGACAAGAGATCAGTGGTCAAAGAAGAGTGGAAATTAAACTACATTCCTGATGTCTCAGAGAGGGAGGTAGGAGAAGGCCACACAATCTGGAGGAAACATTTCTCAGCACACGTCTTCAGCTGTTCCTAGTGTCCAGCACCTGGTCCTGCCTTCCTGCTCCACCCCAAGGAAGGAAAACTGCTGGGCATCAGGTGAGGCCAGTGACAGAAAAATTATCCCCTCTCCCCAGGGAGATTTGGGTGGCTCAGGCCCTGTGCATTAATCTGGCTGTGATTCAGAAACTCATCCCCACTCCTGGAGCTCTAACACAGCTGCTGTAGTTGAAGGTGTCACTGTGGGATTTGGGGGACTGAGCTGAGCTGATGGACTGAAAAGCCCCAGCCTGGATGGAGCTGAGCTGATCTCCAGCACCCCCAGCTGTGAGCAAGGGGCTGCTTTCATTTCCCACAGCCTGATGCTCCTGCCCCTCAGCTTTGTAACAATGGATTGTGTTGACTACACAGCAGCTATGCTTTTATACATTTTATTAACAAAACTGGCATGGAGTCCAGGAAAAGCAGCCTTAGACCACAGCAGGGTCTACACCTTGCTCAGGTGGCACACCTGCAATGGCTGTACTGCAACTGAAAAGCTGTGCAGGGTCTCAGCACTGCTCAGCAAACAGATACACACTAAAAATTGAAGGAAGTTCTCACTCGTAAGTTAAAAAGCTCTAAAAACCATAGTAAAATAAGTGTGTGAGCACAGACACATAGCTGATACCATCCTCATGTCTTCTGTCTGTATTCCTTTAAATGCCAGGCTGAGGAGGCAAGGCAGGAAAACGGACACAAAACCAGCAGGACAAGCTGAGTTTATCCTTGACATTCACTTTATCCAGTGACAAACTGCCATCCTGTACTGATTTCTAATGCTTCAAAACAAATGCAGATCCTTGGGGTAAATGCAGTCTATGGATCAGGATTTCTTAGAAGAGGTAAAGTCTCATTTAGTCATCTGTGAAAAGATCCACTCCCCTGACTTTACTGAAAACAGTAACCCAAGTTTGCTGTTTTCTACAGAATTAGAGGTTATGAACTCCTTTTGAGGAATCAGATTAATATGCTTCTATAATTAGCACAGAAGCTTCAATTCCTCGATCCCAGGAAATGTTTTTTCCTTCAGTATATCTCAGTGCTGTGTTTTCCACTGCTGGGCAACTGCAGAATTTTATTCACCCCATTCGCAATGGCAGTAGCACTTTGCAATTACCAAAGAGTGACCTGGATAAAGCAGGGTTAATAACAACTGAAGGTGTGGTTTCTGTCACCAGATAAAACTGAAATCACCTGAGGTGAAAGCACTGTGCCTGCTGCCAGAGCTCAGTGACCTTCCTGCACATCTGCTGTATGGGATGGCCTGGCTCCTGAGGCAGCCTTGGTTCAGCCACAGCTCAGCCTAAGATTTCTCCACTGCAATACACCAAAAACCTGCATGGCAAAGCTTTTCCGTGTATTTGCTCTCAGTTAACAGTCCAAGTACAACAGGTTGTACATTTGCTCAAAACCCCGAGGCTGGGCTGCAGCAAGTGGAGCTCTTGGAGTGTTTTGTGCCCGTCACTTCCCTTTGGGCCAGTCTGTTTTGCAGAGAGGAGGAAAGAAAGGCTATAAACATTTCAGTCATGTCTGGTTTGGGGTTGTTGTTTCTTTTCCAACAAGGAGCCTATCCAGCTAAACACCTTCCTGGCTGTTAGTTACCTCTGGATCACTGCTCACAGCGCAGCACATCAGTTACCGAGGCTCCTGAGCGACTCACCCCTTGCACCAAATCAATCATGGCAAACAAAGCCCTTGGGAGTCCACAGTCCCTGAAAACTCGTCAATGCTGACAGGGTACAAATCAAGGGAAGGGAGAAGCAAAAAAAAAACCCACAGAAGGAACTCCCAGAATCAATACATCACAACTGAAATCAAGGAAATACATTACCTAAGTGCATAAAGATAGTGATTCCCAATTCCATCCCATGACCCACTAAACATTATGTTTACTCTGGTGATGGAAGAGGCTGCAACTCCAATTAAAATGCAGGCACTGTCCTCTCTCATTTATCAAAGTGTCTGGTTTAGCATCTCCCAGTCTCTGCAGTTTACAACCAGTTAGCGCTTAGCTTTCAGCCCATGTCATTACCGCGGGCTGGTAATGGCTGTGAAATTGTTACTTAAGTGTTGGATAAAGTGGAACAGCTGCCTGGTGAAAAATCACAGCGCTACACACGCGTGCCGCTGAGTGCCACGGCACAGTGTCACAGAGCGTGTGTGTGCTCCGAGCAGCCGCGGGGACAGGCACGGGAGAGATGGCACAGAGCCCTGCCCTCGGGACGGGCAGCACATCGGAGCCAGGGATGGGCAGGGCACGGACACCTGCCCGGACTGGACACCCTGCCCCTGGCACGGACACCCTGGCCCAGGCACGGACACCCTGCCCCAAGCACGGACACCCTGCCCTGGCACGGACACCCTGCCCCAGGCACGGACACCCTGCCCTGGCACGGACACCCTGCCCCTGGCACGGACACCCTGCCCCAGGCACGGACACCCTGCCCCAAGCACGGACACCCTGCCCTGGCACGGACACCCTGCCCCAGGCACGGACACCCTGCCCCAGGCACGGACACCCTGGCCTGGCACGGACACCCTGCCCCAGGCACGGACACCCTGCCCCAGGCACGGACACCCTGCCCCAGGCACGGACACCCTGGCCTGGCACGGACACCCTGCCCCAGGCACGGACACCCTGCCCCAAGCACGGACACCCTGCCCCAAGCACGGACACCCTGGCCCAGGCACGGACACCCTTCCCGGGCTGGGCTCCCCTCCGCATCTCACTCCGACAGCATCCTGCACACAGCACACGAATATCACACATCCCCCTTCCCAACACACGGTGGAAATAAACAGGCAATCCAGCCCCTAAACAGCTCTAAATAAAGATGCTTTAGACCCGTGACATCGAAGTTAGTTTTTCATTACTGTAAGTGCTCAGGGCAAAGATCTGTGGGAACCTTTCATGGTCCTGAGAAAGGGAGTTACTTGCAACATCAAAGGAGAACAAGAAAAGGGAGGCTGTTAACACCCTGCTACCACTGGTTGTCATCTTGTCACCAGTGGCGACGAGAAGGTGGCAGATAAATCGTGTGCGGAGGGGGCATTTTTGAGAGCTCCTAGGAACCTACCAGACATCGCAGTGGCCTCTGAATTGCCTTGTCACTGCATCTCCCCAGAGCATTTCAGAAATAACTGGAAGGGGCTTCTATTCCTGTTTAGTGTTTTTTCCTGCCCAGAGCCTGACCTTAACCCAGCAATGGAGAGAGACCAGAGCTGTGCCGGATACTGGCAGCCTTCTCTTTACCAGTATCCACCTCCTTAGGGCAGCAGGGACAGGAGTAGGAGGGGTGGGGAGAGGCTTTTTCCCCACCAGCCCATTTCAAACCAAAGACAAGCAAAATGGGAGCAGAAATGGACCTGACCACAGCTTTTCATGGCATGAAACAAAGAAATCAGGTCAATTTTTACTCACTGGAAAGTCAAATGCACTCGTGTAAGTCAGCAGCAAAATACTCCCTGCACAAAACCCTGCAAGTACCCGTACAATTCTACCCTGTAAATGCCCAACATCTCATTGCCCAGAGCCCATTCTTGCTGAGGACGATGCCACGGGTTGCTCCTCACACAGGCTCTTCCCAGTGACCTCCCCTCTTGATCCTATAACAACTGCTGCTCTTGAAGCTGGAAACATCTCATCTGTACGCCCTGAGCCTGGAGGGGCTGAAGGGCAAAAGCAGCCACGCTGCACACACCAAGCAGGAGCTGACAGACCTCCTCAAGGTCCTCCTGAAGACCAGAGTTAAATGTCACGCTTGAAAATCAGGTAGTGTGGGCCCAGATGCTACCATGGGATCTAAAAGACAGCAACTGTGGCACGACTAAGCTGTAGATGTATTCACAGAATTCCCTGGGAACTGTCTCTTGCTGGCAAGTAAGTGCAGAATGATTCCTGTTAACGCTCGGAGTACATTAAATGCAGACACCCTCTGCAGGATCTGAGGTCATTCTGGAGCTCTGTGTTGCTTAAATGAGGCCGTTTTGATACCAGAATGCTTCGGTCTGACATTTACATCCTGATGTTTCACTGCCTGCACACAACCTCCTCCCCTCCCTGAGGCCTCTGTGCTCAAAGAATCGTATACAAATGAATGAAAATACCAGAAAACAAAGGAAAACAACAAATTTTCCACCTTTACTTCAGAATTTCTTTTAAATTTTGGAGTACCAAAACTGAAGATAACACAGGTTTATGGAAGCCAGAAAAGCTGGTAAGCTCGTGAACAGCACTGGAATGGGAATGAAGAAGGTTAGAGAGCTCACCAGATTTAACAAGTCAGAGGGTGAATCATGAAGCCAAGATTCCCAGTGGAAACAAAACCCAGAGGTAATCAAATGCACAGCCAGCCCTTTGTCTTTCCGCTCTCCCTGAAAAACCATCCTTGGACCAAAATGCATGCCCCATTTGAGAAGCTTAGACCAAATTAACCATTCCACAGCACAAGGAGGGCTGGCTGGAATTCGTGTTTCCAGCATTTCCATTTCCAATTTTATGTACAGCATTAGGGTAATGCTAAATTTATCCACTTTAAGGCCATACTCTTCTTCTGCTTCCCTCTGCAGTTTCATTGCTTTTTATGGCTGAAGCTAATATAGGACAGAATTTGATCCTGAAAGAGGCTCTTTGAACATCAGTCAGAAATAAAATGTGCCTGTCATTGAGAAAACAGGCACAACTCAGCTCGGTTTTGTTAGACTTGAGGCATATTTGCTGTGAGCAGATGAAAACCAAGCATACAAAGCCTTTCTGGATTTTTACCTATCATGAACCCCTGAAGAAATTTAGACCATTAAACCCAAAAATTATTTCCCCATCAGGAACAAACCTTTACCATTGAAACTCTTTCAATGGAATAAACTGTATTTGAGAAGGGCCCGGTTAAACCAGCTGTTCTAGAACTGGCTGAAGTGAATTGCACCTTCCTCAGTTCAACAGGAAAGGCAGATCACAAAAAATAGGTCATGGAGTAAGACACATCCTACCAACCATCTGAATGTCTGGGTTTAATTCCATAATTAACTTTGGCATGGCTTATAAAAGGTAGGATTTGGACGCTGTGATTTAACGTGCAGAGCTGGCTTCTGCAAGGCTTTTTTTTGTTCTGTTCTCCCTGTTGAATACTTGATGCACAAACCAGTGTTGTCAGTTGTTTTCAGAGAAGATGCCTCGAAGTTTCTTCAGATTACACTAATAGTTCCACTGATTGAAAATCCACAGCAGAAGAGAATCGGGAGTCCCTGAGATACTGATGGAGTTAGAATAATTTATGGAGAGCAGTCTAGCACAACAGAAGCTATTTAAAGCTGTATGATATACCCGCAAACTCTTATTAAGGTCTGTGGTTTTCAGCCCTGTGAGACAGAAACCAGTTATCATTATGCATCACCATGAAAGCAGATTAAAATTAAATCAATCTGTTTATCTATGGGTTTGCAATGCAGCTTTTCCAAAGCATAACACATTCTCCATCTAATTAACATTTCAGGAGGAAAACCCATTCCACACAAACACTAAGCCACCCTCATTCAAATGGAGATATTACAAAAACATAGCCCAGGTGGATTTATAACAAAATTTAATTAGCGAAAGGGCACAAGACCTACTTAGGCTTCAGAAGTTGAATTGTGCATATTGGGAGTTAAATAAAATGGATTTTTCTGTAATATGTATCTCATGGGCTGCCAAAAGTGCCTGTTGTGCTCAAAGTTTGTGTGCATGCACACAGGTGCAGATATCTGCATACATGTACACTGTATTATTCCTCTGCCTTTCAAACACAAAGTCCTTGTTAAAAACATGTTTTTCAAGATGTAGAACACATGAGTCTCTGGAGAGCCAAAAGGAAAGGATGCATACAAATCGATTTAAAGCAGAAACAAATACAGAGTCTGCAGCTCTGACCTCTATTTACTCACCAAACAAGGCATCAGAGGGCCACATCCTCAGTGGGAAGCAGAATCAAGTATTTTTTTCAGAAAGACCCTGAATTAGATGGAGCTCAGGAAGCAGACCTCCAGAGATGTTCAAGCTAAGAATAGCACACTGTGCCCCCCAGGGACCCGCAGGAGTCATCTTGGGACTCCCAACGTGACAGAGAGGCCAGAAACAGAAAGGTCAGAAACAGGTTTTTCACAAACCTCGTGGCTGCCCCATGCCCACAGCCTGGCTGGTGCCCCCTCCCTCCTGCTCCCTTCATCTCTGGGCTGTTCAGGATGCTCGAGGCAGTGAGGAGGAGGAGGAGATCCCCTCCCCAGCCCCCTCCCCTGCAGGATGGAGCACTGGGCACCAACGAGCAACCAGCCTGAGCAGGACAAAGCATTTCTGTATGCAGGGGTGTGCGGGAAGGTGTTTGCTTACAAAAATGAAAGGCAAAGATAAATAGTGCTGCCTGCTGATTTAAAGTGATTGGGAGCCCCATGGACTGCTTCAAACTACTGTTTCCAAAATAAATGCAAAAAATATTATGTAGGGTCTGAAATCTTTTAAAATTGCTTGTAAGAAAGCAAACAATGCAGCACATCCCTTTCATTCCTGGCCAAACAGCAGCAAAGCTGCTAACAGCACAGCTTGTGCAACCAGCAATTTTTTAAAATTACACTCAGATTTAAGAAAAGACAGGAAAAACAAAGCACAGTGCTGGGCACTCTGTGCAGTGAAAACAAAGAGCCATCTGCCCCACTTCACAAGTGAAAAACATATTATGAAACAGCTACCACAGCACAAGCAGCATGGGAGTGAAGCTGGTGTTGAGCAGCCCCAGAGAACCCTGCAGCCCCCGAGACGAGTGCAGTGATGGATTACCCCATCCCCTACTGCAGATGGAGTCAGAAAGAGAAGACAATAACAAAACATTTTCAAAGAGCTGCAGGGACATTTCTCTGTGTTTATGTAGACAAATATACATTTCTGCTGAGCGGGAAAGCAACAAGTGGGGGAGTTCTTCTGATTCACTTAAACTGGCTGAGAACATTGAGCACAGAACAGCGAAGACAAAAGGGGTGAATTGTGCAGCACGAGTCTTCCAACAGAAACAACTGCAGAAACAGGAACAGACCTTTATATTCTCTGTACCGACCAAGAAGAAGTGGGGTTGGTAAAACCAGTCCTTTGGCTTCATCTCCAAAGCAGTGCCTGGTGCAGGGCCTCTTGTTTCGAAGTCACACAGTAAGAGAATTTTTTGAGGGATGCAGATTCTCCTTCAGAGCCATGACCTGGCCAATGACCTTTTTACAAGATTTGAATGGAAGGATGCCGTTAGCAATCAAAACTAGAGGAATTTTGCCTCACCAAGCAGCCACCACCCAAACTCCCCCAGCTGCCTGATGCTCAGTGACAAGGAGCGTGCATCTTAAAGCAAATGCTTCCAGGCTGAGGCTAAAATGTATCAGCAGCCACAAGTAACATCAAGAACCTCCAAAAATGTTCCTGTCCTCTCCTGGAGGGACTGAACCCAACAAATGCTCTGTGAACCCAATGCTCCTCCCAGGGCAGGCTGAGCCCCTGCAGCCCCAGGGCTCCACACTGGAGCTGCCCGCCCTTCCAGACCTTCATGGTGACACCTGCAAACTCCCAGCGCTCCTGGTGAACGGGTTGGTGCTGGGAGGTGACCTGAAAACTGTTCCTGACTAAGAAGTTTATTTCAAACTCCAGCAGCAGGGCAGTTCTGAGGTATTTCCAAGTCACATCCTAATGCAGAATGAGGCGGCAGCAGCACTGAGAGCGGAAGGAACATTGCTCCACAGCACTAACGAAGAGCCATCAGTGAAAATGAGTTAGCTCTGTTCCCTAGCAACTTCTCACAGCTGCAGATAAAATCATTTTCTGGACATCACAGAAATTGTGAATACTTAGTTCTCTTTCACAGGAATTCTCTCATCCACTGCTGTGAGCAGCTCCCTCTAGGAGGTGACACAGGAGCCATCAACAGAAATTGGACCATTACATTCGCTTGGCCAAAAACTGTAAAGACCCACGGATCCATGTGTGCTGTGTCTGCCCTTCATTCAATGACATGTATGTCAGATGTTCAAAGAACAGCATCTGAGAGACAGAAATCCAGCACGTAACAGTCTTTGCTGCAAAAACCCTGCGCCTGCAAAGCCTTTTGTGCAAAGACGCTTCCTCCCTCCTGGGAGCCATTCCACTGATTCCTGATGACATTACTTAAGGTTTACAGATCAGGTCTACAGTAAAGACAATGGAAAGGATGTGTATAAATAAAGGGTGTAGAGGATGTGTATAAATAAAGGGTGCAGATTCTTTAATGGAGAAAAAAGCCTGCATTGCTCCAAAGAGTTGCTGTTGGCATAAAATAGATATTCACTGAGCAATTCAAATAGGAATTTTTGTTCTATACATAAAATCCAGGCTGAACTCTATACCTCTGTGGTGACACATTTAACCACCTTTCTGTCATCTGCACGAGTGGCTACCAAAGCAACATTTGCTAAATAGCAGCAAGGAGTTCTGCTGCAGGCAAAGCCTAACAGCTCAGTGAAGCCACTGATGCAGAAGGGAGTTCAATTAATACAAAAATGACACTGCTCAAAATTATTCTGTGCCCTTAATGCAGGGTACCCACAGTGTTGTCAGGATCCAGCTGCAGCAGTTAACTCCAGTGCATGTCAGAGCACAGTTATGGTTATGATTTTAATCTTGGAAGAGCTATAGAAAACCATAGAAAAAGGCCTGGCTGATCCAAGCAAGCAGAAGAGATCACTTGGAATAACACAAAAACCTCCTTGTTGATTGCTCTCCAAGACAGAGCTGCTCTGCAGGAACACAAAGGCAGCTGGTAATCCTCTCCACATATAAATCCTGAAAAAATAAGAATTATGTATCCTCTCAGCCTCAAACTTCATGCATATCCTTGGACTGCTTTATTCTATTTGTGCATTTCAATGTAAGAAAGATGAGGAGGAGTGAGAGACTTCTTGTCACAGCACACAACTGTTCTAACAACCCTTCTGGGGGATTCAAACGGGTGAGAACCCCCCACTGTCCTTCATCAGTGGTCAAAGTTAAACATCATGAAACAGAATATGGGAACTTAAAACATGGACTGAGCAAGAATTCATGTGCACATGAATTTTTCTTCTCTTTTGTATTAAAACCTTGTAGCCTTGGACACCAGGTCTAACGCATCAGAATTTTAGGCACCAATTTGCTCCATTGAAAACAGAGGGGTTTAAAAGTTTTAATGAGCAGACATGCAGGAATGTTACTTGTAGCAAGGACTGACATTTTTTACTTCTACAGCACAAGTCCAGTAGCAATCAGCCAAAACATTAACATTCTAAATCATTTGCTACTTTGTAAAATTGTCTAGGAAGAAGTGACCACCAGACAGCTGTTTTTGAAAGGAAAAATGTTGTATCCCTGGCTGCCAGCTGGTAGGACAAAATCCACTGCAGAATAAAAGCTGTTTTAGCAGGCAACTGAAACATCAACACAAAGGCTGGATGATGAAGTGCTGAAAGTGATGAAACACGAGGCTGAAGAAACCATGATGGAGAGAGAAAAACTGCAGAAAAGGAGCCCAGGAAAATAACTTAAATCGTGAGTTTATCAAACATTGACTTTCCCCTCATTCTTTAAACCCCAAGAAATCTGAGCCACAGTTTCAGGAATCCCCGTGCTCCCATTAGACAGCCAGGATTTTACAGCTTGGCATAACACATTCAGCTTGGGAAACCTGTATGGTTATGGAAGGAGGAATTTAAGTCTGCCCAGGGATTAAGGCATCACTCAGACCCAGAAAATCGCAGCACCTGTTGGCTCAGAGCTGCCTCTGATCAATTAACTCCTGTGCTCCTGCCAAGTGGATGTGCACTCAGTAAGTCCAACCCCTTCACGGGGGTTTTACAGGCTTAACAGACACAGGGCCAAAATCTGCATTCAAAAAAGATCCTGCATTTCAGCCACTCCCAGCAGCGTCCTCTTGGCTGTGCACTGAGGCAAGGCTGGGCTCTGCACTGCCCCTGGCTCTGCTCCTTTAGCTGGTGGAGTGCATTTGGGGACCACAGCTTCTGGTTTAGCCTGACTGGGAAGGAGCCCCACTTGTGCACCTCCCGACTGCTCTGTACCATGAGCTGAAGCACAGCAGGTGAGGGCAAATAGGAGACTCACTCTGCAGGTATGCTCGAACACTGCGCACTGATGTTTGCATTCCAGTGGTACTGTGAATGCTTCAGAGAGAAAAATCCCCCAGCAAACCCTGGATGTGACTGAGCATGACCCATTAAAACCCCACTTTCCCCAATAAGATGCCAGTAGCAGCAGAGGCCTCTGTGAACATCTGCATCCCCCTTTCTGAGCCATGGTCTGGCTGAAGATTTGTCCTCATAGCAACAGCTTTGAGACATTCCACCTGTTCTGCTCTCACCAGTCCCTGCAGAAGCCCCAGCCCACCTCTGTGACCCAGTGCCACACCACAGGCAAGTCAGGCTGGCAGAACACAATGCCTGTTGGTATTTCGATAACTGGGTTAAAACTCACAGCACTGAAAAACCCTATAAAATCTCATTGGGCTTTCTGATCCAACAGACAGAAGCTAACACTACGCTGGTGTGGCTACCAACAGCACTCGCCTTTCAGACTGTGTTAGTGGGCTTGGGGTTTCTAATGAGTTTAAGACAGGGAAAAGGCAGACATCTGCTTCATAAAGAACATTTTCCCAGCTGTAGCTGGAGTTTCTCCTGCACAAAATGTGCACACAGTGCTATCACTCTGAAAATCACTACTTTATTCTCAAATTGCAGAGAGGTAAAGGATGAATCAACAAACAGGGCAATGAAGAATCCAGCCCACAGTTGCCAGTGAAATTAGCCCTTTGGAGCGTTTTGCATGCTGATTCTTCACACGGAAGCTCCCTTTTGAAGCCCCGTTCCAAGCCCCCACCAAAGGTGGCTCTGCGTGCGTCACACGGGCTTTGAACAGTGGCCTCAGCTCGAGGCACTGCACAGAAACACTAATTAAACAACGGCCCTGTCATCACCAGCCCCACTGGAGCAAACTGCTGGTGACACGACACACGTGCTCCAAGCAAAGAGCACGAACCAGCCACAAAAACAACCAGCCCTGCCACGGGGCTGGGGGGGGGACCGCCAGCTCATTGGTGTGTTTAAATCTATTTGTTATCAGCACTGGGGTGGGTGGAAAGAGCCCTGAGACTGGGGACCCCAAGGTGACAATGCAGAGTTGCAGAAGGTCAGTGTAGGGCTGGAGGAACAAACGTGTTTCAGCACAGGCCATTACAAATTGAAAAAAGCAAGCGCCAGTCCCCTCTGTGTGGCTACAAGGGTTCTCTTGGAACTGTCTTCGTCAAGAAATACAGAAAGCACAGTGTAATAAATGTTATTCGAAACCCCAACCTTTCTCCTTGGCTTTAGTATTGGCTGCTGATAAGAGACTGATGAAATATCTCCAGTCTTCTGTCAATGTATTGCTTTCACTTAAGAGATAGAAAACAAATACATTAAAAAAGAAAGATGCCAGGGATAAATATTTTAGTAATCTCAGTCGCAAACCTGTCGTATTACAAGGATTACAGTCCATTAGGATTGTATAAAATCCAGGGAAAAGCTTGTAATTCAGCCATATCTCAGTGACAAAAACCTCCTAATGTGTTTTAGGAATCCCTATTTGCTAATATTGAAAACATCCTTGAGAGCTACTTGTTGTAACAGGGCTAGTTTGGGAAAAAACAGCTTAAATCCACCAGTCACTGAAGTCTCATCCTCCTCTTTGTGCAGCCCATGGGGATGGGCAGTGTGGGAGCAGCTTCCTTTGCAGAGGCTTTTCCTGACACCTCACTCTTTGTTTTGGAAGCTCCTTGCTCTGGTGTTGAGAGCAGAGGTTGGTGCTGGCTGAACAGCAGCTGCCATGGGCTCGCTGGGCCACCTGTGCCAGACCTGGCACACAGCACCATCCCCTGCACAGGACAGAGCCACCAAGGGTTATCTGCAGCAGCAGCAGGGCTGGAGGTACAAGGGGCAATAAATCAGCCCCAAGGTTTTCTGCTACATAAAGAAATTTTTCCTCTTCCAAAAATATCCGCCTGGCAGTCTGGGAGTGACTGCTAGAGGAGATTTACTAAAACGGTACACACTGAAAAAGAAAAAAAAAAATAAATCTGACAGGCCTTCCTGAAGGCTAATTTGAAGACCTTCCCTCTAGGAAGCTGAGTTTCTGACAGAGCTATCACTATACACACGGATGTTTTGTACCAGCACAGGGACTCACTAATTAACTTTCATTCCACCAGGCCGAGAAACCACTCTGAGGGGAGAGAAGCCATGGACAGCACTGGAGAGTCAAACACCAGGCAGGGCTGCTGGAAATCCTACCTGTATCAGCAGCTAGGCAGAAGCTCTGGTAGCTACAGCTGGAATTAACTACCTGATGGCAAATGTTCATTAAGTTTGTCCTTGAAGCAGAGCAAAGTCAGACTGAAATCTGGAAACTGGGTCACTGAGTGTGATACTCCTTATCAGAGGCATTATCATATTTGGTTATGCACTGACTGATCAGTGCCATGGCACTGCCTTGAGATGTGCTCTGCTCAGAACAAGAATTAATTAAAACTGAAGCTAACTGCTCCTGATAGTTATGATGCAGGAAAAGACTATTACCTGCTGAAAAACGAAGATGGATAACTGCAACATTAGACAAAATTTATAGCAAAACATCATTTAAAGAAACAGAATGCAATTTGAAATAAGACTTTAGCTCATTATTTCAATAATTCATACGTCTCTTTCAAAGTTAAAAGGAAACCTGGTCTTCAAAATGTTACTTGCAGCACATACTCAAACTAACGATAATACAGCGATATGAGAGTCGCATTTTCAAATGTTCATTTATTTCCCAACACAGCTGCAAAGTGTGCCTATTTAGTCATGATATAATAGGATATTTTGGTTCTGAATAATTGGACTTGAGCAAACAAGAGAGTCAAAGGGGAAAAAAAGGACTAAGAATTCAGAATTTCCTAGATTTTACCCATGCTCAGAGACTGAGGACGCGAACTCCATGTGGATTTTTAAAAGCTCTTCTGCACACCCTCTCCAAATTACTGTGTCTATGCAAATCGTCAGCTCTCATCTACACTGATTTGAATGAAATTGGGTGTAAGGCAGCTCAGAATTAATTCCAGCAAGATACTTTCACTGTTCTTCTTACGAGTTTCATGTTCTGTGAAGTCACTTTGAAAGCAAAGACGCTGCAAGTCCCATCAGGATCTTGTACTTCCAGAGGTCACAGATGAGGTTTCATCAAGCCAATAGTGACAGAGAGAACTCATCAGCCTGCGGAGGGTATTTGAGAGCTGCTGGAATTCCTGCACTCACACACCCTGGCTCTGCCCTGCAACCCTCACCCTGCTCTCCTTGCATTGTTGGTCTTTTAGATGGCATCATAGCAGAGAACTCCAACTGGAACAGAAGCAGGAGAGAAAATAAGCTCTGCTGTCCTCAACATGCCACATCCCTGTAACACTACCACCACTCACTTCTGGGAGACAAAGAGAGAAACTGGGATCGCTTTGCCATATCCCACGCCATGCCAAGCAAGTGACAGTTCTGGGGACATAGAGCAGGGTGCCAGCAAGGCTCTGAGGAAAGGGCACTTCAGTGCTGCTGCTTTGAAAGAAACATGAACAGAAAGAAGAAATTATCTGTACCATCCTGGAAAAGCAATGCCAACAAGGTCTGGGGGAGGCCACGCGCAGAAACGGAGATGAGTTACCCGCAGCTCTCTCGTCCTGGCAAACAGAAGCCATGGATTAGGTGGAATCCCATGAAGTTTATTCACTTTTTATACCAATCCTCAAGTTCTGTAATGCATTCCTTCATAGTTTTTCTGGGAGTATCCAAATCTCATTTCCCTAAACATAGAAAACTCCCACTTTTGCATGTTCTTCCCTGCCCAGAAATTTCCAAGCCTCATTCTCATTTTTATCCCTGAAGAGCTCCCCACACCATCTCCAGTCCTTGTTCATCATTTGTCTCTCCTTCCTGGTCTTTTCCTTTTAGCATTCACCCAATAAAAACATTCTATTTATTTATAAGCAAGGAATTTCTCAGAACCCTAATTTCTTTCTGGCTTATTTAGAATTCCTGTCAGAGATTTTGGCTGTTGCCACTGGCACAAATGAGAGCTTCTTCAAACGTCTGTGAGCTGATGTGAAAGCAGCGCCTCCCAAAATCAGCTCCGGGACTGGAAGAACAGAAAAAGGCTTTTACTCCAGAGCCCTGAATTGCAAAGCTGCTATTGCTAGGAACTGCCCCTGGATTTCACTGGGCACTCAGGATAGCTCAGGTTCACTGCACAGAAGTTGATTTTGAGACACTGGGGAATACTGCAAAGCTGTTTTAAGCCATGTGGCTTTGCTCAGCAAGAGGTGTTTGGAAATCAAAGGGTGTCATATACATATTTGCTTCTGGTCTGCACAATAAATTATTTATTACGTCTATTTCTCATTTCAGGATTCCTAGACAGGTAGTTAAAAATATGTGAAATGATTTATTCAAGGTTGGGAACAATTTCAGCATCCATAAGAGATCTCAAAATAAGCCATATTACTTCCAGAACATACTTTGTTTTTGTAAAACTTCTGAATGATTTAATAAATCTCCTCGAAACCAGACGTGTATAATTGATTTTATAAATTTCCCACAGAAACAGGAGACACCCTTTATTTTTAAACCCTGAGAGGCACCACAGCTATTAGCTTTCTTAAGGGAATAAAGCTCCCCAAAATTGGCTCAACTAACCAAAAATTCTGCTCTGTGATTTGCTGTACCTGAGCTCACCTACCACACACAGGTCTCTCCCTGTCACTGCTGCAGTTCCCTCTTCCCAGGCAGATCTGTATCTCCTGAGCCACAGGATGTTCTTGAGGGCTTTGTATCCACTGAAGCATTCCCTGGGCTGTCTCCAGTTGGCATAGCACAGAAAAGGAGCTGTTCTAATGCTATTGTCCAATCCCTCCTGCATCGTTACCAGATCATTAAAAACAGGAGCTTGCCATGCAGTTACTAATTAGTGCTTAGTAAAGGTAAGTACAACTCCTGACAGCGCAAGGTAGTGCATAATTTACCTAAGATAAAAGGAAGGGCGTACTCAGTGTACACAAAGGAACAGAGGGGAGATGGCACTGTATCTATTATGGATAAGCATTTTGTTGTTCTGAAATTATTGTCACTTCACCAAATTCACCTTTCCCTTTATAAACCTATTTTTAAATTCCCTATAACTAAGTAGAAGAACTCTAGACTTGAGTTCTGCTTCAGAACCATGTATTAATATCAGAATACAAACAGCATCTACATTATTAATTCAATTCTGACATGTAAGTAGAAGGCTTTTGGGATTCCAAGGGTGTCTGGTATGGTGTTTATCTGTGTTACTGTGATGTACTTGATGAACTTAGTCTGATTTGTTGAGGTTTATATTGCAGACAGTAATTCTGAAGAAGAGTGCTATTTTTGATAACATTTTCCAAGTTGTCTCTGTCAAACAGTAGGGTACACATTCATACATTTTTCTAAATGATCTTTGAAATATTTGAAAATATTTCTCATTTTAAAAAGATGTATTGACATATTGAAAGGAAAACCCCCTGTATGCAGTTCCTCACTTCCTACAGCTGCTGGTTCTGACGAGCAGAGCAATCAGCTCACGGCTCTTTCAGCCCTTCACTGGTAACATTCAACACCAGAAAGTCCCCATGCAAATCCCACTCCCAACTCTGCAGTCTCCACCCTGACATGTTCTTTTTCCATTACCCAATTTCAGGAGCTCCTCAACACCAAGGGAACAGCACCACAAATAAGCAACTGGCTCTGGCTGCAAAGTCAGGGAGGTGCTGGAAAACACTCTAAAAGCATTGCCCACGAACTTGAAAGAAAAAAAAATTCCCAACCCCATAATCCAAACAAAATGCACTCAGGTGCCAACCGCCATCAGATCCTGTCTGGGCTCAGCTCTCTCCCCTAATGGCTCCATTTGCAAGGTGTGCGTGGGTGACTGGCACACAGCGAGGTGTCGTTTTCCACCCGGGCGCAGCACCATTTTCCTCTTCCCCAGTCTATATTAGGATTTGAGGCAATCAGTTCTTTTGGCTTAATAGCTTCAGTTTTCAGCTCCAAAGGAATACAGAGCAATTCTGACAGGTACTGAAGTCCAATTTATTGGAACTGAAATATATACATTTGTCTTCTCTCTCTGTTTATGTCTATTTTTTGACCTCAAGCCAACCCTTCCATAGGAACCACACAGATTTAGTGGTCACTTGCTGAGTTCTGCAGGGCAGCTGGCCAGGTTTTAATTCCCCAAACAGCTGATAACATTCTGCACAGATTAAATGATTGTGGCACAGGTACCCAGCCTCTGCTTGTACACTGGCCAAGCCAAAGAGAAGCCCAACATCTGAACAACTTGCTCCTGTTTCATCCTGTAAGAAATACTGATTGCCAATAAGAGGGGAAAAAAAGAGACAGGTACATCAAACAATTTCCTCTAAATCTCAGACCTTTAAACTGTAATTGTTGTGAAGGAAGGGCAACGCATCTTTCAAGGATTTTGAATGCTGCCTCCTCTGCAGCATCATTGGACAAATGTGACTCTAAACTCCTGTTCTCTGAATACCCACAGGCTATGAATGGCCCAGCTGAGTTTACAACAGCAATAAAGAACAGACTTTCAAACTGAGTGTGGACTGATGTACACAGCAGAGTGAAAAATAAACACACTAAAGCTGCTACATAATTCTGTCAAGCATATGGTTAAGTTGTGATTTTATTTAGAAAACAGATTGTAAGAGTGAAGTGATGACAGCTGAGTCTATATTGGTCAGTCATAAATAAGAGAGGATTCTAATCGAGCTGGGCTTGTTACTGATCGTATGCTGCCACACAGATTTAGTGAGAGCTAATCACTCAGAAAATAGAGCTTTTAAAACACATTTTGCAGTGTGTTTAAAAGCTCATTTTCAACTTTGTATTGCTCAGTTGAAAAATCCATGATTACTGCACCTAACTTTTAAGAGAGTCGTGGGGGAGTTACATTTACGGGCTCAATTAGACTTTCTAGCTCCTTTTAGACAAAATGAATCCCTCTTGCATTGCAAAGAAACCCTGACACGAAGCACCACACAGCTCCCAGCCTTCCTCTGCAGCAGTTCTTGCACAAGCATCAGTGAGTGGCTGCCAGAGCCATTCCCTGCTCAGGCTGACAGCCTGACCCTCCCAGGGAACGCTCCATGGGACGTCCCTTCATTGCCAAGGTTCAAATTGAAGTGATGGCTGTGACTTTTCTTTTGTATTTCTAATGCCAGGGAGAAATTTCACACCTCTTAGACTGTCACGCAGCCCCAGGTAGAACGCTGCAGTCCCCAGAAATGTCTACAAAAACAAAATATAGCCTCTCTTTTCATAAACCCCTCACAGCTGGAGCTTTAAGGAGAGGAAACCTGACTCAAAAGCAGCAGCTCTGCAGTTTCAGCACCACCTCACCCATCCCTGGGAGCTTGGGCAGGCAGTCCTGTCAGTCAGACTCAGTCCTGTGCTCCAGGAATGTGTGTGAGCAGGAGGGTGGTGACCACCCTGCGACTCCGCAGTGGAGCCAGCTCTGCCCAGTGTGAGCTCCACTCAGTCTGGCCCAAACCTGCACTGCAACCCCTGCACGGGCTGCTTCTGGAAGAAGCCTTCACTAGCACAGCATCTCTGAGCCCCCTTTCTCCACTCTGTCCCTGCTCTTGGGACCTCAGCCCTAGGAGAAAGCAGTTTGTTATTTGCTCTCACTTTGGAGAATACGTATGATTGATAACAGCTTTATGAGTCCACATCTGAGCTCTGCTGAAGTACTTCAGTCCACAGAGGAGAAACAAAGTCTCAAAAAATGGTGGCACAGTAGGGTGGTCTTAATGAAAACATGTATTATGAAATACAACAAATTGCTGCATTTATTCCCAGTCCAGCTCAGGCCACTACAGCTCATTGCTCCAAATGGCTTTAACGTGGTGCAGTTAGGGAGCAAGACGATGCCTCAACTTCTACTTTGTCTGTTGCTGTTCCATTATCTTTTTTTAAATCTTTTATCACTGTTATCAAATTTGAGACTAATGAACCTGAGTTCTTTTTCTTGTTTGCTTCTTTTCCATACAAGATGGGGCTTGGGAGGGTCAGAAACTGAAGGTTTTGTATCCTTTCTGTATCAGCCACAAAGCCCTGCCTGCTCTGTCAACATTCCTGCCTGCGTGGCACATACAACATGGACAGCCTGTCACTGTTGCTACACGTGCTGGATCAAAGGTGGATTAAATGCTCATTTTGGTTATTAACCTGGTATTCCAATTGGTATTCACAGGGATCTGAAAATGGAACAAATGCAATGAGTGCGTTGCATTTCTTTGTTTGTTTCCACTGCCAGAGCAGGAGAAGCTGTGCTGGAATCTGTCCCTGGCCCACATCAAGATCTCAGTGTGTGGTACGTGCCTATTACTGAAAACCATTATCCAAGAGGAGACAAACAACTGATAATTACCAGGCTTTACATGCCCATTAGGTTAAGTATTCTTGAAAGTATATTCATCTGCCATCACATTTGCATTCTGATAGCAGATGAGAGAAATTGGATATTAAATCTATTGGCTCCCTCAGAGGGCAAACAGAGCAAGAGAGTCTATTAAATCACAAAAGGAGAAAAAATTCCTCCCTCGCTGTTCCCCTGTATTGTCTGACCTATCTTCAAACCCTGCCCGTGTGTTTAATACAGCAAACAGGGCTGTGAGATCCCAGTACCACTGATCAACTCTCCTGTAGACACCGGGCAATTCAGCCTCACTTTTCTTTCTTGCTTCAGCTCACTTGACTGTAAAATGCAGTCAGAGATTTTTTTGTAAAAGACTATGAAACCTAAAGATAAAATCAATCTTGTAAGTGCAAAACTCCTTCTGATCTATTTTTTTTCTGCCTTAGCATTTACTCAGTTTTAAACAATACAAATCATCAGATAACCCCATACTCATCATTTCTAGTTTTTCCAAAGCCTCCTGGCACATTCAGCAGCATATTCAGGGAGTCCTCCAAGGAGTCCTCCAAGCTTCGACTACTAAAGTTTCTTGTCAGCACCTCTAGGAACGAATTCTACACTTCATACATGCAGTTTGTTTTGTTTTGGGGTTTTTTTTTCAAGTGACATCCAGAGCCATCAGGAGACATCCCTGGCATGGTTTCAGAGTTACCAGTCCCTGACTTTCATGTGGTATTGCAGCCACCTGTGGAAACGAACACCCATCAGTGACGAGCTGTGATCTGAATGACTTCCTGCATCCTCGCCCTGCTCAGGGAGATGTCAGTCACTGTCAGACTGTGACAGTGCCAGCGGTGCACGAAGGACTCGCATTCCATTGGAGCTGTTTATTTCAGGCTGGTACAAAATGCCTCACCAGAGCAGAGAGCTCTGTTTCACCTGAGCCGTCTTTGCAGGCTCCAGCACACCCAGCTCAGCTTCTGGAAAAAGCCAGGTCTGCCACACTGTGAAAATGAGAAGTTTGCCATAATTGAAAAAGATTTTGCCAATACTGTCTTAAGAAACAAATGTACAGTCAATCTCTTGGTGCCTCTCAGAGAGATGAAAAAAGCACATTACACCCAGCCACTTTCTGTCTGACAAGGCCAGAGCAATCTCTGCCAAGTGCCATCCTTACAAGCTCTTCCTAAGACAGTGGAGGAAGAAAAACAAACATTGAGTCTGTTCAGAGCAGTTCCAGGAGTGCCTGGCTGGCCTGAAAACACAAACAAAAACCTGAACACAGCCAGAGGAGCACAGAACATCAAGGATTGTTTCCGTGCTCAAATACACTCGTTCATGTTCAGAGGCTGAAGTGAAAGACTGTCACCCAGACAATGACTTAATACATTGCTTGTGGCTTTGAGTAGCCCCTGGAAGCATCCTTCACAGCATCTATATGTAGTTCTGGAAGCAGTTCCACAGGGACTGAGCCACTTGTTCTGAAGAAGTGGCTCCAGAAAATTCAGTCTGTTCACAGTGGCCAGTACTCGACACCCAGTGACAAGCAGCCACCAGCCACACAGACAGCTCTACACACATAATAGCTTTTCAGGTGACACTGGCTGTTCTCTACAGCTGCATCAGCATCTGGAAATCAACATCTGTAAACACTGTGTCAGAGCTCGTTAGAGTTACTGTCAAACTGGCCTGATTTTTAAATCAAACTGATAAATAATAATACACAGCAAGAAAAAAAGGCACATGAAGCCCACTGTAGGTGGGACAGAGTGAAGGAGGATGAGATCAGCTGCAAGGAGGCTGCTGTCTATGTGAACTTCCACTTGGTTATTATTTATCAGAGAACAGCCCTCAGTCCTGTACTCAAAGTGCCTGAGAACACTCAGTACAAAAGCTTTGGTAACTCACTCCTCTCAAAATTAATCTGAGCCACTGGAGTCATAATTACACTGTCATAACGAAGAGGGAAAAAACTCTTCTAACAACTAAATTCTTGTTGTAAATTGCATTTTGAAAGCGGTAATTCCCTCTGAAGTAGGCATTATCATGTCCTACTGCCCACATCAGTTCATTATGGTGCCTCTGCTCTCCCAGTGGAGCCCTGGCTTGGTAAATGAATGTTTTGGGATGATATTGCCAACTTGGGACTTATTACTTAATTGAATATGGAAACATTTAGGCCATTAACATACATTTAGAAGTGTCTTATTTCACAGATGTTAATTTATCTTGGGGAATGCCCTTCTTTCTTCCCTCCTCCTTTTTCAATTCTTTCCCTGCAGCCAACTTATTTATTCAGCCAGGTCCTAGTTCAGCCATTTGCAAGCCTGTGGTGAACAGCTTACTATTTTAAAACCTTCCCAAACTGAGATTTGAAGTCTATTTTCCAAAAAGTGCACAGCCAAGCACTTCCTATCTTCCCTCAGAGCTGAAAAGTATCACCAGCTCTAGGTGATTAAGAAAGCCTAAACATCTCTAGCTAAATAATGAGATTTTTCAGGCATTCCAAGTTGTTTTATCCACCTAATTATTACAAGATCTCAAAGCCATGCATAAAACTTTTCTCTGCAGATATCTCACTTTGGGAATTTTTAACTGAAATAATATATTCCCTCTAACAAAAGGGTCGAGAAGGTAGAATAATAGAATAAAGGAAATCCCCACCATTTCTTCTTTAAGAGATACTGGGAAACTTACAGTAAATTCCTGAAACTTGCCAACCTGCACAGGACCCTGCATGCCCCAAAGTAAGCTCCCAGTCACTGCAGAGGTGTTGGGTCCTAGAGCTTGGTTTCTTTACCACGTTTCAGTGAAGACTGAACATCTGTATGGTCACAAACAAGCTGCTTTTTGAGAGCTTTTTGTAGGCTTTGAAAATTAATCAAAACCACCAGAACTCGCACTGGATCCAGTGCTACAGCCCAGCCCCTTCAGGCAGCCCTTGTCTGCGTGGAGGGGGAGATCCCAGCTTTGCCCCTTCTCTCTGTGCCTCCCCTGGCCCAAGAGCATCACCCTGCAGTGCTGAGTCTGGCTCCCAAAGGAGCTGTTTCTGCTTCTCCAGCCCCCGTGCCAGAGCTGGGAATGGGCCTGGAGGAGAGGCTGCATTACCACAAGGAGGTGTTTCAGCCCAAGAGAGCCAGGACAAATGAAAGAGACCCATACAACAGCTGCTCTTGCTGAAACTCTGTCACAAGTTTATGTTGTTCCTTGCAGCAGCTTTGGTGTTTATTCTCTTGGCTGCAGCTCCTTTCTCTCTCAGCAACGCACACACCCACAGCTCCCCTCCTTCCCCCTCCCACTGAAGGGCTGATGGTTATTTAAACACCTCTCTGAACTACGGTGGGAGCATTCAAAATTGGCTTTCTCCTTCTGGGTTCAAATTTCTCCACAAACAATGGCTTCAGCTGCTGATGACTGACATTTTTCTTTCAGGGTTTACAGACTGCTCCAAACTACAGACTGGCAAAGCAATTACTGTCTCAGCTAAATCTAGAATGCAGACATGGTTTAGAAAGGGTCTCCCAACATAGCATTAATTTATTTTTATTTGATAAATCAAAGTCAGTTAGCGCTTCTAGCTGCAGAGGGAAAAAAAGCCCTCATAGATGAGCTCTAAAAGTTCAGAATCCTATCCCTGAAATAAAATAATAAATAAAGCAAACAAGCAAGGAAAAACCCAGCAGGTGATTTAAAGCCATTTTCAGTATCTGTTAGCCTGAGTAATGAATACCTACAATAGACAATTCCTCAAAAGGATGACAATCCTCAAACCCAAACCCTTCAGAGCTTTCAGGCATTAGATCTAAAGGTTTATGAAGAGGTATCTCTTTGTTGATAAGCCTTTACACAGCACAATGCACCAGAGTTCACCAGGCACAGCTGAGGAAGGAACAGGTAGACCACAATTAAAAATAAGTAGGGAAATAAAGTGTCCCTCCATTACTTCAGAGCAGATGTCTGTCCTGCTTACATCAGCCAAGTGCACAACCACAGGGACAGGTCAGAGAGCCACTCAAGTGGCTACAGCAGATTTTGTGAGCTCAATTCTCTGACTTCAGTGCAGCCAAGCACGGCCACTCACACAGGCTGAGATTTGTGCCCAGCACTGCTCACATGGCACCAAACCCAGCACGCTGTCATCGTTGGAACACGGCAGAATTGCCCTCTTGTTCCTGGAGAACAGGAGAATGTAACAGCCTTTACTCTAAGAGCACTCAACAAACAACTGATGCAAACAAAACAGCGCTCGGGTTTGGACGCAGGCTCTAGATGTGTCACCTTCCAACGCTGAACACAAACTCTACCCTGTACTATTGCCACTAAATATGTACATAAGGGGATCACTGATCCTGGGTTTCAGAAATGAAGCTCCTAAGGACACCCACCGTGGATTATACGCTGCACTAAGCGCTCAAGGGCCACATCAGTTTGGCCAATGATGTCCAACATGGGCAGTTCTGGTATCCTGAAAGCAAAACTTCTGCATTGGCAGCCAGGGTTCAGTTTCACCATTTTGTGATAGATTTAGATCAGATTCTATCTACTATAATACAGATCAATGACTCTGTGCAATGAACTATCTACCCTAGGTTATTTATTGTTGGTATTCTCTGTGATGGGGGTGAAGAGATCAACCAGCACCAACACTGATTCTGTAGCAGCAGCTCCCCTTCCCTCCACTCCCATAGGAATTCCAAGCCATGGGAAGGGGGTGTGGATGTAGCAGCCTGGAAAAAGAGAGGTGACAAACACTACAGAGCAGTAAGCTGGGAAATAGAACCAGCACTGAGGGGTGCAAAGGCAGGAGACAGAGGTGCAGCTAATCAGGGAGTCAGGGCTCACTGCAGGACACGGTGCTGTGGTGTGAGACACTGCTCAGGGCTGTGAACACCGGGCAGGACGGGCTCCAGGAGGGACCAGCAGAGAGAAAACTGTTCTGAAAAGTGACTGATGCTGTGCAAACTGGCATCTGATAAAGTGACAAGATAATTTATTACCACGGCTTTACACACAGATGTTACAAGGATCTGTCAGATCTGTTTAAATAAAAACCTTAAAAATCTAAAAGAATTCAGATTTGCCATTAGAAGTGGGAAACTAACGTTCCTATTTTTTTGTGATCAAAAATACACTTTGAGATTGCCTGATGCATTTCATATGAGTGTGTTCATCCTGGATAAATGTTACCCTTAAAAAATGTGAAAGCAGCACTGAAAAGTCAAATTATTTCAATAATTTCAAATCAAACATTACTTTCCCTCCCATTAAATGTCTTATTCCTCAGTGTACTTAGCCTTTATTTTTAAAAGTACTTTGGAAACAGGAAAAATCCTTACCTGGATGAGATTTCATGTTTTACTAGAATATCAGAGGAAGAGAAAGGAAGTTCTTTGACCCAAAGTTTTACAAGAATGTTCTACATGCTCAGGCACCAAAATATAGATAAAAAGAGAGCTCCTGAACTTGTCAGCAGTAACTAGGAAAGTGCAAGGAACTGGAATGGACATGTTCATCATGTGCTGGATGTGTAATCCCCCGGTGCTGATACAACAATGAGAAATCCTCGCGCAGATCAAACAGCTCTGGGGCAGTGTGTGCACAGCAGAGCCCTGTGTGTTATCTCAAGCCCCAGTGTTTGACGCCTCGTTATCTGTGCTCGCACACCTCCAGCCACTGCCCTTGGCCAGCCCCTCCCTCCTGCCCGCTCCCCTCCATCAGCCAGCCGGGATTGGAGCGCATCCCGCTGACATCTCCACAATCAGGGCCAAGTGTGATGGATGGCAGGAGCAGCACCTGCAAACACGGCAGCTCACACCCTGTCAGTGCCAATCACCCTTACCATCCGTCTTGCCTTTACCCAGCAGGCCCTGACAGCCCTCTTTCATATTGCTCCATTTCTTACTACAAAGGAGCTGCTAATGTGTTCTCCACTGAGAACTAAGCACTTCCGTGGGAAGAAAATAACACTCAGACACCGATTCCATAAACTGGGGGATTTTTAGTACCCCAAACCTCCCCATTTCTAAACAAAACACCAACAACAACAAATCAAACTTGATTATAGCTGGGAAATACAGGTTAAGTTGACTTCTGCTAATGTTCTTCAGCTCCCTAAATTAATGAGTTATATTGAAAAAATAGTTTTCCCTGGCTAAATCTTACAGTGTCTCCAGAATGCAGCAGAACAATAATTCTGAAGTGCTAGATCAGCAAGCCAGAAGTGCAATCCCAACCAGTGCAGCTTCAGTGTCAAAGGGCTCCCATTCCTGTAAGGTTTGTAGTTTCCAAGTGATCAGGAGCAGAACGGAGGCAAACGGAGCCCTTGCAGCAGGACAAGCAAAATAAACCTGTCCAGTCTCTGCCTGCAAGACTGGGACAGCGACCCTGCAGCGCAGGGACCCCGAGGGCAGGCAGTCACCCCAGTCACCCCAGTGCCTGCTAGCAGAGCACCCATGCACCGCTCACACTGCTTCAATCCATCGGTGGCCCAACCACGCCTTGCCCAGGCTGGATCAGGCTCTGCGATGGATTTGAGAGGAGGATAAGAGGCCTTGGAGTGCAACTGCAGCTCCTGGGTCCTGCTGCAAGGCAATAAACCAGAAATAACAGCCGGCTGCAAAGGCCACTCATGTGAGTAATGGTTTGCTGGATCTGTCTCTCGGTTTTCTGACACCGGCTCAGTCAACGTGAGTTGATTCTCAAGGCAGAGGATGTTAACTGGAATAATTTTAACAGAAGGAACTATTTTCTTCTTACTATAATCTGCAAGTGCAACAGGAGGTAATAGAGTGCCCTAGAAGTCAATAGTTCTTAAGCACTTGTCTCCACACTGCCACTGACAATTTTGGGCCATTAGCAAGTCACTTAAGAAAGCAGGAAAGCTATTTTGCCACCCATAAGATGGAGAAAATTATATTTGCTTGACTACCTCATAAACAGGCTATGAAAGTTAATTCCTGCTCATACAGTGTGCTGAACACAGCAGAAAACCCAGGAGTCTGCTGGAGAAGCCTTTCCCCTGGCAGCAGCAGAGGGGTGATTTCCCCTCAGCCCTGCTGCAGGAAGGCCAGCGCTGTGCCAGCTCACACTGGCAGAGAACATTTATTATGATGAAGCAATGAAGACACAGGACTTTCACCTTCTTAGGTTACAGTGCCTAACTCCTGCTTACCTCAACCTCATTTTTACATCAGGACTGAGCAGTGAAATCGCTGAAATGTAGAGGTTGTATTTCAGAAGAAACAGAGATATTTTAGTTTTCTCATAGGTTTTAAACTGTCCAAAGTAGGCCACGAGATCAGTTGGGGGGGGGAATCATTTATGAGAAGATTTTAGAAGCTGTTCAAACCAGGATGTGGAAGGAGCTGTTTAATCGACAGAACCACAGCTATAGAAGGAAGAGTAAAAGATGTACAATAGGGCTCTTCTCAGTCTGGCAGAGGAGCTACAAACTCAGGGTTGGGGTACCATGAAACAGCCACATCATCTACAGCCTAGGGAAAAGCCCATCTCATCACAGAGTTTATGTGGCTGGTAACCTTCCTGATCACCACTTACTCCCTGATTGTTTCTGCTACTTAAATATGATTTGGTTCAGCACTAAGAATAAGATTTGATTTAGCCCAGCACCAGAAGAACACGCAAACAATTTGATAAAATGCCAGTCTTGTTCAGATTTCCTTGCTGTATAAATTGAGTGCTAATGATCTCCACTCTGCTCCCCTCATGTACTTATGCAGCCCTTTTCATGTTTGCTGGATTATTATCGATTGATTGTTAGATAAAACAGCAAATAAGAGAAGTTCATGTACCATAAACTCTAGGGGCCTTTTGGGGAAAATTTTCCCAATTATCAATAAGCACTGCTTATTCACTACCACAATTTCACACCAGTCCCTGTATTCCCACACTTATCATCAGAAAGAAGATATTAAAAATACCAGAGGGAAATCACAAAGCCTCTCAATCGTTTATAAAACTGGTACCTACAGATGTCCAACCCCCAACTCAGGTTTACAAATGAAGAAATAGCAGAGAGTTTATAAAAAAAACCCCTTACTTTCCCCAACTATTTGAGGTTTACAAGCTTCTGTCACAACCTTCAGTCATTTCCTCACACAGGATTCACTAAATATAATTATAAATTGAATAACTGTAAAAAAAAAAAAAAAAAGCTGCTGCTTTTTTCACTCATGAATATTTCTAGGGCTGACACTCAGTAGCTTAAGGCAATTCTAGCTCTATAATTTCTTTGCTGATTCATCTCCAGAAATAGGAAAACAAATTTAAAAGGCTGCAAGCAGAAAGCATCAATCCTGTTGACTTTAAAACAAAATAGAAGGTTATGTTTATTAGGCCCAGCAAAGCCTAAAAAAAGCTAATAAAAACCAGAACTGTACCTACAGTGTGGATTCAGAAAACTCCTGTTCCTAACTTTGGGAAACACTGGCACCCCTGCACAAATTGACTGTAATGTCTGTAACAGCACAGAGTTAATAACCAGCAGGAACTGCTGCAAACAGAAACTGGAATTGTGTAACAGCAGAGCTCTGAGGCCTGAACTGCTGAAAGCATTTGGAAGGACTGAGATGAAATTATACTTCGTGTTTTCCTTTCTCAGCAAAACACTTCAAATAAAGTTCTCACTGTAGTTTCAGTTTCCAATATGTGTATCATGAAATTGGAGCAAAAAAAGCAAAACACAACAGACTGGGATATTTTCTATGAACTTCAGGAACTTTCAGCACCCATGATGGGAAGGAAGAGCCTTCAGCCTTCCCTGGCCAGCAGCACATGGGAAGGTGAGAAGATGATGAAAAAGGGGAAGCAAGTGCTGAATGAAGCTGAGAAATTACTCTGTTTCCAAAGGCCCAGTGCTCCAGTTGAAGCTTTCAACCTACAGCAATATTCCATATTTACCCACGATCTATATTTTATCTCCTTCCTTTCCTCTCTCTCACACCCATACAGAGTCAAGACAAATATTTTTAATTTCCCTAGCTCATTAAAAAACAAAACCTAGACCTTGGCTCTTATGGTCCAACTCTTTCACGAAATTAAAAGCAGTCCATCAGTTTCATGTTCACTCCTCTAAATCTTCCCTTGTGCAGAACAACAGCACAAGATAAAAACCAAAGGTACCTTTCCCAACATCTTTTAGTACTCAGCAGTTTTTAGAAGGCTCCCCTTGAAGACAATTTCCTGTTAGAAAGCGTTAGATAAGGTTTACTCTGAACATAATAGTTCTGAAACCAAAAATATTCAGTAGTGATGAGTAATTTTTTACTTTTGGCTGTTTTGCATGTCTGTTTCTTCTGTTCTGACCCGTATATCCTATATTTTCCATCTGTTCAAGCCGTAATTTCCAGTCCACTGGAGCAAAAGCAATGGTAAAAGCATTTTGCCAGCAGCCCCTGGCCTCACTTTATGAATGCAGTTCCAAATCTTGCTGCCACTCAAGGCAGAACTTCGAAATAAAAATTAATACAATTTTTCTCATAAAAGAGTTACGTTGGGGGAGGGGAGAAGGGACCTTTTCCTCTATCAGAGAGAAGATCAGAATGAGAAGAGACCAGATGGATGGAGAACACATCATGGAGGGATGAACACAGCACAGTTCTGACCAAAAAACCCAACAAAAAAGCCTTAGGGATGCTGTAACCAGATCAAAGAGAGGAATGGCTCCCTGGAAGCACAGTTAAACAATGTTATAACTACTCTGGACTGCAGCAGGTTAGAGCCTGACAGCCAGGTTCTCTCAGAAAAGCAGGTCAAGAGAAATCAAAACTCAAGAAAGCAACACGAGTAACAGCAAGAAGTTACAAAAGTTTGTTTTTAAAAGGTAACAGCAAAGTGCTGTTTTTAAGACAAGAGTGCCACACTTTCCATTTTGAGCTGATATTCGCTCCCTATTTTTAGCTTATTTTTTGTTTTATGATCCCTTAGATCTCAAAATAAAAAGCTACAATTCAAACACATCTTTTCCTTTTTGTTTCAGAAAATTCATTTTAGAAGCCTTCTTTAAAAGTTCAGGTGCTGAGTTTTCATCCTAATTTAAACAAAGCAAGGTTTTTGAAAATTTAATAAACCTACATGTAACATAATTAGCATGGTTGTAACTAGCTCTTCTTCTAATGGATTACAGCTCATGGAAATAGAGATGCTTTGAAGTGAGATTTCCAGGACTCTACATTTACAGAGTAAAAACAATAAACATTTTTACCTTAATTCTCTTTTAGATTAAAAAAAATGGTTTTAATATAAACATCATATTTTCAAATTCAAAAAACCACCTAGTTTCAAATGTAGTAGAAGTTCCTGTGTCTGCTGATGCGATCCCTTCTAAGTCATCAGTATAGACAATAAAGATATCCCAAGATATCCCGGAACACTTGCTATGAGGAACTTGGATTGTTGAAATCAGCACTCAGGAAACAATTTAAATCTTAGATTGACTCAGAAAATGAGAAACTGATGCGGTGAGGAGAGGTGTTTGTCCTCCACCAGATGAAAAAGAAATAATTGACCTTGAGTCAGCAGCTAAGTGCTGTGGTTACTCAGTTTATATTTATCACACACCTGCAAAGGAAAAATGTCCTGATTTTAGGGCAAACCATTTCCCCCAGAAATCCCCCGCAAACCTTCCTGGGGAAGGGGAGGGGAAAAAAAATTACTCTGTTAAGCTCTTACTACTTAGGTGAGCGGTGTCACCTCTGAGTTACTCCTTGCTCCAGGCCAAGGCAGACATCCAAGTTCAACAATGTTCCATTTATGGCCTTGCCCCATTTTAAGCCCTGAAATGTGAGATGTGTAACCACCAGAGAAAGGAGTTTCATCTCAAGTCACAGCAGGGTGTGATTTCTTAGGTGGCAGCTCCCAGCACCTCCAGTGCTCAGCACAGCTGTTTTATGAACACAGTTCCAGATGTGTGCTACTTGAAGAGGGGAGGTCACTGCTCCCTCCCACAATGCACATGCTCTTTGAGAGGAATGTTTGGGGGGCTTTGGCAACACCCACCATTTCTAGGACAAACACCTAAGACAAATCAGCTTATCCCCAGAAGCCAGAGTCTGACATTTACCTCCAGCTCAGGAAGAGGTGGCACAAGCCATTGCTAAGGGATAAAAGAACGGAACCATCTCTGCACACACGGATTTCCACACGTCAGCCACACAACCCTCGTCTGCAGTGCTGGAGCACGGGGCAAGCTTGGAAAGACGACAGCTGGACAGCCCCCCTTGCAGGCACCACACATCTGCTCTGTGTGCCCCAGCCCAGCCCTTGCTGGTCCTCCTTGTACTGCACTGGTGTAACACCTCAGTGCTTGGGCAGGATGAGGTGAATCCATGTGGCACTTGATGTTACGTTCACACACCAACCAACCCCTCCTCAGGGAGTTTCTCATTGTCAGCAATTGTTTTGGTCTATCAATAATTCTTAGGAACCTCAAACATCCCGTAATACAGAACCAGGCTCACAACAAGCTGGGGAGAGAAGCTGAAGCATGTGAATCCTACTTAGATAACCAGTTCTTGCTCATTTCCTATAAATAACTGCAGATTTAAGCTTCATTAATCTCAACATGAGTCCAGTGAGAGATTAGGAGAACTGGAAACTCCAGCTCCCAGGACTTCAGATGTTATCTCCTCTTAGTACATAGATATATCCCAGCTCTACCGTTTCAATTTTTGTAAGCATTCCTCGAAGGACAACTTCAAGAAAAGGCCTTTCTCACTCCAGGAGATCACATCTCAGACAATTCATACAATATCAGACTGAACAACATGAGAAATGCTGAGTCAACCAACCGCAATACAACGTCTGGAGAGCAGCAACGGATGTCAGGCAATTTATACAGAGCAAGTGACTTCCAAGAGCAGAGAAACTGTAAGGTACCAAGGAAACACAAAACAGCCTTACCTCAGTGTGAACTGATCTTCTGTCGAGTTCTTAGCAACAGACACAAGGAAAGTCAAAATGTCCCCTTGCTTGACAGTCTTTGGTGCATACTGGATGACAACGTTATTATCCAACCTCATTTCAGTTAAAGAAGGGGCAGCATGTGTCTGGTAAAGGAAAACACTTCCAATCCTCTGCAGGGGAGGTCCTGACTCATCGATGTCATTGCGCCCCGATCGGATCCCGTTACTTTTCCTCACATCCTCCTTGGCGCATTCCCCTCTCTCATCTCCTGCTTGGATGGAGTAGTACAGCTCCACGGGGCTCCCTTCAGACTTGTCCATCTGTTTCTTACGGCCAGCAACCACCGTGGGGGGGTTGAACCAGCTGGGCAGCAGCTCCAGCTGTGCCACGCAGAGCCCCAGGTCCCCCCCGAGGCGGCAGCTGCCCCGCACCTCGCGCGTCTCGCGGAAGGCGAACACGCGCAGGCAGGGCAGCCGCTCCGAGGGGCTGTACTCGTCCCAGTCCCTGCCCACGATGTAGAACAGCACCTGCACCCTGGGCTTGCTCAGGTAGATCTTGGTGCTCATGATGTAGGCCTGAAGCTTCCAGTTAAAGGAGAACTTGTTAGTAGATCCAAAGGGATTTGAAGACAACATTAAGTCCTGGGGCACTACTTGTTCAATGGAAAAAGGTCCATAGCTGGCGTTTAACACAGGCGGACTCTTGGATTTGTAGATCAGAAAGGATTCCACTCGGGACTGCAAGCTGGAGTTCCTCATAATATCCTGGTTGGCTTCCTTCAGAAAGAAGGAAACATCCGCGTTGTGGATACGATAGGTCACAGGCAAGTAAGTTGGCAGCAAGGAAAATCTCTGTATGCTCTCCAGGATCCCTCGGCTCTCAGTCACTGTTGAAAGGAAAGGAGAGTTTAAAGGATCAAATATTCAAGCCATGCTGTGCTATAACCTCACTGACTTTACTGAGGGCATCAACAGTGCTGCAGCTGGGATTAGTGGCAATAAACCTCATCAGTCCATGCAGAGGTGGCCTAGGTAGATGATGATTTATCTAATCAGCTTGGAAAACAATGGTTTATGACACATTCTGCATGACAGCCAGATTAAAAGAAGTAGCTTGTGTAGGTTTACACATGCCAAAGGTCACATCTTCACTTGCAAGAGATATTTATCATCAGAGAACAAAATTACCCAGTCAGCAGCAGCAACCCCAGATCACTGCACAGGCACATCTAAACCAATGTGATCATTACAGCAAGCTTCACCTGCACAGGAATCCAAGGCAATGACTTTACACCAAATGCTGCAAATGGACCACTCAGAGCTCACTTCAACCTTTTCAGCACTCTCAGGCAATACATGGACTCTAAAAGGCTTCCTGCACAAGGCTGAATTTCACTTTAAAAACAGTTAGTACAATAACACAATTTACACAACAGCTTCTTTACATCACTCTGGTGCTCGAGGACTTCAAAAGGAGCTGTGTTTGCACCCAATTTACAGTCCCTTCTATTTCACTTTATCCCCGAGTCGAGGGTTTTTTCTGTAAATCACCTTCAGGATTTGTGCTGCTGTCGTTGCCTAACCCTACACTGTCCCCTAATACAGCTGCATTATCTGGGGGCTCTACATCACTGCACACAAAGAACATCTCCAGTGACACTGAGCCTCTCCCACTGCAGGGCACCCATTGTAACTGTGCCATCCAGCAATCACCTGAGGCAGGCTATCGTGCTAAAGAATAAGCTCTGCATCCTTTCTAGGAACTGTCAGTCCCGAAGAACAAAGACAGACACACTGTTAAAAAATACAGATGCAAACACAGTATCACCTTTCCTGTTTGAACAGCTGACCTTCAGGCTCACATCTTCCACCCTAATTATGAAATAAATTGCCTTTTTTTTTCCCCCCACAGCAAATTCAAATCCTTACCCTTATTCAGAAAGGGGACAAAGGCTTACCACAGATGGCATTCAAAGACAACCCAGTTTCTCAAGCTCTAATTCACAAATGCTTTAGTAGTCTTTATTTTTTTGTTTGGCATCTGACCTAAATATTTATGCTCATGAGTACTGTGGTGGCCTAAACTGATGCCAGTTACTCCTAACCATGAATCTTCCATCTAGGTATCGCAATCCACTCTGACCAACATCAGACAAGTCATTTTTCCTGTACTGCTGTTCTATGCCCAAAAAATAAAGGGTATTACTGTTTCTTTCCCCTTCCCCTTTGTCTGTGCAGACTGCAAACATGACACTTATCTTACTATTTATGTAGGAGCAGCACCTAAAATCCAAAGGCTGAGATCATGGTTAGGGTCTCCAGGCCCTAACACAACGCAAAACAATAAACTGAAGTTTAGAAAAAGGAGCAAAAGACTTTCTAGATGTAAAGCAAAATCAGCTGACTTCTTAAAAAAAAATCCAGAAAAACACCTAAAAACCAGCAACAAACCAGAACAAAGTAACGCTGGATAAGAGTGGGCATCACTCAGAAGGAACCAATCCCACAATGAAAGAGGCCAGGAAGAGAGGATTGCAGAAGAGTTTCACAGCTTCACAAAATCCTTCTCCACATCTTTAAAAAGTGGAATTCCTCTTCCAATAAACAACTGCAATAAAACCTTACTTTAAAAAGTTTAATTAAGGTCTACTCAAACCCCAAAGAACTGGAAATAAAATCTATCTGAAGAATCAGGAAAATGGCCCCAGAACACATCAACATATGAGACAGTAAACTGCATGAGCACTAAAAGACTGAAATCCTGTGATTCCCCCAGAGGTGGCAAATTCATCTTAGATCTTACATAAAGATCTTTTTAAATAAAGAGTAAATTGCAGAGCTTTTTTACACACAAAAATACCCTTCATTTTATCCTTAGTCTTTAGAGCATTCAGCTCCCACTCTTCCTCTAGATACTCACTGAGAGCAAATGAAGTTTTTAGAGACCTTTTTCTGGATAATCCTCCAACAAAGATTTCCACCAGCCCCGATGGCTTTGCTGGCACTGAGCTGCAGGGCTGGAGCTCTCCTCTCCAGCCCCAAGGCAGGATCTGTTGTGGTGCTGTTGTACTCAGCTCACCCAGCATACTTCCTTCCCCACCTATTGCCCCATTTATAAATTCCACACTCATTTCATTCTCCTCCCAACATCTTGGCAAAGCACAGCAAGGCATCAAAGAACAGAGTATTCCATTCTTTTATTCCCCTTATTTTGCTTGCAGCTCCCTCCCTTGCATTCCACAGGGAGAAGTACATTATTTTTATATTAAAATTAACAGAGTGTTTCACCTCATAATTTTTTAATCATTTATTTTAGTGCTTAAATGTGAGGGATTAAAAACCTTCCCTCTGTATTCCCCATCTCCACAGGACAATGTTCCTCAGATTTTTTAAATCAATGACTCTGAAGAGTAGGAGAGCAACACAAATGGGGGAAAAAAAAAAAGAGAAGGTGAACTGCCTATGAAAATAGGAAACAGCCTCACCAGCTCGAGCAGGGTCCATTGGTTTTAAATTTCTGGGCAGTGGCAAACTGGTCCCTCACTGGTGTCCTTCCCCCCACCACCAGGCTGTGAACGTGCACTGAATATGAACTGGCTTGTGCTGGAAGCCAGCAGCAGCTTTCCAAACAGCCAAAGGCCAAAAATTCTAACAATTTTAAACTTTTATCTGGGGAGAGTTCTAATCAGCACAAACAGGAAAAAAAAAAAAAGGGCTCAAAAGCAACACTGAGCTCTACAGCACCATCTGGATTTTGACCATGAAAGTTTAAGGATTCTGAAGGATAGGAAATTAAAAACAAAAACAACTATCAGCATCTTTAATTACAACCACAACTATTTTTGTAAAAATTATGCATGTTTTTACAAAGGCAGAATTGCAGAAGATTACAATTTTGTGTGTTATAGACCCAGCATAGAAGTGGTGGTTTAAAGATTTAAATTATATAATCTGTCCTAAATATTACATTCCATCTACACCATCATAATCAAAATTCCACTGGAATAACCCACCTGAATAATTAAGACAAGAATGACACAGTGACTCTCACTTTAAGTATGTCAAACAAAAAGAAGGGGGAACTGGAGTGCTGTTAAGGAACCAGCAACAGAGACAAAAAAAATAAATAAATTCATTAACGGCAATTTACCTTTACTGTGCCACTGTGTCTGAAAACTTCTCTACATGGAGACCCTGGCAGCAGAATAACCAAGTGCAGCAGTGCAGGGCATGAACCAGCCCTGCCAATTCTGTGTGGATGTACAGCACAGAGTGGGACCAGACTAAAACTCTGAGGAGTTTAAGCCATAACCCAGAGACATGCACTCAGTTTAGAACTGATCAGTGGTGCAAGCTGCAAGAACAGTTCACCTTAAGCTGAATCACTGCAGAGGAAACTCAGATTCCTGTGGAGGAGCAGAGCCAGGGATGCCCCACAGCACCAGAATCCTGAGGGCTGACCCCCAATGCAGGAACTGCTCCACCAGGCTCTGGTGAAGCCACCCTACCTCAGCTGGGAGCTGCTCACAGCATTCTGGTTTCAGGAGATGATCCCCAGCAGTGTGAAGGAAACCAATAAAACCTGATTTTGATGCGTTGCTTATGCCAGGAGCATTATTCCTCAATCTCTTGCAACAAGGACTGTGTCTGACCCCTCATGCTGTGAGGGGTCTGTTGAGGATTTCAATCATGACCACCTGAGATGTTGTCATAGGATGGTTTTCTTTCCTCTCTCCTTAGTAAATCTTCCTCTGGCTGATACTGGTTAAAAAATACTTGCCATTGATGGAAGAAGCAAACAATTTGTAGGTCAGTGAATTTGAAAGCATCTGAGAAAAAGGCAACGTGTTCAGTTTGCTCCTGCACAGCCAAAGTTTGTGCATCAATCCCTCAACATGCCATTTGTACACTTGCTGCATTCCCCTTCCAGAGTCACACTGCTTTCCTCATTAAGCCATGAATTTGTACTGCAGCCTGGCCAAAAATCTTCAGTCTTTCTTTCTCGGTATCATGGAACAGCAGCTTTCAGCCAGTGACAGAAACACTCCTCATAGCTCAGTTTTACTGCAAAGTTATTGACCATGGCTCCAGAAAATGGAAGGAATCTGCCAGACCACTAACTTCACTCTGTACTGCCAGATCCTTGGGATTTCAGCCCTCAGTTACTTTATTTTTAAAACTGTTCAATCCACAATCATCCAGCATTCATGAGATAAAACTCTTCCAATCAATTATATAATGCTACTATTAAAAAAAAAAGCAAATTGTGTTTTTCTTGTAGATTGAAGGGAACAACTTCTTCAGAAAATTGCCTTCCCAGCTGCAGGCTCAGGCTGGTAATGCAATAGATGGAATTTGTTGTTGTATCTTGGGGATTGAGATAAGTGGCTCTTTTCAGTAAGGCCAAAAAATTTACCTTTTTAGTTCGTTTCAGCTGCTCTCCTTGAAACTTCTGAACACTTCTGCTCTTCTTGGTTTACTATGAATTGAAATAATTTTAGCCAAAATAGCAAGAAAAAAAAAATCTGCTAGTGTGATATATTTTCAGCTCTGGAATGTAATGTCACAGGAGATGTCTGTTCCAATAAAACTTCGTGCTCACTTTTGAAAAATTAAGGTATTTCCATTTTCACGTAGTTAAGTGGCTGAATCTGCTAATGCTCCAAAGGGAGGCATTGTAAAGCCAAGCTATAAACAGAGTGAATCCCTTCCCCAGGTGTAACTCAGCCAGTTCTTAACACAGGGATGATCTGCTCTGCCACTTGATGTCACTTCCAGCGGACAGAGAGGATTCAGACTGTGTTACACCATGATCTGAGCAGGATCATTCCCATCCTACAGGATTTGTAGGCTGTGTGTCAAGTTCCCTCCTTAGGTTCCAGCACCCTCCACAGCCCTTAAGCACAAATAAGGATGACTTCCTGTGCTCCTTCTCTGGCCAGCCTTGTGGCAGCTTCAGTTTCCTTAGAACCACTGGCACTGCACTTTGAAACTTTGGATTAAGGGCTTGCTCTGCTTTATTGCCAGCAGCTTTATGACAGTGGCAAACTGTAAGGGGAGGCTGAGGACTAAACCAGTCAGATTCTCCTGTAGACTTCCACTACCCTGCTATATGAAAAAAAACCCCAAACCCACAGGAAATAAACAAAAACCAACCCAACCCACGCCAAGCCACCACACCCTCTTGTGGAACACCTCTGTCACACACAGATGCCAGGAACCTGAGCCATCCCTTCTCTAGCACAGACACAGCGTGGTGGTGACCCCCTGCCTCCAATGCACAGGAACGGCCCAAAGGGTGTTTCTGCCCTGCAGATGAACTTGTTCTTCCAACTGAGCATTTCCTTATGAAGGCATTATTTATTTTAAAGTCTCCAGTGATCCCATTATTCCCTACACAGCTGTGCAACACAAGGCTGAAGCAGCAATTGATCACTATCAATTAACTGTCACTATTCACACTGGAGCACTGAGTTCCTGTTACTCCTCACCTACTTGCTTGGAAGAGGAAAATCAGCATACCAGTACAGGAATTAAAGAATTGAGCCCATCTGCAGCAAGAACCCAAATCTCTCCTCCCTGTGCTGTCACACCATCAAAGAACAGTTTCCAAAAAAACTCCTGCTTTTGGTAACCAACACCATTCTAAAGGGCAAGTACCCAGAGAGCAGAGATAAGGCCAAATCGATGTGTCACAAAGAGGAAAGCAAAAATAGAACCCTGCAACCCAAGAGTCATGCATTTATCTGTAACAAATTAACAAGAAAAATGGCTTCAAGGCCCAAAATCACCAATTTCTTTTTAAATCCTCTCCATATTAGCATTTCAGACTGCTCTGCCTTGCTTCACTTTAGAACATTCCCTGTGACCGCTTCATCCTTGGGAAATTATCATTCTCCTCCAAGAGCAATGCTGTTCCCAACCTGCCAACTTCCCCCCCTCCCCCCAGTTATTACAACTCTCATTCCAGCTCTGCATCTCTCTGCAGAGCTTGTTAGAAAGTCAGGGAAACATGATTTGGACATCAAGCTTGCAGACCACGCTGAAGAGCTTCTTGGTGAAAAGGTGACTCCTCATTTCTTGCAAGAGAATTTTAAACAAGTTGGAGTATTTTAAAGAGTGCAACATACACTTAACACCAGCAGATGCTGAATAAAGCAAATTAAACTTCACAAAGATGCAGACAAATCACCTGTACCATCATTGCTAAGGGGACTGCACATTTTCAAACCATTCTTTTTACAAAAACTATCAAGCATCACCACTGCAGTGAGAAAGAATTTGTAAGTGTTGAGTCAGGCAAAGAAGGAAGTACTCTGGGCCAAGATGCTTCAGCTTCATGAGGATCTGCCTGATCAATAAGACTGTTCAGTTATTAATGTGTTTAAACAGAAGCCTTTGCAAGGGGAAACATCACAGCCTGTCCAGAAAAGCACACCTGAACCACTGTTACAAACACTCAGAAAAAGGTTTTCTGCAAAGGGAGCTCTTGCTCCACCAGAGGAAGCAACCAGCACCACAGAAACAATCCTCAGTCTCAGCACAAGTCACTGCCTGATGCTTCAAAAGCAGGGCAATAAACCAAAATGAATTCATCATCTTCACAAGCCTGACCATCAGGAACTTCTTGTGGGCTGCCCTAAATGATAATTCTGGAACTTTAATCTCAACATCAAAGGATTTCCACGCCATCCTGTCTGGAGTGAGAGCAGGCAGCTGATGCTGACATGCACAGCATCCCAGGATCAGCAGAGGTCACACACTGCTCCTGCACCTCTCACTCCTTACTCTGGTACCTGACCCCGTGGCTTTGCAGGGGCTCACCCCGATGCTCTCCCAGACACAGACTGAGCTCCCAGCTCATGCAGCAATCCAGGAACTCCAGCTGCCTTAGTGGGCCTGATTAACAGGCACATAAAGCCTTTTTGACAACAGAGCTGAGCTCTGATGACACAATATTTTCTTTGAATATCCCATTTTACTAAAGTTTGAAGAAACTTTTGTAAATTAATCATTGATGTTAGAACAGATGACACCTCATCATTCATTAGGGGAGAGATGAACAATCCTGAAGATGTTTTATTATTCACACCGACAGACAGACAAAGAAATCATTTAAATAAAAGGGCCTCAGAGGAACACATACACCTTTATATTACCATGTGATACAAAAATGATCAGAGAAAGATCATATAACAAAGGCAAGTTTCCACCTGAAAAGGCAGCAAAGTAATAATTACAGAGAAAAGTATTTAGATAAAAGGATATGACACTGTTTCACAAAATGATGTCAGCCTGAACATGAAAGGGCAAAGCAGTGATGGGCACCACAAAGTTTACAGTGAGAAAATCAGAAAAAGAAAAAAAAAAAAGCAAACAAAAAATAACCCCAACTCACAGTCACACTAACCACTGGGGGATAGGGAAAGAGCAGCAGAGGAAAGCTTTTCTGGCCCTCCAGACCCAGAACATCAGTAACCACCCAGGGCTGTTGTCCCCAGTCCATCAGCTGTGAGTGATTCAGGGGGAAAAGGTACCGGACACGGGGAGATCCATCCCCCTGCCGTGTGTCACTGCTCCGGCAAGCACAGAGCTCTCCCCACGCCCTCACCCTCCCCACACAGTGCCTGGCCTCTCCTGCAGTCCTGTGTGTTTATTTAATGAACCACGAAAGGAGAGACTCTCCAATGGAAGCAGCACCCAGACAGGAGGGATCCACCTGAGGCTCCAGACACTCAAACAGCAAAAGGACCAGAAGACAAGAGCTGCTGCATCCAACAGACTGAAATATTTGAGGTTTTCAACAGTAACAGTTTGTGGGTCTCCATTTCTGCCCTTCCTCACTTATGGCTCTACAGGCAGAGAAAGAAATAAATGAAGATCTCAAAGATTTAAAGAACAAAACAAACACAAGCAAAAAAACCCCCACAAAACTAGAAATGTAAAATACTTGCCAGGAATATCTTGGCTTAAACGCAGTTTCTTAGTGAATTATGTTTGCAAACCAACAGAAAGAAAAGTAAGGTTGAGTAGCAGGGGAGTGAGTGACAGGAGTCCAACACTCACTGTCAGATTGCTCATGACAGAGACAAATACAGGACTGGCAGTGAACAGCCTTACACTGGTTAAACAGACACTGGTCAGACAATCAGAAGCTGATCAGATTCTGCCTCACATGTCTGCAAAATTCCCTCTTCATTTTCTGCAGGGATGCCAGGGCTGTGCAGAGGCTGCAGTTCTGCTACCAGGCCATTATTGATGGGAGGAAAAAAGAATTCTAAGCACTAAATGAACACCTGAGTCAGCAAAAGGAACAGACCAGTTCCTGCTGCTGACCTTTCCTGAGACACCCACGTGTGGGCAGCCTAACCCAATTCCCCTGCTTTGGGAACCACAGCACACGAGTGTCTGTGCCTGCTGGCTGAGCATTCCTTCCCTCCAGAGTGTGGGGTTTTTTTAAATTCATTTTAATTTTATTAATCCATATCACAGCTCTACATCTTGCTGCAGGCTCTGTGCCTAATACTGAATTCGTACAACCAACAATTACAATATTGATCTTCGATGGCTACATTCACTAACAAGATAAAAAAAATTAAGAAAATCTTTTAAACTCATATTTAAGTAACACCACAGTGCTAGTATATGCTGTAAATTTCCAGGAATTTCAATAAACCTAGCAATATTTCACTAAATACATACCCATTTTGCATACAATAAAGAAAGTGCAGCTTAAAAATACCTGAGTGTGTTCTCATAAGGAACTGAAGATAGCAATGGGTACCTATGCAGGTACCTTTTGTACCTGGAAAGCCTGGAAACTGGGGGACACCAGAGGAGATAATACACACACAAACAGCTACACGGAAAATCTGCTTTTGGCAGCATGGGACACAGGCAGAGCTCATCAACACTTGGGTGTTTCTATCTTTCACTGTCATCTCTGGGACAGACACACTCTACACACCTGGGAATGCAGTGTCCTCAATCCACAGGGTCCTCCTGCTTAGAGGATTCAGGAAACAAAGCTTTAATTCCTGCCCTGAAAAGCTGTTCTAAAATAACATGTACAGTCCAAATCTGTCAGCAGCCACTAAGATCTCACCACCCTCCCCAAACACAAAGGCTACACTCATTAATGGAGATGAGTGAGATCCATCCTGACGTGTTTTCATGAGCTTCTGAATCACTGGGGCTCCATCCTTCCCATGCAGTTTTCATTTGCCACGAGGTAACCTGACACATTCCTGAGCCTTTTCATCTCCTTGTCAACTAAGGAGGGAGCCAAGATCTCTCAGAAAAAGAATTTGCCTGAAAAAAAAAGGCACCCAAACACCAGAATAATTAATCAGGCAGTTTTGCAGTCTGACCACTGAATTCCATCGAACTTCTTGCAGGTGCTCAGCTACCTCTGACACCACCAGGTGTGGTATCTGGTGTGCATGTGCACTTTTCTTACAGGGAGTTTTGCAGAGCTAACTGAGGCAGCACTTGGCTCTGTCTTGGGGGCTTCATCATCCCCAGGAGTACCCATGATAATCCACTCCCAAACAGGACTGAGCAGAAGAGCCCATCCAGGCTGAAGCTTGCTGCCAAATGGCTCCTCTCTTCTCATTTTCTTCCCAGCTACAAAATCCCGCTCTCCCCACTGGCCAAACTGGGTGGTCATCTCTCAGGTGAGATGGCTCAGCTCATCTGGACTGGCTGAAATAATGTACTTTTTCTGTTGCCTCTTTGGAAACGTATTTTACAATACCTGGCATGTTCCTCTATCATTAAAATCTCTCTTTGTTATGGAAATAAACCAGTGTGCTCCTCTCTCAGAAGTGTAACAGCAAGGAGAGTCAAGAGGATTGACATTATCATTTTATAGTCCCATAACATTTTGTTTCGTTATCCCAGCAAACTCCAAAGGGCACGAACACCCAAACTTACCCAGTATTCATTTAACTAAATCTAGGGAAAGTTCTTTGCTCATGCAAATCTGCAAAATCTCATTCAGGAAATTAGTGTACCTTTTCAAACCAGCCTCATTCTCTCTCAGTTATTTAAAAGTGCTCTCTAGATGAGCTGATACTGATGGGTTTGCTGCAGAGTTCAACACTCCAAAAACAACAAAAAAGAGATTCTGCCTGACAAAGTCTCCAATGTTTTCCTTGGCACTTCTCTGGGAGTTTGCTATGTCAGTTTTGAGCCATTTTCACATCTCCTCACAGATCCTAAAGGTCATGTTAAAATCCACCTCAGCTGAATACCTTGTTTTCCTGAAGGCTGACTAGGAACTGGAATGTTCAGCTGGATGCCACAGTCAGAACGTCCCCAGGAGGATGCCATTACACACAGAGCTGACTGCTGCAGTGATTTAATAGCAGGACAGTTCCTCCGGAGAACGTGGAGCATGTGCGATATTCAGCAGCAATAGGGACTGCAGGGGAGCTGCACAAGAACCACTGGGAGCTCAAGATTGTTTTCCCCTACCCTGCAATTAGATTGGATACTTAAAAATCGCTGCTCCTTGGACGTGAATAGTTTTGCATTCAAGTCCCACTGAGCAGCTTTCAACAGGAGATTTCAGAAGCACTGGTGAAAAACGCACAATGGAAAGCTCAGAAACAATTACGGTACATTTAAAGCAAATTACAAATACACTTTCTGCCAAGCAGGTCTTTGCACTTACAGTGAGCAAAACAAACTGGAGTCCCTGCCACAGCCGCTCTTAAAGGCTGGTTCTCTGCACATTCCACCCAATTATCCTCACCAATGTCTCAGTATTTGCATGTGTGAATCCATGTGCACACTTGAAATAGTTTAATTCATATTTAGTGTCGCTGTTTGTGTGCAGTTAAGTGCAAATCCTACTGCAAGCAAACATATTAAGTTGTATATATTAAGTCTGTACCAAATTGATTCTACAATTGTGTAATTGACTGATGCTTCACATCACTGCTTGTAAATAACAGATTAAAAGCTGAAGCTCTCTAATTGAATGTCTCCAGAATAAAGAGCAGTGTCTGCCAGGTGGAGCAAGACAGATGGTGGGATTTGTCTGCCACAGCAGCCCAGCAGAAAGGCATCACCCGATTTCAGCTCCAGTTGGAAGCTGCACTGGCCACTGCATTTTGTTCATCAGGGTTAATTTACAGAACTGCTGCTGCAGTTTGTATATTCTGCTCTAAGTCTGTGTGAATAACTGGTTTTTCAGCTGCCAAGATAAACTAATCAAAACCTAAAAACAATTCTCTCAGGTCAATCCACAGAGAAATACCTTTCAGCACCCCAGCACTACAAAAGGGAAGGAGAAAACCCTAATAAAACCATAGGAAAAGATAATGTTACGCTTTAAAAATTAAAAAGAAAGCATTTAAAGCTTCCAACCTTTCTTCTCAAGTTCCATCTTACTTTTTGAAAATTATTTTCTCAGGAAAGCCACTCTGCATCTCCATTTTAATCCACAGCCTTTCTACTGCACTGACATGTTTAAGAGCTACTGGAATTTTTGATTTTTTTTCAATTTAGTACATTCATAATAAAGGCAGTTCCTTTAAATCTTGACATTGCTTCCCTGTGAATGGCTGCTCCTGAAGATACCAGCTACCTCTCATTATCCTAGCTGGATAAAATCAAATCACTGGATAAATGGAATAAATAGTTGAGCAAATATTTCTATGCCTGGTTATCATAATCCACAAATCACTACCAACTGTTGTTTTATTACATAACAAAGAGAAGGATTAAACCTGTGTTTGGAAGACAACAAATACGTCATTAAGACCAAACAGAAAAGTACTGATTACTTAATCTAATTTATGTTACTATCTCTTGTTTTACAAATTAAGATAAGCTACTTTATGTACCCATGCATGCAGTCTACAAGTGCTTCAGACCCCTTTCCCAGCCCCTGAAAAATGGTTTGACTTGATGGCACAAATCACAGAATGTACAGACATTTACTGCCTGGCACTTTAGGAAATATCCAGGAATAAATCAACCAAGACAAACCACTGAAAGTGAAGGAAAGCAAAAGCATTAAAATGACATATTAAAAGTGTTCTGCCAAATTACATACGGTTCACAGAGGTGCCACATATAAAATTTAAGACTTGAGCGCCTTAAATTGTACAAATAGCAAGGAGCATTACTGATCTCATAGTCCCTGAAAGTGAGGAACTCCACACATTGCAAGGAGTTTTGGTACCTGGCTGTGCCACCTGAAGAAGGCAGACAGAGCAGATTCAGTGGCAACACCTTGGGAGGAAATAATTATAACAGGTGAAGAGTCTCATCATAACGTACAGAAATAGGAGAAGCTTTGCAAGGGCGAGCTTCCTCCCAGAGCGCACGCAGTGCCCCATGGCCACCAGCAGCACCAGCGGCCCCTGGCCACCAGCGGCCCCCTGGCCACCAGCGGCCCCCTGGCCACCAGCGGCCCCCTGGCCACCAGCGGCCCCCTGGCCACCAGCGGCCCCCTGGCCACCAGCGGCCCCCTGGCCACCAGCGGCCCGGCTGCTGCCCAAGCCCCAGGGGCGGTGCTTCAGGCTGCCGTGCGGGTGCTGCCGGCACACCCCGCCCTGCCTCGGCAGAACAGCCTCACCTCCGTGCCGCTGTCACTGCGGCACAGCCTGAGGAGCGAAGGGTTCACACCTGCACTATTGCTGTGCTCTTAGCAGCATCTCCCTGCCTGCTGCTCCCTGAGCCACCTGAGAATCTGCTCCCGCCTGGTACCGCGACCACATCGGGACCTGGAGCTTCACTCTAGAGCAGTGCCAGCGAACATTCCCTGTGCCCCCACCACCAGCACTGCCGCCCTCCTGCTCCAGGTGCGCATTTCAACTCTGGTGTGAAACAAAAGCCTTCTCTCCCTGGGCAGCTGAAGACTTCAGGCCCACTCATCTGCGCAGTTTTTGTACTGAGAGAGGGCTATTGCTTTCCTACTTCATAAAAAGATGAAGTGTTTGCTCAGTGGACCACAACAGGAGCTGTGCTTAGGAACAGGTAATTCCATAGGCTGGATAACCAAAGGCAGCAACGTATCACCGTTCTCACGGAGGCTGAGACAGCAGCAGCCACCTTTGTTCGTGCAGAACGCCCTTCAGGGCTTGTGCCCTCTGTTTCCCTTCAGCCTGTTTAAAGGTCACAGTCTGACATTTCAAGAGTGTTAGAAGTCATTGTCTTCCCCTCCATGTGCCATCCCTGCTTAAGCGTTACTCCCTTCAGCCACAGGGCTAAAGGCAACAAATTACTTCTCTGTAAGCAGATTGTAGCTGGGAACTGCTCTGGAGACTGAAAACAAAGTAAGGCAGTTCAGCAGAAATAATGCTGGATAGAAAGGCGTGATGCATAAACCAAACAACCCCCAGGAAACATGAAACTACAAGAGAAGATGCACCTTTTCCCCACTCTTGGGTCAAAAAACCAAAAAAAGATGAAGTCAGCCTCATTCATAGGCCAAAGGAGCTCAGCCCTTTGCTGTAACAGCAAGTCAGATACCATCGATTATTAATAATGTTTTAATTTAGATAGTTGGGATTCTCCTCCACTAAAACACAACCAAAGGAAAAAAAAAAAAAACCAACCAAAAAAAACTCAAACCACTTACTTTCTTTAAGAACGGGATCTGCAGGTTTTATGTAACACACTGTCCTTCCAAAGCTGTTGAAACAACACAGGGAAAGGAGCAGGTAGCAGGAGCTGCTCCTTAAACGAAAGGGGACTGAGGGAGGAACGCTGTATTTAATTAGAAGGCACACCTGGGGATGGTTTGGCTGATTGCATGACTTAGCAAAGCCCCAAGGCTGCTCTAAGTTAAATTAGTTTGTGAGAGCCTTCTCCAGCTTTTATGCTCTTCAGAACTCAGAATGCCACGTCTCCAGCAGTGCTTTCCCTGACATCAGTGCCTGCCCAGAGTTATTCATGGAGAAATTTCCTATGAGGAAATTCAGTGGGAGCGCCCACCTCCTCACAGACACCTCCAACAGCCCCGAGCAGCCACAAAGTCCACGAGTCGCCTGACCAAGTTCTTCCGGGAGTATTTTAAGAGTGTCATTAGGGAAGAGTTACAAGTTGCAGGAGGGTTATTGCTCCTTATATTTTGATTGAAGGAAAAATTGCAAGGCTGTTCTCTGGAAGTTTCTGCAGCTGTAATTAGAGAGTGTTTCAAATGTGTTGCCAATTAGCTTAATTGGTGTGCACGCTGATTGAGACCTGAGCAGGAAAGGTTCCTTATTACTTAAGGTGGGGGGCAGAAGGAAATAAAGACCAAAAAGTCTCATAAACTTGCTAAGAGGAAGAGGACCAGAAGAACTATTTGACTTTGTGAACAGTAGCTCATGGTGAAGTAACAACTCTCCAAGTATTTGAAGAGAATAAACTCTTTGAAGATTGGTTTCAGCTGTAGCTCGCTAAATCCCAGACTAAGGCTAGACTAATTATGATTTTCAGCTGTCTCTATGATTTCATTAGACCAGTCTGAAAACAGACAGAGAATGTGGTCCATTGGGTATTAGCTGAAGCTCTGCTATGAACTGTAAAGGTTTTGAGCTTCATCAGGACAGACGTAAGAGCTGCAGTGTCAGGCACTGTTTGCCTTCCAGGACCAGCAGTAGAGGCCTTAGATACTGGACCACAGGAGTTCTAATGCTGCCCAATGCCTGTTAATGCTGGATTAAATTAAGTTAAAGGCTCTGGTGAAGTAGTGGAGAAGCCTTTATGCTGCCATTAAAACTGATTTCCTAAGTTCACCACGCTCATCTCTGCAGTGAGCACCGCAGGTTTGCTGAGCACCCGTTCCTGGGCTGTGCAGAGACACAAATCCACACAGACACTCCCACCACAACCCTACTAATCCACAGAATTTAATCACTATCCACACCATGATATAATTCTGCACAGAAAAAGAAACCCAAGAGCCTGTTGCCATAATTCTGTCTTACCCACATGAACAGCAAATCTGCTTTTTGTTAGAATAGTATTGAAACCAGAGCAAATTCCTTTAATTATGCAGCCTTTGAGGGTACATGTCCTGCCTGTGACTTCAGTAACAAGAGATCTCAGTGCCATGCAGCTTGGCTGTGGTTAAATTTATTCCAAGAAAGCCAAGAGTGAATCCAGCTAAGGCTTAGCTGGCATGAGTGAAGATCAAAATCAGACAAGCAGAACGTTAGAGCTGACAGGGCTCCGTGGTCATACTCAGAGTCCATTTCTCTGCATCTTCAACTACTTTTATAATTTGTTCTGATTTAAGCACAGCTCCAAACAAAGGAATTCTTCCAGGATTGCCCACATTTGATCTTAGCATCTCAAGAGAATGTAAGAAATTTAATCTCAAACCATATCCACATTTTTTTTAGCTCAAACCTTAAACTATGGCCAAATACAGTCAAGATCCAGAAACAAACAACCCCTCTCTGCTTCAGCCTTAACTAGGAAGGTCTCCTGGCATCAGTATTTTGCATTCATATGAAGTCAATGAACTAAGAGAAAACAATGTCTGAAGACCAAGAACCAAATCAAAGCCACAAACCATAAGGACTCTGTCTCATGGATAGTGTCTGTTGACCAAAATACAGCTCAGTTCACATCACTGCTTCCAGTACCAAGGATTTGCAGTCTTTTATAGTGCAGCTCAAGTAGCTCATCATGGTTCTACAGCGAGATGAGGTTTAAGTAAAGCTGTTCTCTGGTGTTCATCAGCCTGTATGAGGGCTAAGCCAACACAGGGTCACATATACCCTGCACAAACACACACCAGTGCTTACCCAACACAGCTGTGGAAATGATCCTGCCCAAAGCAGAGCAGCACTTACTAATGCAGAGCACACCTTTCTGTCTGCCAGTAAAACTGAAATGAGAAGAGCTAAGGGAGGTAAATGGATTACAATTAGGTGAAAGAATAATAAATGTCCTCCTTATATTATTTTAGTACTCTTCTCAAAACTTTGTATCACTCAATTCAGCAAGAAATCTCAGGAGGCTGCTGGAATTTTGACTTTTCTCATCAGCACTGCTTTCCTGATCAAGGTGTGAGCATTAACTGGTAACTACTCCCATTCATATGAATAATGCCCATTTTTAAGTTTCAGCTGCAGTGCAACACCCAGTTTGAACTGCTGCCTGTGAAAAGAGTAGATTCAGCACATCTCATTTATGGGCTTATCTAAACTGGAGGCAGCCCCACAATGCAATTTAGTGTATACAGCACTTTGCTAATAGAGAAACTATGCCCTGAGTAGCTTTTACTCAGAAGGTTTCTTTAGCTTGGAATCCAAACACTTAATACAGCAGAAGAATTTAATTTTCTGGGGCACGGTTTCTCACTGACACAGGTGCTCTTACAGGAGAATTTACAGAGTCCATTATCTTCTCAAATAGGAAGCACAAGAAGTGATCATGCAAGAAAAGACGTTATAAAAGACTTCACTTAATCTGAGATTTGTGGGAGTAGGGCTCCAGTTTAAACATCAAAAGCTAGGTTCAAAGTCCTACTGCAAGAGGATCTGCAGATGACGGTGTGTAACTCCTGCCCACTTGGACAAACCCTGACTGGAATTCTTACACACTCATTACGCAGCACCATCCATCTTGCTTAGCGTCTCTGAGTAATGAAGAGGACACGGACACTGACAGACCACGGAGATTCACTGCCTCGCCACTGCGGAGGGAGGAAAGAACAAACACAACACTTTTCATCTGGCGCTGACAGCGTGGCAGGGGAAAGAGTAAAACCTGGTCAATACTCTCCTGGGAATGCCCGGCTGTCAGGGGAAGGAGTAAAACCTGGTCAATATTCCCCTGGGAATGCCCGGGCTGTCGCTGTGCTGGGAGGTGAGCACACATCTCCCTCAGTCTGCGAGGGCGGGCTGGAACTGCAATCAGATTGTGACCACTGTACTGAGAGAGGGAACTCCCAGAGCCCCAGCTTTGTGAGGGGATGATGTTTGAGAAGTAAGGGACCAGTCTCTTCTGATTGCTTCACAGTTCAGTGGCATTTGCTCTCTTTGGGGCACTGGGAACCTTTCAGCTCTGAGCATGGGGATGAAGTGTGCCAGACTGACGCAAGCCCTCGCTTAACCCCGGGAGCACACATGTCATGGGCAATCAACACAAAATTCTCCATGACAAGCTCAGCAGTGGGTTTCACCTTTGGAACAGGAGCATGAGTCAGGGCTCTCTCTGATACATTTCTCAGGAGGCCTTCAGTCATCACTGGGGATGTGCCTGTTTCTAAACAGCTCAAAGCTGTCACTTCCCATCTGTTGTTTTATGATAGGAAGACTCATCAAGATACAAACAATACAACAAACTGAGAGGCAGTCTCTGTGTAAAGGAAGTGCAACCTAAGGGAGTTCCAACTTCACGATGTTGGGACTCAATAAATAACAGCAAGGTACAAGCTGTCTGAATTTCACTGGATTAAAGGGTGGGATGCAGGCCAAATTGAAATGTTAGCTCCATGTACCTCACCATGGGAATGGGAAGGAAACATGGAATGTGGAAGCGTTCAGAGCAATGGGATTGTACAGATTTGTGGTCTTTACTCAAGACCACCAGAACAAGACAAGTTAATGAGAAAAGAGCTGAACAATAGTTGTAGTATTTAAAATTAAATGCACAGTGTACAACGAAGTGTTGATAGCACATAGCCCACAAAGGCAGAAGAAACATATCTTTACAGCAGAAATCGCTGCACAGAGTTCAGGGTTATCTCTGCTGAGGCTGGCACCCTGTCATGTGCCTGCCTGACTCCCTTCCCTGGTTCCCTCAGGTGTCCCCCAGCACACAGGGGTACAGGCACTGCTGAGAGCAGCTGGCTGGGCAGGCTCCAGCAGCTCAGCCTGAGCTGACTGACACAGTCACATCCTGGCAGCTCCTGCTCAGAGGTAGAAAAGAGCTGGTACCTTGAGGATACTTGAGAAGAATTTAAAGCAGGACATGGAGGTCTGAACAGAACTGACTCAAGAAACAACAGGATAAGGAAAAAGCTTTAACTGAGGTTTCTTCTGTTCCTGTTTAAGTTAACAAAGGATATCAAGGCCAGGTTGGATGGGGTGCTGAGCAACCTGGGATAGCGGAAGGTTCCCTGCCCATGGCAGGGGGTTGGAACTGGATGATCTTTAAGGTCCCTTCCAACCCAAACCATTCCATGATTCTGTGACACCACAACTAAATGGGCACCTCAGGGTAAGCCATGGTCCATGTCAGCTGCACAGATCTGCACATAATGGTAGCATACACAACATTTACAAGCACATGGAGTCACTGATCCAAGAGAAAGAGCTGGTTCTAGAAAGGAATACTTACATCCAAAAGCTACCCTGGCTTCCGAACCTCCCACTTGGAAGCATCCTTGCAGCAGCAGATTCAGTGCTGAAAATGATCAGCAGCCATTGGCTTTAACAATCCACTGAGGAAAGAATGACCACTGAATGCTGGTAAATGCCAGCCTGGTAGGGGACACTGTCCCTGGCTGCTTGAAACGGGACAAATTACTCTGCTGGCTGTGTGCAGTGCTTGGGAAGTTTGAGTCCCTGTCACAGATTCTGCTGTTGCCAGCACTCTGCCGTGGAAATCGCAGCTAATTAACACAGAAAGCAAGAGCTGGATCATATTTAAAGATGTACAGGTGGATAAATATACTTTCTACCTGCTGGATAGATTCAGGAGATGAAAAGGATAGAACCCAGCATAAGCCAGCATGCAGTGGCACTCTGTCAAAGGTGCTCTGAGTTCATTATCACCTCCAAAGGACAGTTCTCCCCTGGTGCTCCAGCCATGAACGTAGCACAGGGAGATTCAAAGCAGGTTACATGAAACCTTTTCTTGGCAAAGATCCACGGTTTTATGCTCTGAACCCTCTTTTATGTTATGTTTGGTTTCATTGTACCATTCTGATTCTAACAACACCATGGATAATAAATGAGTATGTTTCACAACTTGGTAAGATAGCCAAAATGCCACTACTTACCTAATGAGCCTTATAATTGAGTTGTAATGAATTTTATGTAGTGCTGTGTAACTTGAGTGATGCAAGAGACACTGGGAAGATATTTAAGAGAGAAGAGTTCTAACACAGTTTTCAAAAGAAGGCATAAAAATAATCACTAGTTTACTCACATAGTTGTTACTCCTGACAGGATTCAATTTAAGCCAATGAGATTACTCATGTGAGTAAATCTGTCACAGGAATTAGGCTGCAGAAATAAGCCCTGGGACATAAAGGTGATGATGTTTAGAAAGCTTTTCTTTGTGCAGTATCCAGCTAGAACTGTGCAAATGCTTTCCTCTGAAGAAATGGTTTGACATGACATGAAAGCCTGGGGGTTCTGAAGAAGTTAATATCCACTTTTAAAAATATTTTATACTCATCACGATTCGAGCATAAAAGCAAAAAAGTAAAGTCTCTATTCTTTTGCTTGTTTTCTCTCTCTATTTGATGAATATTACCTCATTTGGATTTCAACTGAAAAAGCAATTAAAAATGAAATTAGGTCAATAAAATCAAAGTAATACTTTCAGATCTCCTAACTTGCTGAAAAACTTTTTAAAAAGTGGAATAGATGACAGCTAACAAATAACATACTTTCACACAAAACAGTCCTTGAAGCAAAACACATGAAATTCAAACACCTGACAGCACTTGTGTGAGCTTCCAGAATATTCTGAAATACATGCAAGATTAGGTACAAATAGAAAGAAACAAAAACCCTCCTGCTTTTCGTGATGTTTTGCCCAAGAAGTACATAAAGCCATTTTCCAAAACAAATGGTATGAAGCCAAGATTTTCAGCTTCTAAACACCCATAGCTACAGACACATCTGCAGGAAAAGTTTGTTATCTGAAAACATTTCAAAACCATTTGAAAGCTTTGAGCTTTCCGTGTAATGTTTCTTGCATTAAAAGGTGGCTATGAGACCTGAACAGAAACCATTTCACTTCACAGGCACTTACATCAAGATCTTACCTGGGTTTACACTGCCATGGGAATTTCACATTATCAAATGATTTAGAAGAAAAACTGGATGAAACTTCATTTTATCCACATAAATTGACACATGCAATCAAAAAAACACAGTCTGATCCAAATCTCCACGCAGCCAATTACACAGGGCTCCAAAGGCCTTCATCATCTTCAGATCAGCTTCTTTGTCCAGATTTTGGGCCATGACAGCAGCCCAAGCACCACCTGACTGTCGCAGGAGTACTCTGGATACTCTCTGCTGTCCAGAGATGTTCCATGGTGCCCAGCTGTGGCATCACTCAGAATCCCAAAGCTCTGCTGATCTGGGAATAAGAGAGGCAAACCCAGCTCTGAGCTCTGCTGAGGCTGCATCTGAAATAAAGGCTTTGTGTGTCTTTGTCTATGGAATGACTTGTGCCTTGCTACCAGGAGCCTCGTTTTATAAAAGCAAAATATTCAAATACTGGGATCAGGTAATCAAGTGACTTACACACACCTCGAGTTTCCCAGTACACCTGCTAAATGAAACCCCACATCTTCCCCCTGCCACTATCTGTTCTGCTATCAGGAGGTTCCATTCCTGCAGCTTATGAAGAGAACACCACTGCCTTTACTCAGCTCTCCTATTTTTTACAAGCCCCATGCTTGTACAACCTGGCAGCTTTTTAGCTCCATCATATAAATGTCTTAATACCCTGCATTGATCTGGAATCAACACAGTTGCCAACACATGGATAAAAAGCATCTGGAGAATTTGCTGGTTGTTATTTCAAGCTGTTTATTATTCCTGGAGGACTCATAGGAACACTCAGAACTATCATGCCTGCATTAATACTGCTCTCCTGCACCTCTGGGTACAGTAACACTGTACATTAAAGATGCTTTAGAAAATTGTTTGTGAGTTGATATTGCACTGGGATTACTCTGTACAGGCTGCAGCTTTCACTAAATAAATACTGGAGAACGGCTGGCTGTGAAGGCAGGCAGTTTGAACTCCTCAGCTGGCCTTTGGAACACAGTTAGGAATCAAAACAAAGCACTGATATTTACCAAGATAGATCTTAAATCCTGGATTTAGCAGACCTGTGATGAATACTCAGGGTACATTTGTAATGCTGTGCTTGCAGACTGGCACTGGAAAAAAATCCTTCACAGGTGAGTGAGGAGCATTTTGTGAGCTGCTCTTGTTGCCCACATGGAAGCAGAGATCCCCATTTTATCACAATGGTGCAGGTTGACAAAGAACTATGAAAAAAGCTACCACAAAGAAAGAGAGGAAAATGGGATGCAAGCATCAGAGGAAAGTGGGAGAGACAGCATCTGAAACCTCACTGCTGAACTACTCCAATCCACAGACAAACCATCAGCCACTACTACACAAGTAAGTTTAAGTCTGCAATCATGCAGTAACAAAAATCCTATTAAGTGGAACAGATTCTGTTGCCATTAGGAAAAAACAGGAGCAAAGGTGGGAGCAGGAATGAATCAAAAGGTCCAAATCCAGACGTACAAATCTGTAATAATTCCATTATTACCACTGAAAATCACTTCATGCTGAAATGTGGCTGTAAGGCAAATCCATTGAACGAGATTTTCAAGACAAATCAGCACCATCATAAAACAGGCTGAATTTTGTACAGAAGTATTGAGTACTACACAAACTTGAATAACTACAGCTTTACAGCTCTGCTGATGGGTATTTATATGATGGATATAAATTTCCACGAGAGACCTGGCTGAGCAAAAAACTCAGCTCCCCTTGGTCAAGCGAGTATTCAGTGACATGTTGTAAGTCCAAGTCCTGTGTTTCCAAAGGCCCACACTCCTTCAGGGTGGACATCAGGAGGAATTTCCTCAGTCAAAGGGTTGTCAAGGTCTGAAGTAGAGTCCCCACCCCTGGGGAAAACACTGGACAGGGCACTTGGAGCTGTGCTTTAGCGGATGTGGTGATTAACTGAAACTGTAACATTCAGAACTGAGCTCACATTCCAATCCCAGAATATTTCATTCAAAGTTTTTTTAACTGCCCAGATTAGAGTTTTTGACTATAAACCATTATACTGTTGCTTATGATTTTCTGTATCATCCCATCTCCATATTACATTATATATGCATGAACCCACACGGTAAGTAAAGAGTATATCTACGTATCTATCTAGACCATTATTAATCATATAAGAGGGAAAATGAAAATGATTTGCCAGATGTTATTAAAATGTCCAAGTAATTTTATCCCCTAGCACAGAATAAAAACGCTACTATTTGGCTGTTAATATACAGTAGAAGGGAAATTGCTGCTTCAAGTATAGAAAATATTGTAGCTCCAAGCCTTTAGAAATTGTTTGCCAATAAAAACATTGGAGAACTGAATATTAAGGGTCACATCCAGCATTTCTTCCATATTTCACCTGATCACGATTATTAACAAGAAAACTCAGTGCCTTAAGGAAGCAGATGGAGTAAAGACCATAAAAATGAGCTGGTACAAGAGTGTTACTCTGCAGAATTACAACACTTAACACGAAGCATTTGAAAGGCTGTGGCAGTAGCAGTTTCCTCTGAAAGCACCAAGTTTAAATCCAGTTCTAAGATCAGGAGGCAAAGCAGGCACCTGTGTTATAAACTGGAGTGTGGTAATTCCTGGGCTTAGAGCAGATCTCTGCCTAATGCAAGGGTCAAATCTTCCTTGACTTCCATGACCTGAGGCTGTTTCCAAGGAGCGTTTTCTGTGCCCATCAATCCATCTGCCCTGGAGGCAAGCCTAGATGATGGAAAAGCTCTCCATAGAGGTGTCTGGAAGAGTGATTCTGTGTTATCTGTCCTGGCCACGGATTACATTTTAAAAATCTTTAGTATATCTGTTTCATAACAGGTTTCCCATTTCCCATTCACAGCTGGATATTTTACACCCCTAATATAGATGCCATTCATGTCTTTTACGTTTCAGTCTGCTGCTGGAGAGAGTCCTCAGCAAGACACAATCAAATTAGGTTCAACTGTCTGCAGGACCTACTGCAGAGAAGCTGCAGAAGAAATCAGTAATTTCAGCCTCAGCACAGGCATGTGCATAATCACTGTGCTCAGAAACCCAGAGTACAGAGACATATCAAGAAATGAATGAAAAATAAGCATGTGAATGAAAAGAACCTTTTATTCTCTCCCTCCATAAGGGATGGTATTTTTGCAGTTATTTATAGCATTTAAAGAGCTGAGTTGCAACTCGGTGAGTAATAAACTGAATGAAAAAATTCTGGAAAGCCAAGGTATGGGCTCCAGAAAGCATGAGGGAAAACAGGCTGCAAAGTGACACTGAAGTTTCATGTGTATTCACAGACAGCAACAGCAAAACCCAAACACCTGAAGTGTCCTTCCCAAACCCCAGTTGATCATCTGCACGGGCTGAAATAAAACACTGAGCAATCAGTTAGAGGAGAACAAATCCTATTTGTCTTTCGTACTCAGAAGCACCATAGCTCTTTTGCACCCCTGTAATTCCTTCCTTTTTCTCCAGAAGCTTCTCCCCTTACTTTCTGCACCTGCTGAGAATGCAGAGGGCCGATGCTGCTGTTCCCAGCTCCGACGCACAGATCTGGGCTGACGTTAGCCAGAACTCCCACTCTTCTTCTAATTCCTCCTCAAAATCTCTCTTTCCTTTTGCCAATACTCCTGTAACTTCTGCAGTCATTTTCAACTGTGCATGTTTCACTCCAACTGCAACTTCCTGAAGTGAAAGTGCCTCGTCTATGTTTGCAGAGCACAGCCTGAATTAACAGTGTTAATAACAGTTAATATTTACCCAGATGAGCACCGCCCAGGGACAACATTCAGTGCTAGAAAAGTCCTGCTGTTTTACCAGAATCCCACTGGGTTGACTCAAGGGTCTCTGTGCCAGCAAATTAGCTCGGGATCTTAACATGAGCAAGTGCTTTGGTCAGGATGAGATCCCAGAGTGCTCCCAGCTCTGGGATGATGGACATCCCCCGCAGGACACAAAAATAGCCTTGCAGGACTGCGGTGGGCTGACCACGAGCAGCTGCCAGACACCCACTCAGCCACTCTCTCACTTCCCCTCCTCAACAGGACGGGGGAGAAAATAAGCTGAAAATCTCGGATTCCGATGAAGACAGGGAGGTCATTTACTCATTAGCATCCCCATCAAAACAGACTCGAGTTGGGGGAAAATAATTTCATTTCTTGGCAATTAAAATAGATTTGGACAGTGAGAAACAGAGAAAATTAAAACAACACCTTCCCTCCCTGTTTTCCCGGCACAGTGTCACAGCTTGGTTCATACAACCTAGTTTCTGTGTTTCTACTCTTCCCCTTCATCACTCCTCACACCATCCACATGGATATTGGAACTTTCAGTCTTGGTGACGAAGGGAAACATTTTAAATCAAAGTTAATATCATGAACTTGTGTCTCCCCTATTTCTCTCAAAAGGTGATCATTAAGAGTGGAGGATAATTTCTAACTGTTCAAGGAAAAAAGAAAGAAAAAAAGACAGTTTTTCAGTTGCCAGAGGTATCTAGCAAAGAAAACAAATGGAAAAATTACTTTTTGTGTTGGACTTCTACAGACCTCTTCAATACTGCATTTTTCGATTTAGCCTTATAAAGGAGAACAGAGATTTGTGGTGAGGTTTCCTCCACAGAAACCATGGATTATAACAACATGCATTGAAGGAGGCTGGGTAAATTGCCTCAATGCTTCAGATGAAGTAAGAAAAACATGGCAGGCACTGGAACAGCTTTTCTGTCTCAGAAATCACTCCTCCAACCATGCCTTGCTATGGAGAAAGATGTCTTCCAGACAAAGTTACTCGAAAGTAAAATACGTTCGTTGCAGAACTGCTGTACAGCTCATCTCCAGCCAGCCATCCGTCAGCCCTGGTGCAGCAGTTCTTTTCTCAGGAGGGAAAAATTGGAGCTGGAGTTAGAGCAAAACACCAGTTGATCATTTTTTCATAACCTTGGAAGAAATAGCTACCAAGAGAATACATTTTCCCCATTCTGTCATAAAATGCTTTTGCATTGTTAGAAAGGCTAAAAAATACTACTGGAATTAAGAAATGAGCCTGAAGTGAAACTGAGCAACCGCAACCCACTGCACTCGGAGGCTGCATGTAAAATCCATTTATACAGTGGGATTTGGGTATTCTGTTGCCTGTTTTTCAGAGACAGACTGCATCTCACTGAAACTTTGTGGAGGAAGGTGATATCCATATTTATGCGAGACCTGTATGAAATACGTCATCTCTAGGTCTCCATTCTCCCAGAGCTCATTGGGAGTCACGCAGCTTTATTCTTATCTGCAGCAGAGATGGAAGAACGATCCAAATGCAGCTAAAGACCCAATTCAGGGAGCAGCAGAAGGTAAGATATTAGGGTCAAGTCCCCAGCATGACTCCAGAGATTTTGTTGACTTTACCAGCAGCAGAACATTCTAAAAATAATGGGAAGCTTTATTAGTTGAGCCAGAGAAGGAAATACGTACATGTCTGTAATTTCAAGTTTGCAGCTATATTTCACCTGTTTTCTTGTCCACAAAGACCAGAAATTACGTCAGTAACTAACCAATATAACCTGACTTTGCATTCTTACAACACCCCTTTTATAAGGATACTGAAGGCATTATAATAAATATTATTATTCCAACAAACTTTGAAAAAAAATAAATAACAAGGAATTAAACAAACAACATAGATCTTCATTGCCCTGCTTGAATTTTTCCTTCCACTCAAATCACCAAAGAAAAAAATAACACAAACAAAACAATTGCAGTTCTAATCTTTCAGCCTGCCCTTACAGGATTAAGAGTTAATACTTCTCATAACTGTAGTCTCAGTCTGTTTTTCTGGTGTCTCAGAAAGAAGTAATTGCAATAACCTGCACAGAAGTATTATGGATTTCTTTTTATTTGTCTTTAGACATAAACCTTAAAGACTCAAATATGTTCAGGGTTTCCTCCAAGCCCATAGAAATGTGAAGTTTTTGTAATAAATGAGAGGTTTATAGCTAAATCCTCAAAACTTTTCAAAACCACCAAATGCCATGAGAGTGATTCATCTACCACAGCAACCCCTCCAACGAAGAATATAACCATGCATTGAATCTCACCTACTGATATTGATGCACACTGGCTTTGAGAGTGGGGTATTTATGACAGCCTTTGGTAAAAGGGGAAGAAATGCTGTGGCTTTGCCTCATAACCCTCTTCCTAACTGATCTGGAGTTAGCAGAGAGGCATCACAGGTGAATTTCTCCCCATTTACATACACACACATGGAAACAGAGCACTTCTATGAAGACAAACGTGTACAAGAGTTTGCCACATCCCCTCCGTGACTCAAAGGCAATCTTCATGGAGAAGTGTGCCAGGTATTTGTTTATCCTAATGTCAATAACCTGCTAACTGATGATAAATGGATGGTAAGGTGTTCTCAGTGAAATGCAGTGTGCCCTGCAGACAGGGTGCAGACGAAGGCTCGGTCTCAGGCAGGCTCAGAGCAGGCACGTCGGTGACGGTGGGCACTGACTGCAGGGACTGCACCAGGGATGTGCTAAGGCACAGCAGAGGAAGGACACAGAGGATCACAGGGTTACCTAAATGCTGTTCAAGCCCTAAAATCTGACAATTCCCCGTGTTTGAAGCCTACAGATGCAAACCAGACAGCTATTTGTCCCTTCCTTAGCAAATACGCTTTTCATGGCATGTTTTCTGAAAGCTGTATACATTCAAGGCTTTGCACAGTGTGTGGGGTCAATCCTCTTTGTGGGCAGATGGTGATGAGGCCTCCACAAGAGGGTGAGTGACCATGACCAGTGTGTTCCTCATCTCCCAGAGCCAGGAACTCAAGCATATGTTCTTGTTCGTCCCTGGCTTCACCTCTCTAACGCTGTTACTGTGTTCTGGAAATATTTGTGGCCACTGAGACAAGGCGTCACTGTGCAAGCACAGAGTTCTTGCCTGTGTCTCTTACATGATACTCCAGGCATGGCTCAACACACCCCTCCTCAGGCTCTTTTTGTTGCACTTAAACAAGGGAAGGTGGCTTACAAAGTCATGTTTGGGATGGCTCTCAGATCCAGGAATGAGGAGCAAAGCTTAGCCAGAACACTTCCTTCAGTCCCAGAAGAATCCCAGGAAATCCTCACTCATGCATCAGAATCCTTCCAGAGCCACAGATTTAGCAGATATGGAAAACTGAACCCATAGCTGCCATCCCATCAACTCCACAATGTTTCTTTGCACAGATACCTGGAGAGGTGATGCTCCTTATGCTGAGCAGCCCCTTTTGCCTCTGGCATCGTTCAGCTGAAGGATGTCAGAGTACTCCTTGTCTGCGATTCTGCTTCCTACAATAAAGGTTTGTGAAGCACTGGAAAGCAAACACAAAACTGAGGTTATTTCCTTTCCCTCCAGAGATCTAAATGGGCAAGACCATGTCAGGGAAATTGAAGTTTAAATCTGGAATGAAGGGAGGATAGCACGGCTGTCAAGAAGCAGCTGTATCTATGCAAGTTATTTTCAAAATCAACAGTAACCTTCACACCCTATCCGCACCCATCCCCTCCCTCCTTCCCTGTGCACTCGCCCAGACTCACAGGCACGGAGCAACACGGCTCCGTATGGAACAGAGCCAAACTCAGTGGAAAATTTAAATCCAGAATTTCATTAAGCAAAATGCGCATATTTGACATGGCACTTTTTCCTCGCGTGCTTTGGAGGCAGAAGCCAATCCGCACAGCCACAGGCTTCCAGGACCCAGGACAGAGCCCGGCTGGTCCCTCCTGCGCTTCCTGTGCCCCCTCCACCTTAAACAGCCCAAATCCACAACTGAATGGATCATCACCTACCATTCTTCAGGGCTTAGATCACTGATCCACACATTTACTCCTGCCACTTGGCCAAGCTTTAGTGAAGACTTAGCAGGAGAGAGCTCCTTTAACAACCAAACTTACAAAATTCCTAGCAAAGAATTCTTTGTGTAATTAATTCCTTCACCATTACACAAGGATACTGCGAGTGAAAACACACTCCCAGTCTGTAACGACTATGCTAATCTGGAGAAGAGAAAAGATGTGTTGTGTATTAATCAAAGTCATGAGCTCAATTTCTCATTGTTCTTGGACTAAGTGATAATACAGCAACACTCATTGCAAGTACAGAGGGGCTCAAGTAGGAATTTACATTTATCTTGTGCTTGAGAAGGAAATGCAGCTAAGGAAGGTTCATTGTATCAGAAAGTTAAAAGGAACAATATTCACCAATATTTAGGAAATGCTGCTTTGTCAGAAGGTTCAGAGTACGCAGTCAAACTCCCACCTCCACTCTCTCTAGAGTATCTCCTACTCCTAAAACCATAAGAGATTAATCAAATGTCTTTGGGGAAGGTTTTCCTCTTCATCTCCCAAAGAGCAGTCAGATGCCATTCCTATAAACAAAGACAGATACCCCCTTTCTCCTGTCTACCACAAGTGGTATTCCCAAAATTCCAGAGTTATTTCTGTACTACCTGACAGGAATATGCAGCCCAAAGTCTATCCTTCAGCATCCCACGGTGGCTTTTGAACACCATGTCTGCCCCAGAAGGCACTGCCCTGTGCTCAGCTGCCACCCGGCTGCTGCCAGAAGAGCCACTCCCGCTGGTTTGAAGCACCTTATCAAAGGCCAGCCAGGAGCCCGCAGCCAGCTGGGACTCAGTAATGGTCTCAGGGCTGTGTGTGTGCTGTAACACAGAGAATTCATAAAAGTTAGGGAGAAATCCCACTGACTCCATGGGGGGAAAAAAAAAAAAAAGAAAGGAACACTGAAACTTTCTTCTGCTGGAACTGATTTCAAAATAGTTGCCAGGAGTAATTTTCAGCTGCTGGCTCCAGTCTATACGAAGAAAAGGATTTTATTCTAAAATCATGTTCTAAGTAATTCAAAACATAAGAGGCCAGTGAAAGGCCTTGTGGAAGTCACCATTCCCTGTTTGAGGCTGTCATTAGAACACAAATGGTATCATCAGAGTAGCTTACACACTCGCTGAAGCTCTCTGAAACTATCCCAGTTCACACGAAGCTCTCCTGGATCACTGAGCCCCACAAACCAGAGCAAATTCAATGTGCTGGAGTAAACCACATCTCAGTAGGGGTTTACTGCCCTTGCACAACTAGTCCGTGCTCTCAGGCTCCGACTGAGCATCTCCAAGCCTTCCCCAGCCTCTCCCGCTCACAGGAAGGGGCAGGGCAGAACTTGCACCACCACAGAGTCCCTGCTGTGTCTGGTCTCTCTCGGCCACCTTTCAGTCTCACGAGTACTTTATCTACCCCCAGCCTCACACCAAAGGACCTCGTCATGACACAGGCAGGAAGGATTTCAAACACTCCACACTTGCTATGCACACGTTAACAGCTCCTTCTGCCTCCCGCTGCACCTCTGACTCCCATTAGGACTAATAACTCACCAGGAACAGACAAATGCCTTCCAAAAATCTGAATGAGTTATCTGTACAGGCTTCTTTTGTTAGCAGTGAATCTGAATGGATCTTTCCCAGGACACTGTACAGAGATCAATAAGTATTATACTCTCATCAGCAGGTAATAGGACACAAGCAGCCAGTCTTGTAAATAGAGACATTAGCAAACTAATTAAAGGAACCATTAATAAATGTATCCGAATTGATTTCAACTTTTCTGAAGAGTAAGAAGATCATACAAAAGAAAATTCTGCTTTGAACATTGTTTCAGCTTGCAGGGCAGGTGAGTGAACAGCAGAAAATGAATTTTGTTAGAAGCTACCCATACAAGTTAAACTGCTCGTTACCTGGTACAGTTATTTACTTCATATATATATATCCTGAAAATCAATTCTTAAAATATTTGCTTTTGTTAATGGGCCATAAATACATTACAACAACAAAGCTATTTCCCCCCAAATAAGAATTTCAAATTCTTTTTTGATACATCAAAAAGGTAAAATCCTAAAACAAGGAGCTCAAATGCGAAGTTTTCTTAAGGTAATTTTCAAAGTCAGAAACAAAACAGATTTCAATTTTTAAAGATCCTATAAAGGCTTGCCATATTAGGGAATAAGATCAGGGAAAGAACATGTATCAGATATATGTGCTGGGAAAGCAGAAATTACTCTAATTAGAAAGTTTCTCCTCCTGCTGAAATCTAAAGGGATAAATTCTGTTTCCTGCTAAAGCAAAGTAAATCCAAAGTAATCCCCCAGAAACTACTCCACCATTATAACAAGGTAACAAGTAGCTGAATTTAGTCAGGGTTCTTGAAAATCAGATTAAAATTAAGCCCTTCAAGTGCTACCTACACACAGAGAGCATCCCATTTGTGCAACAGGTTCGTCATGCTTTAATCAGCAGGGGACGATGACAGGGTAAGATGAAGGCTGTGTATTGTTAATAAAAATTAGAAGTGTCTGGTTCATTAACACCCACAGAGTGCCCCGGTGCTCTCAGGGGCTGTGACACACACTGGCACATTAAACTGGGCCCTGTTCAGTTTCTGCACTGGGGAGAATCAAAAGCCTATGGAGAATTTATTTCTAAGGGCTCTTCCCTTTCATCCTCTCATGTTACAGTCTGAAGCATAAATCCCAGAGAATTTGTCTTTTACCCACATGGAAGTGGCTGTGACTTTACAGCAAGCCTGGAATATTTTGTCCTGTCAGAGAAACATGAAACATGCACCAAATGGTCCCTTGCCACCTGCAAGGGGAGAAAGTCAAGTGAAAGAAAATTTACAGTTCAGAGAGGCAAACACCAAAAGCTTTGGGAAAGGCTAATTTAATACATCTGTCACACTCAGTTACAGAGTCTACAGTAATCCAACACATCTACTGTTTTTTCTTCTTCAGACAGAAAAGAGCCAGTTTCCCAGGCTCAGAATTAAACATCTCTTTCACAAAACAAAGATATTAACCTCCAAGTTTGCTTATGAACCAATAAAATTCAGTCATTCACCACCACTCAGTAACAGGTATTTTCTCCATTACACAAATTGATACAGCCAAATCCTCAACTTAAGCCACTGCAGTGATTGAACTTTGAAGGTACCACGTGGGCTGTTACTAATACAGGGACAGAGATGCTTCTCTTACTAATACAGTATATTTATTTTAAAATGTTTTGCTGTGGTTTCTGTCACTGGATACATGGATGTAACTAAATATTTAGACATAACAGAATCAAGTATCGTAAAAGAAACAAACACAACTGGTAGCTTTACATTCTGGAAAACATCAAATCATGTTTCCATACTAATCACAAAGCTTTTGAACAGTATAACAATTATTTAACTGTTTTAATTGTTATCCATCCTTAGTACATACAAACCAATCACAAATAAAACAGGAAGCAGTCCTGACCATGACTTCTATTCTTTCAAGTAACCTTCACAATTTTGGAAACACAACAATCCATACAGAATGGGTTTTAGTCAGGCTCCTCAGGAGCAAAAAGAATGGTGAACTTCCTCAGAGAGAGGCAAACTCTGCCCTCAGTGCTGCAATGTAAATCTAAAGTGACTGAATGTTATCTGGAGCACGAGTCGCTCTGCACGAGCTGAGCATTCCCTTCTCTTCCTTCCAAATTTTCCCAGACACCGAACTAATGAAGTACAAAGAGCTGTAATGTGTTCTCCAACAACCTGGCTCAGCATGAGCAGCAAGCAAAAGGAGCATTAATGGAACAATAGCAAACAGGAGACGAGCAAATGAGCTTTAACACAAGCTGCAACCATCATAAATCAAACTCTGGTTTGAACTTTGGCTTCGTAGTAGGTTGCAGATTTGAAATCATCCTAATTTAAGAATATTAGAAATAAAATCCTGTGAAAAGGAAACATAACTCACACTTGCCTAGCCTCGTGACACACTATGGCCCCAGAAGCTCCTTGCCCAAGCTATGTTTTATAGAATGCTTTCCCTGCAGGCTTTACTCAAATGTGCACAGCACCTTAGTTGGTATTTTCACTGATTGCCAAGCTGTCAATACAAACAGAAATTTGATAGTAAAAGCACATATTTGGCTGCTCAGCCTTGCAGGGATTACAAGAATATAGATTTACACCAAAATGGCAAAGAACGCCAGCACTGGAAACTGTTCCGCAATGTCAGTGGGTCACCCTGAACCCTACCCCTAGGAACAGCATTTCCCTGACCTAAGTCTGTTTATCACAGAGCTCAGGGGGAGTTTTGAAGCCTGATAACTTGAAGTAAAGGAGAAGATGGAAAGCCTGGAATGACTGGTAAATGATCAAAATTAATCTATGCCACCCTCTAAGCAGAAATAGCATTTTGCTTCTCCAAAGGGTCAAGGATTAATTCCATTTCAAAACACGTAATTACAACCCTCTTCTGTTTCTTGAGGACATTCACAATGTAGTAGAGATTTTCCAAAAATGTATCTGGCATTTCTAAAACTGTGCCTATAACATATTTTAAAAAGCATTATGTTAGCTATCTCTAAACATATCTCTACATCTTTTTATACTCATGCCTTAACAGGCAACTGCAAAATGAGTAACAATCAGCTCCTCGAAAGTATGTAAGAATTAATAGGCCTTAAACTAAATGCTTATTCCTGAAATCAGAACTGCAGGAAAGCCGTTTAACCCAAGAGAAACTAAACAGAAGCACAGGATCTGGCCAAAATATGAACCTTCATCAGGAAAAACTACAGAACAGGCCTCCTGAAAGTCTGTATATATTAACAGGACCACGAGACAGTTTTCTCCTCAGATTTTCCGAAGCAAAGTTATCAAAAGGTTACAATTCAAGGCCAAATTCCCTTGAGAAGAAAAACAAATCTACCAAAACAGCTACAGGCACATCCCATGGATTAAAGGTTATATAAAAAGCCAACAGGTCAGAAGTACCTCTCTTCCTCCTCCCCCTCCACTATGCTATCTAATTAGATTGAATGCCTTTTTATTTTGTTCAGTGCAGAGAATTTCTGAAATCCCAGTTTAATCAAGCCTGAGTCCTACTACTCCTCTGAGGCACCATTTTCTTCAAAGCCATAAACTTCAGCCAAGGTTGTGTTAATTTTACAGTATTTCCCTCCCCTTGAATTAATAATAACAAAAATCTAACAGTATCCCAGTGTCTCACCTACACTTTATTAAAGCACTTAATTTCTGTTTCCTCTAAATATTCTCCTTTATGCCAAGATCTCTCCTTTGTTACTGAGAGAGACAACATTTAGAGCAGATGAGCACCAGGAGGATGTGGAGGCTGTCAGGCCCGAGGGATGGGTCTGATGCCATTCCAAAGGATCCCAGGAACCATGCAGAAATAGACATTCTCTGTTCCCTCAAACTAAGGACCAAAGACAGGGGTGGAAATCTGATTTATTATATTTGATTGGAATGCTAGCAATGCTACAGCTGTTTCCATCACAGCTGCCTCTGGCCAGGAGAGGCACTGGTCTGTATAAAGCCCTTTCGCAGTGCACAGAAGGGCTCCGATGAGAGCTGGTTTTGGTGCATCAAAAAAGCCCCGATACTGGGCACTAAAGACACCCTTAACCCAACAGAGAGGGTCCCTTATCAAGGTGAAACAGGACCTGCTTAACTGGAAACCAGAAAATTCAACCTGGAAAGCAAGAGCTTTTGATTACCATGGTGACAATCAACAGGAACAAGCTTTGCCCTTTTAAAGGTGATCAAAATAAGGAGAATGCTCCTTTTTAAATGTGCAATACTAGACTCAGTACAAAGGTAAAACAATGAGTAAAGGTCTAATTGCATGTTTGACATTATAAATGGTGAGTCTAGAGGGCCTTATAGACTCCTCTGTCTGTAGAAACAGTAAATTTGGTTAGTGGCTTTAAGACCTGAGCTCTGGACAACAGTGTCACCTCCCTGTGTGTGTCCAGGGCAGGGAAACCAAGCCAGGAACCAGCAAAGCGACACCCAGCTCCATCCACAGCCTGCCAGGAGGCTGCGAGGGCGTCCTGTGATATTCCAAAAGCAGTGGCCAAGTTCACCTCTCTCAGGATTACTTTCTTCTCCCACTCTTTTGCTGCTCCTGCCCTCCCCCTCCCAGATAAATAAATAAAAAAGGTCTTTGTCATGGTAACTGTGGATCTCCTTAGGCAGCCTCCCAAGGAGAATTGCCTCTGAACAAGATGCCCACCAGATATTCCAAGGAAAGTCACAAGGGAAGTAAATATTGCATTACTCCGATGCTTTAACTCATGTCTCAGCAGCCAATGTCTGAAATTACATACAGTAGGCTCCCCTGCCTGAAGCTTGCAAGAACACATGAAAAAACAGCTGCATGGAAACTTCTTAATATTTGAAAAAGGATTTTTTTCTAAAAAATGGAAGTTGGTCAGCTTGGAAACACGTCAGATTTAACAGAATGCCCTGCACATCCTCTTCTGGGGCCACCAGCTGGAGAGTGAATATTGTGATATTATCCAGCTCTGAAACAATGTAAGAGGAATTTAATTTTAGAAGGCAGATATGGATTGTTCTGTGTATACAGGAAGCATGAAAGCATTATTTGGGAATGATAAAAAACTGTCTCGCAAGATAGCACTCCTTTGTGCAATCCAGGGGAAGGGAGAATGCAGCTCAGTTCTGAGATCAATGAAAATCTCAAGAACAATCCGATCAATGTGAATCTCTCTGGAAAGGACATCAGGACGTGCTGATGTTCATTTGCCTCAGGGAAGGGCTGGGCTGATTTGGCTGCTTCTCTACAAACCCCTGAAATTCCTGATGCTCTAATCCCATTTTAGCTTTCTGAGACTAAACTCCTGCTGCACACAGGACTGCCACCATATTGCCTAGGATTTTATGGGGTTTCTTTGCTCTTTCAACAAAATTCAGACTTGGCTCTAACACACAAAAATGTGAAGAAACCTGATGACTGTAAAACTAATTCAAGACAGTTTTAAAGCAATCTTAAGTTCTGCATCGTGGACATGGGTTTGGAGTGAATTATGAACTTTCAGATATTGGTGACTGATCTGAAAGTGACTTTGAATTTCAAGACAAAGAAGTTCTGCCATCAGAAGACAACACAGTGAAATTGAATTTATACAGAGGAACAGAAATCCTGAATTCATCAATTTCATCAATTTCTGTTGTAACAGTAACACTTCTTAACACCACGTCAGCATCCCTAAACTCCAGACAAGATTCTATCCACTGAGCTGGGAGCATTTTGGTTCTTAAATTTAGAACCAGATGCTTCTAAAAATCTAGCCTTCATCTACAGAGAGAAAAAAAGCACTTGCTAAACAGATGTATTAATGCAATTTTGTTATCTTAAAAGAAGGAAAATAATCAACCAAGATAAGGACATTTCTGCATCACATATTTACTAAGTATTACATGCTTCCATGTTTTATTTTAATTATGTGGAAACAAAAGCTATTTTAATTAAAGACAAGGCCACTACACAAGCTAGAACTGGAAAGCTGAATGCCTTAAGCAGCTCTGTGGAGGATTTCACAATGTCTGATGATTGCGATCTATTAGCTATCCCTCTCTCCACAGAGATCACCATTAGCCAGCAAACTTGCCCTTTCAATTCACTCAAAGCTTCAATCTATTCCATCTGTGCTCTCTGAACCTTTCATTTCCAATAGGTTCAGGGTAATTCAGAGCAGCCAGGGAGGCTGACAAGCTCTACCTTTCTTTCACATCCTCAGGGCTCCATGCTGACATCTTCAAATGAATTTAGAAATAAATACAATATCACTGCTTTCACACAACAAAATCATTTATTTGAATTCCATTAAGGAAGCACACAGGTGTAATTAGGAATTGGGCCACGACTCAAACAGCCACTTGCCCTCACGCTGGTCTCACCATTCGCTGTAATAGAATAAAACCCTCCTGTGAACTCACAGAGTTTGACCTAAAGGCTGAATGCCTTAAGAATCCAGACGGCCAAAAAAGGTAACTCTGATGCACATCAGTGAGAATTTTCAGAGTCCTTGCATCTTACTGCACACACACCAACAGCAGTGGTACCTGTGACAGATTTACAGTTCCCACATGGAATTTGTCAACTCCTGAGTGATTCTGGTGGTGGGAGAGACGCAGGAAGCCCACACAGGATATGATGAGCCTTTAGAACTTAACCTGTTCAGTCACAGCACCAGTGACCACAGCTCTGCAACTGCGGCAAGGACACAAAACCTAAAGGAAGCTCCTGTGTCTCCCATCTTCATTACCAGCCTGCAGCCTCTGTCATCACTGCTGCAGAATTCAGCTCCTCAGAATTAGTTTGGCTGGATTAAGAATATAAAGATCATTTCCAAAATCTTTCAACTCACCCATCAAAATCCTCAGCATTCAAGTGTCCACTTAGGGCTGGAATATTGCAGCTGCATCCAAAAATATAAAGTGTGGTGATCACCACATTATCAACAACAGAGGGAGGCTTTCCCTCCCCTTCAAAAATTTCAGCTATACCATGAAAAGGAATTACTGAGGAAGAAGGGACTGATAGTATTTGTTATATGAAATTATCTAACTTTCATGGCTTTCCCGTGTTCTTCATTAAAATTGTTACCATACTCTTATTTAAAACGTGTCTTGTTTTGTAGCTGCAATGGGATGTTAGTTTGCTGACGCCTGTCAGCTGAAAATGGCAATTATAAAAATACCAAGTGATCACTGTCAAACTTTTTTCCATTTTGCCTGGTTTCTATGCTTGAACAACAGCTAAGGTTGAACACCACCTGGTTTCCACACTCATGATTTTTTCTGCAAGGGAATGAGAATGAAGAGGCCTGGGAACAGACTACTGGATGCACAGTTTGATGCTACAAAAAGAAAGCATTAATTGCAGCCTGTGAAGGCACTCAGCCCTTTTTCATCTCAGATCTGGTGAGCATGTGGCCTCGGGGTGAGATTACCCACAGTCCCATCTCTGTTGGAAAGCTTTTCTTTTTGGTCCGTTAGCTTTCCATCAGATCAAGGAGCTCAACCACCTCAATAGGCCACTGCAGTATTACTGGAGCTGGTTCCTGCAAAGAAAAACCCCAAACTCTGTAAGTGAGGAAAAAATATTAGTTTTCAGCTGTCTCTGCGAGTTCTCTGCATGGCTCATTACTCAACTGCAGAAATGGCAATGCCACACAAGAAAGAGAGATTGCAGCAGCCCCAGCTGAGGCTGGCTTTGCTCCTGAGCAGCCCTACCATCCACGTTCATTTTCAGATCAGATTCAGCCCTGTAAAGAATTATTGTAATTTTTTTTCTGTTTACAGCTTACAGTCTAGATTTAAGTGACCAAATTCAGCACACAAAATACAGGAAAGCACCACAGGTCAACTACTGCACCTGCACTATGCCTGTAGAAGTGGGGGTTTTTAATTTCCAGGAAAGGTCTGTCAGAACCATTTTCTACAGCCAAATTACAAAAATCCTGAACATTGTTCCCGTGAAGTTAGACCTTGACTCCTAAAGGCTTATTGTTCCCAGCTGTGTTTTCACAGCACTTAGCACAATTCTACTGCAGTTTCATTATTTCTTCCTCTCGAGCTTGTGGCATCTCCAGGAGCACACAATGCAGCATTTCTCTGGTCCCAGCTACTCATGCAGGGCAGAAGGCAAGTTCCATTGCGAGAGCTGGGCAATCTGCTCAGCTGAGAATGAAACAAAAGCCTTCCTGGTATCACCCTTGGCCAGCAGGTCAAGGGAAGACACTGAGAGTATTTGGAAAGTGGGAGAGCTTCCGTCATGCAAAGGATAGAATGTGCAGAGAGACTTACTACTATTGGAAGAAAGAGGTGAGAATTATGAAGCTTGCATGCACGTGAGAGTATTTTACTGCAAAAACAAAAGGAGTTATTTTCAACCACTGAATGTAAAGAAGTGACTGAGCATCAGTTGTTCTGATTTTCCTTTCAGGTGGGTGAAATAAAGTACAAACCATTTCACATGGGATTACTATGAAAATAAGCAAAACTCTATCTTGGCTGCTGCAACTTGAATTCAGCATAAGCAACATTAAGATTTATTTATTCCATGAAAATTTATGGTAGTTTAATATTTGTTTTAGTCTGAAACTGAAGGGTAAAGAAGTGATTGTGTCCTCTTAATTCAAATTGCTTTAATTAATGTGAGGGCAACTCTGCAGTTTGGTAGAATACAAGTTTCATAGGATAAGACCAAATATATGTGTACTGAAGACATCAGACCTGCCGGGATCGCTCTGGTGAGGGGCTGTGCACAGCCTGTCTGCCTGGAGCAGCCCACAGAGCACAGGTGTTCTGATTTTCTTTATCATGCAGCTTTCACAATCCCATCTTCACTATCAGTTCTTACTCTGCAGAGTAGTAGCACAACACAGAGTTCGATCTTTACTTCTTCTTCTTCTTGTCTTCCAACTTTCATAAATTTCTTCTTGCTTGCCCTCAATCTTGATTTTCTGGGCTCCCAGCCTAGATTTTCAATTATTTTCTGATAACTCGCAAAGGTCAGTACTAAAGTTCAATGTCACCTCTAAATCTAAGATTATATATAGTCTGTTCTCCTCCATGATTGCTTCCGTTCATCCCATTGCTGAAAACAAGACTTGGAATTGGAAGGAAAACAGTAACAGCACTGACCTATAAATAAGGGGGCAAGAGAAAGTGCAGGAATTATGGAGGGATTCACTTTCTGAGCATCTGAGAGAAACATTTATTCAGTTACTGGAGAAGGAAATGACGAGGTACTGGAAGCAACATTTGCTAAGGCCCAGTCAGATTTAGACGAGAAGGAATACAATGATCAACTCTTCCTAAGACACATGTCAAAGAAGGACAAAAGATAACTGAAACTGCCACAACAATTCCACAGGCTTCAGATGAGATTTTGATAGTGCCTGTTTGTAGGAAGGAGATAAAACAAGTGGGAGAATGTGTAATTTCTGTGACAAATGGATCAGACTGGCAGCAAACATCTGCAACAAGTCAAAGACAGGCCCAAAAGGGGCTGAGGAAATGGTGCAGAGGCACAGATGGGAAAATTAGGAGGGCTGCTCTTCTCAGGTAGAAAACACGAATGAGAATGTGCTTGTTATGAAAAAGATGATGGGCTTTAGCACTTCACAGTATGAACTGAGACACCAGAAAAGCCCTCTTACAGCAAATAACATCCTGCAAGACTCTTTTAGCATTCTGGGGGGAATTTTTCTTCATCCTTTGGTCTTCACTGTCTCCCAACAACTTTCCAGACAAGTTGTAGATCATAAATACCTAAGGGTTGGGGGAGCTAAATACCTGAGAAGTTATCATCTGACCTACTGCAACAGCAAAATCCTACAAGGTCTGGGAATGCTCCCCTCTGCACCTAAACCTGAACTCACTGCTCCTCGCTTAGGCTGCCAAAGCCCAGAGCTGTCAGCACTGCAGATATGCTGCCAAACTCATCGTTCTTTTCTGAAGCTGCTGAAAAGAGAACAGTTGAAGAGAATCTCTTCATGAACCATCCTTTTTATTATTATTGATGCAATTTGGTTATTTGATGAGGACCTATAATGCACACGCAGACATTCTAAGCACCAAGACTATAAATACAGGAACAAAGGGCTGCTATATTTAGTATTCTCCACTTACAAGCATTTCTCTTTTTTCAGAGTCTGATCCAAACCAAACTCGTAATTCTGATAGGAATAGATGGAGGGATGAAAGGAGCATATGACTGCATAGAAATAAAATGAAAACAAACAAATACATGCTTCAACAGTGATTATTGCACCATTACTCTGATCTACTGCTGCTCAGATAAAGAGGCTATATAAAAAGGCAAGAGAAGCCCCAGCTGATGCTGATACATGTATTGTAAACTGCTGCAGCTGAAACAGCAGGAAACATCTTCAGCAACATCCAAAGCTACGACAGGACAAATGGGGAAAAAAGGTACCAGCAGCAGCAAACACCGGGGTAAGACCACAGATCCTAACCTTAGTTAGCTTTACACAAACGAGTAACTAACAACAACAGACACAGAACACTGAGATACCACTCAAAACATCAGTCTGCTGGACAGCATTTGGGAAACGCCACCTTCATTGTCAAGGGAATTCATAGTGATATTTGCTTTGTATTTCTTCTAACCGGAAATTGGATCCAGGTCAGACTCCACGTAATTTAGAATAAAAGAACCTAAAGGCTAACCAACAGGATTGTGTCTGATTCTCTGTGTGTTCATAGCAAGTTAGCTCAGGAGTTCAGAAGAATCCAATTGACTCTCAATTTTCAAGTCCCGATGATAACATAAGGGACCAGCCAACATTTTCTTTCACCATCTCATTACCACCACTGCCCATTATGTTCACAACTTGCCAAACTGAAGGAGCTTAAAATAAACCCCAAAGACCTGAAGGGGCAAAGAAGGAATGAAATATTTCTAAGATCTGCACCATCTTCCAAAAAACCTGTTTTTTCATATAAGTGGTTTGCTGCATTGCTAATACCGACATTGAACATACTTTCTTTAATAGTTTATTAACACAGATTACAACAGAAATAAGTACAAAAACATCTTTACGACATCTTCTTATAAAAGGCTTTTTATGTTCCCTTTTTCATGCTGCTGTTTGGAAAGGCTTAGATAGCTTATTAATTGTAACATCAAGGGATGGCATCTACCCAATCTCTTAGAATATTTTAATCACACAGATGCTTTCATGATATCTTCATTTTTTTCCTTACCCCACTCCTCTTTCCTATTCTTACAGGCCTCTGAGCAGTTCACATTGTCCAGCAACCAGAATGTCACATTCCAATTTTTAACATGATGCTAGATGTTCTAACAAGATGCTAGAAATTAATTATTTTCATGTGGTGACACGTACAGCAGATGCTGTATAACTGCAAGTAAAACAGATCCTGCTCTGAACACCCCATATTCTGAGCAGACAAGACAGTTTAGAAAAAGGGAAAGCAGGGAACTGGAGTGGTTCTACAAAGGTTACAGAAAGCCAGTGGGTACCCTCACTCCTAAATCACCATCATGAACCACTACATTCCCCTGCTCTCGTAAAGAAGAGAACACTAACAAGGTTAAATGATTGCATTTTTGTAATAGGATAATAATACCTGACTTTAAAAATGAGATGGAAAATAATGCTTTATAAGGTCATTTAAAAAAATAAACCAGTACTATTAGAAGACCATTCTGAGATATCAGTCATTTTCCTACTTTAGAGCCTACCAAATAGAGATATTTCTGCTCCACAAAATATGAAACAGTCTGTAATCCTCAATTTTGCTGGAGACGCCAATGCTCATGTGTGGCTTGTCTGAAGAGATTTTGTTTATTTTTTAAAATACAGAGCATGCTGTCAGGGCTGTAGTACAGCCTGGCTCAGTGGAAACCCATTAAAACCACTTTGCTGGGCAGATGGTGTCAAAGAGTCAGAAGCACAGAACAGAATCCCACTGTGCACAAGTGTTCAGTATGCACGAAATCATCTCCTATCAGACAATGCTGCAGGGACAGCCAGCCACAAAGGAGAGAGCAGAGCACAGGAAAGTCAGGGTAGGCTCACAACCCAGAAATATGGAACATGATATGGAACAAGGATGAGGAACCCCATGTGAGCAAGGGCAGACCTATGCAGAGCACCAGATGGGGCTTTAAAAACAACACACTGCTTTTACTCACTGAAGGTGTAACTAGTCTTTGTCACTAAGAGGGACAGCACAACTCAAAGACTAGAATAAGATTTTGAAAAGTGTCCACTACATTTTGGACCCCCATCTTTCACACCCTGATTCACAGGACTGCTGAGCAGTTGGCATTTCAGTAGAACTTCTAAGAGTGGGTACAAAGGAACTCATCAGAGATGTCTAGAAATGGCCTTGCCACAGCAGAATTAGAAGATGACAAAGCTTGGTAAGTCACGTATCAGACGTGCACTAACGCAGCAGTACATTGTAAGGCTCCTTCTGCATCTGTTCCTTCTCCACTCTTCTAGAGAAGGTAGGGCACGTGTTTTCAGATGAGTGGCTAATCCTGTAGGTCAGCATAGCACCTAACAAAGCCCCTAACTTGGGGTTAAACAGATCCTAAACAGAGTGAAAATGAGCGTGAAGGTATTCGCTGTACTCTGCACCACGTGTGGCAATAAACTCCCAGTGTGTGTGCACCTCTTGCCTCTGCTGGGCACAATCAGCTGCTCAGTTCTGCCCCAAGTCCTGTACTGTGGACCACATGAAGATATCCTTCCTCATCTTCAGAGCTACAGACTTGTGGACCTGAGCAAACTAGAACCTATTTTTTTCTGAGAACAAGTAAGGATGACAGGAGTGTAACTGCAGGTACTTGGTGTATTTACAGTTATACAGAACAGTATTTACAGTTTTGCAGAGCTGGACAGTTCTTCCAGCAGTAGCTCAAACCACAATCCACAGAAACAGCACCAAGCCCTCGTTCAAAGCAGGAAAACCTGCCAATACACCCCACTGCTAGCAGCAAAGTAGCAAGTTAAATGTAGGAATTTGACATACACAGGAAAGAAAACTAACTACCCCATGTGTACAAGCTAATTAAAATTAACCAAGCAAGGCTGATTACATTAGGACAGAGATGCAACACTAAACGATAAATACAGATATTTCAAATATCAGCAGATGCAAATCACCATTATTTTCATGAAGACAAGTAGAATGAGTCACCATGGCTCAGCAGAAAATGGAGGATATAATTATGTGCTAATCCAGAATCTTTGGTGAGTGGATTGAAGACTAAGTGGGATTGTTTTCTTTCCTATATTGTGGGATGGATCAATATTCAGACACACCAGTGACTAGTTACCTCTGCCAGCTTTGGGTTCCTCCTCTTGCACGATGAATTTACACAATGTATACTGAAGACATAAAACCGCACTTTTAAATAGAAATAAAAAGCAAGTGATGTTGAGGGCCCACAAAATCCAAGGTTCTGAGACCATTCAGCATTAGATGACACTAAACTCAGCGTTAGATGAGACTAAACCCTGTGACTCGGAGGATTTTTTTTAGCATGCAGGACATGCAGACTCATCTGTGTGATAATCTGGACATCTGCCTTGCTCCTCAGCAAGAGATCTGCAGACTGTCTGCTCAGCAGTCTGCCTCTCTTGAAAGCAAACAGATCAAAAGACAAGATGTAGAGCATCCTGGTTCAGCTGGAGAGGAACCTCTGTTGCTCCTTAGTCTGTCTCAAAGCCGTATCCCCCAAGGGTAAAGAGTGTGTTGACACCTTTGCACACCTCTGCTTGGGGTGCTTGTTATTATTCCCCCTGCTGCTTTTTCAGACATAGCTGGCTAACTCATTTCTTTTGTGCTTTTCCTAGGAGCTACATTATTCAATATCCTTCCTCCTTCTCACAGTTTAGAATCTACATGGTCATTTTCAGATGTGGGTCTGGTTTGCTTACGAATCATTACCACAGCAAATTTTTGAAGCACCTTAGCCAAAACAAATCTTACTGGCACTGTGGAAGATTCTTTATTTGCAAATAAGACCCCAAAATACTACACAAACCAAATCAATTCGAAGTAACTTTAAAAACAGAGCCAGATGGGCCTGTGAGAAGGTGAAGTGACTACAGGAGGAGGAAAGAAGCCTTCTATTTTGTAAATCTGGGGAAATGTGGCAACACTGATTGAATCCCAGTGGATTCAACACTGAATCCACTACCAACCTTTTATACTCTGTATAAGAAACAAAAATGCATTTTACTGAACCACTGCCAGGGAGACAATTGCCTGCAACACAGAAAACTCCCTCAAGAAACCTTTCTGGAAACCTTGATTAAAAAAACCCAACAGTGAGGGTGTGAGAACAAACAAACATCCTCTGTGTGTGGAAGGAAGCCTCTGAGGCAGTTAATTGACCCCGGAGCGCAGATGCCATTAAGTGACTGGCAGGCTACTCCTGCCCTGCTTCACTGAGCCACTGCTCAGTGTTGATTTAAGTCAACCTCTGCTGTAGTGGATTAGAAACACTCACACCAGCAGTGGCTGTGTCTGAAGCACCGAGGCAACACCAAACAGCTCACAGCAACACTTCCAACTACCACAGTTAGTCTCACTACAGTGGTTTTTCTCAGCCCTTTCAAGGAAAAGAGCCATCATTCTGAGAGAAATCCAGACCATCTTACACAGAGCCCTGGTTTTGGTATTGTCACAAAGGTCTTTGTTTACAACCAAACACAAACTGGGATGCAGTCTGAAAGCAGCCTTGTTACTTCTATTTCCTCCCCTCGGTTTTTTCTAGCTTGCACGCAGAAGGTTTCTGGCACTGGTTTCACAACACTGCTCAGATGTTCTATGAATCACCACTGGTGTGTGGGCTACACACTGAAAAACACCACTCCAGAAAACTGTCTACTCTGAATTAAAGCCTACTAAAGGCAATGAAATCCCCTCTACTGACTGCGGTGGGCTCAGATCACACCCACTGCGGATCAATAGATGGATGTAACTCCTTCTGTCACGGAGCTGTAGTTACACCATCCTCTGGGTCAAGTTTAAGTCACAATACCAAAGCAGAAGATGGAAGTTTGCATAGATACCACACAGGCTGTACTTGGGAAGATGAAGAGTTTCAATCCCTTGGCTCTGTGAGGCCATCACCAACACCTTACACTGGAATTAAGTCTATTCAATAAAAGAAGAAATCATAGACGTGAACAAGCCAATCCTCATTGTACAGTTAACTGTGGCCACACTTCACCCCCAGGGTGGGGTAGCCTAACATCCTCAAATATGTACTTTAAAACCGCTCATGATAATTGGTGTTATCTACATGTCTCAGAACTACTTAAAATCCACTTCATTTGGAGCTGCCATTAATAATGCAGCAGGCAACATTACAAAGACTGGTGAAAACCAAGTAATTTAATGTGCCACTTTATAAACCAAACTTGTGATGAATCTCAGCTGCCTCTTCAGCTTTCCCACAATCAGTCTGTCTCGAGTCATGTTTATGTATCCTAGGACCCGTGAGAGACTGCCACCAGACTTGGCATCCACAACCACCTCAGGAGCTTGATCTAATGTGAATGCAGCATGAAAAATCAGATTATCTTTTGATTCTCTCCTTTATTAAATAAAACTGATCTTTATTGAATAAAGCTGCTTTTATTAATATCTAAAACATTGGTTGGTGTCACAGAGCCTGCCAGTCCTAAGGAACTAATAAAAGAAAAGACAGAAGTAAAAAATGAGAACATTACAGGGAAATACTAGAAACCAAATCACATTAAGCCAGTATTGCAGCTGAAAAATAAAACATGGGTCTAGCTGAATGTTTTGTTTAGTCTGAATTGTTTTTACTGAAAGAAAGGGAATCAGAATGGGGCTTTTGCCTCAAGTACTCTGTGGCAAGAAACACAGCAAGAGCAAAAAAGTGCAAGTTATTTTCCCCTTCCCTTGTCTCAAACAACTTCAAGTTCAATGCAGCTGGGACAAAGCACAAAAACTTTGGTTTTAAAGAGACTGCTTGAACCTTAAGCTAGAAAGCTTTAATTTATTTTGGGGGTTTTATAGAAAACTTTCGGGGTTTTTGCCTGCAGGCAGAGCTTACAGGAAATAGTGACCACATCGGTACTTTATGCCCACCTAAAAGCAGCAACCACCACATTTTCTATACAGATCAGCTACACAGCTGGGGCAACAGCTGCCTGTGATGGGTCTGTCCACAAGCAACACCAGCACTGTTACTTTGAGAAAAGGAATGTGTGCCTCATCATCACAATCAAAATCTGTCACCATGAACTGTAATTCAACCCTGAACTCCTGTCTAGCCACCACCAAGATGGAGGGGGGAAAGGAATACATCTCTTAACTCAAATAAAACAATCTTTGATTTTAATCCCGTATACAGAATTATATCCCATTACTGACATACTACCACTGTTCTAGAGGCATGAACTCCAAAGCAAGTAGTGCTGAAACGCAGTCGTTGCACTCCTCAGCTTTTCATTTTCCACGTTCCTAAGTCCACTTCAATGCCAGCAAAGACCTGCACATCAAGATCTCTGGGAATGGCCCACAGCCTTCTGGCAGCTGAGGGGTTCTTTGTACACCACTACCCCCACGATGCCAGGGAATGCACGAGTGACTTCCTACAGAACTGCAACTCACAAAGATACAATACACTACAATTCTAAGTGAAGGGCAATGTGGACAAAATGACATATTCTGATACCAGCAGAATTGCACAGAAAAAGGCAAAGATGGAGCTTGTCCACAATGAGACAAAAAAATCTACAGTATAAGACCCAGTGGAAATCAAGAGGGTTCAAAGAACAGTACAACATGGATAATTCCAAAGGAAACAGGAGCAAGAGCAGTTTCAAGCCAAATATGCAAATATTCCTCTCCTATAGTGTAACCAAAACTAGACATTTGGGGGTTTGGTTTCCCTGTTTCCCCACGCTCACTTGCTGTAATAGATTTGCATCACTGCACATGTGCTCTGCACATCTCTGGCTATGGGGAACACCCTGAGGGGATACAAGGAAATCCTGCCTAATATGCTTGCCAAGCCTCCATTTCAATAAAATTGAGAGAAAAAGAAAATCAAACCAGCAGCTCTATGGCCTGAGATGTCATTAGAGAGCAACTTGCAGGAAATTTCTGCCCAGGATGACAGAGAAGAACACAAAATGCTCAGCAGAACACAAGCAGGAAAAAAGTCACTGAATTATTTACTTGGGTTTTTACTGTCAACCTAAACTTGAAATTTGAAATCAATGAAATCTGGTTTTATCTGATGATATTCATAATGAAAAAGGCTCCTCAATCTTTAGTCTCACAATATACATCTCAAAAGTATTTAGCATCTTAAGGGAGATGCTGGTTTCATTCTGGACTTAAGCCAAGCATGGAACCTGGAGCCCAAATAAAGTATTGAAGTTTTTACTCTACTCCAGTGGAGCTGATGACTTTCCATTTAAACAAGGGAACAAAACGTCCACGTTATTGTGCCTCTTGTATACAGTCTGTTTTCATTAACATCAGTGGGACCTGGTTATTTTTCGACTGAAGATTTCCCAATAACTTCTTTTCACCCTTGCTAACAAACAGCAAAATGCTGAACTGACTGAGGGTAGGCATTGTCCCCTTAGGACTGACTTAAGAAAACTCTGCTGAAGACAAAGCTGTGAAATACAAGTGCCCCAGAACTCCACTTACAGAGCCTTATCGCCTCTGCCCTTATACACAGATATATGATTAGACTGACAGTGCATTAACACACATGGATTATATCATCACTGACAAGCTGGCCTGGTAGGAACTTTAGCTCATTACTGGAAACAACAATTCATTTCTCAGGCTGGAGCTCTGCATTTTACGAGATAAAAGCAAAGCAAAATCACAATGGTATTCTCAAGTCTTCAACATTATTACCTGAAAGATTTGGAACTGTGCAGTACAAGGTGTGTTGCCATGGTTCTGAGTAATCAGCAGCAGCCTTATACACAACAGACAGCTGACTGCTGTTGCATGTTAAAAGCTTTTGTATCTCTTTAGGAAAACTTTGTCATCGTGTCATAAATGAGAGAGTTTTTCTATTAGCAGCAGCAAAGCATCAAAGAAACATGCCCTGTAGCAGTAATCATGCCTGATTTATTTTTTGTCTGTTTATCTTACTACGTGGAGGGGGGTGGGAATCAACCTTTTACACTGTCAAGTTCATACTATAAATCTCAGGAACACTCTGGTCTTTTCAGTGTGCTAAGGCATAGCAGTGCAGACGGAGTCTGCTAGCAAAGGAAAAATAAACAATTGCATTAAAGATAGATATCTGTATCACTGAACAGCAGAGTCCTGGCAATCACACAGTAGCAGTGTCTTGGGTATCTGAAGTGCAAGATCAATAGCACAGCTAGGACCAGTAACTCTGGTGGGATCTCGTGTGTCTGGTTTCATGGAATCACAGGATTCTTTAGGCTGGAAAGATTCCCGGGACTGTCGAGTGCCACTGCTAACCCAGCACTGCCACATTCACCCCGACCGTGTCCTCAAGCACCACATCTCCACCCCTCTTAAATCCCTCCAGGGATGGGGACTCCACCACTTCCTGGGCAGCTGTGCCAGGGCTTGACAACCCTTTTGGTGAGGCAAGTTTTCCTAATACGTCTTTCAAAAGATATATAAGTAACATTTAAGAATAAAATCACATATGAACGCTGTAATTGCTGAGTTGGCAATAAAAGAAATGCTGTATTCTGTAAAACTGAAATGCCACTTTTTCCAATCCTGGAACAAGCTGCAATCTCAGTCCAACACTATGTTAATGCAGTGTTAAGGCAGCAAACTGAAACACAGCAAAAGCCAAGGGAATGAAGAAGTTAATTCTCTTACTGCTCTGTTAGCCTATCCGAAGTACTGATGATATTGCTTATAATAAAATACATCATTTACAACCTAGCTGGGCAATCACAAGCTACCAGTGTGCAATGTGAATGAAGCAATCTCTTGAAAACACTCTGACTTCTAATCCCTGCTGCTAATGCATTTCCATTTGCAACTTTAGAACAGGACTTATGTAGGCACCGCATTTAGGGAACATTTGAGAAGACTTATAATTTTGTTCCTTTCTTTCTTTACCTGTTCTAAGGAAAAAAGGAGGAGGAGGGAATTTGATACAGGGAACCACCACAGAAATACACAGCTATGTATTTTGCCTTCTGTCAGTAAGTTCAGTTCTGGATAAAAACTAATTAGTAAAAATAACTCACGTAATAAAAAGAAAAGTGCTGATCTCTGAAAGTGTAAAAAGGTGTTAAGAATAACTAATACCTTTTTTTGAAAGGGATATTTATAAGCAGGACTCTTTAACAGTATGTTTGCAAAATCACAGATTAAATGCATATGCTCTTTTTCCCCTCTGAAGACTAAACCACGTGAAAACTTTGTTTTCCTGCCAAAATGTAACTGCTGATGCACAGCATCTGCTCGGTAGAAATGTATATTTCTCCTAATTTATATTTCACAGGAATGCTCGAAATCATCTAAATTAAGTATTGCAGAAATGCATTCACCTTTTGGCTGAGGCCATCGATGAACACTTCTAAGTTCCAAGGTAGCTTTAAATGCACACAAAAATATGTGCACTGTCTGTGTGCTGGTTTTCTGATTCGAACTGCAAACAAGCTCGAGGGCTCCAAGAAGGAATCACTGAGTTGTCTGAAGTGATGCCATCAGGACATTCAAACTCCATTCAGCATGCAGGATATCAGAGACCTGCTACAGCATCTCATCAAAGCTTTTAAATGTTTCACTAAGTACCTGTTTCTCTGGTCCAGTAAAACCAGGTTGCCAGTCAGTCTGAGATACAGGATTTTTAATCTAAAAAACGGCACAGAAGATAACGGTGGGGGGCAGCCAACTCCAACAGCTTGGACCTCTGGGGACTTCAAATTTCTGTATCACAAACTCTTAGTAATCCAAAACTGAGCTATCAGCTAAGCTCAGCAGCAGCATCTACTACCTGATCCAAAGTACAGTAAGGAGGTAACAAATGCCTCAGTAACTGGAGACTGTTTGTCGTAGTCGACCAAGGAAAGATCCTTGCACTCAGGATTTCCCATCACATCATCTGTGTTTCTGACTAGCACATGGCTCCCCCCAAGCCTTTCCGGCTTGAACTGTGGGTATCAACACTCAAGGCATTACAGAGAGAGAGACAAAGGCTGGCTATGCAAAATCAGAAACAAGATGCAGTGAAACAGAAGAGATTGAGACTTACCTTTGGAAAAAACTGCTGCCAGGCTCAAGAGGAGAGGTGACAACAGATGCCCCATATTGCTAATCCCAGAAGCACACATCCTAGGGTTTGTGGAGCACTTAAGGCTCAGTTTCACAGACTTTGTAGTCAAAATAGAAATCGGTCAGCTGGAGAGGCTACATTTTCAGAAAAGGTCATCTGGAAAGCGCAAAAGGCATTTCCTTCGGAGAGAAGACTTCTTCAGCTTTAACCCTCCCCCTTCCTCCCTCCTTTCTTCGAAACAGATGATGCCGTGAAAGAAAACCCCTCTCCTCGCAATAAATGAAAAGGAATCAGCTTTGATTCAGATGTCGGTGCGGAGCCGCAGCTGCCCGAGGCAGGAGAGCAGCCCCGTGCCCGGCACCCCCGTGTCCGTGCCGGGCGCTGCGCAGGGCCGGGGGCTCGGGGGCAGCGCTGCCGCTGCCGGCGCCGCTGGGATGCGCTTCACGCGGGCAGCGCCCGCATCCCGGCGGAACAGCACGGCAGCTCCCCGGGCGTCACCAAAGTTTTCCTTTAGGTGATGCTTATCAGCCCTGAAATCATCCACACAGGCAGGGCTTGGTGTTGCGCGCTCTTTCTTTCTTTTTTTTTTTTAAGTTCTCGATTTCCTCATTGACTTGTTTGACTTTCGGCACGAGAGGGAGATCACGGGGAGAAGGTCACGGCCAGCGAGGCGCTCAGGGCTGCCGGGGCCGGCGGCGGCGGCCGGCGCGCACCTCCCGCCCCCGCGGCCCGGCCCGCCCGCCCGCGCCGGCCCCGCCACATCCTGGGGCTGCCCGAGGGACCGGCTCCAGCCGCCACCGCCGCCGAGAACAACAACACAGCACCGGGAAACAAATAAATAAATAACGCCGGTCCAAGCCCCGCCTCAGCCCCGGCGGCCCGGCAGCCCCAATCCCCGGGCAGCGGGGCGCGGAGCGGGGCGGAGCGGGGCGGGGCGGGGATGCGCGCACCGGCCCCCCGTGCCCAGCGCTGCCCGGCTCCTGCCCGGCCCTGCCCGGCCCCCGCCTGGCCCCCACTGCCCAGCCCTGCCCCGCTCCTGCCCGGCCGCTGTCCGGTCCCCCCGGGCGCGGCCGGAGGTGGCAGCGGCGCCGGTCCCGGGGACTGCACCCCGGCTCATCCTCGGCGGGCTGGGCAGGGCACAGGGCAGGGCAGGGCACAGGGCAGGGCACAGGGCAGGGCGGGGCACAGGGCAGGACAGGGCAGGCCGCAGCTCAGGGCAGAGGCGGCTCCGGGCGTGCGGGCAGGCAGAGCATCCCTGCGGCCGCAGCCGGCTGCTCCAGCAGCATCCCAGAGCCGCTCGCACGGACGCGCAGCAGCCTCCCTCCTGCCGGCACCCAAACACCGCATCCCTGCGGCTGCCGGGAGGGATGCGCTGGCTTGAGTGTGCTGCTGCACGTTGCGAGCCTTTGGCTCCTTCCCTCATCCCAATTTGTCGTGTTTTCAGCTCTCCCCAAGCCACTGCAACAGTAGTAAGCCAAATCAAGTGTGGTGCCGGCGGAATACGGAAATAATGTGAAGGGTGCGTAATGGAATACTCCGTACATACTGCAAAATCAGCAGCAAAAATACCTACATTTCGTCTACAATAGTGTTCAGAAGTGCTGGGGGGAAATAACTGACCTCAGGTTTCCATTACAGAAGGTATCAATACTAACCCAAACATTTGGTCAAGCATAATAATGAGATTTGTATTATCCTTGGCAGACAGAATTGAAGCAAAATGCAATTTACCACAGCCCAAACAAAACAAAACAAAACAAAAAAAAGGAGCTACAAGAATCTATAGTCATTTTCTTCCTTTGTGGAGTACTTGTTTGGGAGCAATAAAAACATTCGTCTGTATATTAACATCCACAACACTGAAGCTGTAAATAGTCTATCAAAATAAGCTTTGCACACTTTCTGTTTGCCAACACTGAGAAGTACATGATTACCCATGCAGTGAGAAAAGGCTGCATTTTGTGTGGTGGTGTGAATTCATTTTAGAAGTTCATGTCAGCTTTGGAAGGATTCCCAGATCCTGAGATGTTCCCCAGAGCTGAAATGAAGCACACCTCTAGAACTGCCTTGTACTGCAAACACAAATGTACCAGCTCAGAATATCCCCTACCTGACAGAAGATAAATACCTGTTATTGACAGATGCTGTGGCCAAAACCTTGCAGTGTTGTACACCATAGAAGAATTATTATTAAATAACACTCTGTCCCAGACAAAACAGTCGTGCTCTGGAGGAGGAAGTCAGTGTTCAGCTTCATTCAGTGGCAGGGTGGAATGTGCTAGGATAGCATTCCAGTTAATCTGTGTTCTGGTGAAAAAGCTCCAGAAAGAAGTCTATGCAAAGTATGAAAAGTGCAAAGGAAGAGCTTTGTCTCCGGATACAGGTGTGGGCAGTGTTGTTACCAAAGTAATTGAAGAAAAAAATATATTGGACTAATAAGAAAACCAAGCCAAGATTCTCTTTTCTTTTTACTTCTACTTTCTGCCTCTATGCTTTTACATTCAGTTATTTTGTGCACCATTTGGAGATGTTTTGTGCACAGGCTTTTAAGGCCTTTCGGTCATTCAGGGTAAGTAGAATGAAAGAAGGGCAGAAGTTCTTACAGAAATGCAGAGTGAGAGAGAGTTTTAATGCCAGTCATATTAGGTATGCAAATTTAGGGTCTTTCCCTTCTCTTCACATTTTGCAACATGGTTGTTGAAACAATAGACTTGGAAGCACTTATTTCATTTTTCAGCCCAAATATGGAAGCTGTGGAACCTAGGATCCTTCATCTAGGATGCTGCTACTCACTGAACAGATTAATTTTTTACTTTGCTCTTATGAGAGGAAAAAAAAATTAATCTAAGCTATTACTTTTTCCTTAATGTTTTTTAAAGTAATTCTGAAAGGTCACTAACTAATTATTAAATTTTATGCATCAATACCCTTCCCCTCCAAAGCACTCTGCAGATGTTTTACTTTTAGTAGGTAGTAATGGATACAAGATTTTGTCAACATCATCCTCCTCATCTTCCCCTATCCTGTTATCCCCACAAACCAGATTTGGGTCTCAAGTCTTTCTCAAAGCCAAGTGACATTTGAATTAACTGTTGTCTTCAGTCCCTTCAGAGATGAGCAAATGCATCCGTTTCTTGCCCTACCAGAAATAATCTTCCTTTTGGTTTGGTGGGCATTTTACTGCAGTACCAGTGGAAGGCTAGGCCACTTGTCAAATTTCCCCCTGCAGAGTGGGTGTCCCAGTTCCAGTCTGTGCCTACGAGTGCAGGTGACAGCACATCAGCTGTGCAAACTCTGTCCTGGCCAACGCTTCTGTGATGAAATCCTTTCCTGTGCACTGCTCATGGAAATCACAGCAATTCATACAACTCAGTAATGAGAAAACATCTTCCTGTTTCATTAGCAATATGTTATTTTGGCAAGTATGCCTCATCTTTTCTGGGTAATTAACACAACTAATTGTGAAGGAAGAGCTGGCATTAGGAAAACACAGGAGAGAGTGGAGAGACCTGAATCCCCACAACCTAATGGAAAATGTAGAAAACTGATTAATCCACACCCAACAAGGTAATGAAGAGATCCGTCCTCACCCTGAGACTTCTTGGTTCGCCTGCAATGGGATACATCAACTGATATATGCAATACACCTTATGTCATTAAAACTGCTAATTGTTCTAAACAGTTTATCAATTCCCATTTTTGTTTGAGGTTGGGTTGATTTAGGCAGTAATGCTCCCTCTTTGACAGGCTAAAAGCACAGGTCTGGGGGAAACCCCACTGACATGGCAAAGAACTGCAGACATGGGGAAGACTGGAGCCAGGTACATGAGCAAAAATGTTCCTCTGCCCAAAACTTCACATTTAGATATATAGAGAGATATAGATATAGATCCAGCTATAGATCCAGAGATAGATATATCAGTAAATAAATTTATAGATAAAAAGACGTGGAAATACAGAATATGTTGAGTGATCTGAAAGCAAACAATTCATTCCAAAAGCCAGTTGCATTTAACAATTGTCTCTCAGTGCCCACAGACCTGGAAGAGCCGGGCATATTATTGAGTCTTTTAACCTGAGCAGTTACACATTTTTCTCCAAAAATATTTTTCACTTTCAATTAAGCTCTGAGGGAAAAATCCTTGTGCTGCTGAAGTCATTGATTTTTACAGAGACAGATTTTTAGTCCTATTTTTTTTCTCCTTCTCTTGGGATTGCACAGAGGGCATTGAAATGGATTATCTGGGTTTGTAACTGCACAACATTCGAAGAGAGGAGCAATTAGAGTCATAGATTCAGAAGATGAAAAGGCATCAGCATGATCAGCTTGACCTCCCAGCAATTTTATACAATTTAATGTGTTGTCTTCAAAACATTTAGCAGTGGTGAGGCAGCAGGTATACTGTGACTGCCATTTAGAACGCACAACATAAGCCGTTCCACTATTATTTTGTGTTTCTCTTTTTTCCTCATCACATCTATCTGTGATCTTTTCTCTGAGCTTGTGTAATGCAGAGTCTGGGGAAGGGACTTCCTTTGGGTACATGTGTACCCTACGTCTTGGCCAGCTGCACCACACTCACAGCTGAGTGTCTTTGTGATGCTCCCACAGAAATACTCTGAAAATCAAAACAGCATAATGGGAGATGCCACAAAGACCACACTGAGTCACACGCTTCAGTTTCCTTTTCATTTCTGCATCTTACTCTTTTTTGACATTAACCAGCACTTAGGTTTTTGTTTCAGTGACAGCAGGATGAAGCATTAAATCTTTGTTAATTTGTTTAAAACTAATTCTCATCTGTTCACTCAAACCACATAGGAAAATAAAAAATGAAATCACTTGATTTCCTTATAATGCTTCTGTTTTATCAGAAAAGCAGAGTCAGTGACAAATCTTGCCCAGGCTGAAACCAAGATCTATTTGACAGCTTGTATTTCTGCTGTCCATGGCAGTGCCCCTCCAGTGCTATCCCCCTAAGTGATCAAACACTGACCTCAGTGGGAACAGCATTCCTACAGCACTGCTTTATGGTGCTGGCCTTGCTGTCAGTTCACAGCAGCTGAAACAGGAGATGATGTCAGTCAGAATTTCCACTCTCCTTTATTTGTTTCCAATGAAAACTCAGAAATATCTCAGTTCCAAGTGAGTTCTAAAAATGACAAAGGACCTTATCACAACACAGCTAGGCTCTTATCAGCCAAATCAGCAGCACTCTAATAGGCAATGGTGTATCTAAGGGGACTTTTTTGTTTGAATTAATGAACTAATATATTAACCTGCTTCACCTGACAGTAGGATTTTAAAAGCTGATTTGGCTGCAAGTTACTGTACTCATATCACAATAAATGCAATGATTTATAAGGACCAAATCACACAAGATGCAGAGGCCAGCTCAAATAAAAGTTCAATAAATAAACAAACCAATATGTGTGCACCTCAGGGAAAAACCACTGTAAGAAGAAATGTTTATATATGGTGAGGAAATGAACAGATACTAAAGTACCAATACCTGCCAAGCTACCACAGGCAGAGTGATTCAAGTGGCTGGAATGTAAATGTTCACGGGCAGCATGTCCAGTTGGAAACCTGGTAACATTCCCAGTGGAGCAGTTGGAAACTGACTGGTTTGTAGGAGCAGATAATGTGAAATAGCAGAACAGAGGATCAGACCATGCCTGATCTGAGATGTAACTGAAGACATGTTGATGTGATACAAGCAAGTAAGGCAACCCCCATTTAAAATTACTCTGGAGATACGAAACCATTTGCCTGCATGTACTACCAGCTTTCTTTTCTGGAAAACCAAGACAGAGATTCCTTAATTCATCATTTAGACCTTCACTTTCAATATGAAAAAGTACTGAAAATATAGCAATTCTATCAACAGGATTAAAAATGCAACTTTTATGCTTAATCAACTGACATTTTTGATAGAAGGGTCATTAAATACACTAATTATAATTTGTAACACAATTCCGTGAGTAGAGGTGTGATCTTCAGTAGGTAGAATTTTTTTCTGAGAACCAGTTGTTATTCTGTGCTCAACATCTCTTGGAAACGAGGAGCCCAGTGCTGCAAAAGCCTCACAGGGAGAGCATTTTAGTGCCCCACACTGATTACTGTAACCTGGATCCAAAGGTATGGACTTTCCAAGCCCCCATGGAACACGAGTAGAGCAGTTACAGGATGACTGTAGGTTAGTCTGAAATACACAAAGAAACAACACAGCCCAAGAATTTGGGAGGAATGACAAAGCCAAAGAGCCAAGGAATAGTGCCTCTCAATAGTTTGTGATCTTTCATAAACGTCTCTCTGTAAACACATATGGTGCCTACTCGTGTGTATACGTTAGACCGTAAAGCAGTCGCCTGTTTGGCAGCACCAATATTCCCGAAATTCACAGGAAAATGGGCTCGTTGCTGCCACAAACCCAACCGTGTTTGTCACCAGACGCCTGCTACTGATGGAGTGCCAGTGACCCCTAGTGCTGTAGTTACTCACTGAGGCTCCAGACATCATCGGAGAGCCCTGACAGGAAAGCACAACCTATTGTCTCCTCACCATGAAACAAAAATTGGCATCTGAACTAAATATGTATTATAAATATATCAATTATACTGGAATAAATGACAGCCAGAAGAAGATGAGAGAACAGCAAACCAAGAGCATTGGAAGAAAAAGCAAAGCTTCCAGTTTTTAAAGTTTTCCATTTCTAGGTATCAAAGAATAGTTAGCAGAGTCCCTTAAAGCACACTGACTGATTGTCTTGCTTAATTTGGTTTCAGAAAGAATGGGATTACTTAAATTAGCTAATCATACAGAAAATATTTGTTTGTTTCCCCTCTTGGATCTCTCTTGGCTACTGAATATTTGTTGTTGCCCAAAATATTGGCTGTTTTTCTGAAATATTTTGTCTGCATACTGAATTCTGTGTATTTTAGATCTCACTGTGTATTAAGGGCTGGTCTATAAAGTGTACATCTAGTCGATTTTTAATGGAGGATAAATGATTGTTATGTCTGATGAAGTCTGTTATTTGCTTATAGGTAATACCCAACAGTAACGTGATTATTACATTTTTTGCTATTATACCCATGTTGTAATGCTATTAGAGGTTAATAATTTAATGACTCTTTATAAACTATTTATGAATGGAAGATCCAGTGTAGCAAAAGGAGTAGTTATATAGAGCCAAATTCAAACCTACTGTAAAGGACAGTGAACCTTTTAACTCCAAATCCAGATTTGCTAACTCCATTGCAGAGTGGTAAGAGGCAGAAAATCAGACACTTCAAGAGGAAACATCTTTGCAATACAGAACCTTGTAAGATTTAAAAGTAATTTCCATAAAGACATTTTAAATTAAACAGTTCCTCATTTTGCCTTTTCCTGTGGGTTTTTTGGTTGTTTGGGGGGTGTTTAAGATGTCTAGTACAGCCCATGTACCTCTTCCTGTCTGGCTTCACTTACATTGGAAATACCAGAGGTAACCAGGGCAGGCAGGTTCCACAAAAGGTCTTAAAGAAGTTACAGTGACACTTGTGTGTAAGTTTAACATCTTTACAGCAAAGCTGTACATACCCTCTCCAAAGTGTTGGTCAGCACTGAGGGTCTAAAAGTCACTGAAAGCAATTAAAGTGTCTGCCAACTGATTACTGAACCACAGCTCCTGAGGTGCACTCAGTTCCACTCGTTCTCCAGGCATCTTAGCCACTATTTTTTACACAGAAAATGCTTGATCAGCAATGGGGAATAAACCGGAGGCAGAAGAATTCATGACATGTACAATGCACATATTTACTTTTCAAGATTTCCTCAAAGCAGGCAGAAATTGCATGCAGTTCAACTCCAGTCACACTGAAATTTTTGCCTTTTTTTCCAAAGCCCTCATTCTTATCACAGATGGGAGAGCATATGGTAGGAAGCCCTTACACTGTATTGCAAACAGCTTCCACATTATAGTAGATTTCATATTGAAACTGCAGAGTCAGTAAATGGGAGAAGGCAACGGAAGATATCCAGAATATTTTAACCTTCTCACTATAAACACTGGCTGTCCTTTCAGTTGGAGCTGCTGGAGAGGAAATTGGGGAGGGGAAAATTACCCTAGCTCCATGAATGTGTGACAAAAAAAAACCCCAAACCAACAACTCTGAAAACAAGATCCTGTGAAAAGGAAACTAATTTGCATGCAAAATTGGAAAGCTGAGGGATTAGAACCTGCAATAAATGTACAGTAGCAAAGCTGAAAGAAAAGATAAAGGCAGAGAATAAGATGGTTTGGGAGATTAGGAATAAGATTGATTTTTTTATTTCTTTTACCTATTTAAATTCCACTGAAGGGAGCTGCTGGCCTTTGGTCCCACAGCACTGCTGCTGTAATTATCTGTCCCCAGGCCTCAGAAGAGGCACAAGTTTGTTGGTTGTTACATTTGTTTTGTGAATAAAAACTACACTGCAAACCCAAGAACCCACCAAAACCCATGTGGAGGAAATGAAAGTCTGGATTTCTCTTTCAGTTTCTCCCAGGAAAATGGGATGTAAACATTTAAAGCCATAGCACTGAGTTGAGAGTGCACTCCAGTGTGACACAGAGCAAGTGCTGCCACCGGGGCTGCTGAGAGCACAGGCGGGGGGAAGAGCCCCACTCCCACTTCTGCAGCCACCAGCACACACGGTAATGCCACGCCAGCACATCAGGGAAGGAACCTGACCCCCCGTCCTCCAAAACAGTCTGCTTGCATCATTCCCCAGGACAAAAACCCACACAGGATGAAAGTCTTTCCCAGAGCCACTTTTTCCTATATAAACAAGAATTTTCCAAATAATCCATTAGATATCAATCAATAGATATCTTATTGGAAGCAGTTTGTTGTTTGTAAGTAGAGGCCTTCCCGCATCAGCCATTCAGCTGAAGTGCAGTAGAGAGAACACGGAATATTCATTCCCTGGGCTGAGCAATGTTGATCCTACCCCAGACTCGGATCTGCATATTCCCTTCCTACACTTAGCCGGTGTTTTCACGATCTGGGCTGTCACCCAGGCTGTTACTCATGCACTTGCACAGAGGCCTGGAAACTGTAACATTGGCTGTCATGCTAACTACAAAAAAACCTAAAAAAAATTTGCCACTAGCTCTGAACACTTGAAAGACAGGTATCAGAGTTATTATAAATACTTTTATATAAAAAGCTGAAGGAGTGGAAATAAAATATTGTCTTTCTGAAGTATTGTGTTTTCAGAAGTCATAGTAGTATGAAGAAATTAGTTGGTGGGTTTTATGAGCGAGCTCTTTCATTACTTGGTTTTAAGCACTTCACCTGATTCTCATCTAACTCATGTTGGTACATATCATTAAACCATGGTTAACTTCAAAAGTCTGGCTTGTGATTGCACAGGGAGAAAAATGCAATCTCTTACATCTTTGAATGAGCATCAAAAGACTTTATTCAGCCAGGAGAATTGCCAAAAAAAGAGGGTTGCTGTTAATTGATCATCCTAAGTTTTTAAGAATACTTATGGATAGATCTTGTCACAGACTTTGTTTTCAAGGATCTCCAAAAATAAGCAAGGATTATCCCAGGATTAGAGCAAATGTAATCGTTATCTCAAATCACATAAATCTAGATTTAACACTGAATTACATAACTGGCAACATGCAGTAAACATCGAGATCTTGCCCAAGCAGGTCTGGAATGATCTTCAATGACAATGTAAAATTACATTTCTCTGTCAGGAGTATGACACCATAGTGACCCTTGAACCTAAGGTGGTTAAGCCATTCACCTGAGAGGGAACAGGGAGTGATTCTCCCAAGCTAACTTTATATTCAGCACTCACCAGAATTAGACAAGCAGGATTCTCAGACTGTCTAAACACTACAGGACAGTTCAGCTCTATTTTGTCTCCTTCCAGACCCAAGTGCTTTTTATTCTCTGTTGTGCTATGACTCAGCTTCAAAAGGAAGAGCAGCAGGTGTGGGTGTCAGACCCCTCAAAGCCCAGCAAAATCAGGCTCTTTATGGGGTCTGAGCCACAAAACCAGGTCTGGGAAAACCCAGGAAATGCTTTTTCTATCCCACAGAATTATGTTTCACCCACAAGGTCAACTGCTGCCTGCAAATTTCTGACATGCTCAACTTCTATCATGCAGTTGATCTTCTTATGCTTTTTGGCATCAGCTTAACTTTCTTTCCTATAAGAAACCTAAGCTTTGGGCATGCTCTTATCCTTTTTTTTAAAGGATTAAGTCATTATTCTGCAGCACTGAAACCTTCTACCTCTTGTGAAAGGGTCAAAAACTTGAACTCTCTTCTTCTGTAATGAACATCAGCTCATACAGTTGGTTACAACGGGTCAGGAAGACTTTTTCCATGCATAGCTGATCATCAGTGGGAGTGAGGATGTTCATAATCTGGCACTCACTGATTCAGACAGCAAATTAAAACCGCAATTATGTTCGGCACCATTTCAAGTTTTTTTGTACTCAGAAACTTAAAGAGACAATGGCCAGGTTGGTGCCACCATTAGAGAGTGAGTAATAACCTCAGCAATGCATGTTGAGGTGATTTAATTAAACAGTATCAATTAGTATCATGGAATTGATGCAATTCAGATTATTTTACCTGAAGTGCTGATATATAGGAATGAACACAATTCTTATTTGCTTTCTGTACTGCTGAAAATCTCACAGATATGTAGTCCAAGGCAAGTGCAGCTTTGCTTATTGGACTATTTATATCAAGTAATAGCTATGCTGTCACTACCTCATTTTTTTAAGTTTACAGAGCCTAACAATCCTTTCCCAGTACCCATTTCATGTGTAGAAATAAAGCTCTCTTCCTGGAACATTATTGCCCGCTTTTAATAGCCACATTTAATCTTTGTTTAACAAGAAATATTCCAGAAGAATTTACAAGTACTTGTCAGAAAACACTGCGGGATCTTGTTACATTATTAGAGTTTTATATTGATTAAACACATGGTCTGTAAAAGGTGTAATAAACCAGCTGTCATTATGAAATGGAGCTCACAAGGTAAGCTACATCCTTCTGCAATTCTTATTTTATTTAAGAGCAGCTGATTTCATTTTCATTTATTTGTTGTACTCTCTCTCTGTGAGCCTGGTACAACATTTGAACTGAAGAATGTGCTGTGGTGCTGTCGTAACTCTGCTGCTGCAGGACAAGAAGAGTCACTGTGCTCAGCCAGAATTACAGCCTGGGAGACAAGGACTGCTAGAAACATCACTGGATTCAATTTTAGAGCACAACAGAGTAGTTTAGATTATGCTAAACTTTGCAAATGGTCTGATCAGGGAAAAAGGTGATTTGTCTCTAATGTCACTGTAGCTAATGACAGAGGTGAAAGCAACGCACTTCTCAGCAAAGCGGGGTGTTGGCCTACCCAAAGGATGAAGCAAAGCAAACAGCATGAACAGTTAATTTACACATCCATTCCACCCAGTGAAAATGATGACAATGAAGAAATTATTTGCCATTTAAGAAGGACACACATGACACGCTCTGCACACATTAAGCAGCGAAGCTATTCAATTAAGTGTGCTGTTAATAAGTAAATTATTTGCCTGATAAACAACACTTGCATTACAGGAATTAACAGCCTTCATATTAGCCAAAGGAAAAATAATTTTAATCCCAGGCTGTGCAAGAAAGTTGTTTTAGTGGTAAGGTGACAGCATGAGAGGTGCCTCAATTCCTGTTTTGTAAAGAGCTACAACAGACTGGTAAAAGACGGGAAAATACACAGAATTTTCAAAGCTGAATTCAACTCTATAATGAAAAGAGGCTATAGCTCCTTTATTTCATTTAAGGGCTGCAGCAACATTTTCTAAAATGTTGTTGTTTCTTTTCCCTTGACACCATCGATACCCCCAGAGAACCGGTTGTGGAAACAAAACTGGACTGCTTTTCAGTGTAGTTTTCTTTTGTGTTTAGAAAATACCCCAAGCTTCTATAATTACCTTAAAAAAACCAACCAAACAAAAAACCAACCAAATAAAAAATCCAAACTGTTAGAGGGTTCTTGCAATAGAATGCCATGTTCCTTCATTAAAAATAAAGGAAATCAAAAAACAAATTTTATTTATCCAGTATGGGGTTTTTTGCCTTTTAAAATGTAACTATACGTTCTTGCCTTACGCAAAATGTCATGGCACGTGTATGCACATCCCTTCTCCTGCAAGATGGGCTATTCTATGTGTCTTTTTTCCTACAAAGTTTCACTGGGTGTAAACAGGAGTCATAACACAACTGCTCAGCATCCTACTCTGTCTATATTTTTTAACTGCAGCTGTGCTTTTTTTAAAAAAAATGTAGACTGCAACAGTTCCTTGCCATTAAGTTCTTTTCCCAAGCCCAGGACAAGGAATTACGAATTTTAAATCTGTATATTTTCATTCCAGTGAGCATTAGCCGCAGCTTTTCCATGTCCCTAAGACTGACAATAAAGGGTTGGGACAGACTGGATGCGTTTTCCTTCCCCTTCAGCTGCTCGGAGCAGAGCTGCCCCCTCACACGGCAGCCACTCAGGGGAGAGCTCTGCCTTATTACACCTTTTGTTTCTTCATTAACTCCATCCAAGTGACCCGCGAGTGCTGTAAGAGCTGATCACCTATTTCCTAATTGAATCAAAGTGCAGCCAGGCAGCGTGCTGCATACAAAAACTCGGGCACGTCTTTGATCCTTCCCAAACAAAGCAAATTTCAGCACTCCAGGATTTAGCTCTGTGTTAAGACTAAAAGTACAAATTTGATTATCTGCTCCATGGTTGATGGGAGCAAGAGTTCCAAGTCAGTGCTGTTGGGAAAGGCTACCAAAAATGTAGTACTCCGTCCCAAGGCCTTCCCCTCTGGCATTAGGTATCTACAAGAATCCTCCTATCACAGATATTTTGTTCTGTTTTTTAAAAACAAAAAGCCTAAAATGTCAACACCACCCCTATCCCCTAGTACTTAGAAAAGTAGTTTAGATCTCATGATTTCATGTGTCTGTGAAGACCTGGTCTAAAACAAACCTTCCATTCATTCATAAATCTGAGGGGCATTTAACTTTACTGAAAGAATGAGTTTCAAAGAAATTGAAATGTACATGAGAGAATACACAAAAATCAGGCTTTTAATAAATTACCCACACTAACAACTGCTTATGATCAACCATGCTTAGGAGCTGGTTGTTATTTCAGGATCACGCACAAATGGCTAGGGATAGAATATGGTCACAGAAAATATCCTGTTCCACTTCTTTAAGACAGCGATCTTAAAAAGCAAGAGATAAATGGAAGCAGATTTTGGCCTGTAGCACATACTTGCACGCAGACATAACTTCTTAGGATGAGCTGCTGGACTGGAGGATGAAAAATCTATTTGCTTAAAAGAACTGGAAATGATACAGTGTGCATAAAGTAGCTATTTATAGATTCTAATTCCTTTTCAAGTAGTTTGGTGGCATTTTTAATTTACAGGAGCTATAACATTAACTGTAAATGTAAATAAGAGCAATGTTGTTATCATAACAAGCCTGCCTGGCCCATAACTCACTTGCATGTTCTCTCATGGCTCTGCAGAGAATGAAGCATTTCATTTCCAGTTATTTATTTTGAATTCTTAATCCTCGGTATGCTTGGCAGGAAAACCAAGAGAAAAGAACAGAACAGGCCTGGAAGCTTGCAATTAAGCTAAATCTGAGGGGGGTTGGTTTTGTTATTTATTGTTCATTGCATTAATCAAACTTTGTAAAGCTAGGACAGAAAGAATTATTTCTGCTGCAGACCTTTTGTCTTCTCAACATTATAGAAGCAAAAATGAAAAATAATTTAACATGTGGTAGATTGTAGACATCTTCTTTGAGAGAAGAATCCATGGATTTATAGTTCAGATATAGATGGCACTGGTGAATTTGTAGAGAATCCTGTATCATGTGAAAAAGTTGGGGCTCTAATGAATTTATTTCTTTGATTTCACAGAACTAGTGTTTCTTAAGTTAAATGGAACATCACCTGTTCCTGCCAAAATGTCCTGCCACAGATATTAGTTCTAGAGTCATGTTTCACTTTGCTCCTCTGTCATAAATAACTCATGCAGTACATTTCATTTGCAGTATCTGTAACTGGACTGAAAATGAGGCATTTTCTGCACAGTTTGTAGAGGAATCTGGTAACATTCTAACAAATCGAGTAAGAGACCTTTGTGACACTGTCATCTCCATAACAATCCGTTTCTTTTTAAGTATTAAAAATTCTTTTGATAGTAGAGATCCTGTTGGGCTAAACACTATAACTTAGAGCAGCTGCCATTCCTTTTACACAATATATACATCAGAGAGAAGACACAAAGATGACTTTTGCAGCCTTATATTTACAGTTTTCAAAATTATAATTAATTTTTACTTGAGGCACTACTGATACAATAAAATGGCTCTCACAGAATAACCTTATTTGTTACATGAAAATTCAGTACAATCAAGAAGCCAAAACCTCTGGTGATGAGAAAAGCTTGGCTGTGCTGTTTTTCAAGCAATATACATGGGAAGAGGAACAATCAAAGCCCATCCTTGCTAGCAAAAAAGGCAGCTTGCAACTGGCAAAAGGAATCTGAAGAATAACCAGGACCTGTGCAGCTCTTCTGAGCTGCATGGAGCTATCTGCTACCAGGAAGAAGATAATTCATCATGATAAAAAAAACAAACATCCATTTTAAACTTGCTTGGCAATGAGGATGTTCTTATTTGCATAATGATGGTTATTTGAATATGATGAGAATTTGCCTGAGCGAGACTCAAGCTCAAACACATTCAAATGTGATACAGTCTGTACAATTTTCTCAAGGATTGCAATTTAATACTATTTATCTAATGAAAGAAAAATAAATATTGGCTGTAACATCCCATTATGCTTGAGAGCCGGTTTTAAATTACACTTGAATAAAGTAACTGAGTGTGGGATGTTCGCATTTCCTCAGGGATCGGTAACACTTCCCAAAATGGTGAAAAATATCATCCTTTTCCAAGTAGCCTCCATCTCAATAACAGGAGTGCAGAGATAATACTGACAAAGTGGGGCCTATTGCACTTCCAGCATTCTCAGCCACAGCAGCAATGAAGCAAGCAGCACTGCACAATATGGAATAATATCAAGGAATCATAAAGCCAGATTTCAGGGGGAAAATACTCAGAGGATTTAGAAACTGGCAAATAATCATTGACAATATTTATACTAGAAGTGACACAGAAATTTTAACTGAGAGAAGCACTGCTCATTTTATCCATTTAGTAAGGAAACCGTGGCTGGGACATTATTTGATATGTTCAGAGTGTTCCTTCCAGCTCACAGAGATGACCAGAAAAGAGAAGTTCCTGTCACTTCTATGTATATTCATATGCAATTGTGGAAGAAGATCTGTCCGTAGAGAGGGAAATAATACCCCAGTTAGGAGTATCTCCATTTTGCACTTCCATCTGACACAGACATTGTGACAGCCTCTATTACGCAGGACTGACTCCCATTTTATTTCTAAGCACTCCCAAAACTGTGGTGATTTACAGTTCCAAATGAAAACTTTGCCATTCACACTCCATAAAATGTACAAGAAGTTGTGCTATTTTATTGTAGGAAAACCTCCACATTTTCTCAGGCTATCGGATGCCACCTCCAGTGAGAAATAAAAGACTTTTAATATTTTCAAAATATATTTTGATATATTGCAATGGGAAGCCCAGACATGAATGGTGGTGAATGTGCAGTCACCTTGCAATACATTTTTACCCACATGGAAGTTCACCAACTGGGGCCAGCCCCTGGCTCTTGGTAATTCCAGATGTCCGTGATTTTAGCAAGGATGCAGTTTTCTGACTGCAGAGCCAATATTTGTCTTGCCAAAACTTAAATGGCTCAAGACTGGATTCCGTGCTGCAGATGCTGTGGATAACTAACCAGCAAATCCAGCCACGTGAGAGAGATTATTTTGTGTCTTCAAAGCCATAAGAAAAAATCATGCCTAAGCTTAGTTCAAAGCCGATCCTACTCCTATTAAAGTCTATGGGATTCTTTGCTGCTGAAGTCAACCTGAAATGACTTAATTGTTCTAATTATGTCTTGAACAAGACTCTCAAAAAGCTCTGTTCTTGTAAAACAAAAAGTGTTCTTGAGGAACAATTGAGCTACCTGAAACTGTGATCTTGAGAAGCTAATAATACATCTCTAAAGCAGAAAAGGATGCAAGCTGGTATTTTTATTGCAATTCAAATGAAGTGCCATTTGTAAAGTTAGGCAAATTCACTCAGTGAATTTTTTACAGTTTGTTTTGGGCTTTTTTTTTCATGATGGCTTGCTCTTCCCCATCTGAGCTTCATGAATTTCCACTATCATCTTCCACTGTGAATCCACCACATCACATAAACATCTCCAGCTCTGATTAAAACCCCCAAAATTTTAATGGAAAGTTGCCACCTATTTCAACGTGCCCTGATGGAGGCTGCCCTCCTGCCACATGTAGATGTCTCTACAGAAAACTGTCTCAAGAGGGGTTATCATTTCAGTCCTGTTGCTGCAAGTTCCGGCTCCTGCCCTCACAGCTACTTTTATGTTAACCCAAGTCATCAAGATCAGCAAGCAGGTCATTAGTAAAGACAATTATAAACCCAGCTCACATTTCAGATAACTGATTTGTAAAATGTGGTATTATCGTCTATTACACAGAAAAATTTGGCATTATATAAATCCACTTAGTCAACTCAAGCACATTTAAAAAATCAAGACAAATTTCTTAATATCCAGTGCCTCAATTCGCTGATCTCTGCCCTTGCTGAGCCCACTGGCTTTCTCCACCATGGTGTGGAGAGTTCATGGCTTTGTTGGCAATTAAATTTCCAGGCAATATTTTGATCAGTATCTACAGTTCAGGAGTGCTGTTATTATGGTCATTATCCTTGCCATTACCTCTGGAAGAGTGGAGGGAAACAGAATTCCACTCACACAAATTGATAAATCATTTCAATAAAAAGAAGGGGGAAAATGAAGAATTCTTCATCTCAGGATGGTGCACCAAGCAGAGTGCCTGGCTCAGAAGAGAAGTCTCAACAAGAATGTTGGGAGCACTTGGAACTGCAGTTTTAGTGAACATGATAAAGCAGAAGTGACTGTGACCATACAGTGGGTTAGCACAGTTGAAAGAATAATTTCATAGGAAGCCTTACCTGTCTGGAAAGGAGCTTATGAATTCCCCTATTTATTTATTCAGGCACACATGAACAGCCAGTCTGCTCGTACAGGAACATCAGTTCCCATTTGCACGGTGACAAGACAGAACTTTAATGTTTCCCACATTTTTGGTGGTAACATATTTGTTACCTGTCTCTTGCTCACTCTTGACAGCCCGTATTGCAGCTCTGCCAGCACACCCTGGACTTACCATGTCTCATGTTTTTTGTCTGTTTTCATTGAGAGCAAGAGTTACAATGACAAATCAAGAGATCTTCATAGGGAGACGTCATCAGAGCAGCAGTGCTTTAGCTGAAGCTTGCTAATGAATTCTGTTATGAGAGAAGCTGCCCCCACCAAGGATCCATGGAACTCCTACACGTGGAGACAGCAGGACTGTGAACAAGACACCTTGTGCTTCCCCAGATGTTCCTGCTGGAGTTCATCGTGAGGCAGAAGGAGTTCTGTTCTTATCAGCACAAAAGGCAGCAATCAGCTGAAACCCTCGGTGCAAGCTGGAGAGGAGCTGATGTCTCTCTGCTGAGCCAGATGGGAACACTTTAGACCAAACAGACCTGAGCTTGCACAGGCTGGTGAATAATGTGCTTGAGCACATTTGATTTTGGGTCTTGTTTGATTATTCAAAACTTTTATCTACAAGGGTTTAGTGTTCTTCATCTGGATGCAATATATCAATCTCGGAAAGAAGAACTGCAGGTCCATCTGACAGAACTAGACCACTAATCAAGCTCACAGCTATTCCAGGTTTCCCAGATCATATTTTTAAGTTTTAAGCAGACTTACATTTTGTAAGTTTTAAGTTTTAAACTAACAATAATTTTCTACTTCTCTAGCAAATTAGATTTCCAAATCTATCCAGGCCCACTACAAATCCAGTAAAGAGACTTCTTACTGTCTGCTTTCTCTGATTTCTGTACATGTGCTGAGTTCATTCTCATAATTTTAAAAACTACACCATACTGCCCACCGTATGATAGAGAAAGCAGCTGGCTGATAGTGTTGCTTCAAGGCATTAATTTGATCAAGCATTCCATTAGAAAGGCAAGTGGGCTTAACAGTGTTCACAGACAGCTGGAATAGGATTTGAAACAAAACATGGATTTGAAAAGCAATTGGTAAAAGAAAGCCATCTTCTGAGCTAAAATGCACTTCTGGTGACTGCATCTCACAACCCTGGATCAAGCTGTTACTTCCTACATGCTATGCAATCTACCATTCTTCTCCTGAATGGGGAAAAAAATGCTTTCCAGTCTGGAGCTTGAGTGACATTGTAAAACAATATCAACCTGATTTTAGGTTTTTATTTAGAATATCCTACAAAAATATTTGCTTGCTTTCCAAACAGGAAAGAATGGTTCCATTTCAGAGAATACTTTGATGTTTCAAATTGTAAGGCACTGAGAGCGGTGAGGAAGTGATCACAGCGGCATTTCTACATAATGAAGCAAAGTGTAACAGTTTGACTCTCTGGGGTTATTATTCACGGAAGCAGCTATAGATATAAAAATACTAGGCATTTTGTGGTAGCTTTTCCTTTCCTTACACTGGTTTATTTTTGCTCTGGGAATGCAGTATATTGGTGGCAATCTATATGCTAATGACTAAAGTGGTATATAAATTGTATAACTGTATATTAATGAAGAATGAGGGGGCGTAAGTTATGATGCCTTTATGTAGTGCACAGAGAAGCATTTTCTCATCAACTGTTGATATTTAGTTCTTGGACTGGTCTCTAAATCAAAATTCCCACAAGTAGAGTAGAAGTCAAGGAAACTGTGGAAGCAAGACAGGTATAAACTCAAACTGAACTGACTTCTTGCTGACTAAAACCTGACCAGAAATGCTTATTGAAAAAAAATTTAGTAGATGGGCTTGGCCTCAGAATTAACAAATCAGATCTCAGGCCTAAATCTTTTTAAGCTGGAGTTACTGATAACAATTTACTGCTTCTTTGTTCAATTGTTTAATCTGTGCTTGCTGGACAGTTAAAAAGATGTAATTTCCTCTCTAATCTTGGTATCAAAATATTCACTAAAAAGAGTAAATAGAAATATTGCTCGGGCCATGTCTTTGATTACTATTTGCATTAACACCGCATCTAGACTTGGTGCTACTCAGTTCCACTGCCAGGCACTAAAATGCAGCTCAATGTCCCTTTCTTTTATTCACACAATTCATCAGGTACTTAAACATCCTGCAGAAAGGTATTTGGGGACTGCCTTTGAGGGCAACAGCCCAAATCACACCTACGTGATAATTTAGGCCTAAGTTCTACCACAGTGAATAGTTCTGCATATGCTGGGGTGCCCTTCCTGGGGGTAACTGAAATCCTCAGGTCTCATGATTTTATTATTCCGGTTGAATTAAGCAGAACTGATTCAGTCATGTCTCATACGCAGAGACGTGATGACAACTTGAGCTTTTTGCTGTTGAGCTAGGGGGTTTTATTCACATGGCACTATTTTAAAGTAGCTCATCCATTATACAAGGAAAAAATAAATATTTTAATCATATTAAGTAATTTTTAGAGCCTGGTTGAGGTTCTTGTATCCCAGGATCTGTTAAGGTAACTGGATGGAATTACTTGTCCTCCTACTGCCACATAATAGCTGAGCATCCTTTATCAGACATTTCCTTCACTCAGAGAGCTGCTGCCTTTGTTGTCAATCACCCTATTGGCACTCATTTACCAAAAATCCAACCCAGATGCTAGCACACACAGCAAATTTCTGCTAAACTCTACCAGCCAGCCCTGCTCTCCTCTCCTGGTACTGAAACCTGCACCAGAACAAACCTCTGGCTTCAGTTATTGCCCTGGGGATACTGTGAGCACGTGGCTTCAGACACTGCCCACAATGAAGGGAAGGCTCCAGCAGTTTGACTGTTGTGAATTTTTTAAAAAGCCTATGGGTAAACTATTTTTTTTTAAATGCAATATGATCATCCTTTGCTTTAAAGTGTTCTAGGTTAGTCTGGGGAGATCATTGCTGCTTAGGATATAAAGAATAAAACAAAAAATAGCTTATTTTCTCTTGTTATTTTCCCAATTAACACATGGATAAACCCTTTCTTGACATCTTTTATCAATTAGTCTCAAGGATCTTACTGCATATTAAAATTGTAAAGATAAAGAAGTTGGCTAATATATCTACCTTCTCCAAGGTAAGACATACGGGTCATTCATGGCAGATGTTCTTGTGGTCCTCTAGTGCTGGACACTTCAGAGAGTGCCATGTGGCCTCCCAGGACAGTTAATTCCAGGGCACTGTCCCTACTGCCATGTTGGTCACCAGAAAAAGACACTGAAGTGTCTTTGCTGCAGTTTGCTTCCACTTTATCTTTCTCTGCGCCAATGATTTCAGTACATGCCGTGTAAGTTAATTTTTTAATTGATGTTTTCCAAAAGTATGATAAATTGAGGTAAGAAATGAAGCAGTGTTTTCACCTCTTGTTTTTTTAATGTTTGGAGAAATCGATCAAGCTCTGAGTTTATAGCTCCACTACAAGCAGGACTATCACACTGGTAAATAGCACAACTTCATTAATTGTATGAAACAGTTCCAACTAGTTCAGCAGAAACTGGGAATATTTCTGTTCCATTCAACTATAAAAGCAGATTATAATTCACATTCCTGCTTAGCTCTGCTCTGCCCAGTTGCTTGGCCTGGTGTTCCTTTCCATCCCAATCAAACCCCAAGAAGGTGTGGTGGAAGCTTGCCAGAAACGCGGTGCACAGAATGGAATGTGTGCAGGGAAGGCTGAAGTGAGGTCAAACAAAAGCAGAGCTAATTAAGGAGCAGTCCTGAGTGCTGGGGGGACACTGCTGCAGGCCTTGGGGCAGCTCCCTGAAGCCATCAAGAGAGAGGGGTTCATAGCCAGTTTTTCACTTGTGTTGCTCTGTGCAAGTGAAGACTTCAAGGAAACCTCTCTGGTCAATAAATACATCCTAATTTTGCAAGGTATATTCAGCTCACTTGAATTATGCTGTCTTTGAAACACAAGAGTTCTTCACTGCAAAATTATTAGGTAACTTCTGTGAAGGACCAGCTCCTTCACCTTCTCACAAACAAAAAAGGTAATTGAAATACAGTTTTCAGGGAAAGCGAAAGTTTTAACAGCAGCCATCATGAGCCACTAATCTGAATCAAAACAGCACGCTGCTGTCAATCTGATAATGAGAGGAAGCCTTATGAGAAATTGCAGTGATTTTTTTTTTGGTCAGGCAAATGCTTCAGGTAACAAAACAGCAACAACAGTTAAGTGTTGAATACTTTTCATTTGATTTAACATGAAAAGATCACTTCAACCAAAAAGCTGCAGAAAGCAGATGACTCCCGCTTCATGATGGCAAAGTAACAAAAGCCTGGGAAGGAGGCTGGGCTGCAAGGCAAAAGGGCTCACTGAGCCTGATTTAACTGTCATCAAATAAATTCCATATAATTTTGCATCTGCACCTCTTGGACAAATTACTGTATAATCTACATCAATCATGTGAATGTTAAAAAAAAGAAAAAAAATCTTGAATTCCACAGCCTTTAACTCCATTACTTTCAAACTCACATCTATGCATGGACACTGAGAATAATAATCTCAGTTCAACTCCATGTGGATATAAAAGTGAACTGAAAAAATGGATTTGTGTAAGCAGTATATGAACAATTAGTCTTCCCCTCTTTTAATGTTATTTTCACTTCTTTAAGAAACAGACAGTGGGCACCATCACAAATATCTTTATGACTCCATATGCAGACTCCAATATGCAATATTTTTTCACCTGAAGAACCTACACATTCATTCAGCCTAAGACATGCAAAAACCTCTTATGGTCTAGAAGAAAAAAACAGAGGCATGTAAGAAAGAATAGTAATAAAAGCCACATTGCTACATTTTCTAGCTCATTAGAAAGAACAAAAAAAGAAATTAAATGTCAGAAACTGATGCTGTTTCTTTGCCCAATCCAAATGCAAAACAGTATTTTACACAGGCTCAACTTCAGTCTTACAGAAAACCATACATTACCTACAGAAAGGAAGCATGGATTTGATTTTTTATATTGTTACCTTATCAATTCATAAATTAAGCCTTGATAGATTCCCTTTAATAAATCTGATCATTTGAACTATTCTTTTAAAAGCAAAGAGTGAAAAAACCAATGTTGTGCTATGAAATTTATATTCACAGAAAAAAGTAGTGTATTAGGTTTCAAATTTCATTTCGTGCCTATCCTCTGGGACAGAAGCAATTGTGAAAATATTTACTCATATGAATATTCCTGCTAAATTTAATGCCTAAAATTAACTCAGATGTTTTCAGTGTGATGGTTTTCATTGGGATGTAAATGTATGCAAGTAAACCAAAATGCACTTTGTTCATGTCTCCAGCAACAGCCCCGTGCATGGAAATAGGCTGGAGCATTAACTGGAAAATGAAAGGGATGAGGGGAGGTGTGCAGCAGTTCCTGATGAACCCAGGAGATTTTGTAAAGCCAATGAACTGAAATATTTCCAGACAAATTGGCTAAAATCTTAACTGCGTATTCAATTATGGATAACGAAGAGTATGCAGCAAACACTTAGGAGTTTCAGTGCATTTGACGCTATTACCTTTAATTATGTCTCAGAAGTCTATTCCAGCACAATGAATTTCTGGAGAAAAAAGGATATTCCAAATCTATCCCCCAGTACAAAAGCAGGATCAACAGCTGATGTATTGTGGAGGATTTGCTCCTTTCTGAAACTGTATGCTTGGATTTTTTGGAAGAAAAATTACTAGCAAAACAGTCATTTTAATAGTTAAATAGTTCAGTTTAAGGATGTGAAAAAAGTCTGCTACTCTCCAAGAAGTTCTTATCTCTTTCTTTATGATGCGAGATCTGCCTCAGTCAACAGTTACACTGCTAAAAAATACTGTGCTGAAAGAAAACCGATTTCCCATATGTTTTTGTAACAGAGATCAGATAAATCTAATTCCTTCTGTCAGAAGAATACATCATGGATTTCTAGGGATCAGCACCACTGTGGCTGAGAAGAGGAGGTAATCAGTCTTTCAGAAAATGAGGGTAGTGACAGAATGAAGCATAATGGTTTTAAACTGAAAGAGGGTAGATTTGGAGTCGATATTATGAAGAAGTTCTTCCCTGGGAGGGTGGGCAGGCCCTGGCACAGGGTGCCCAGAGCAGCTGTGGCTGCCCCTGGATCCCTGGCAGTGCCCAAGGCCAGGCTGGATGGGGCTTGGAGAACCCTGGGACAGTGGGAGGTGTCCCTGCCCATGGCAGGGGGTGACACTGGATGAGCTTTAGGGCCCCTCCCAACCCAAACCATTCCATGCATCTGTGATAAATGTCATGGTTCCTCTTCCCAGTCAAGGCTCTTTCACCTTCATTTAAATTTTACTGCACTGCTGGTTAGAAATCAATGTCAGCTACACACGTGATATTTGAAGTGAATGGTAACTTCAGCAAAACTGAAATGAAAAGGGGGAAGGCAGACAAAAAATCTAGGGATGGGAGAGAGTGTTCTGTTAATAAGGAAACTCACAAAAGAAAAGGCCAAGAAGAAACAAATGCTTGTAGCCAGCTCTCTGCCTTTCCTTTAACCTTTGCAGGGCTCCTCTGAGCCCGGCAGTGCCAGAGATGTGGCATTCCTGATCTCAGGGTACGAAGCAGCAGTGCTACCTGTGCACTGGTGTCTTTCAGCCTCCGTCGCCTCAGTGCAAGGCACCAGCTCCATTTGTTTCGTCAGTTTCCTTGTGATAAAGTTGGATCCTCCTTACAGACTTCCTCACAAATTTACAATAAACAGTTCGTGTTACACCATAGATAAATCTACCCCTGTATACAGGTTCTTATAATGAAATAGAACAAAAGGTCTAGCCTAATATGAACAGAATTCTTATGCGGTGTGGCCTGTGTTATTTCACGGTCTGTTAAACAGGTAAGTGAAATGTACATTTAGGTTGTGCTGTGGCTGTTCTTTAGCACACAGCTCCAACAGCAAATGGAAACAACTCTACAAAATCAGAATTGGGATAAATCTGATATTCAGGATGATGCTGGTTGTTTTGAGGGATATGCCTCAGACAAAACCCACTGTCGGTTCAAACCCCGATACAAGCACAGCCGTGCATGTACAGAAGGAGTGCAGTCATTTTCTCAGCATTGTTAAGAGCAGCTCCTCCTGGCAGCCTCGTGTAGTTTTTCCTTCTCTACAAAGCCTGCTTGCTGTTCTAAACTCTGCTCCTTGCCCGGCCCCACAGGTCACCCACCTTGCCAGCCTCCTTAGGGCACAAGCCAAGCTGGGCAGGTGCTCACAGGTAGCCCCAGGGGTGCCCCCATCCCTGCTCCAGGACCTCCTTCCTCCCTCCTCACACACAGGTGTGAGGTGCAGCCCCCACCTGCACCACTCCTCCCAAGGGAATGGGACGTTTCCAGCTCCCAGCCCCGCATCCCTATGGAGATCCCAGCTCACCTCATGCCTGTGCCCAAGTCCTCGGCCAGCCCGCCGTGTTTCTGCCTCCCCTCATGGATCCACGGCTCCATCCAGGTGCTCCTGGTGAGCAGACCCTGCACCAGAGGAACTCATCTCACACCCCTGCCATTGTCTCCTTCATCTCCACTCCCGAGCCCCTCAGTGCTGCCCATGGGTGCCCAGAACCCGTCGGGCTGAGGGGCCCGTGAGGGGCAGGGGCAGCGGCCACACCCAGACAGGGCCTGAGGGCCGTGAGGGATCCCCCAGAGAGCGCAGTGGCCCCTCCGGTTTGTCCCCACCAGGTAACGGCGACTCTGCCTGTGCTGGGTGGGCAGAGGAAGGAATTCTTTTTCCTGTTTCTACCTGTAAGGTGAGCAGGAGTGACGGGGGCTGACTTGGTGCCCCACATGTGGGAGGCCAGTCGGGCGAGGCCGAGATGGCTCCCGTTGGCCTGTGACGGTGTGAGCCCGCAGGGGCAAACGTTGCAATCCGCTCCTGGTCCTGTCGTGCGTGGGCTTCACTGGCCCTTAAAGCAGCATCTTGGCCTCTTGGTAGAGTCACATTTTATGGCACTGGTTCTATTTCTTCTTTGCCAAAGTAGATTTCAGTTAAAATGGGAATTGAATTATAATTTCTGTGGGTTTCCTTCTACTTTGGCATTGCGAGAGGTTTTCTTACTGGTATGCTGGGGCTTTCTTCCTGAGTACATGGGCAGTTAGCAAGTTCTGAGATATATTTTTAATAAGATACAACGTAAGCGTCCCAGAAGAGAAGGCTGTACTAGAGTGGATGATGTCAACATGGAGTGAAACTTCGAAGCTGTTCTCTTTTCTTCAAGTGTAGAACTACCACTCTGTGAGATCTCTTAACAGAAAACACTTACAGATATGGCTTGCTACTACATGTGCAAGTACAATAGAAATAAAAAGCTCCAGCAGCCCTAGTGTTTGTTTTTAGACTGCTGGCATCACAGACAGTTTTTATGTATTATGCAACAGTAAAGTCTGGACTCAAATCTTAAGGCCTTCTAATAAATAAGCAATTTTAACCTGATTTGCAATCACGCTATTTAGTCATATAGTGTCAGTAGGTGGCAAATAAAACTTTCCCCACTGAGTGAACTTCCTGAGAGCATCCTGAGCACAATCACCTCTAGGTCAAACAAAAGTCCTCATGCAGCCTTAGGATGCTGACCCTCTGATTCTAGAGTTGCAACCTTAATTAATTCCTATTTCTGCTCAATAAGGTTTTTACAGCTGATAAGTATCTAGTTAGTGTGCTGCTTGGCAGCACTGCAAATGAGCAAATTAGGCACAGTGCTTCTTCCTAAGTAATTGCCGTTTAATCCTGATTTTAAAAGAAGCAGTAGTGATTGGAAAGCAGCTTTAATTTTGTTAATGCAAAGTTATCTTTTGGGGAAATAAATCACACAGAACATGAAAGAGAGTAGGTTTAGATTAGATATTATAAAGAAATTTTTTACTGTGAGGATGGTGAGGCCCTGGCACAGAGAAGCTGTGGCTGCCCCTGGATCCCTGGCAGTGCCCAAGGCCAGGCTGGATGGGGCTTGGAGCAGCCTGGGACAGTGGAAGGTGTCCCTGCCCATGGCAGGGGTGGGACTGGATGGGCTTTAACCCTTCCAACGCAAACCATCCTATAATTCTATGATGATTTGTTTACTTTATGAATTTTTATATCTCTGCTTGGTAGTAGTTAAAGGACTAGTATGTTAACAAAAATTAAATCTATCTGTATTGAAATTGAGATAAGACTTGCTGTTCATCTGTTTGGGCTTAAGATTTCATCAGGAGAGTTTTTAGAAGTGGTTGACCATCTGTAAAAGCAGCCAAACCATCTTGTCTGGTAAAATGTGCATCTGCAGTAAATGGAAGGTAGAAAATACCAAAGCTAGGAAATACTTTCCTTATGTGAGTGCTAAAGTTGGGTAATCCAACATCCAGAACATATCTAATAAAATCTTAAATGGTTTCTTATTCCTTCTTTTCTGGAACAACTCTGCTATCATCAATATGCAATTTTCCCTCAGCTTCTAATATATGGAAATGTCAATAATGCCTCGTTCTCTAAAACACATCAAACACTTTGATATTGCATTTCGGTTCATAAAAGTGTGCTTGAGCTGATAAACAACAGCTGTAGAGCAGGTTGTGTTGGATCAGAGCAAAAGGTGATTTTTTTCTTATTGACCAAAGGTTTTAAGAAACAGGCCTGGCTTCTGAGACTTCATTTTTTGTCAATGAAGTTTTGAAAGCTGATTGTCATGGTAAATCTTGGGTTTAAAGTTGTTTAGAGAAAGAATAGATCTGTTCCTTAACTGACCTCTTTGTTCTGAAGTATTTTGCTGGTTTAGGGTAGGACAATTGAAGCATTTATCTCCTCTTGTTCTTCCCCTATGCTTAGTCCTGTTAGATGTGCATACAGTAGGATTAACATTATCTTTAAAAGGAAAATGAACTATTCTTATCTTGCCTTCTCTGCACCTCTAAGACAGTGGTAAGAGGCTGTAGGTGAATTTAGAGATCTAATTTCCACTAAATAAATAATGAAACCAGATATTTTAAGCTTATTCTGGCTTTTTGGAGTTTAGCTCCATGTCTGAGAACACGAGTTGTTCTTTTCCTAAGGATGTCTTCTAAGAATAATCCTTTCCTTTGTCTGAAGAAATATTTTCTTGACGTACAAGGGACTCAGGGGAAAAAAATACAGTAAATGTTTTGTTCTTCGTGTCCTAAAATAGCTTTGCACTTTCTTTTAGATACTTGCTACAAGTTAGTAAGCCTTGACTATCGTAACAGTGTTTTACAAAATGAATAAATAATTAATCAGGATATGAGCAGTGCATGGATTTGGTGTGGGAATGGGATGTTTCCAGCAGGTTTTTTCAGTAAGCAAACTGGTGCACACTGGCTCGAGTAGCTAATATTAGTGTGACCAGTGGAAGAGGAACACTGAAAGTAATAAATACAATCTTAGTGTGCTTTGTTTGGCCATAAATGGGAGCAGTGCTGGGGCTGCCCTGTGATAACTGACCAGCTCAAGGCACAGAAGGAAGCTGCAACAGATACGAGGTTATCAGCTGAGCTGCAAAACGTGAGCAGTGATAGCCTCCTGCATAACACGCAAGATGGATCATAATTTTTTATATTTAGTAAAAGTGAAGCTACCTTTTTCAAGAAATTTATGTCTCAGTTGTCACGAACCAGTTTTTTGTATGTCCCAACTTGCAAATTGGCAGTTCCAGATGAAAACAAATAGTTGGCATATTAATGATAAATGGCCACATGCAACTTTTCATTATCAGGAAATAATGAAATTTTTCACTATTGACTGTATCCTGCAGAGCAGGATCTATAAAACTTGTGATCCATCATTCTGCTTTTTGTGTACGTGCATGTTTTCATTTTTAATAAACTGCACTCAAGTAAAAACCCAAGTCTTCTCACAGTAGCACTAAAGGCTTTGTAGAAATCAGAACTGTACAATTTGGGGGCAAATGATCCCATTATATTGGATTTATGTGGGTGTAAGTAGTTACACACAAGTGCAAAGCTCTGGTAAATCGAAAGCTTAACTTTATTTCCTTAGTATGTAAAGCTGAGGACTTAGTGGACCTAGAGAAAGTTACTCTTTGATTTCCCTTTGGGGAACCTGTCAAATTTCTGCAAAGATCCAATGTTCACGATGTCAGAGCCAAATACCACCTGTTCTTCTAAAGTAATGTCTGAGGGTCACCCAAAAATGAGGGTCTGTGGGGGTAAAACACCTGTGACCAGCGGATGACAGTTCAGCGAAGGGGGTCAGCGAAACCTTGCTGCTCTCTGCCCCTCCTGCTTCCCACGGCAAACATCAGCTGTGCAAAGAGCAGGAGCTGGAACCTCCCCCTGTCCTCGAGGGGAGGGCTGGGATGGCTCTTTGGGGGTTCCAGCAGATGGAAGTCAGAGGAACAGCGTGGGTATAGACCTTGGTGTGCTACACAGATCTATAAAATCTGCTGTTACACCCTCCTCCTCTTCACTGTGGTGTGCAAATTTAAATAAATTGCAATGCTGCAATTTATTTCTCATAAGCATATCTCTCATAAGCACTTACCTCTTAGCTGCTTTCAAATACCCTCAGAATATTCTCATGGACATACTGGAAACCAGTATTTGAGATTAATGGCACAAGTTCAAGTATGAAGTAATGGTAAACAAATTAATTTTTAAAACCTAAAATAATTGCCTAAGTCAATTCTGTTTTCTAAAGCATTTATTTGGCTTTCTGATTAAAATGTCACATGAACTTTAATGCTTTATTGCCTTTTATTTTAGCACACATTATATGTGGTAGAGTTTTCAATTATACAGATGTAGTCTTGTATTAATTTGGATATCTCACTTCAGTAATTAAAAGAAAGCTTCTTTTCTGTTTTCCTTAATAGCCCTTCTGAGTCTGCCCCTATTCCTGATGCAATTACTCTGGTTTTTGACACGCAGGGATCTGATTTTCCATTCCAGCCAATACAGTGTTGCCCAGTTCTGTGTTCAGAGCTTAAAAAAGATATTTCGTGTGAGAGCTGCCTTGAGTGCTGCTTTGTCATTTGAACGGGAGGAGTCCTGCACGCATTAGAGCTGGTGCCTCCAACAGCCCCGTGTGATTCACACAGATTTACTGTGCTCTAGCCACAGTTGTATATTCATGAACCAGCACGGCATTAAAAGGAGGCTGAGGAAAGCAGGAATGCAGGGGAGCTCCGCACGCACATTCCACACTTAGTGGTGGGAAATGGCAACTGTAAATACTGCTGACTGTGAGCCTCCCCTCTGCTCCTGGCAGTCCTCTAGCCCTGGTTTAGGATGCCTCTGACATCTAATTCCAAGTGTTTTGCACTGCTTTACAAGGAATATTAACAGATTGCAGCTATCTACTAAATGAAATATTTGTCATTTTGGTATCCAAAAAGCTAACGGAGTAAATAGCAATATTAATGTGTTATTGCCAAGGGAAAAATCCTAATCACAAACTGGGAAATCTGAATAACCAGGTTCAGCTTGTGTCTGACACTGATCCACTGGGCAGCCTTGAGCTGCCCACATAAGGGCCAATGTTTAAAAATTCTGAATATACACATACACTTCTTTAAAAACAGCAGGAGTTTGAGTTTTGTCCATCCGCACCTGGAACATTGGTGTAACGGTACCTGCCTGCCATGCAAGGGTTTTGTTCAAGGCTTTGAAAGATTCTTTTATATCACCTACATATGCAGTGGGATAGCTCCCTGGCTTTTCTTCTGAAACCAAGGAGCTCTCCCTCAAAAATCATGGAGAAAAAAGAATGATGGGAGATTTATGTTCTCTGATCTGACAACTAAATTTGCTTGAATATCACCTTAGAAACATAAGAAGATATTAATATTTAACTTCTTTCTCTTGTAGAACCACTTTTAGAAGTACAAGAGAAGTGAAGTAAAAATGTTTTCAAACTTCTGTGAAAAGGTAAGAGTGGATTTTACCAAAAGGCTCTTTACATATTTATTTAACAGTTTTGGGGGATGGTCTTACGTTTTACACATGCTTGAAGACCATGTACAAGAAACCAGAATTTGGATTGCCAACTCTTTGCCTAAAACCAATGCAGAACATCTGACATTTCTGACCTTCGGCCTTTGGAAGAGGCTTTTGGGAGAGAGAGAAAAAATCTGGGCTCTATCACATTGCATATCACTTCTTCTCCTTGTAAAAATACTCTTAATGGTGTTTTCAGAAATAACTTCTTAGTGGTAAACAATATTTTGGAAATTCCAAGAAATATTTACTTTTTCCACCAAACCAGCTGGGTGGTTGAGCAAACAAATTTAATTCTCTTTAAAGTCTTCTAGATTTCTAATTAATATCTGATTTCTATTCATGATAAAAGCTTGAACACTGCATTATTAGGAAACAACTATGCATGCAACTTTTGTCACTCATTTTGTTGGGAAGCACAAAGCTTTGGCAGCACCCTAAATCATTGCTAAAAATGAAGTTGCCTTGCACTTTATCGGTTTATATAGAGATGCATTCTGGCAAACTTCTGCTGTCACTGAAATTCACAATGTCAAAGTCCATCAGCACTGGAAGCAAAGGAAAAAAAGACTCTGAAGTAGATATTTGCTTTTTGCCTGTCTCTGCAGGCTCTTTGCCTGTCTCTCAGTCCTAACAGAATCTAGAAGAATAGAACTATTATGGTGAATATTTGCCAAAAATAAAGTTATTATGGAAGGGCTTTGAGTAGTGTTCAGTACATAAATTCCTGGAATAAAGGTAAAAAGGGCGAGTGAGAAGACTGAGAGCGCTGCTCTCTGGTGAGCCTGCAGACTGGTAACAGCACAGTTCCAATCCACTCTGAGTGCTGATGCTCATGCCACTAGAGGGTCTTAAAAGAGCTTTGTAGACCGGCGGACAAAGCACTCTCAGCAAAAAGATCTTGGGCACCAAATGGCTGAATTGCAGATGTTAGCAGCCACTTTACAGCTCTGCTCTGGGTGAGTTGTGGCTTTCTCCTGCCCTGCTCCACAGAGGAAATGAGGCTGCTTTTGCTGTTGAGAGAGGAAAGAGCAGCTTCAGCGCAGGGCCAAGGTGGCAGCTGTTGCACAGGTGTATTCCTCACATCTGAAACCTGGCTGTGTGCTGCCTGCTGCTGACCCTCCCTGTGCATGCGATGCTCTGTGCGATCCCCACTTGCAGGGGAGGGTTGCATTTTCCCCTCTGAAGGTGAAATGGGGTTTTGTCTGATCATTCCATGTGTTGCTTATTCTGGACCATCCCCATCACAGATGTTTCTCTCCGTGCATTAAAATTGGATTTCAGCTCATTCGGCTTCAGCACTTGACTTTAAAAGCCAAACAAATCAAATCCTTTTCTTGAGGGTATAATGCATCATTTTCCCCTTTTTGACTGTGTATTATCTTCTTTTGCATCTGATCACATCATCAAAATCTAACTTCCTGCATCTGTGCTGGCTAATTAGTGCCTTGGCTTTAAACCTCCTCCTATCAAAAATACACATTTTTCAAACTAGTCAGTATTTTTATTTATTTTATACAAAGTGTTCTGAGCATATTTAATGAGAAGAGGAAGAGTGATGGTTTCTCTAAATTGGACATGCCAAAGAAGAATGAAAAGATTGGAACCCCACAGAACCTTACAGAAGGTTCTTACTGTACTCAAACTAGCCACATGAAATTTCTGTATTTACCCCTTTTTTGTTACATTTTCAAGGAAGTACTGCAGCCATTTTAACTATGATTGTTCTGGCTGTGGTTCTGAACTCACAGCTCATGGCAGGAGAAAAAAACATCAAAAGAGGTCAGGAAGAAACATGTGTTAGGATTTGGGTTTTCAAAGCCTCCTAGTGGAGTTAGGCTTTGTGGAAGTTAATGGGACATGGCAGATGGCCCAAATTCAAAAACTTTATGTGCAGTGCCGGTGGCCTGTGTAATCCAGGAGCACCTCTGGTTGAGCTGCAACTATGCTCTGGTCATGGAGAACAGGATGGGAAAAGGGAATCCCGTGTAAACAAGGCCTGCAGTTCCTCCCAGGCCCCTTTTGTGGCCTTGGGGACAATGAGAATCAACACTGGCAGAGTTGTGGCCACCAAGAAAAGGGATGGTACCTTCTGCAAGATTATCTTGCATTCATTTCGGGAGAAAATGCTCCATAACTCAGATATACCCACCAGCCCACCAAGATGTCATTGCTCAGGTTCCTGCCTGAAAATGCAACCTTTCTTAAATAACACAGCTGAAAGATAAATGAATGGGCCATAATTTAATGAGATTAAATGGACAGAACTTTGGACACTTGTCACAGCTTCTGCAATGCCTCATATCTGAACAAGGAAGAATTGCTAAGTTCAGAAATGCCAGGATCATTAATCAGCCCTTTGACGTAGAAGTGATGTGATATAATGTTCATAGCTTGTAGAATACAGGAACTTGTTTTGCCTCAGTCTACCAATCTATTTTATGTTGGGCTCAGCCTCAGTGTAAAATTCAGAGAATTAAAGCAACTGAATTCATGGATCTATGAATATGATTTCTGAAATACCACATAAAACAACATAACAGGAAAGGATATATCTGGTTGGAGTACTTTTCATGCAAATTGCAGAGACAATTTATCCTTTGGCATTAGCTCAGCTGAGTGTGTCTCTCTGCCACAGAAGCCTGAAGCTGCCATAAGTCTTGGGGCCTGACCAGCTGCCTAGGGAAAGCAATTCGAGGTTGGAGGACTCCCATCTGACTTTGGGGAAGAACACAGTTTTGCTCCTAAAAAAGTGGCAAATGCTCCCACAGCCTTGTTAGTGTGGGATCACATCAAATATTGTTGAATGAATCTGAGACCAATCCTGCGTTGTACACAATCCCAGATGTCCACCAATGAGCCAAAAGGAGGAGAGGGATCCTGCCTCCGTTTTAAGAAATGTAGCAAGGAAAGACCTAGAGGAATTGGGTATCTCTGTGGGTAAGAAGAATATCCAGAGATGTCACATTCATCCTTTAAACAACACAAGATTAATTTGGAGGCTGGAGAAGAGATCCCACAAAGGTGTCTGTTCCATATATTCCCTCTGAAATTTGATCACAGGCCACTGCCAGAGATACCTGAATAGTGACAATATGTAAACCACACATCTAATTCAGTTTGTCAATTTGTTTCCCTCTTCTTTGATGAAGCAAGGGGACTTGAATCTTACAGAATTTTTCTCATGAAAAATGAAGCGCAGTTATGAGTCAAGATATAAAATGAGATTTCTCACGCTGGCATTCGCAGGAAGGCAATGATGTGACAGGACAGTGCCCAAGGTTTCAGCACCAGGAGAGAGCATTGCCTAAACTCAGCCCTGTGACCTCGTGAGAATGCAGCTGTTTAACCTCCCTGTCCCAAAAACGCTTGAGCTGAGCAGAACTGGTCCCCACACACGCGTAACAAAATTGATAACTAATCAGATCAGGGTGATGTGGAGATAGCAGGACGGGGGCAAAGCCAAAGTGTTTGCGCGTGGCATCCTCACCCTGTCCCGGTGAGGGATTGAAGAGCCGGGAGAGGGGACGGGAGCGCTGGGAGAGGCGGCTGCTGACATCTACCGGCACTGGGCACCTGCACCCTCCTACCGCAGCGCTGGCCGGGGAGAGCCGCGGTTCCAGCGCGGCAGCTGCGGAATCCGCCTCGCTTTTAAAAGCGCGGCTTCCTTCAGTCTCCGTGCCGTACTTACAGTGGCTTTGTAGCGCCCGGATGTGCAATAATTCTCGTGTTTCTCCTTGTAACTTAACGGCGTGCGGTCCAAACACTCTGCAAAAGAAAATGCGTTCACCTTCGTGTCAGTGCGGCGCATTAATGGGGTGTCTACCTAAACTGAATGCAGCAGAAAAGCCTTTAGATGGCCGTTAAATTGTTTTATGAAGAATCAGAATGGTGCTACAGAGACAACATTAAAAGCTTTCAGCCCTGGCCAACTGTTGGATCATTGTGTTTCAAGATGCCGAGGCAAAAACTTGAAATCCAGAGAAGGATGTTGAGAATGTCCATTGTCCTTCCAAAAGCGATTCTGGCAATACATGAGTTTGGTATTTTGCCTGCCAATAGTGCTAATACTCAAAAAGTGACTGGCCAAAATCATGCAGGAAACAACTGTCAGGAACTGTTCGACTGAAGCACGTTTACAGGTTTGAAAGGTCCTGAATTAGAAATTTTCAGCAGCTGGTGATGACTGAGGAGCATCACCGTCCCTTTGCCTTGTCCTCATGCCTTGCTGGGGCTGTGACCAGACAGAGCTACTGCACCTTTGGTGTGACCTAATAAATCATTCTTTAGGGTTAAGGGAATAATATTTTTTGTTTTCTATGTTGTAGCATCCTTAACTAAATACCACAACTATCTTTGCCCATTTTGTTGCTTTTAGTGAGCTGATTTGATTTGAATCACATTTTAGAGATTGACTTTGCAGTTCCATCTAATGAATAAAAATCTAAAAGTGCCCCAATATGGAGGAATATAAAAGATTGTGTTGCATTTGAAATGCCACATAAATCCATGTTTCCTGGCATGCATGGGCTGCTGATTTCAAAACTGTGTCTGACATGATTAACCATTTTCTTCATCTGCATTCTATCACTTGCATTATGTCTGTTTAATTTCCTTCTTTGGAAAGAGATCAATGGAAAAAAGAAATACAGAGAATGCCAAGATGCCCCCTTTGGCATTTAATGCTGTTGTGTGCAGGATCTCACCTACCTAAAACTGAAAAAAAAATTACTTGCTTTTCTCAATATTAAATACTGCAATGTTTTAGGCTCAAAAGGTGCCAAAATCAGGCACCTCACCTCTACCTCTGTTTTCATCATATAATTTTGCCAGGATTTTAGATCTGTTGCTGCTCTACCAGAAGGGATGTCAGCCACCTGTATCCCTGGATGTTTAAAGAACTTAATCTGCTCTGCCATGCCCTGTTCCAGAGCAGGGACACATGATCTTACAGCAGCCCCGTGTTTGCCAGCTTTTAGCAGTATTTGCTGTGTTGTGTTCAAGCAAAATGAGTCATGATTTCTGGTGGTATGATTACATGCATCACTTCAGTTTTTCCAACTTGGATCCCAGCTGCAACTGAACTGCGTTTTTATTTGAAACTGGTTGTAGTGAATAATCTAGGTCTGGAAATTCCAAAATACTCTGTGACATTGTATTGTTGGAATAGGATGGTCTGAAAAATTTGTGGTTCAGGATTTTCAGCGTACATGAAAGTTTTTTAAATGAGCTCTATCTTCTCTGTTGCTCAATACTGTTTCAGTTCTCCTCTAATACTGAGTTTAAATTGTCTAACAAGTAGGATCTGCAGCTGCTTTACACAGTTACAGTCAGATCCAGACCTGATGAGATGCGAGATCTTCCTCTCTAACTGAAAAGAAGGTTCCTATTCCGTATTTCTAATACTTTTTTTTCTCGATGAAGTTCAGCACAGTTCATACCCAGAGACCAGTAAATCGCCTGAGAGCCTAATGGGAATCCAGCAAAGAGCAACAGTTTCTGAGCAGCGAGATCATGCCTGTAACTACACCCTGTGCTCCTGTCCCTGTCACAAACGGAGCAACTCGATGCTGAAATGGAAAGCTGGGCTTTTGTCGCTGCTGTCCGCAGGGACGGCGCAAAGAACGACACGGAACTCAAGTCCAGGATAAATGGCATTATTTAATTAATTACCACCTCGTTTGCATAACTTGGTTTGCAATAGAGAAATGACATCATTGGGTGCTTGACCCTACACCTCCCAGAGTGGTTGGCTGAATGCTACCCCGCCTATTTCAAAGTATTTTCTTCAGCGTGGAAAACAACACCGTGCGTAAGAAGTTTGCACCTGTGAGATAAAGGCTGGGTTTACCAAACCCTCTGCACCGTTTACAGCCAGCGTGCGTGAGATGAGCCTTTCGCAGCAGCTGTAAAACACGGGAACGCTTCTGTGCCAGCCCTTCCAGCACCTGCAGCTTGTGGCAGTGGGATGAGGCGGCGAGAAGAGGGCTGGAGAGCCGGCGAGATAAGGGCTGGAGAGCCGGCCCGCGTTTGTGGAGCCGCCGGGAACCCAGCACAGCTCTGCGGGCCGCGATCAAACCGGGCCGCGATCAAACCGGGCCGAGATCACTGCAGGTCATGATCAAACCGGGCCGTGATCGCACCGGGCCGCGATCAAACCGGGCCCGGCGGCGGCGGAGCGGGGCGCGCCCACGGGGCGGCGCTGCACACAGCGCTTCCGGCGGGAGCCCGGCGCCACACGCAGCGGTTCCGGCGGGAGCGGCGGCTCCGCGCAGCGGTTCCGGTTCCGCGCTCAGCGGTTCCGGCGGGACCCCGGCTCCGCGCGCAGCGCTTCCGGCGCCGCTCTGTCCCGGAGCCGCGGCCCGCAGCAGGCAAAGAGCCGCTCTGTCCCGGAGCCGCGGCCCGCAGCAGGCAAAGAGCCGCTCTGTCCCGGAGCCGCGGCCCGCAGGACGCAAAGAGCCGCTCTGTCCCGGAGCCGCGGCCCGCAGGACGCAAAGAGCCGCTCTGTCCCGGAGCCGCGGCCCGCAGCAGGCAAAGAGCCGCTCTGTCCCGGAGCCGCGGCCCGCAGGACGCAAAGAGCCGCTCTGCCCCGGAGCCGCGGCCCGCAGGACGCAAAGAGCCGCTCTGTCCCGGAGCCGCGGCCCGCAGCAGGCAAAGAGCCGCTCTGTCCCGGAGCCCTGCCCCTGTAGCTCCTTTGTGGCTGCGCCCGCAGCGTGATGAGTGCAGCCGTGATAACTGAGAGTTCTTTGTTACTCTGGAATTGATGGCATGGGTCCTGACCAAAAACGTGTGGCGGAATGACGTGAAGTAGTTCAGATGTTGTAGTGCTATTGCTTTTTGCTGTTTTGGTAGAGAAATGGAGGTTAACAAGAGTTCTGTTCTAGGACTGCATGTACTTACTCCAGATTAGGTCAAATTTATGTGTAACAGGAACTGTCATTTTTTGTTCATGTGCCTAGTTCTAGTTTTGGACGTTCTTCAGGATTTTCTAGTGGAAACAAACCAATAAATATATTTAAAATACTATCCAGCATAACCTTTTGATACTGAATCGCCATCAATGTGTCCAGTGCCTGGCAGACTGTAAGTGCAGCCCACAAGTCTGGCAGCTGTAGCCATTTCAGAGCACTGAAAATGCACCGAATAAACAGTGCTCAATTCCACTGCCAAGCAAATTGCGGGGAAGTGTAGATTTTGCATATTTCTGTGCTTACTGCCGTTTTTCTCAGAGCAGGTTTTGGGATGCAAGAAAGGTTTCTCTGTTATATGGGAGTGGTGGAGGAAACAATGTAGTATTATCTTGAGGTTAGGGAAAAAATGGTGCACCTGACTTCTAAAATGCAAATGCTGCAGAGATTCTCTGATAAGAGAGCAGATGCAGTTTTGCTCGTGGAATCAGAGCAGTGTGATGAGACTGACATAGCTCAGACTCCAAAAGATCGTCAAACACATAAAAGATTGGCCAAGAGAAAGGGATTAGGCTCTTCTTTTTATCCCCTACAGACAGGATGAGTAGCAACAGGCGTGGGTTGCAGCACGAAGCATCCAAGCCAGACATTAAGAAACACTTTCTGATGGAAATAGAATAAGCAGTGGAACACACTTCCTGCGGTGAAACTGCAGTGTCTCCCCTGCTGAAGGTCTTTAAGTGCAGGTAGATAAACCCTTGTCAGTCCGGGGTGACCTAAGCAGAGCTATCCTGCACTGCAGCGAAGGGCCTGCATGACCCCTGGGGTTCCTTCCAGCCACAACCTTTTATGGAGGGTCCTGTGCTCAGGTTCCAGATGGGCTTCACCTGATTAACTGGAAATGACCCTTCCTTGCAACTTCGGTGCTCAGTTCCCTGACAGTTTGTTCCTGTAATCACTTTCGTATGCAAAGCGAGAAGTTCAAGGGCTTTTGTGGTTTCTCATCCCTCTTGCATTCCAAGCATTTGCTTCCCTTAAACTTGATGGACTCTGTCCGCATCCTTCCCCCGCTTCCCCCTTCCCGCTCCCGTGAGTGTTAATGCTTTTCACTCGCTCTATCTGGCACACACGGGTCCCTTTTATCAAAAGACTTTCACACCTGAGGCCTCCGGTCACATAGTTGCAGTAAAGTAACAGCTTGAAAGCAAATCCTTTTAAATCCTGAGGCCAAACACCGTAACAAACATATCTTCTCAAGGGATCAGTTTCCAAATGTGCTTTTGAACCTAAGTCCCAGCAGGCATTTGGCTTAAAGTGTGTGATAGGACTTCACTTATTTATTTATTTATTGTAGAGCCATTCCCACCCCCCCTCATTGTTCCCATCCCAAGATGTGCTATTTAAACCTGTACCTCTGGTGAATTCTGCCATTGAATTGCAGATGAGCAGAGTGCTGCTGGGTGGTGAAACATTGCAGGACAAAAAGACATATCAAAATAAAATCTTATGAGAAAGTGTCGCTTACAGGGAAAATGTGCCTCTGGTTTCGGGAGGGAGAGGGAGGGGAAATCGTGGGTGTGAATCAACATTTCTTTGAAAATCTGCTGTATGTGGGGCAAGGAGCTCAGGCTATGGCAGTTTGAAGGAGACTCTAGAAACGTGAGTGATCTTTGTGAAATATTGTGCAAGGTATGCTGTAAACTACTTAAGGTGCACTACAGGTCTCTACAATGGAGTTACACCTGAGATGTTTATGAGTAGCAGTGCCTGGATTCTCAGTTTGCAAACTGGTACCTGCACAGTGCACTGCTTGCCTTAGGAGACAGCACATTGTGTGTAAAATCATTACCTGTACTTGCAGATTCATATTAGCACTCCCCAGGGCCTGCTCAGACACGCAGGGCTGCAGTTTGCAATTAGCTGATGACTTCTGTGTTTTCAGTGGGTATTATTGCTCGGGATGTTCAGCCCAGTGGGAGCTCAATGGGTTGTTTATATAATATCACGGTTGTTTCAGTCCGTGCTGAGCGCTGCCAAACTGTAAAACAAGACCAACCCCACATACGGAGCACAGTTCCCTGAGGACAGGGCTCCGTACGAGATAAGGCTTGATTTTAATCTCTCTCTTGTCAGCTGGATCTGCTGACAGTTCATTTTCAGGTGACTATGTACTCCACCACCATCACTCACCTTCCCTTCCTGGCTCTCAGTTAAGCTCAGTCACCTTAGGTTGCTATTCTTGTCTGAGGAAAGATAACGAGTAATCATCCCAACGTGAAGTCTTAAATAAAAAATGGCTGCACAGCGTCTTCTTTTTGTGTCTTTTTAATTCCTTGTAAATCAAAGCCACTCCAGAACTTCAGTATCTGCTTACACTCTCTTATTCCAGTAAATCTATCTTTTCATTCCACCTTCTCTCTCACTTGTAAAGGAGGGTTTGTTTGTTCATGCTGTGGGACTTGAAGTACTAAGCAATCTCAGTTCTCCCCCTTCCCCTGAAAATTCCTTTATTCTCATTTTACTGAGAAGAGAAAGGAGGATTGTCAGTAGAGACAAAAGTTAGAAAACCCAGTTCTGTAATTCTATGTAAATCTATCCCTCCAAATACCCCCTTTCCATTCGCCTTAAAAACCCTTTGACACTTTCCAGACCCCTGACATAATTTTGTTACTCTGTGTCCTGTTCCCCGGCTTGATGGAGGTGTCAGGTGAAAATCTGGGACTTACCTTCAGTACATTGGAACCCTTCAGATTTGTTTCTAATTCAGCTCTTATTCACACATGCAAATTTCCAGCCCCGTTTATCTGATGCTTTAAATTCAAGCTAGTCAGTCTGTTGGAGAGAGAAGTTGAAGCTTTGACTTCAACCATGCTTGATGTAATTGGCTCTCAGCAATTCAAGTTACCCAGCTTATAAAATGTTAATTTAGCTCCTGTCTGCAGACCAATGCTTTTCAGTTTATTCTTACCCAAGATACAATAGTTTGAAATATGTTATTTCAAGAAAGTAACTCACCTTTGCTGTTACAGTGAACAGAAGGGCACTAATGCATCCAGACACTGAACTGAAGAAAAGCAGGCAGTTCTAAAGCTAAATATGAATTTTATTACGATGAATTAAAAGTGCAAAGCCCTGGAAAGATATTATGAACTTTTTTTAACAACAGAAGGCAAAAAACCCAAATGCTTAAAGCTAAATATGCCACAGATAATATGATGAGTCAGGACACTGCTTAAATTTTTGCTATGTTGGAGGTTACCTCAATGAAGCATGTAAATAATAATTAAAAAAAAAAAAAGTAAAAAGTGATTATTTATTCCAAATCTTTTGCACCAAAGGAGGGTGACTGTAGTTCAATCCTTTCTTCTTAAGAATCAGAACCCCAAGGGCAATCCAATGTAGCCTAAAGCAACAGATTCATAATTATATTAATAGCCACATGCTCCATTTCAGCTAAGCACCCCCTGGCAGTGTGGTAATCCTCCCTGATTCTGAAAGTTACATATAAGGCTGCAGATATAAAAACCAATATGAATTGAGTCTGTAACAGAATAGAGGAGATGGTAACTAAGTTGAAAGCATATCCTTTGGGCACAATCAGCAGAGGGGATATCTGTGGGATATTGAAATGTAAATCAGCTGTGACACATGAAGCCTGTTGTGCCGTTAATTTGTTTGATGGAGTTTGGATACCTGTGTTAGTTTACCCCGTTTCTCTGCTGCTTCGTCCCCTCAGTGCAGTGGGCATTTGGTGACTGCAGGTTCAGGGACTCTCATGGTCATTACTGTGCAAAGGGGATATTTTCCCCCTAGGAGCACAGCCTGGGCCGTGAGTGGGAGCCTTTGACCTCCCCTACACTGTGGCTGAGATCACAGTTCCAGTACAGGTTGTGTCCACACCTTGCTTTGTCCTGTCCTAATAAACACAGCCAAGCTGTGTCATGGGAAATGTGCTCCTTCCCTGGCTTGTGTCAGGGATGTCACAAGCACATGGGATTTCCACTCCTTTGGTCTGTTCATTTTTGGTCTTGTCAGGCAGCATGAGCATGTCCCCAGAGGAGAGATCTTCCCAGTGTCTCTTTCAAGTCGAACAGTTCCATTATTCCTTTTCTACAGATTAAGATTTTTTTGAAGTTACAGCTAAGAAGGGTCAATTTTGAGACAAGTTAAATGCCCAACTCACTAAACTCTATGGAAGGATAAAGCCTTCTATCTGCTAGTGGCTATCTTTCTCTAAAAAACATTAATCCTCAAAACGACTGGGGAAATGTGAGTAAATAAAATCACCCCTCAAATTGTACAGTCAGCTGAGAAGGGGTTACACATTCAAAGCTTTGTACTTCCAAAACCCCCTTTGGATTCTTGTAGCAGAAAAGTGCACATTCTTTTCACGTCTTGAAACATTCCTGAAATTACCCAACTTGCTACACATTGGCAGTGCAATCCTGCAGCATCTAGATACTTCTCTGCTCGTTCCATTTGTGAATTTGAGATGTTTGACAATCTTATACATTGCCAGTAAAAATACTGAATTATCAGCAAACTTGCAGTTTATCTGCAAAAGTGATGGGATTGATGTGTGTGAGCCCAGGTACCTGAACATTCTTTATCTTTGCACCCAGGAATTTTGCCTTTATTTTCTCTATATTCCCAGTCTTCCAACTGTCTGTACATATGAAAGCTACAAAATTAAGAATATACTTTCAGAAGTTTGTATGGAGACTGTATTTCCCTGGTCTATTCAGTCTTTCAACAGAGAAGTAGGATTTTTAAAAAGGCCTGAGATGTTTTTGAAAAGACACAGGAATGTATGTAAGACGTCTTTACACTACTTTCAGCTTCCAGTGAGCGCCTGAGATGAGTTTTCACTCGCTGTTACCTTGCACTGAATGAAGAAAGCTGGGGCTGCTAAAAACATCTTCTCTTTATCACGCTGTAACGTGGCCTCAGAGGGGCAGTGTGAGCATCCCGACATTCCCTAACGCTGAAGCATTTCTCCCATGGTGGATCCTGGCACACGGATGCTTTTTCCAAGGTTAATTTAAAAACAAGTGTAAAAAACTGTGTATGATATTTTTCCTTCCTTAAATTTTTTATTATCTATAGGAGCTAAGCATACCTTGGAGAATTCCATCCAAGAGCACTCGAGCACTCCAAAGCCATTGCACTTAGGGATATAAATGCCAAGCTGACTTCAGGAAGCAAAAATGTACAGCATAAATTAAAAAGTGAAAGCTCCATCTCCTACCAGCGAATTTGCAAATACTCTTCTCTCCTGTGGAGTGTCAGGGACACGATTTCAGATAAAGTTGATGTCAATTAGATATTTAATAATCCAGCCAAACCTGCCCATAATCCATATTTTGTGTTGATAGGCTAGTTCACAGATTAGGAGCCCTTCTCACCTTTTTAGAAACTAATAGTATGATCCTTTTAAGAAGGTAAGTTCTTATCACGTTCAGATGGTTCTCTCATGGCTCTGTCACCCCCTCTGCCCCGAACTGTGGAGTTTAATGTCATTGTATTTATAATGATGCTCCCTGGCCTTATCCCACGTTCCTTTTCCTGCTGTCCTTTGATGGAGCTTGTTCTGTTGCCATACAGACTGTATGCCAAATGTTCCTCCAGTGATGATTATTTCAGATCAAAGGTTATTCTCCATTGGCCTTGTTGAAAGGAAAGAAGAGTAGGGGAATATTTTTTTGTTGGTTCCATCATAAAAGTAGCTGCAAAGCAATGGGAACAGGGGGTCCTACAAATCATAGCACTTTATTTTTGTTCAGCTTCACTTATCAATGAGTCTAAAGACAAAGGCAGAGAGACAAATAGAAGAGAGAGGTTTGTTGGTGACTTTTAGTTGAAGTTGTTTTTTTATTCTTTAATGAAGATGTGGTATGGCAAAATTAACTAATTAGAGGAGATGTTGGCAGGCATCCCTAAGAGCCCAGAAACTTGGTATGGTTTGACTTTTTTAGACAGATTTTTTAAAGTTTCTTTCAGGAACTTTCACCTCTTTCTTTGCTGGCATTTTCTCTGTTCCACACTGACTTACTTTTTTTCTTTTAAGTTGTCTGGTTGATTTTCATAATTAGGTTAAACCTGTTTTAGCAGCTTTGTTGTCAGAACTGATGAAAGGACCATGGTACGTATTTTCCAGTCAGCAGATCCAATCCCAGATACTGCTCCCTGCAAAGCCTGTGTTCAGTGCTGGCTTGTGGGGATTACAGCTTGGGCAGAGTTGGGAACAAGTCAACAAGAACTCACCTGTGAGGAAGCAGGGATGCACCACTGCCGGTTTAGAAGTATCCATTTCTGTTACCTCTTTTTAGTAGTTTGTATTTTAATGTTTGTTTACACGTTAATGTTATATACAACCTCACCAGCTCACTGGTCTGACCTGCCTTCAAGCAGAAAACCTTCCAGTGCAGGCTGACCCACAGTTTGGCAGCAACCAGAGTCATGCTGCTGCCAGCCCTGCAGGGAGAGGGCAGGCAGGGAATCCAGGGAAATGGTACTGCGTTGGTGTTATTGCAGAAAGAAGGGCCAGCACACGAGGAGAGCTGCAGCTATTGTGGTTGGGGCAAGTGAAACCGTTCTTAATAACAATATCCTCCCACATCCATTCAGCATCTGTGCCTCACTAAGTCCTAATGATGTGTAATAACAGTTTCAGCCGAGCGCAAACAAGTGTTCTCTCCTCACAAAACACAAGCTACATCTTCCCTGTATTTAGGAATTGTATCCTATTATATTGAACAGGGAGCAATCACCCTGCTTATCTGCAGTAAGAAAATTTTCCATTTAAAGTATAAATCTTTTAGAAACCTAGGAACAATTGAGAACAGGAAATCATTCCGGAGTTCGTAGCACAATGAATCAGAAGCTGCATTATGGTTCTGATTTGCAAAGCTGAATTGAAGTCATTGAGCTGTATCTAGTTAGCGCTGATAAGACTGTGGTTCAAAAATGGTCATGGATTAAATGCAGCCTCCATGGCTCAATGATTACTGCCAATGTTCAGTGTTGATATTAATATTAGCAGCTCCTCAGCTGGGATCAGGAGACAGTGCTGATTAGACACCTTGGAATAGATGGTTTTCTAAAGTACAGTTTCAGAATCTAATTTAAGACAAGATCAACCAAAAGAGAAATCAAATCCTTTTTTTGAAAAATAACCCCACACTGCAATAATATGTGAAAGATGGAGAAGAAACTACAGAACTACAGTGCACAGCAAGCCTGCAGGAAAGGAAGATCACTTACCTCTAGCTGCTGAATGGCATTAACGTGTCACAATGCCTGTGGCAAGCTGCAGAGAGCCAGGGAAAGGAGCAAGAAGCTTTGCCACCTTTTGATTTCTCCGTTTGTTATATATCATCCATTTATGTTAGTCCTGGCTTGCTTTGATTGGAATCAGAAGCTGCCTTGTGAATAGTGCAGATACATGTTTGGCTTTTCTTCACTCTTACAGCAAGATCTACATTCCTCAAGAAATCCTCTAATTCAGAGAAATCTTACGGTGACATCTAGACTTGGTAAAAAACACTTCACATCCTTTGAGGGTTTTTTACCTTCAGGATCTAAAATAAATCTAATTTTAAACACCTACATTTCTTTTCAGACACAGTTTCTTTGTACAAAACCTCTGTATGTGGAAAGCTCGGGTTAGGCTTATTGCACCCACTTCACACCTGTTTGATTTACTGAGCATTCCTCAGTGCTCTGCAGAGCCAAATAAAGGGCTAAACTATTGCAGCTCCATTGTGGAAGGGCAAGAGACACACACACACAAAAATACCTGTGAAGAGAATCAGGACAACTGAATTCCTGACCCCAACTTTACTGCTCTCTTGATTTTTCACTTTTCTTTAAGAACATCATCCTTCTTGTATTCCTTATCCTCTCCAATATGGCATTCCACAAGGATTTATGCAGTGTACGTAGTCCTTGCTTCTAAATTTCCTAGAACAACAACACAGAGGCAGAAAGTCGGCTCAGAGAGTAACATTGCTTGATGGGCTGCATTTTAAGCTTTCTGTTCAAGTGTGGAATAAATGAAAAGTGAGAATACCCTGAGAAAGAGAATGTCACTGCTTTGTCAGAGAGAAAGGGTATTTATGGACTGGTATGGGAAGCTGATACTACTGTCATTTTGTGGTGAAATACAGGATTTCTTCTTTAATTACTATCAATCTTCAAGCATAAATAAGGAAAACCAGAGGTGAAAGTGATGCCCAAATCTTGTAGCTGGTTCTGCTATCAGGCCACACACGAATCTCTCACTGCAATTAATATCCCTTGGACGACTCCCACTGATGTGCAGCAGTTTGAAGAACAGAGGGATACATTGAGTGATATTTTGCTGCCTATCAAACTAATGGGAATTTGTGCATCTGTGAGATTTAATAGGTGCAGATCTGTTGTCACATACACATTTGTGAAACCTAAACTTGGATCAGCAGTAGGGGTGTTTACACTTACTATGCTTATTCTTTTTATTTTTTACTTGACATGGTTCTATACCAAGAGGCATTTACAGAGATCATTGCAAACTTGCCCGTTTTCAGAAGAGCATCTCTTAAAAACACAGAGATAAAACTCAAATTCCAGGCAACTTCAGGTCATGATAGATCTTCAGTTTCAGTACAGTCCTGGGCTTGTATTGATATTTTCATAACGACTAATCAAAACAAGATAAGAGGAAAATGCTTCCTATTTTACCTCCTACTAAATTTTCCTGGAAAATTACTCAAGGCTAAAGTCCCAGTTATTAAAGTACTAAATTTTCAAAGCAATAACTTGAGCTATTCTTTCTCCCCTTCCCCCATTCCTCCTCCTCCAGGAGCAACAGTCTTCCAGCTGCCTGATATTGTGTAAAAAGCCAGGGTCATGTAGATGTCACATCTTTGCTGTGTCCCTCAGCTTCTTTGCACGCTCCTCGAGGTTGCTAGGGTTTGGCATTTGGATGTTACCGATGTGCTAATTACAGAGGAATTTGAGGATCTCCAGCAGTCGGCTTTCTGACCGATTTCATTGTTGCAGCTGTCTGTAATCATTGTAAGATTTACCTCCCAAAATCCGTAGAAAGTCCATCTCTTTCTCAGTCTGTATGCTAGATGGAATAACCTGAAATACAGCCTTTTAAAAGGAATTACCAATGGACAGTGGGAACCTCGCCACCAGAAATGGTGAAATCCTGAACGTTGGGCTTTTACATTAAATACCTTGGTAAGTCTGAAATGTTGTACAGATTCTAATGGGTGAGATCAAAACCGAGTCCCATGGCCGCCTTCCAGAGTTTTAGAATGGAATAAGAGTCTTTTATTAGCTTTGTTTCCATTCTCTCACACAGCTTGGGTTTTTCAAAGCTCTGTGGATGGATTTATGGATTATGCTGGAAACTACATTTGCTTAACTGAGATCTTAATCAAACGAGCTGCTTACAAGTGCAGTTTATAGGATTGCTGCCTTCACTTTTCTTGGGTTCTCCATCTTCTCTGTGGAATGAGCTGCATGGGGAATTCCTTCAGATCTCACACGCACAGAACTCAGCCCTGCACAGCATCTCCAGACGTGGAGCTGGGTTCCCTCTGACTGCCCATCCTTCCCACAGGGGTGAGATTCAGTAAACCTTACCAAAAGCAGGGCTCAGTTGTTCTTAACCAATTTGAACCACAGTTTTTTTCTAACTTCAGCACAGTGGCCAGCACAAATCCTTCCCAGCTCACACCTCATGTGGGGTTTTCAGGTGTGCTTCACTCTGCACTGCCATTGTATTTTATGAGGCTACATACAAAAATGTTTGTTATGATCACTCTAAAAAGCATGTTTGCTCAATTAAATGATAACTTGCTTTTTGCTTAAGAGCCAATTTTCACATTTTTTACTGGTTTTAAAGAGAAGGCATAAGAAGGATTGTGTACAGCCCATGAGGTTTTTGTAAAAGTGAGTTTTTTATTAATAGGCTTCAGCTCTGTAAAGCCTTCTACGTGTGCTTCATTTGACTGCAAGTGTCATCTCTTGGTTTCCAGGTGATTACCCCCATCAGTGCAGCTCAATGCGTTTCAGGTGCACAAATCCAAGACGTTTCCTTAACTTGTTTATTCCCTATGTGAGACTTTGGAGGTTTTTCAATAAAGGTTTTTAAGAAAACTTCCACAAAGCAGGTTCCAATCCTTGCCCAGCTCCTGTTAAATTCACAATGCTCTATTCTCCACCATCTCTGAGCAGCAGCTGCAGCAGCTCCAGGATCAGACTCCTGCCAGCAGGAAGCCTTGCTGTCCCCCAGACACCATTAGCAGCAGACTGTTCGTGAAGGTACATGTCAGGAGATTAAATTTTCTTGGCAAGCAAGGTAGCCCAGGGTTAAAAACATCAGAACATCTGCATGCTGGTGTCCTTCAAGTTTTAGCATGCTATCTTCAGGATTATGCCCCAGATTAAAGAGTTTTATTTTACCATCAAAGTTCTATAATGAGAATCTCTTGGAACAGGACACATGATCTGTTTTGCTCACTGCTCTAGGGGCTTTCTTCATCTTTTCTGGAGTTTGAAAGCTAATGTTCTTTGACATTCACTTTACATTGACACTTGATATCCAGTAAATCAAAATAAAAATATAAATTTGATCTCTGGAAATCAAGATTAGTTTAATGTTTACTATCCTGATGCAAATTAGATTTCTCTTCCTGTCTACAGGGGGTCAGTTTACAGGTATTACAAAGGTTTGTGTTGACATCCTACTAACTGGAACAATACTTTGGCTAAAAAGAGACTGTTTATTTAATGCCTCTCAATTCATATATATAGCAAATCTTCTATGCATTATTAGTTTAATTTGCCTTCTGTTTCACATGTGAAACTGCAAGATTTATATTTTTATGACAAAGCCTTTCCCTCTAGTGAGAAAAATACAATGTATGTTGATGTAACCGATATGCCTTTCTTTAGTTAATGACTCCATAACTTAAATTTTCAGTGTAGCCAGAAGCAAAAATTTAAGACTGATACGTTACACACATATTTAATTTTTTTTAATAAGCTGAAGTATCTAGATTGTGATCTGAAAAAGTGTCAAAGATTTCCACAAGCAAGCTGTGGAAAGCCTGACAAACTGTTGAACCTTTTCTCTGTATCGTCACATGCCATTCATCCATATTCTCTGCCTTCAGCTCTCCATGTGCAGCCCGATTGTCCAGCAGGGTGGAATCACAGGTACCGAGCTGCTGGGGTGATATTCCCAGTGCCTGGAGTATCAGAACCACTCATAACACTGAGAAAATGTTTTTAATTTATTTTTAATACTAATTTTTTAATATTTAACTTAGCTGGCAGACTCCTCTGAAGTGAAACTGACTGTATGTTCTGGCAGTGCTTATTATGCATGGAGTAATCCAAGTACTCTACATGGAGTACTACAAGTACTCTACAAGTAGTAATACAACAGGTCCCAAACATGGACCACTGTGCTATTGTAAGACAGCTCTTATTTCAGAAAGACGTTTTTCATACATTTGCACTACAATTAAAATTATAAAAATCAATGTAATAGCAGAATTCCCCGGGGGTAAACAAGTAAAACGGGATTTGCTTTGTTAATAAGGAGTGAAAAAAAGCCCAAGCAAATTCAATCCAAAAACAAAAGCACACATACAAAAAAAGAAACCCCAAAAAACCCCACCCAAAATAAGGTAAAGAAAGAAAAAAGTATTGTGTGGTAAAAGCTTCAGCAGCTTATTCTGCTGTGAAAAAGTGCTTGGAAACACGTTTGTTTGAAACCAGGCACATAAACATCCCGTCTGTGATACACAGAGATATGCACGTTTGTGCAGGGCGTTTTGACATATTCCTGTTTCTGTGCTGGCACCAAAAAGACCATTTGCTGATCTTGATCTCAGGCTATTTTAGAAAATGTGCAATTAAAAAGGGTGTGTGGTGGGGGGAGGAGGTAGGATTGCTGGAGTGGAATCACTCTTATTCAGGCTGCTAGGCTGTTTGTGAAAGGTGGAGTGATTTACTGCTGTACCGTGGCCATCAGCTCGTTAATAAAACTAGAAAGAACTAAAAAGCTTCAAAAAAGATAACTTGGTGGAGTTCCTCCCCTGATACACGAACTGAGGAGGAACAATGCTTTACAGTGCAGAAAGACTGAGTGTGCAGCCTCATGAGTCCTGTGCTGGAGCAGTAGATGAGATCCATCAGCACCACGTCCTCAGGGAAGGCTGCTGGGAACGCCAGGGCTGGCAGTGTTTGCTTTGGACCGTGCACACCATGTTTGTTATTGCTGTGCCCGTGCACAGAGCAGAGCCTCGTGTAAATGCCACCGTCCTCTCCTGACACCGAGCTGCTCCAAAGCACAACAGGAGAGGTTCCTTGTGAGGAGCTACCCTTGCCTTGGGCAGCACGGGCATTCTGTTCAGCAGAGGCCTCTGTGGGTCGGGTGCAGGTATTTCCAGCTCCTGAGCTGGACCTGCAGTGAGAGCAGGTTGCTGCAGAGTGGAAGGCAGTGGAGCTGGGAGAGGTGGCACCAGGCGAGGGTTTGGCACAGAAGCAGCTGCTGCTGGTATGTAGCTGATGCTGACATACCTGAGGGGTCTGGTTTATGGTACAAGTCAGAGAGGAAAGAATTTCATTTTATATGCAAAGAGTGGAAAATGATCGAGTAGTATTCAATATTGACAGCAGGCAATCTTTTCTTATAGAGGAGTGGAATGAACAGAAATGTGAGTATTTCACCCATGGGTGGATACACATAAACAACTGGCTAAGTGCAAAATTGTGTGTCAGTCTGCTGGGGAAAAGGGTAAGCTAAGAGGAACTTAGGAAAAGTGAAAAGTAAATACAGAAACTTCTGGTAAGTGAATGGATCTATTGCTATGGGTGAATAGACCCTAAAAACAGTCCCTGTCACTCCGTATTTCACTCATCAAATACAAGTTCTGTTGGTAACATTCTGTACAGAGCAACCTAATTAATGGACAGATTGCAATGTAGGGCAGCTACTGTGAATTTTCTATTACAGATTTTCAGTGCCTTTTAACTTCTTACATTTTCCTTTTACGTAATTTAAGGACTACTAACTACCATAAATATGTAAAAAATCCTGTTGTGTGTGCAGAAAAACAAAATACAGAGTCAGAGAGACACCAATTTTTCATATTGTGTGTGTGTGTGCCAATAAATGTTCTTAAAGTGTTCTAAAATGCAGCTTCCCAGGCATTGTTTTCTGTAGCCCTCTGTTGTGGGTGGGCAGTTTCGGGGGTTATCACCTTCCCTTTTCCTGCTCTCCTCTAAGTGGGACTTCCTTCGCTGTGGGCAGTGCAACAGCTCTGCTCTGCTCTACTTGTCGTGTCCCATTTGCTGCCACCCAAATCAAAAGCAAGTGGTTTGGCACATCTCTGAGACAGCTTTTTTTTTAAAAAAGCAACCTTCCAAGGACATAACTCCACAGTGCCATTGCCGGGAACCAGGCTGCGTTTCTAAGCCCATTTGCTTTACTTTATGTGCTGCTTCCTGTTCTTTTCACATTCTCCTCTCTTTTGTCTTTTAAGCCTGAACTGCGGAGATTCTCAGGGCCAGATCAGAACTTTCCTTCCAGGTGAGATCAAAGAGGGTCTGTTAGAGGCCTGGTTGTCTCTTTTTCAGTTGAAAAAAAATAAAAATCAAACTTTCCAGCATCTGCTGAAGCTGGCACCGATGTACATACACTAGTATGGTAGAGGATTTAAGGCAAATTTCTGAAGCTGTTTTCAACACCTTTCATTGCCCTTGATATTTTATTTTAAAGGTTCTAAATGCCAAATCTTAGTTTGTGGATTGTGACAGAAGAATCAGTTAGGCTATTGAATTCCTTATTTCCAGCTGCTGTGTTCCTGTTGAGATACTGAAGTATATGAGCAAACTGAGATCTGATTCATTATAAAATAGGTACTGCAATGTAACTTCTAAAAAGTGTTCATTGATTATGGAAATTCCACTGTTAAATTCAGAGCAATAGCTCAGGATTTCATACTGTTATCCAGGGAAGAACACTGGTTTATAACTGCTTTCCTGAAAGTGTTATCCTGTTTTCCTCTTCCCGTCACTTTATATTTCGAAATTTAAAGATTTTCAGCGTCAGGGTCAGCTCTTTCAGGAGTAGGTAATGAGTGTAGGATCTGCTCATGATCAGAATCTCCATACAAAATTTCTCCTATTTACTATTTCTCACCTTTTCCCACTGCCATTTTCCTTTTTTCCCTTTTCCTTTCCTCTCAGCATTCTGGATTAGTATGATTTATTTTGGTTCCACATGGGATAACTTCCTCCCTCCTCAGCCACCAGCTCTTCCCCACTGTCACACAAATGTCACACACCAATGTGACCCAATTAGTGGCTTTTAGTCCTAACAGGGGTGACCAGAACCGTGCAGCTGGTGCTCAAACAGGCTCGTGGCACTAAAGACACAGTTATGACTATTATGCCAGTGGTTAGAAGGAAGGGAAAATACGGGCACAGCATATGGAGATCACTGCAGAGCCTGCAGATTGTTTTTTTACAGGAAAGAGGAACAGGGGTGACAAAACTCTGACCTTCCTGTCAGCGTAAGAACTTGGCAGGAGAGAGGGCATGGAGACTGAGTTAAGGGCGCCTTCAGGAGAGAGGCTGGAGAAGCAAAGGAAAAATGAAGTAAGAGATGGAATTGTGCCCTCACCTACCCAGAGCCTTGAAGAAGTATTTGATTTTAGTGCAGAGGAAAATGCAATTGAATGAAAGGATTGGGGAAGGTGGGAAAAGACACAGTGAGAACAGCAGGAGCTTAAGAAAGCAACAAAGTCTGCCGGTGGTTTGAGTTGAGGAGGGCAGAGGAGGTGGCTGCAGCACTGTATTTATTCCTTCCCTGTCATTAGAGGTCGTGTGTGTGCGTGTAATGGCATTTCTCTTGCAGCTTTTTCAAACCATCATCCTTGGCTGGTAGCATTTGTGCCACTTCCACATAAGATCAATAACAAAGCCAAGTTCCTGCTGGACTTCATAAAATCTCAGGAATGTCTCCTTTGGAAGGGTCGAAACTGCTGGGAAAAGACAGGATAGGAGTTTGCTTTAGGGTTGTTTTATTGTGCTGTTGTTACTCTGGAGGAGTGCAGCAGCATAAAGGGTGTTAGTTTGGTGGCTGAAGTTCTGGAGATGGAGAGATCCTCCTGTGTATGCTGTTCATCTGATAAATTTGTAATTTTTATTAGCATTTGCTTGGTTGTCCACTTCTAAGAAGGGCAAAGCATAGATAGGGCCAGGGAAACTTAGAGAAATTCTAAGGAAATTCTTCTGATTCTGGAGAACATTGTTACAGCAGCTGAAAGCACCACTGAGTGGTGGTAACTGTGGGGTGCATTGAGTTAGTGAAGAGTATTCCACAAACCCCTCCTTGCCTGCTGGAGGCTTTGTGGAGGGTAACAGGCTCTGTCCCTGTGACAGACACAGTTGGTGCAGCAAACCCTGGCAGCTGGGATGCACTCTGGATACTGGTGTTTTTCCACTGTGTTACCAAAATGTTTATGACAAAAATGCAAATTACAGCTGCAAGGCTTGCAAATGTACATGATGCTTTGAAGGAAAATGTACTGTGTGAATTCCTTGCTCCAATTTATACTCCCTCCTTTCCCCCTCAGGTATGGACTCCTGCAATTCTTCATTTGAGCCTTTAGCACATTGTACCTCAGACTGCGTAAGGAAGTTACTTCAAAGTTTTATTTTGTGCACTGAACTAGATTTGTTTGTTTGTTCTGCAGCCAAATGCAAAACCTTCTCCAGCTGAGGCAAGTTTAACTGAGGCTCATCTTTCTGAACCTGCTGCTGGGGCTCTGAAATTGTGCCCTGTGTACATGGGGATAAGAGGTGACACAGCAGACATTGTTTGCTATACATTCGGTTTGCTTGGCATCTGGCAAAAACTGGGTATTTCTTTATCAATATTGAGTTAATCAGTGCATCCTGTCAGTCTCCAATGGCCCAGGATCCTGCTGTGCATGGTGGGAGTATCCTCAGCTGCAGTGTGTGCCCCAGAGCTTCCCTGCAGACTGCCCGTGGTACCTACCTAAACACACTTCTGGTAACGTGTTAGTGAGTTGGGCAGGAATCACCACTCTATAAATCCTGGGAGAGAATGTAGAAAAGCCAGTTTCACTGGTCTTCTGGATGAAGCTGATGGGATATAGCTGAATTTTGCTCAGTTTCTGAATTTCTCTGAATTCTTACCTGAAGAAATGTAGTAAGAGTCACCCAGTGTGTATCTGAGAACAAAATCCAGATTCGTAACATTTTTGACATATCTCTAGACCTTTTTCCCCAGTATTAGTTTGTGGGATTGCTTTTCCCAGCTTTTCCAGCACATTAGGTCTCCATAGGGCTGGTTGTTAGTGAGATGATTCAGAGGAGACATCCCTGGGGAGCCTGAGTTTTCTGGGTGGGTGGTCTCACAGTAGTCAGAAAGAAACAACTGTTGTTACCTCTATGTCCTGCTGCATGGGAACAGAGCCATTCCAGCACAGAAAGACATTTCAGCACAGGTTCCCTGAGTCTGGGGGGCAGCCCTGGGACTTGTCACGCTGTCACCTCAGCTTCTGTAGCCAACAGCAAACATGGGAACTGTGCAGCCACTTCTGCCCTTTCCCTTCACTCTCTTAGGCCATGAGAGCAGGCACTCAGCCTGGACTGACTGGAAAGGGGCACTTGGCACAAGGCCAACCTCAAATGGTTTGTTCTTGCTGTCCTGCAAAAAAAAAAAAGTGTTTTGGCAGCATCCCTTTTTAATAAAATGAAAATTTATATTTATGCAGAACGTTGGATGTTACATTCAGAATAAAAGAAATCCGTATGTAAGTAAAGGAAAGGACTTATCAAAAGAAGCTCAGTATGAAAGGAACTGTAATTTCAGTTGCCATTGATACTCATTGCTAAACTGGTGATAAACTCATCTGTTAAGGAAATAAATGTCAATGTACTTTTGTAATTTAAATGAGAACTTGTAATATGGAAAATATGCTTCCTGTTCAGATTCTTAAAGGTTTGCTTTGAAATGGGAGTCCCCTGTGATGTCTGTTTCATTTTCTTTTATTGTTAAAGTGTTGTGTCACTGATGACATTTCTGCTGAATGCTGCCCAATTAGAACATTGAACATCTGCACAGGGACATTATCTCCTCCCAGGGGGATTATGGGAAACAAGCACATTGGTAAACAAAAGAGTAACTGAAATTATTTGTAGGAAATTTAGTCACTTTGCTGGCTGCCAAAGGTTGAGCTTTACTAACAAAACATTTTTGCCTTTTATAGATAGATCAAATATTAAGGGAAAGAAAGCTTTTATAATAAATACAAGGAAAAAGTTGTGGTTTGCACTGTACTTCTAAAAATCATTTTCATGGGTGAGTGGGTGTTGGGGGGACAATTTGCTTTGATTTAAGGTATGTGTTTGTAATATCCTTACTACATCATTTAGGGCAGCTCTTAATTTATTCTTTCTGTGAAGTAAATGAAAATCTACTGAAATGCCCAGGATCACATACAATAGTATATAGATGTAAATGTCATGTACTCAGTCTGAAGTTAAACCATATTATCTTGGTGCCAAGGTTCTGGATTTTTAACAATTCAGTTGATGTTTTAATTCCAATTATGGTTTTTGTGGTCAGACACTGAAATGATTATGCACAAAATTCCCATCCAAGTCGGTGGGAATCTCATGTGTGCAAGTTTTGCAGGCTCGGGGGCATAACCACACGCAGGCTATTTCCAGTGCAGCTTTCACCAGAATCCTTTAACCCAGACCTTTGCGAGGCAGCAAAGGAGGAAGCAGGTGGAGCCCCTGTCTCCCAGTGCTCTGTGTCCCCGGGGTAAAGGCACGGAGGGAAGATGAGGGCACAGTGCAGCCCGTGCTGCAGGGAGCTGGGAAGGTCCTGGAAGGCTGCTGCTGTCCTGGCAGGGCAGTGTCTGCCGGGCAGCGTCTGTGTGGCTGTGCCTTCCTCAGCCAGACTCTGCTCCTTCCCTCTTTTGTCGCCTGAGCCTCGGACACCTCCCACGGCCTCCCTTCTGCTCTGGCACTCTCCTCTTTTTCCTGTGCCTTTCCTTCGAGCTTGTTCCCTTTAACCTGACCGCACGGGAAGTTCAAAATCTGCTGCTCTCTCTGCTGCATCCCAGTGATGTACTCAAGTGACAGATGTGTTTTCCTAATCTATGTGTGGGGTCTGTCTTGGCTATGAAATTGGGAAATCAGGAGCTGCTGATCACTGCTTAGGGCAGTGGGATTCATTCTTGCTTGATCATTAAGGCTGCCTTGATAAACTCAAATTGTACTTACCGACAGTAAATGACAAGAAATAATGTGTCTCCTTCCTGTTTTTATTTTATCTTTACATGTTGGATTAAACAATAGCTTGTTCTGACCCTGGCAGTATTATAAATTTTGAATTATTCTGTTTCATTTCTTTCAATGACCACTGAAATTATCTGCAGCAATCATCCAAAATACTGCAATTTAAAGTGTTATTGCAGTGTTTAGGGCTGTTGCTGTGGAATGTTGTTCCTTAATTCTTACCTGTTAACTTTTATGAGGGATATAGCCATTGAAATAGGTAGGAGGGATTCTGTCACACAGGAAGTATTCTGTATTTTCTTAATGGATAAATATTGAATGTCTCCTTTACTTTGATTTATCTCAACAATATATCTGTCTGCAGTTCCCCCTCCCTCCCCACCCCAAAATGAATAGTCCTGCTGTTGAAATGAGAGAAAGTATGTTTCTACGTCTTGAAAATAGAACTAAAAATACCTGCTTGACCTGTGGGCTTTCAGACAGCTCGCAGTTGTGGTTAACACGAGCCCCCTGCAGAGATCAAAGGCTGGCCCCATCCTGCTTGAAACACCGCTGTCAGTACCTTGTTGTTAGGCAAAAAAGTAAGAGAGTGTTCCCCTCTGCTGTGGAAAAGCAATGTTTATTTGATCTTGGCCCTCTTCTGAATAATTTCACTAAATCTAATTGCTCTTGATGTTTTACCCAGTACATCATGGGCTTTTTCAGAAGTAGCTCTTTATGCAATGGGTGAAGCTTCAGAATACAGTAAGGACCACTTCAAATATCTCTCATCAAGGCAAAGAACTCTAGATAGATTACTGCAGATCAATCTGTATAAACCCTGCATAAACACTGAAGCTCTTTTAAGTTAAAATGTACTTTACAAAACCCTTATGTTGTGAAAGGTGAAATACTCTGCAATTATAAAGAGAGTTATCATGTGAAAAGAGCTAGAAAGGGCTGTTTAATTCACTGGTTCCTGCCAATTTATGATGAAACAAAACATATTATTAAATTCTTTCCAGGATATTTATTACCATACGTTAAGATTTTATGTTACCACAATGTGAACTCCCTGCACATCAAACGCCAGCCCTGCTTCTCACAGGAATGGTGTTCCTGCCATGTGTTGCTTGAGTGGAATCAAGGAACTTGACTTTTACTGACAGTCGTTGCGAAGGGCTTTGCAGAGGGCTGTGACATTTGGTTGCTGCTCACACTTGTGCTGCCATGCAAACGACTTACAAACTTTGCTGCACATCTCTAAGAGGTTTCCCAGTGAACCCATAAATGGGAATGACAGCTGGCAGGTGTTTTTCGAGCACAAATCTCTGAAAACTGAAAATGCTCTTCGCTGGTGGGTTCATGTGTATGATCCCAGAGCAGAGATGAGCAGGGGTGATGCCTCCCTTTACTGTGAGACCGGAGCACGTGGGAAATACGGGTCCTCTTCCGAAGTCCACTGCTGCTTTGACAGGTGACATAACCTCTGTGTTTTCTGTCACACAGTTATTGGAAACCTCTCCTCCTGACCCTCCAGACACCATGCCAGTATCAAGTATGACGTTCGAATGAATCCGTGTCTGGGTGCAGAGGGTGCTTTAGGCAGACTCAGAACACAAAGTGGCAGGTGACAGATTGTCTCCCTTGGGCGAGAGGACACCAGATGCTCAAGCACCATTTGTTCCCTCCTTTCCATTGCTTTTGCTGCAACCAAAGAAGCTGCTGAGGTAGGTGGATATAGAGGAGTTGATAATGTTTGGGGAGGAGAGTCACCAGGAGCAATCTCTGCAGCAGCAGTAGCAGTTGTCAGCCCCATCTTTTAGCAGCTGCAGGAGAGAAACCACCACTCAGTAAGGAAGGGCCTCACACCCTCGCCCTCCTCGAGACAGAAGTGGGCTCATCCCCTGCCTTTATTTTTGCTTCCCTGTAGGTGTTAGATGGCAGCAGCCAAGGTATGGAAGAAAGAGTGGGGGCTGCTCTGAGGTCACCTTCAGTCATTCCACCTTTCACCTGCACAGAGCCATTAGAAAAACTCACTTGGCCCTTGAGCCTTTTGCTTAACTTTTCCCAAACTCCACTTCTCCCCTCCAGCTTTCATTTTCTCCCCACGTTCTCTCGTTTCATAGAGTGCCTCCTGTGGCTCCTTTCTGCATGCCCCAGCTGGTCATTAGCCAGCAAACATTCCCAGCTTTCCTACTCTCCTGAAGACAGTTCTACTGTAACTGTGTGGCTTCATCAACAGTGGGATGTCCTTTATACCTGTGCGTGCTGTTCCTGTGCCTGGAGAGAGGATTTCACATGAATGGGCCACTGGGCCGGCTGGGCCTCGGTTCTGGACCACCACAGCTGCCTGGGGTCTGGGTGTGTTCAGGGCTTGGAGCACAAGCAGCCCTTTTGCTGCTTTCTGACCTCTGGGGAAAAGAAAACTCTTCACTGCACTGAGCCTGTCTATTTAATGAGTAAAGGAATTCAGATCAGTAAAAGAAAATAGCAGCAGACCTGAAGGAATTCCCTAGGGCCAGAGGCAGCATCTCACACCCTCGGACACTGATTTGCTTCTGTGCACTTCCAGAAGAGATTTTCCACTGGTGCTGGAGACTGGACCAGGTTCCTCCTCTCCACTGCTCAAGGCACAAGCTGTGTCTGGGGTTGGCCTCTCTATAGGCCTGAATTTTGTTCTGAGGTGATAAAGTGATCCCTCCTGGTACACTCTTGTGACTTTCACCTTCCCATTTTATTTGATGGGAGATTTATAAAGACAGAGCTCCTCTAGCCATCATCCTTGGCATTCATTTCAACATTAGATAGAATTTGTGATTAAAATCATGACTCTGACACATTAAACCAAAGTTCAGTGTGAAAGAAGCAGCTTTATCTTATAAGTGTTATGATGAGTTCCTTTATTTCTTAGTTTTTCAAAGCTCCTCCCCCAAAAAACTTCTTAGTTTAAAGACTTGAAATTCAAAACATTTATTAATAATGTAAAGGGCTGCCTGCCACTCAAAAGCTATAAAGAAACTCTAAAATCAAAGTGAAATAGTTTCTTCATCAAAGCAAAAAAAATTCCAACTACAGCTTTGGTACAAGCTTTGGTGGTGCTTTGCTGTGTTTTTAAGCCCACTTAATAAATCCATACCAGAGTCAGTCCTCAACACACAAATTTACAGTCTGTCTCAGCTGTTAACCTGGATGGAACAAAGTACTACATTTTAAATCTTCTGGATTGTGTTTCTACTTGTATTATTGATGTATATGTTAGTTTCAAGACATCAACTGCATCCAGCTTTTTTAAAAGTCCTCAATTTCTGCTGCTGTAAAATATGAGTTACCTGGGGAGAAACATCTTCACTCACTGGAAACCTGCAGCTTCCACAGGGTTCTAGAGACTGAACATCTTGCTGGATCTGGAGCTGGTGCCTTTGAGAATGGCACATTAGATCCGCATGTAGCACGGGTCCAGCACCTCCAGCTCGGGATTTACCGAGCCCTTTGAGGACGTTTGCGCTCCCTCAGCAGGCAGCACTCATTCCCGGCAACAGGCGCTGATCCCCACTGGGGAGCTCCTGCGAGGATCAGATTGCAAGGAAACGACGTTAAGGCAACCTCAAAAAAAAAAACCCAAAAACGGTGGCTGACAAAATGTTTTCCCTTGGTGGAAACGAGCGTCAAATTACGTTTCACTACTATTTGTTTGCTTTGGAAAGGGGGGCTAGGGATTTTCACCTTGTCCTTAGGGCAGCAATTTGCTCACCTTACACTTTCCAGTACTGAAAACATTTGTTCAGATTACTGTGTTTTCATTTGATTGGTTCTCTTGTTTATATAGAGGTTGCTTTTACGTAAGATCCAGTATAATTATTGACACAATTTGTTCTGCACTACAGGTTATATCAAACTGGCTGGGACGTAGAGTAGAAAATTGGTTTTCTTATGTTGCTTTAGGTCCCTAAGCCCCCACCCACAGTCAGGTAAGTCAGCAGGCATACCAAGCCCATGACATGGAAGGCTCCCGTGATGGCAGAACCCCCAGACTCAGTCTCTGGGCGTGGATCTAAATGTACCCAGCAAGCCGAGGCTTCCCAGCCAAATCAATGCCATTCCTGCAGGGACAGAGAGAACAGAGGGCTGCGGACAGGAGGCTGGGGAACCTCAGGAGGGGCTGGGGAACCTCAGGAGGGGCTGGGGGAGCTCAGGAGGGGCTGGGGGAGCTGTGGGGTGCCGGTGATCCCCGAGGATGAGTTCAGGAGGGAGCAGGTTGAGGAAAGGGTTCCGCGGGTGGAATGGGGCAGATCTGGGGGAGAGCGGGGTCCGCAGGCACCGGAGCAGAGGGGTCAGGGAAGGGCTCGGAGAAGGGCAGGGCTGGCGGGGCTCTGGCACCACAGCACGGCCCGAGCCCTGCCGGACAGGAACCTTCCCGTGCCCGTGCGGAAAAGCTGCCGAGAGCCAGGACCTGCTCGGAGCCCCTCTGCTGCTGGCCCGGTGCTGACCCTGACTCGCTCCCCTCTGGGCTGCTGTCTCCTGACGCACCGAGTCTGGAAATGGCACGAAACACAGAAATCAGCGAAGGTGTCCTAAACCAGTAATGTTCATAAGTGTTTGAAAATCAACTTCGGAGCAATTAAATGCACTCTTTTGGCAGAGTATTGAAAGGAATGTATTTTCTAGGAATTCTTGAACTATAAGGTCATTCATTTTTCCTTGTAATTAATTCTGCAGTGACATCCTCCTTGCTGTCACCAGTGTGACTGGAGTCCTTGTTCCCTTCCCTGTGCCGCAAAATGCACTGGGTGGGACCTGCAGCTTTACATTTGTACCCTTCTGCTGTGGCTTTCAAATATTTCTTAACCAAGTAGAAATGCTTGGTCTTAGATGATGTCATGGGAGTTTCAGAAGATTACATTAAATAGTTTTTTCCCAGGAGCTTATTGGGAAGATTTTTGGGATCAGTCGGAACAGCAACAAAAGAAACAACAAAAAAAAACCCAAAACCAAACTAACCAAACACCCAAACCTTTCAAACACATAGCATTTTACAATGCTGCGTATATAGCCACAATTTGAGATTTAGATTTTTTCCAGAATATCCTTATTACAGAAGAGTTTAGGCCACACACTTATTCTGCTGAATAAACTCGGTAGTGGAGAGGGATCTCCTGGCAGCATTTCAGTCACACAGTCACTTCCCTCTGAACTCATGGAGATAGAGAACCAGGGTTTTTATGCTTATAACCACATTCAAGAAAGTACTAAAGATTCTGAAGCGTTTTCTTAATATTTATTCATTTTTGTGCATTATGTCAGACATATCACCAGGAGCTTTTTATGCAATAACGAAATTAAAATGCTGGGACACTTTTCACATAGTTGTGAATAGTAACATAAAATATCTTTCAGAATGGCTGAAAACGTCTATTCTTTAGGTCCAGCAACAGTTAAACTCCTAGCTGGCACTTTGTGAAGACAGTTTTTAATTTGTGACTCTCTTTGTGACCTGCAAGAAGAGTGGAAATCATCAAAATGAATTTCCAGCACCAGGCTTCCTGTTTACATTGTTCAGGGGTAGTTACAGCTTGTTAACATGGACTTGCTGTTCATGGCTAATGGTACAATTGAGTCATCTCTGTGCAGTTCTCAGCCATTTAAAACTGTCGTAAAATAACCCAAATAATGGGATGATCAAAGCAATGCAGCTGACTCTGCATGAGAGTGTGACTGCAACATTTGCAACCATTACTATGGAGTACTATAAATATATTCAGAGTAGTACAAAAGAGATATTCAGGTTACAAAAACTACTGTTCAGACCAGGATAGAATCATAAAATAAATATTCAGCTATGCTTGAGGTTCTTGAATATTCCCCTAAATGCCTTTGGGTGACTGCTGTGATGTGCCTAATTCCCAGTGAGCAGGTACCCAGCACTTGTTTGAGAATGAGGATTCATTAAAGCATCTCAAATCAAGCATACAAAAAGGGAGATACAAAGAATGATTAGAAGCCTTTGCTGGGTTTTGCTGTTTTGGTCTTTTTTCTCCTTCCAGTTGGCTGCTTAAAACAGGTGATTCCGGGTTTCTTTGTGGGAGCTATGATACATATGCTTTGCTGGGTCTGGATGATTTCAGAAAGTGTTTTATTTTCCATGAAAAGCTTTTAGTTGTCATTGCACAGTGTTGTGTAAGTCAATGATAAATCAAACTAATATATTTTAAAAACTAAGCATTAGGAGGTTTTATAGTTTAAAAGAAATCACAAAAAAGCACAAGGGCTGACTTTTTATCACCTCTCCTTTGAGACCCAGTTTATTTCATCACTGATGTGAAGCATGTACTACAAAACAAGATGACCTGTTTTCATCCTTGCTATAATTCCGCTCGAGTAAAAAGCCTTATGCCAGGAATGAATTTGTCCCTATGTAAAAAAGGTCTTCACTCCTCCCAAGAGGAGACTGAAACTGGGTTCTGTCTGTTTTCATCAAGTCTCTTTATCTCACATCAAGGGGAGCTGATTGAACACAAGGAATTCCTAATATGAGTCACTTGTCATTCAAGCTCTTCTGGTTGAGGATACAGCGTTTCCAGCTTTGTTTGGCACAGCCAAAAGTACCTCGTTCAGCAAGCCCAGCCACTGAGTGTAGAGCTAGCAACTGACCCACACGGGCTCAGTTTCTGGGTGCAACAAACAATACCAAAGAGAGGTGAATATAAATAAATCTTGCTTGTAGTGTTTTCTTCTGAATAGATTTGGTGTATTGGGATGAACCTGCCGTGTTTCACTCAGGAAGCACTCCAAACTAGGCTGCAGCAGCATACCAGGAATAAAAAAATGATAGCCTGGCTTTTAGATTTTAGTGAGCATTTAGATGGAGGGATTTTTGATCAGTATATACTCCAGAACAGTACTGACTGTATAGATCTCTCAACAAATAAATTACAGTTATTTTCTAGACATCAAAGTGATGGGCACTAAAATGCTTCCTCACTAGCTTTTATATAGATCTATATAACACTTCTATAGGTATTTGACATTACAGGAGAGTTTGCTTCTCTAAATAAGCGGGGTTCCTGTGGCTTTCTGAGGATCTTATCACAAAAATTCTTTGAATGTAACTTACAGGTAGACTTTCAGTTTACTTTGTAGCCATCAGTAGTGGAAATGTCCAGTAGAGGCAGAGAGTGCCTTTTTTTTCATGATCATACAAGAGAAGCAAGAGACAGGAAATATGTGCCATGATTACAGTCATTTTCCTTGTCACTTGTCCATCGATTTCATTTCTTGGTGTAGTGAGAACCCTTCTAAAACCCTCTGAAAAAGCTGCTGCTGCTGTTGGCCAGAATCAGACACTGTCAGTGTCTGAAAGAAACATTGCTTAAAGGCAGTGGGTAAGAAGAACTACCAAAATGTTCAGTACTGTAATTTATTTCAAGTTGAGTTCAGGAATTTAGAGGGAAAATAAATCATCTAAATCAAGCTGGGGTGATAAATCCTGTAAGTTTGTAATAGATCTGAATATTTTTTATGTTTTCCTTGGGAAGAGCATTTGAAAGTGCAGATGTGAGGGTTGTTATCTTAATGACACTGCAGAAATCTGGGCAGTCACAAAAGCTTTCTCACATAGTCAAACTGTCTTGGGAGAATCTAATTTGCTGTTGAGGTATAATACCAAACAAATGCTTTTCATTAACGAGCTGCATGAAACAGGATCAGTCTAACAAGAGCACTAGGCCTTTGAAATGTAAACAAAGTGGCTCCTCAAGGTAACATCCTCTGCCTTTCATTGAATCTGCCTTCGAAACAGCAGTTTCCTTGGCAGAAGAAAACAAACTTTTACTGGCACACTGTTCACCCCTCCGGCTTCTACCTGACCACATTTGCTATCAGGGGTGCTTCTTAGAAAATGAATACTGTTTTCTAAGTGTTGTAAAACCTTATGCTGCTGCCACAAGAGTGGAGTTCAGCTGAGAGGTGGCAGGGTGGGAACAGGAGGGTCTGAGCAGCAGCAGTTCTCTTTGAACATCAGATATGGGGTTTCCACCACCACATGCTCAGTGCAAGGTGAGCACACCTTGCACCTTGCAGCTCACCCACGAGGATCAAGCCCAAACCTCTGTCCTGCTGACTTTGGATAATTCTGACTTCACAGCCCATGCCTGTCCCTCCAGTTCAGCCCTGAGGTTATTCCAGGGAGGAAGATATAGCCGGGCTGATGTGACTTTTCTGCTCTGTGGCTGAGGCTTGACTATCAACAGGTATTCCCTGATACAGGAACAGCTATTAATGGGGATTTTTCTGTACAATCACAGCCTTACAGATCTGAAAATAACCAAGCACAAGTACCCGTACAAAATTATTTTACAAGAGTCTATCTGTACCTTATGACAAAGAAGTACAGATGTTAAAGATAGGATGAATTCAATTCTTGGATCTGGAGACACGGTTAATGGCTTCTAAAATCTTAACTGTGTTGACATTGTTACACAGACAGAAAGAGAATTTTATCCAAATCTGGTTCTCCTACTGAAATTTCTAGCAGTAAGAGTCATCAAGTCACAGTGCTGCAGGGCACTTCTGTGTCAGAGCTTGGAAACTGGGGGGAAGGAGAACAAATAGATCTCTTATAGACATTAATAAGCTGTGTTTAGAAACCACCAGACTCAGTTCTTAAATTCTGTAATCAGGAACTGTCTTGCATCAACTGCTTGTTATTAGAGCTTGACTGTAGCAGTGTGCACATTGCCACAGTGCAGTCTGCTGTGTGCAGCTGTCAGCTCCATCTCAGAGGTTAGAGACTCCCAGCACAGAAACAGAACTTCAGACTTGCAGAGGAGACACTGATTAGGGCAGTTATTAACTACAAAAACAGCAGAATATATTCTATTATCCACCACAGTGCTATGAAGACTTCTAAGCCACAGAGATGCATTTCCTTTGAGCATTCTCTGTTGACAGCCTGATCCAAAGCCCAGGACAGGCAGTGGAGGTGGATTTTAGAAGAGGCCATGGGGTAGTGAGGAGGAGTTAATTACTGAACCCCTCTGCACTCTATGGCAGTGTTGGTTTCAAGTCTCCACTGATTTTTCGCTTTTTTAAGCTTTGATTTTCTAGCACTTTTCTATGCACTTTTCTGTGCGCTCTCCCAGCATCCTAACACAAGTTTCAGTGGAAATACAAACATCTGGCTTGGCAGACACGTTCCTTCACTAATACAGCCATCAAAAAAAACCCCAGGTTTTGTGTAGAAGGAGTTAGAAACAACAGAGGTAAAAGATCCCATAATGTTTGTATTAATTTCTCTCAGAAAAGACAGTCTCCTAAATTTACAAGTCATGAAATGCAAAACTTAACACACTAGGAAAACAGCTTTAGTGTATAAAAGACTTTACATAGGAGATTTATCATCTCATAGCAAAATGCCATTTATGGTTGGGATGTGTTATGCAAAATGTGGAAACAGCTCATCACTGGAGAGTGTCTTTCCCCTGTCATTGTGAGGAAATGTTCAGCTAAGTGGAAGTGGCCCATGGTCAGCTTTCACTACATATCCTAGTACCTGTGTTTGTCAGTCCTGCACCTTTAATGGGCAGCAACCCTAAAAACTTCCCTTTTTTTCTCTTTGTCCTGAATACTGTTATTTTCTGTGGTTTTTTTGGGGAGGGTAAAAGATTGTTTACCCTTTAGACTATAAATACTGAAGTCAGTGAAGAGCCTTCAAAGTGCATTAAATAAAATTTAAACCTGCAGTGAGGGTATTTCAGGAATATAATTTCTAAGTTTAGTCTCATCAACTGAAGCTTTCTCTTTTGTGGGGATTTTTATTCAGTGTGCAGTAAATGCTCCAAGCTCCAAGCCTTGGTGAAGAATGTGTTTTGACTAATTTCAGTTTTATGGGTGTCAGTTAAGAGTACCATGTGTCTCGATGTCAGAAGCTGCTTCTTTGTACTTTGTGGCCTCGTGGTTCACAGCTTGTCAGAGCAGGGGTGGTTTTGTCTGTTTGAGCTATGTCTAATGTTTATTGGAGATTTTACACCTGGACCATGAAAGCTCCCTAACAAACGGGGGCTGATTCCAAGCACAACATCCTCAGAATTTCTGTTTGATTCTTAGGCTCCTGTGCAAGCAATAGGAAGGCACATGCCAAACCTGACAATGACTTCAAAAAACTATCTAGAACTAAACCCAAATCCCCATACATGTAATGGGAAGGGATTTTCCCAGCATTTTCTTTCTGCTCACTGCCATGGTTTACATCCAATTATGGCATGTGCTTTCCCTTTCCTTTAAGTATGCAAAGTCTTGGTACCAATTTTCTACTTTCTGGTAGCTTCATACTAAACCCAAGAGCTTTCCTGAACAGACTGGGGAAACAATTTAGGAAATGCGATTTTCAGCTGAAACTGAAGCTGAGAGTGAAGCAGAATCCTTGCTGTGTGTTTCCTACAGTTGTATGCAAAGGGGCTTCCTTGGATCGTTGCTGGTGTTCTGGGAAGGCATCTCTCTTTGGCTGGGAATTTAAACAATGAAAGTCCACAGAAAACAGAAAGTTCTTAGAGGAAAGAAAGAGAGAAAATGAGTGAACATTCACAGCACTGTGGGAAGTACTGCCCAGGAATCTCTGCCTCGCTGGGAGAGCAAGAGCAGATAGAAGCTGGACTCTGTGCTGAGAGCTGCTGTGTCTGTGAGGGTAAACTGAACTGAGGCAGGTCCACAGCTTTTCTGCCTGAGCAGCTTAGACTGACCTTGGATTGATCATTTGTGTTCCTCTGCTGCTTGTGGTGTGTGCTGAGTGCCCCTTCCCTGTGCAGGAAGGCGGCCCAGGATGGTTCACACTGCCCGTGTGTGTGCTCAGCAGCCCACTGGCTGATACCTGGCACTGGTATTGCCACAGCCAACGAAATCATCCCACAGTAAAGGCTCAGACGTAGCATTTTGGGGTGGTGTTCCTGGAAGTGCTCTGTGGAACTCCAGTTCTGAACCAGAATACCTCCATGGTATGCTCTGTGCATGCAGTGGGGGAAGGGGGATGATCAAAGGAGATGATGATCAAGGATCTTATTTCTCTGCCTTATCTAGTTCTTGTTGCTACATAAATAATGCAAATATAAGTGCAGTCACAAGGATCCCAGTCTTCCCTCAGCTATGAATATATTCTAATAGATTTAGTCAATTATAACAAAGATACGAAAATGACAGAAGTCTTTATTTCTTACAGCAGAGCTTCTACAACAATTAAACAGCTCCAGTAAACCCAAATTCTTCTTTGAAAGGTTTATTGTGTGAATACTAAGCTTTGTGCCATTCTGGGACCTGAATTAAAACCATCCGTTGGGCAGTGGCATTTCTGGGTAGGATTGGAAAGGTGGGGAGCTTGAAAAGAAAGAACAAAGTCCCAGTTCCAGTGGCTTTAATTTGTTAAAGACCTTGTTAGGGCTATAAAACTTTACCAGGTACTGTAGTTGCTTAGTTTAAGGAGGGAGGTCTGGTCTGGCCATTCATACCAAGAGGTTGTTTCAATTCCCAGCCTTGAGGTTTATAGGCTGTCACACATAGTCCTGGACCACGGGTTTATTGAATATTTTGAGAGTTTGAGGTTGCCTTTCCTCTCTGCCTTAGATTCTTAGTAACTACTGGAACCTGAAACAGTTTGACCCAATCTGTGGCAGCATTTTGTATATGCTTTTGGAAGAGACAAAAGGTTTTGTTTTCTTTTTCTACCATGCAATAATTCAAAAGAATAATGCAGTCAGGAAGCACAGCATTTTTTCCTTCTTCTAAGCACCAGCTCCTTCTAATAACATGTTTAATATCTCTAGCATTCATCAAAGGATTATTTAAGAGAAACAGAGCCTGTAGGTGTGATACTAATTACATATGTGAAGATGGATGTTATGCCAGGGCTAAGTGTCTGGATTACTGGTGATGAATGGGAGAGGGTAAGGCAAAGCCAAGGCCACACCAGGAAAACTTCTCTTTTGCATCTCAACTTGCTCTTTGGCAATTGCACTCCCAGAGTTCACAAATAGACATTTGTCACCCTCTGAAATGGACATTTATAGGCTCTGAACTGTAGGCAGTCAAGGAAATGAAGAGACCATCATTTCAGCAGGCTTTGGATAAAGCCCAGAGGCATAATTCACTGCAGAGACAGGTAGAACACTGAGTCAAATTTCTTAAAAATATAACATTTGCACAAGGAGAGATGCAGAAAAACAGCCTGACAGGGCTAGTTCCCCAGCAATTTACTTTTTGTTTTTTTATAAATTTCCTTGTTAAATGTCTCAAAAAGAGCATTCTCCTGAGAGCAATGCCCACAGCTGCCAAAGGTCTGACTGGGCCCTGCCTGGTGAAGCAGGTCGATGCTTTGGCTCCTTGCAGCTCCGTGGGTAAGGAGACCTGCAGTGAGTCTGCAAAATACAGCAAGTGCACTCATCCAGAGTCTCAGAAAGCTGATGAAAAACCCAGCCACTTCAGAGAAGTTCATATCTGGCCTTTGGAGTGCTTTCCTAAATTCATGCTTTCTGCAACTACACTGGCTTCAGATAATTTACAGAAAAAGTAAGTTTGAGCAATTGTTTAGTACATCTTGTACTGGCATCTTAAGCTGCCCCTCTGGTTCCCTTATCACCTGTGTGGAAGGAATCTGACAGTCTGCATTTAAAGTATTATTAATAAGACTTTTAAATTACGCTTGTGCTTGAATGAACTAAATGCTTCCACATGACAAATTGATATGAATGGTTTTAATAAACAGAAAATGAGAAGTAGGCTCATCTGTCCCTGGGGGCTTAGCTGGCTCCATTCATTCTTCTTATTAAATCCTGTCTGTAGGGCCCTGTTGTTTGCTTTGATTGATTACCTGACTCACCATAAACTCGGATTTCTCCTGTGCTACCATTTCAGATGGCAGGGAGGTCCCAGGCTCAAAGTATCTCCACTAACAAGGCAGATTAACAGATACTCCCTGGGCCAAAATTTCCCTGGCAACAGTAAACTGTTTCTCGAGGGAGACTGGACAGCAGCAGATGAGTCAGAACTCTTACAGCTTAGACCATATTTTGTTGGTATAAAATGCTTCCAGCTAACTCATTTGGCAAGAGATTAGAAACTAAACAAAATTAAGTTCACGCTTTTTTTCTTTCCCTCTTTAAAAAACCCCAAACAACCCAAACACTGTAATATAATGGTAATAAAATCAAGCTGAACTATAGGAACAAGAGCAAGTACTCCTCTTTCCTTTCCCCTGTTACAGGTAACCCCCACTACATAATAGCAGGCTTTTGTTTGGAATGAATGCTGTAAAGTTATGACCTATGTCAGCAAGCATTCATCATAAGAGTGAAATCTGCTTTACCTTTGACAGAGCGTTTTATAAACACTGGTTCTAGAACTAAAAGAAAGATTGAGCAGGAGCACCTGGGGCAAGCAGGAATGGAGATGATGGTAACTATATTATTTCACTGGTTTGACATGGCAAAGTAAAATTGAAAGTAAGTAATGAATCTGATGCTAAAACTGTATTTACTCCAAGAATATAAACTATCATCTAATTGAATTTCAAGTTGAATTTTTAATAAACCCAAAGCCAAGGACAGTGAAAACATTAAAAGCAAACTCTAGTGTACGTAACTGAACAAAATTAGGATTTCTGGAGCAGCTTCCCACTTATGTCATGGGCTTTGAATGACTGCTTTTTAATGTATTCTGTTTCAGAGGCAGAATAGAAGACGGACCCTCTTTCCTATGGTGTGATTCTCCACTGTGCATCACTTTGGCATTACTTTAAAAGCTTATGGGATGCCCAGGCCTCGTTCAGGCCCTTACAGAGAGATGGTGTGAATTTGCAGTAGATGAGTTATGCCTGAACCCCAGCAGACAATTTTAGATAATAGATTGCATGACTTGGGTTCTCCTGTCACACCAGGATGGATGCACATCTGTGTCAGAGGATGAGCTATCCCACCCAGCTGAACGAACCAATGCTGATTACACAGGAGGAAGATACACCATAATGACCTCAGATATTGATCTAAATATTGATCAGATACGTGACTGATGGTAACTATGGAAACTATTTAGATTCCTTAAACCTTATCCATAGATTAAGATAAAGACACCACTTTTCCTACAGGTTATCAGAAGATAACCATCTATCCTGAGCCAAGCAAGGATAGATGGTTATCAAGACAAGACAGAGATTCTTGTTCCTGTCTAAGAGAACAGATGAGTTCTGTGCCCTGGAAGGGTAGCTGCATGCCCTGCTTTTTGGGATCTGTCACTCACCCTTGAGCTGTGGTGTCACTGTAGGCTCCAAAGCTGCATTTGAACATGACCTCTCCAGCTACAAAGTGCTGACTCCGTGTAAGTCAGTGGGAGTTCTGATGCTGACTTGCATGGCAGCAGATTTGGCCTTTTTTGTCTGAAAGGCATCCTGGTACCTCAGAAGGCTCCTGCTCGTGGAGCTTGCAGTGCTTGGTCCACACTTCCCTTGGGTCTGCTCCTTTATTATGCTTGGACAAAGAAAACATCAAATGCTATGAAATCAGAAATTTAGTATTTTACACTCATAACATTCTCATTATATATGGGAACACTTAATGAAGCAAGAGGCAAAAAGCAAGATTATCAGGCAGACTGAAGATAAGTAGCTTGAAATCATAATCATTCAGAGTGTGTACTTGGATATTTGGGGGGTAGTTTGCCAACCAATGCAATGTTACAATGGAAAAGTTGACAACATTGAGATTGTTGTGACAATGTCTGATTGTTATTTGTGTATAATTTAAGGAGTAACCTAATCTTCTGTGCTAACACACATCAAAGAAACAAGGATCAGTATTGCCAAAGAGGGCAGTTTTATCATTTCCAGACTGTCCTTCTTACAGTACAATTTTTGTACAAACCATCATTAATTCTGTGTATAAAGTACATGTTCAATACAGCTCATTTGCCTTCTCTTCAGAACTTTTCCCCACTAACCTTCTTTATATCCCTTAGTTTCCCGTTCTTATCTATGTATCACCAGCAGTTGAAGGATGTCACTTGACACAATTGTATTGAACCGGTGTAAAGAAAAGTAGTTCAGTTAATACTTGGTAAGATAAATTAAACTGCACTTGCGGAGTTATGTCTGTGCAAAGTAGTGACCAACTATTTTCAAAACATTGTCCTGCCCTTTAAAAACTATATTTACCAGTTTAAAGCTGCAAACCACTTTAATAAGCACGACATAATCAATCCCAGACTAGCAAGAAGTTCAAGTATCTACAAGTAGCTCACCCTTACCAAAAGCCCCTGTAGGCATTTCGGTGCCTGACACATGTGCACATAGGTATTTATTTATAAAACACACATGGTTGTACATATGTTACAGGCATCTACATTAGAGTGTTTAGGTAAACAGTTAATTCAGTTAGCCTTTTTGCTATTGATGTATAAATAAATCTGCTTCCAAGAACCGGCTTTCCACAGACAAAGGCAGAGCAGTTCACTGGAGGAGTTGAACTGGAGAGGACTGGCATTGGGTTTGAAGGGCTGCAGCGTGTGCATAGCCAGACACAGGCAGGGTGCTGTGTGACACAGGGAGGGTGCTGTGTGACACAGGAAGGGTGCTGTGTGACACAGGAGGGTGCTGTGTGACACATGGAGGGTGCTGTGTGACACATGGAGGGCTGTGTAGGGAGTGCTGTGTGCCACGGGCAGGGTGCTGTGTGACACATGGAAGGTGCTGTGTGACACAGGGAGGGTGCTATGTGACACAGGGAGGGTGCTGTGTGACACATGGAAGGTGCTGTGTGACACATGGAAGGTGCTATGTGACACAGGCAGGGTGCTGTGTGACACAGGGAGGGTGCTGTGTGACACAGGGAGGGTGCTGTGTGACACATGGAAGGTGCTGTGTGACACATGGAGGGTGCTGTGTGACACAGGCAGGGTGCTGTGTGACACATGGAAGGTGCTGTGTGACACAGGGAGGGTGCTATGTGACACAGGGAGGGTGCTGTGTGACACAGGGAGGGTGCTGTGTGACACATGGAAGGTGCTGTGTGACACAGGGAGGGTGCTGTGTGACACACACACGGACAGGAGCACACGCGTGTGTCACACAGGCGGCACACACGCACTGCCCTGAGCATCGCACCCAGGGCGCTCAGGATGCCGCGGCTCCAGGAGCAGCACCAGCCTGTTGCTGTGCTCTGGTTTGTGCTCGGGGGGTGCCAGGGGCCTTGGCGTGGTGGCTCGGTGACTCCTGGCCCGCTGCAGGAGCCCGCAGGAGCCGCGGGAGCGGAGCCGGCGCAGCCCCGCAGAGGCTCCGCGGAGCCGGGCAGGGCCGGGGGCAGGGCCGGAGCCTCCTCAAACCACAGCCCGGCAGGTACACAGCGGGGCTTTAAAGTACAGCCTTCCCTTTGCAGCCAGCAAGGGAATTCTGACAGCATATTGGCACACCCACCAGGAACAAAGCTGCAACAGGCACCGTCAGCTGCCCCGGGCCATTACATAAGAATAAAAGATTGAAAGGTGTGCTGTGGGGATGATTCATATACCTGAGGCTCAGACCAGGTGCTCTGCAATTAACTGCATTAACCTGCAGCTGGAGTGAGTTCAGAGCGAAGGTTAGCTATTCTCAGTTCAATTGGTTCGAAATCTGTACTGGGGATTATATTCAGTTATTTATATTGCTGGGGGTTTTTGTTTGGTTTTTTGGCTTCTTTTTCTGTCTGGTTCTGCTGAGAAGATTAAAAAAAAAAGAGAGTGCTTTCTGTATGCTGAGATCTAATAATATTTAATGCAGGGTATACAGCAATTCTCCTTCTAAAGTTAGAGGGAGGAACCACAAAATGACATTCAAAGTTAGGATGACATTTATTTGGAATGTCCACTGACTTGGGGTAGGTGGAGGGAGAGAGATGGCTTTGAAAAGTAGAATGCTTACAGGGATAACCCTTTTTCAGTTTTACAGAACATGGCAGGGCTTAAAAAATGTGCCTGCCTTAGCACATGGACAGACTACATGATCTCTTTTGAAATCTGCACAGGATCTTTTTACCCGCTGCGTTTAATTTCAGAATCCAGTATAGTCATTAAAGAAAATAAAATTATGTTTGTTCTTTCATCTGGAGTACAGAGCAGTATCAATTTTTCATTCCCTCCTCCTTTGCATTCCCACTTTCAAAAAAAAAAAAAAGGATGTATAGATGGAGGAATTCACCCTATAGCTCCCCTAAAATCTCTGGTCTCCAACAGCTGCTTTGAATTGATTCTGTATACATGGTTGCCTAATGTGTGCAGCATGTAACACTGTTCCTGTGCTCTTGAACAGGAGATTACCAAACTCAAATATTACATGTACTGAACTTGCAGTGAGTCTAGAAAGGTCTGGCAGTGTCCTCCCAAATGTCTGAGTTTTCTGATCACTCTCTCGTGGAGCAATGGTGCATTCCAGCACTGCTGTGTCTGAGCACTTCCTGCTCGCTTCCATCAAGAATATTCTTCATTTAAGCACAGGGAAAATACAAAGTTAGGCAAGGGGCTGGAGGACACAGAGACATTTGCCAGCAGTAATATTCCATTATACTTTATCCATGCTGTTGTCTGTGCATCCCATGCAGATGTAAGTATTTCAGACTAAGCAGGTCTTGCCTCCCACTGTGTTTTAATCACTTCCATATAATAATAATTTAAATAGGAAAAAAGACCCGTGAACATCTAAGAGTGATCTAAATGTAACACTTCCTCCCCATATTTCATTCTGGTGTAACTCCACTGTACAGGAAAGTTTTCTGTGCCTTACTCTGTACCACACTGGCAGTCTGTGGGTTTGAGCCAGATGGATTCTCTGTCAAATGCTTTAACATTTCTATCAAACTCCTGCTTTGGCATGGGAAGTACAGCTTGTCATGTTCTGTATGAGGAGGATAAAAGAAGAGATTGGATTTAGTGGCATTAGGATGGGTTGTGGTTTAGGCTGTGAGTGAATGTGGGGCTCAAATAGCCAACAGGCACTCTGGCCCCAAACTCAGCCTGAGCAGGTCTCTCTCGTCCTGCAGCCTGACATTAGAGATCAGAGGTTCTGCCACCAGCTACAATTCGTTTTTAGTGTCATCAGGTGAGGGAAAGACTGGACTAGAAACACACCAGCCGTGACTTTTGGATAGAATCAACTTTTATACGTGACCTCTGTGGTGATTTTGTGAAATGTGGCATGCCTGCCTTCACTACTGGCTCAGTCTCTCCTGTGCTTCTCTCATGCAATGTACACAAAGTGTCTCCTTTTTGTGATCTGGAAATAATAAATAGCATTGCAAACAACGGCATTTCAATTTCTCACTTTTTGTGCTTCCTTCAGAGAACGTGTGATTGCCATCACACTCTTAAAATTCAAATGCCAGATGGAGAATGCCCAAGGACAACTTACAGCAATGATTAAACCCATATCATACATTCCTGCTACCTAAGAATGTAAAAGGGATCAGCAGGTCAGGCCAGAAGCCCATCCAGCAGGATATCCTGTCTCTGCCAGTGCACTCTAGCAGAGGGGTAGAACATAAAACTGTGGTGGGATTGGTACTTCCTCAATATATCATAGTAAATACTGGGGGAACAACATAATCCCATGGGGAATATCATGTACCCATGGGAATCTTTGAACTGCTAAATTTTAGTTCAGTTCTGAACTGTGTCAAGGATTGTTAAAGGTTAAAATTGCTACTATTATTAATCCATGCAAATAAAAATGACCTCAGTAATTTGTATCAGTGTAAGTTAGAGTGAGTGAGAAGACATGAGGGTTCAGGTAGACAGGTCTGGAATTTTAGCTTTAACGATCTGTTAAAGCTAAAACATTCTGTTTAGATTCTGTGATTCTAACATTTTACTAATGCAGGATCACCACATGTCAGCTTTCCCTGCAAGGCACTTCAGAGTTACTGATAAAACTAAAATTGTTCTCTTCCTCTCACATGGGGCAAACACACAACACTACGCAGTGAGGCATTGTAAAGTATAAATAGTCTTCTGCAGGGACAAAGACCAGAGGAACACTTGCAAAGTAATGAATGGGTTTGGAAGGGCGAAGAGAACTGACTCACCTATAGCACCCCAGGTTGTGCTGCTGAGCAGCTGATGAAAGGCAGCAGGAGCCCCTCAGCAGCTCTGTGCTCCAGACCCTTCTCTGGACAGACTGCAGCCCCTCAGTGTCTTTGCTGTCCTGAGGAGCCCAAAACTGAGCCCAGGGCTCGAGGTGTGGTACAGAGGGACAGGCTGGTGCCCTGGTGCTGCTGCCCCACCAGCGCTGGTACAAACCACGGTGCCTTTGGCCTCCGTGGCCACCCGGGCACTCGAAATTGGGAGGAGGAGAGATTCCCCTGCAGCTGAGCGGTTAATTTTTTCCTAAATCAGAGAACATTAATGGTCAGAGAGAATTACTTTCCTCCTTTTGCACCTCCAGGTGGTACACAAGCATTATGGGTTATATACAATAGTGCCCAGGAGTGGGAGCTGCTGTGAGGGCAGCAAAGGCAGTCCAGAGCCCTGAGATCCCTGAGAGCTTGCTCGGGGTCTGACTGCTCCTGGCAATGGTTGGCTGCTTGAATTTGTATTTGTGAGCAGGTACAGACTCAGACTCGAATGACAGAGGGTTTAAAGGATTGGTTTTACCTTGAAAAGTAGGAGTGGAGAAGTTATGGATGGAAATAAGGGTGGAAATGACAACAGGAGAACTAATTAATCCTTGCTATCATCTGCAGTTTTCACTGTGTTTATGCCTTTACAAGCCTAGATTTGGCTGCAAGATATGCAAACAGTGCATGCAAAAAGACTGGTGAATGAAGGTTATCAAATGGTGTTTATAAGAAAAGAAAGTCTGTATGCATTTTCTTTTTTTCCTGTTCTTGTTTTTAGAGTCTGTAGAACTTTCTGCTTTGACCTGTGCTTTAAATTATAATATTCCTATAATATTAGAGTATAAGTGAAAAGGATATTTTCCTACCTTTATGTAATTTTAGCATTATCAGGTTTATTTCTGATTTATTTTTTCTGCTTTGGCTTTAGTTTTGTTTGTTGTTTTTGTTCCTAAGAGCAGAAAAATACTGTATCTTTAAATTAGGAGTAGCTGAATAATGAATCTTGGGCAGTGAAAAGGCTAATGTGCTGTGGAAGAGAAGGAGTTTAATCTAATTTAGTTGGAGGGTGTCTGTCTGTGGTGTTGTTTTCTGGACTGTGGGAATAGAGGAGGGAAGCTGCCCCAGTGAATGGTTCCTCCTGAGCCAGAAGCAGTGGGGAGTCCCTTAGATGCCACTGATCCGAAGCCAGGCCATGAAAAGGGGATTAAAGAAATGTTCTGATTTGCAATTCACACTAATGCACCCCATCGAACCTTTGGTAATATTTCAAACCACATTTCAAGGGAAGTGCCCTTAAAATAGCCAGCTAAATTGTATTAGAGCAATACTATACGACCCACTCATCCATTTATGATTTGTTTTTGTTTTTAATTCTTTTAACTCTTGGTGGTGGTGGCTTTCTAAGGCAATTAAAACTTTTGTGCATTGTGCAGATTCGCACTTGCATGGGAATATTTCTCAGTGTGCCTGTCCTATTAGGCAGACATGTTTACTTAAATTTTGGAGGAAAACTGCTACAAAGATGCTGTAGCTAGGAAAAAATAAACCCATTTGGTTTGGAAAACAAACATTTCTCTGCATGCCATTTAATTTTATTAATATCTAGTGGAAATCCAGTAAGATATACAGGCTTATAAAACATGGCTAGAATAGCTATCAGCTTTCTTTTTGTGTGTATGATCCTTTTCTTTTGCAGTTGTTATCTGTATGGCTAACATGTTTTTTTAATATCTATGTTTTTAATATATAATAGAATTTGTTACTGGAATGAAACGTGTGAGTTAAAAAGTGTCTGAATGAATGCATAAAAATATAGATGAGAATAGGATTATTGAATGGGATTAACATTAAACTGATCTCTACTTTTTTGTGTAATAAATGGGTGGCAGAAATATTAAACCTGAAAATCAGTTATAGCTACAGACTTCTTAAATACAGGATTGTCAATATCAGTTCTCATTCTGTCTAACACACCATTGTTCCCCGTAAGTAATTTAGACTATTTTACTAAAAATCTTTAATGCACCAATTAACTCTTCAACTCCCTGAGCTGCTCATTTCATTTCTCTTTACTGCTGAAGTGTCAGAACATTCTCTCTCAGATGGATTATTTGGGTCTTCTTTAATCCCATTTCAGAAAGCCTTGCCTGGCACTGTAATTTCCAATGACTCTAACATGGATAGAATGGATGCAACTTTGATTTTCCCCATCAGCCATATCAAAGTGTTTTATTACACTGCCACTGTAATAGATTATACAGCATGAAACTTTGCCATTGCAGCGACGAGGGCTGCTGGTGGCTTTTTTCCTGGCTTGTTTATGGTTTGCTTTACCTACAGAATACTTAGTTATGGTTTGAATTATCTCAGGCCTTATTGAATATTCAAGTTTTAAAATCTTTTCCTTACGGGACAGAAGAAGAGCTGGACTTTAAGATACAGATTATTCCTCCGCACATTTTTGGGAGGTGGGGAGGTGGATAGCTAGAGGGAGAAATGCATCCTTCCTGTGAGTTGGCACATTATTTGAAATCATGTTTAATTATAAAGTTTCATTAAAAATCTTTTGCTTAAAATTTTAGAAGCCTAATAAGATTTCCATTAATTTAAACATATCACTATTCCCACAACGGCCCAAGTGCTTTCTTTTTCCTCTTTCATCCATGGTTAAATATGTAAATAAAATGTCTAAAGTCATTCTTCAAAGAAGACAAAAGAAAAAAGAGCTGAGGGAAAAGACAGCCATAAAATTCCTCCCAATTCTCCATAACATTTGCCAGAGGGGGGCCAACTCCTAGCCAGGGCCTAGCAGCAGGGGTGCCTGGCTGCTCCATAGAATCACACATCTCAAATCCCACACACAGGAGAAAAAAATAAAATAAAATATCTTTTCAGCTGAAGCCATCAAAAGGCTCTTTTCATTTATTAGTTACAGAGGTATCTTCCAGTTGCTGATTTCTCAGCACTCTCATTTTTCTATAATAACATTCTATTTGTTCCTCTCACTGACTCAGGCTCACTGAATGCATGATACTCGTAGATAGCTCTTTAAAAATATAGAAAGTAAAATAAATGATCTAAAGCAGGATGCACTGGCTAAAAGAATGGCAAGAAAAACAAGGCTGATTTAAATTGGCACATGAAAGATCAATTAAGAGAGACACAACTACAAGGCTTGGAGGTTCCCCCCCTTTTTTTTTTCTCACTTTCATTTGTGTTTCTTTTTTGCCTCTTAGGAGAAAAAGGTTGCTATCAGTGCTACAGGAGATGTTTTATTTCATGTATTTTTTCTAGATTACTTCAATGTCAGTGGTGATAGAATATGCTTTACAAAATACTTGTTGGGAAAAAAAGAAAGAAAAACAAGCTCCCAAACAATCAAGTTGGATAAAACAAACATTGAATATGTGCCTGTTATGCATTATTTAAATTCTACTTTTTTGTTATTATTTAAATTCTACTTTTTAAAGTAGAATTTACTTGTCCCTTGAAAAAGCGTTCCCCACACTTCCCTACTACCCCCAGCTGAGCTCTCTAGAAGAGGAATCAGGATGAATACAAATACTAAGAAAACAGGCTTAGATTAATGAAGAATGGAAATGCCCCAGCACACTCTCTCTCTCTCACACACACACAGACACACTAAAATAAATAAAGCTTTTTTTTTTGCTCATAGCACTGCCTGCTTTTGAAACATTCCCTAAGGAATCTGAAAGTGTCCAAGGAAAGGTCAGTCCCTAGGACCAGTACTTTATAAATATAATCTCCTCGATCCGCTGGAAAGCCACAAAAAGGACCACGCTTTCCAAGCCACGATTTTATGATGGCTTTTACTCCTTGGCAAGAACTGGCCACATCTTCAGGGCTTTCAGAGACAAACATTAGCCCTGGTTTGTTGTCCTTGCTTGGATCCATTTCACCCTTATCACAATTGAGGAAGCCAACAGTTTCCTTTCTAGAGCTGGTGGGGTATTAACTCTGACCCTGCGGGATTTGGTAGTTTCCAGGAGAATCCGTGTTCTTTTCGATAAGAAACAGGCACTAATGGAGAGGAGCCCGGTTTGTGTGGGTGAGCATGAATGAAATGAAAGAGAGATTTTCCTTCTTCATTAATATGTTCTCTAAAACTGAGCTCAAAGGGGGGGTGGGGGGGCGGGGGAAAGGGGATCTGAGCAGAGCTAATCTTTGACTTCTGCTCGCTGTGCTCCTTCTCCGTCTGTAAAACTGCGATCTGCAGTTTGGCTGGGGATTTAACTTCCTCCTTCTATAGCTCTGAGAGACCAATAAGCAAAATAAATCTCAAAGCTTAACTTGAAAAGTAAACACGACTCACTTTAGAACGATTGCCGTCTCCAAAAATCTGTAAGTATCTTTTCTCTAGTGGATGAAGTAACTTCCCCAAGGGTATGTCTCTAGTCCTCTTAGCGTTTCTTATTTAAGGAAGGGGGGGAAAAAAAGCAAGCTACTTTTCGAGTGATGCCATACCGTGATTAAACCCATAATCAGGTACTTTACCAGCAATCCTGCCTGTCCTGTTCATTTAGGAATTCGAGACAAAGCACGACATTCGAAAAAAGCTCAGACTCCAGGCTGAAAGCAACCATATTTTATTACCCTGGCAGCGAAGAGTTTATAGCACTCGCCATAAAATGCATCCTCCTCCCCACATCCTCCCTGCTAAAGCTTTGCCCCCCCTCCAATAAAGGCAGTCAAGGAGGCACCACCTTCAGCCCTCTTATTAGGAGACACGAAGTCTGAAGCCTTCGCTCTCCCTGGCTTCCTACCTGAGCGAGGGAGGGCAGGCTGACGCCTTCTACAGAAAAGATCTTGTTAAACTTTCAAGAGAGGGCAACGGGAGGGAAAGGAGAAAGGAAGGAAAGAGAGAAGGAGAGAGAAACAAATGGGGCTTTTTCTAATCTGTGCCGATCAAGGAGAACCTGTAGGGGTCCTTAAGGAGGTTTCAAGGCGTTCCGAGTGATTGGAAAGTAAATCACCGTGTCAGCTTCACCTTTCTCATGCAAAGTGGATGTCGTATGCGAGGCGGATCCTCCACAGGTTTTTTTTTTTTTTCTTCTTGGGTTTAGCTTTTTTTTTTTTTTTTTTTTTTACTTTATTTCATCCTCGGATTCAGCCGCCCCCAGAAGCCCCAGCTGCTCCGGCCCCGGGAGTCGGTGGCGAGCGGGGGGAGCGGAGCCGGCACAGACACCGCGCACACGCCAGCCCTGCTCGGCAAAGCGCGGCGGAGCCGACCTATCGCAAACCCAGACCAGAGGGCGGCGAGGAGGGGGGGGGGATTTTTCAGGCCCCCCTCTTCAATGGCTTAGATATTTCCTCCTCCTCCTCCTCCTCCTTTATTCCGCACTCGGATAAACCAATCCCCACCTCTCGGCAAGAAAGTGCGGAGCTGTGACCCGTTGGAGGAGAGGACAATCCCCGGAGACACCCGCAGCACCAAAAGCCGCCCGGGACATGTGCGAGTGGAAGCGGTGATCGCTCGGCTCTGCCCGGACCGAGCCCTCCCGGCATCGCTCCGCCGGCGCGGCCGGGAAGCGGCAGCGGGGCGCAGGAAGCAGCGGAGGAGAGAGGGAGGTGGGAAGACGGATCGCAAAAGTGGAAGCCCGGGGAGCAGAAAGTTGCCGGGCTGCCCGCCGTAAGTTTGGCGCATCTGCGGGCCGGGGGCGCTTTCCCTTCCGCCCGCAGCCGCCCGGGCGCTCCCCGCGGGGCCGCCGCGGCCCGGGCGATGCTGCCCCGCTCCGCCGGCCCCGCGGCCCCGCCGCGCTCGGGGGCGATGCTGCCGCGGGCAGGGCCGGGCCGGCCGCTGCTCTGAGCCCCGCGGCCCCCGCCCCGCTCGGCCCCCGCCCGCGGCCGCGCTCCGGCCACACGCGAGCCGCCACAATGGGGCCGGCGGCCGGGAGCGCCGGGCGCACCGCGCTGCTGCTCTGCTGGCTCAGCGGCTGCTGCGCGGCCATCAGCTCCATGGACATCGACCGCCCCGGCGACGGGAGGTGCCAGCCCATCGAAATCCCCATGTGCAAGGATATTGGCTACAACATGACGAGGATGCCAAACCTGATGGGGCACGAAAACCAAAGGGAAGCTGCCATTCAGCTGCACGAGTTTGCCCCCTTGGTGGAGTACGGGTGCCACAGCCATCTGAAATTTTTCCTGTGCTCCCTCTATGCCCCGATGTGCACGGAGCAGGTTTCTACCCCGATCCCAGCCTGCAGGGTGATGTGCGAGCAGGCGAGGCTGAAGTGCTCCCCGATTATGGAGCAGTTCAATTTTAAGTGGCCAGACTCCTTGGACTGCAGCAAACTGCCCAACAAGAACGACCCCAATTACCTGTGCATGGAGGCCCCCAACAACGGATCGGATGAGCCACCCAGGGGCTCCAGCATGCTGCCACCCATTTTCCGTCCCCAGCGGCCCAGCAGTGGCCACGATCTGCAGCAGCACAAGGACAGCCTCAGCAGAACGTCCTGTGAAAATCCTGGCAAGTTCCACCATGTGGAAAAGAGCGCTTCCTGCGCACCGCTCTGCACGCCAGGGGTTGATGTTTACTGGAGCAGGGATGACAAACAGTTCGCTGTCATTTGGATTGCCATCTGGTCCATTCTGTGCTTCTTCTCCAGTGCTTTCACTGTCCTCACTTTTCTCATAGATCCTCAGCGTTTCAAGTACCCCGAGAGGCCCATTATCTTCCTCTCGATGTGCTACTGCGTCTACTCAGTGGGGTACATCATCCGCCTCTTCTCAGGTGCTGAGAGTATTGCCTGCGACAGGGACAGCGGCCAGCTCTATGTCATCCAGGAGGGGCTGGAGAGCACTGGCTGCACCATTGTGTTCCTGGTTCTGTATTACTTTGGTATGGCGAGTTCCTTGTGGTGGGTGATCCTGACTTTAACGTGGTTTCTGGCGGCTGGGAAGAAGTGGGGGCACGAAGCAATCGAAGCCAACAGCAGCTACTTCCACTTGGCAGCGTGGGCCATCCCGGCCGTGAAGACCATCATGATCCTGGTCATGAGAAGGGTGGCTGGAGACGAGCTGACAGGGCTGTGCTATGTTGGCAGCATGGATGTGAATGCCTTGACGGGGTTTGTGCTCATTCCTTTGGCTTGTTATCTAATCATTGGCACTTCTTTTATTCTTTCGGGGTTTGTGGCCCTTTTTCATATCAGGAGGGTGATGAAAACAGGTGGAGAAAACACCGACAAGTTGGAGAAACTTATGGTGAGGATTGGTGTCTTCTCAGTCTTGTATACAGTGCCTGCAACTTGTGTGATAGCTTGCTATTTTTATGAGAGACTGAACATGGATTATTGGAAAATTGTGGCAACTCAACAGAAATGCAAGATGAACAATCAGACTAAAAACTTAGACTGCATGATGAATAACTCTATCCCAGCAGTAGAAATTTTTATGGTCAAGATTTTTATGTTGTTAGTTGTGGGCATTACCAGTGGCATGTGGATCTGGACTTCCAAGACTCTTCAATCCTGGCAAAATGTTTGTAGTCGGAGATTAAAGAAGAGAAGCAGGAGAAAACCCGCAAGTGTTATTACGAGTAGTGGAATCTACAAAAAACCTCAACATCCACAGAAAACTCACCTTGCAAAGTATGAATCAACATTACAACCGCCCACCTGTGTGTGACCAGGTTTTAGAAAAGACTGTATCTCACCTTACAGACTTACAAATGTCCAAGTAGCAGTCAGAAATTTAAAAATGAATGGTGCTTTTTTTGTCAGAACAGTTTAATATCTCAAGGCACAAAAATGTATCATGCTGAATTCAGGACCTGGTGAAAAACTGAAGGTAAACGTACTCATGGAAAGGTTTTCAGTGAAAGAAATACTGTGAATTAAAACAGTCTCTTCTGTTACTAATTCGTAGTTAAGGATTACATCCATCCCTCAGATTAAAAGAAAAACAACGTAAAAACAAAACCAAACACAACGACCAACACCTATTTAACTTTTTCATGTAGCTGGGCTGGATTTTCTTCAGCTTTCTGAGTAACAAGGTATAGTCAAGTTTTATGGAGCAATGGTTTGATTTTAAAAGTGCCCGAGTGAGCATTGTCTCTCCAGGGACACTGAGGTCCCGAGGAGGCCTGTCCAGAGCAAGGATGCTCTCTGGGAAAGCAACCTCCGTGCTAACGTTAAAATCCTTTACAACTCCTCCGAGCCTACTGGGTTTGGAGTGCCTAAAAATAGGCTCAATCTATAATGCTCACCAATATTCTTTCACCAAAAGAGAAACTTCCTGCACCAGACACAAACTTTGTGAATAAGAATAATGTGCAATACATTTTTTTTTCTTACCATGACATGAAAAGAGAAACAAGTATTTTGCTGTACATAAAGACAACAAAAGAAATCTCTTAACAAAAGAACTAAGAGGTCTAGTCCTCAGAAACCCTTTAGTGTTACATTTTGTGGCTTTTTAATGGAAATCAAGCCAATGTTATACACGTTTGGACTGATTTGTGCAAAAAAAAAGGGGGGGATCAATTCAAAGAGACCCAAAGGGCTTATTGACTCTTTCTATTGTTAAACAAATTCTCACTATGAATAGATCAAGAAGCACTAGATTCTGCAAAGGGAAGCTTTGTATAGAGTGATGCTCTTTACTGTGCTGGGGGTGCACAGTTTTGTGCTGTATATATTTGTAATATACAATTATTTTTCATGCTCCACTATTTTATTAAAAATAAAATATGTTCTTTAGTTTGATAATTTTGTGTGTTCTAAACTTTCTCTGATGTGCTTTGCGGTTAATAAACTTGTTTCCTGGATTATTTGATAAAAGCACACTTTGAATATAATAGTTGTTGTTATACTTGCCTGCAAGTACAGATAGAGAGAACAGTAACTTACTCGAAAGAAATTGCAAGTTGGAAAGAAATAAATGGATTTTGAAGTTGCACCTTTCTGTGAGCCTCTGCAACTGAGAAGAGTGAATGGGAAGAAGCTTTAGTGATGTAAAAAGCTGCAGTGATGTAGAGCAGTACCATGTTTACAAAGCACTGAAATTACAGCAGTGATCCTCGGTTGACACCCCTTTAAAATCTGCATAGGCTACGTTCAGCATGTTGAAGATCGCTGGCTCACTCCACGCAGCTGCAGCGCAGTTCAGGCTCTGCCCTTCAGGGAATTTTTCCCCCTTTCTAACACCACGGAAAATATCACCATTTGTGGAAAGACTTAGGGAAGACTGGGAAGTACAAACGCAGGATTTGAATGCTACTTCAGGGAAGTTATCTGATGAAGCTCAAATTGTAAATACATTTCCAAGAAGGTTCTAGTGGAGTATGATTTTGTGTGAATGAAGTTTTCCATGCAGTTTTCCAGTTGGTGACCTGGCTGGGTGATGGCCTGGTGAGGCAGGGAGGGATAGAACCTTACACAGGCTGCTCTAGAAAAGCCTCTGTCAGGGCTCCCATCACAGGGAGAACAGAGGTCTTGATGGACTTGGGGAGAGTGGGGATCCTTGGGACAGTCATGCTGTGGCTGGGAATTTTCCAACGAAAGGTTCTTTAGTAGTGGTCTGGTTTTTCAACTTATCTGTGCAGTGTGACAGATAAATTTGTGCCTTGTACTCTTTTTAAGTGTTCCCAGCAGTGACGAGGAACTTGAGTGACAGAAATGATCTTGCAGCTATTATTAATAATCTTTATGTCTAAAGTGCACATATATAAAGTAGCTTTTGATATAAAATTTATCTTTTGAGGAAGAGAAAATATCTTTTTGCTCTTTTGTGCCAGTGTGCCACTGTTTGACACACAGCTTTGAGATGCCCTGGAAGTTAATCCTGGTCAGAGGATGCTGTGCTGGAGCCAAAGCAGGACATTGCACTAAACAAATCCACTTCTGAAACTACTGAATTAATGCCTGTGCATCTGCATATGCTCTGGCTAAGTCAATGGCGTGAGATCCCGAGAAATAGAGAGTTTTAAAATCTGAGCATTGCAGATTGCTGCAGGAACCCTTCAGGTGTGGGTTTTGTTACTGTGTGTGTCCCCTTGCCAGGGACGTGTGTGCCTCACACGAAATGAATCCCTGACAGAAGGGTCAGTGCTGGCTGCAGCAGGGACAGGTTTGTTCAGGGAATGCTCTCAGGCTTCGCTCTAATGTGCACTGGGCACTGAAATAAACATCTCACTGTTTCTGTAGGCTATAGAATATTATTTGCTTTCACTGGTGATGGTGAATTCTTACAGCCTGCTATCAGGATTCTGGAAGAGAAAAAAGTGAAGAGAGATGTTCAGCAGTGGCTGAGTTCCTGCTGCCATTCTGAGTTCATTCAGTTGTCAGCTTAGGCCCTTCGTTGCCACCAGAGCAGAACTGCACCTTTTTCTATGAAAATGCCAAATAATTCTTGGCTGGATGCTTCGTGTTACAGAGAGATTCCTGCTCAGCTGTAAACCAAGTATTCAGATTTTATTTCATGTTTGCAGTTATTCAGGAATTATTGGGGGGGGGGATACTGGTAAGGAAATTAGATTCTTCAAGTACGTAATGATGCTAATTTCTTTACTTCAGGACTAGTACACTGTAAATGCAGCAAAGTGCAATGACTGCCTTTAAGGACATCTTAAGAATTAATTAATTCAGAGATTGTACTTCTGACTGTCCCATAACTCCTGACGATCTTAACAGTTTAATACTGAAGTTGCTACTTCTTAAGGAATTGGAAGCTTATTACTGTTAAGAGAAAGTGATATTCTCATTTCAAAGCAATTCATTTAATATAGCATTATTCATACTTAACACAGATTTGTGTTCTTGTCTTAGAAAGCTGCATATTAGTTAAGTGATAATAATACTAAAAGTCATTAAGACAACATCTCAAAAATATTAAGCTTCTTTATTTTTCACAGTAATTTTAAATTTTAGTGAAATTGTGTTTGTATTTTTATTTGTTGAATTTTATAGGATTTTTCTTTACTGTCAAGGCCCAATAGGTATTTGCTTATCTCAGACTTTTAGGAAAAGTATCTGTATGTGGTTATTTTAACAATCCAGTCACTCCATAGGAAACTTGTTGAGGAAGAAATGTTCGGTGGCATTTATCAGATAAAAATTCTAAAAGAAATGCATTCAGTTGGCGTGTACATACACTGTAAATCAAGAACCAGATGTTTGCCACAGGCTTGTGTACAGGTAAAAGAAAGGCAGAAAGTTCTTTTTTCTGGCAAAGGTATTTGGTAGAACACTTTGATTTACTGAAGAGAGATTAATGAGGTAAGAGTACGAGATCAGCAGGGGAAAATGGGATTCAGGGCAAAATCCCACAAAATTCTAATTACAACAGTAAGAGTCTTGTTTCTCAGTGAAATGCTGATGCTTCTCATAAATAGAAATATAATTAAGCTCAGTACTTGCAGGGTTTAGCTTGAGACCTGACATGTTGGGACACTTTGAGCAGTGCTGTGCAAGCGCCACGGCCAAAAGGATGTGAGGGGCTCAGTCCAGGAATGTTCAGATCTCTTATCAGATTTTGCCCAAGCAGCATTTCATGTGTCTGTTATTATGCAGCCATTACTCACATCTGGCTGTCATCCCAGGGCTCCAGAGCGCATGAGGAGCCCAGGAACAGCCGTGTCTGTGACTCACACCCTGCCCACCCCAGCCCTTAACACCCCTGGCTTCAAGGGGATGGCTCTGTAATGATGGGATGTTACGTGCTCAGGTGGGCTTTTGATGACAGGTGGTCTCCAGCAACAGATGGCCTCAAAGGACCAACTCCAGTGCATTTGAGTTTAAAACATCTATGCATTTCTTAAAAAAAAATTTGAAATGTTATCCTCGTGTAATGTTTTTAAGTATTTTAGACAGAGTAGCCAAGTTATTAACAGTGACAGATGATAAATCAGGGCATCCTTTAAAAGGTGGGTGATGGTGATTATGTGGTCTTGGAGCTTGCTTTGATCAGAAGTGACAGCCCTGTAAGGTCTGTGCCACTCAATCCCCCCTGAAGGGAGATCAGCACCTGTTTGCACTTTGAGGCTCCTCTACCTCCCACTGCCTTCCAGCACTATTTCATCTTTTTTAACACACTTGATGTTGATTAGCTTTAAGCAAAGTCATTATTCATTTACAAAACACTCCTTGATGGAGCTGACTGAACTGTATTTCAGTGGTTTGTGCTGTAACAGTTAAGGGTGTATCAACATCCCCATTACGAAAGCTTTATTTTCAGGAAGCCACAAGTTACAATCTGCCTGAGTGCTAATATTAACAGGTTTCAATTATTTTTGGTCCAGACAATAGTACATGTTGCCTTTGGGTCTGTTCAGCTCGAGCCTGCGGTATCCTCACACGTTAATCCAGAAAAGACACGGGATCAGCTCTGTGAAACAAACAGGTCCTGGGCTGGTAGATCCGATTTTAGCTCAGAAAATGCTGTTCCAAACAGCTTGAGGCCTTGCTTGTGAAGTGGAACGGATATTTCAGGCAAAGGGCACAAACGAGGCTTTGACTTCACCAAGGGCTGTACAACAAACCCCGGAAACGAGTGCCCGTGGTTATTTCATGCTGTAAAGCAGGACTTTGGCACGGCCCTGCCAGGGCAGATGTGAGCTCCCAGGGCAGGCAGCAGGCTGTGATGGGGCAGCTCCAGCGCTCTGAGCACAGATGTGGGTCCTGCCCAGCTGCTTTGGGGGCCCAGCTCTGCTCTTCCTGTAGTAGCAAAGTTAAAGCTTTGGGGAGTTGTACATCAAAGGCAGGACCGAGCGATCCTTGTGCATGTTTGTAAGGCATTGTTTAAAGAGGAATTCCTTCATTTTGTTGTCATTAGTTTTTTCCTTCCTTTCTTCAAGATCTCCTCACAGATCTGCTCCACTGAAGTCAATGGGTGTCCAACTAAATTCAGTGTATGCTTTGAATCAAACTTCCTATCTCAGGGAAGGCATGAGCTGCAGGAAAAGTCATTATTTTGATTTTTTTTTCCACATCAGAGCATTTTTTGAAAATCCTGATGTGACATAAATTCATGACGCAGGAAAAAAATATCAGCGAATGAAACGATTTCAATTATATTTTCAAAAATGCTGCTGTGTTAGAATGGACAAAGCCCAGTATGTTGCAAAACCACCTGTCATTTCAAAATGAAATTCAAAAATACTGGATGTCGATAATGTTGGAATGAAGATTTATTTTTGGTTTGGTTTATTTTTAATATATTTAGGCTTTTTGAGAACACATATTTATTGCAAAATGCTCAGTATTAATCAATCGGCATTTCCTGCTGGCGAGGCAGCTCCTCAGAAATTCTTCAGTCAGTTCCCATCTTTGCTCCTGCCTCTGCCTCTCCGGAGGGGCTCAGACCTGCAGCATCCCCGGGAGCTAACGAGGAGCAGCAACATCTGGAGTGGAGCCCACATTGTGCACCTCGTTTGCTCCTTTCCTCACTGATCAGCACCTCTGCTCCCCTTCCCCTCTCCTCCACTCCTGATCAGTCTTTCATCATCTGCATGTGCCTGGCTTCTCTTCCCCTCCTCTCGAGTGATCCCATCCCTTCAGTCTCTAATCTGCCCACACACAGCTCTCTGTGCTACTGGCCGCTACCTGCCACTGCTTTGAGCTTTTTTTGTTCCACAGAAACGAAAAGATATTTCAAAACTTGTGTTTTATCTCTCTTTTTGGGTAAAGACTGTGGTAAGAAACAGAGGTTCAAAGTTCTGGGCTACCAAAGGCGCTGATGAACACAGGAGACTGTCAAGAAGAGACTGCCAGTTCTGAGCAGGTGCCTTAAACCTAAAAATGTGCTTTTGTGGAAGACAGGCATTGTTTGGTTCTGTCTTGTGTATTTGTTATTTTATAGTTCTTCTATCTGAGACTAATGTCTGTGTGAAATAAAAAACAGGAAAGGGACAAAGAACATTTGATCAATTGATAAAACAGGGGGAAAAAAGCCCCCACCTTTCACTCCAAAGCTTTTAGCCTGAGGAGAGCTTTGTATGCCTCAAAGCTGGCCAGTTTTTCCCAGCTATACCCAGCTGGTCTGACAGAAACCTTCTCCTGCCCTCAGCCTGGCTTCCTCATATCCTGAGTTGCTCCCAGCTATAGCAATGCTGCACTGACAACTGCATTACAAAGGAGACCGATTTTGACTCTTTGTGGTCCTATAAACAAATTTTGCCACTGGCCTGTGATCACCACAGTAATTTGATAACATTCGAATCACGGTATTGACAACAGAGGCTGCAGTATTGTAGGGGAGTCCTTTTTGCTTTGTTTCAGTCTCGGTGCTGAGATAGGAACATCAAGAGTGCACCAAATTTTATGTTTCTTTTCACACTCTGTAATAGCTCTTCAAGGACCTCCTTTGCATATCTAACAAGGAGAACTGTGGGAAAGAGACTTCTGAATCTTGAATGCTGTAGGGTTGTCTTTGATAGCAAATTTCACAAGAAAGTAAACACTGACTGAGTGTGTCTATATGGAGTGAAACTTTGCAATCTGTGAGCTCTTCCAGAAAAGACAGGAGAGAGAAAATTGAGCATAGGTAGTAAATAGGCTGAAGATGCTGAGAACAGAGCCATAGGAGAAGAGGAAGGAGAAAATTCCTCAGGGGATTTGGCATTGTTTGAGTCCTAAGGCTAGAGATGCACAAACTCAGCTGCTTATTTTTTGCACATTAATCTAATCTGGTGCCCAGGAGTTTGGTTTCCACTGCACTGCTCTGACCCTCTGCTCTCCCCACAGACACAGAAAGGCATTCCAGGTTTTGACTCCATGCTTCCCTGGTTATCCTGCATAACTGTATCAATATTTAGAGTGCACCTGATTATCGAGCTGTAAGCACAGGCTCTCACACAATTAGGAGAGTGTTACAGTGGTACAGCTTCTGATAAACTGAAGTTCCAATGTATGGTTTTTGAAATGAAGTACAGTGCAGTGGCAAGAGAAGGTTTGAAGAATAATCAAATTCAGAATTCCAGCCATTACTGGTTTTGTTAATTAACTTATCTGGGGCAACAGGTTCTTCTGCATATTTCTTTGAAAATACCACCCTTAGAGCCCACAGAGTCTGGACTGTGAAGGGGTGTATTACACAGCTCTTTGATCAGTTTTGAAAATTCCTCAAAGCCCTTCATTTGCAGGATATGATAAAACCAAATTTAAGGCAGAAGAAGGCACGTCCTCTACTCCTATTTTTAACTTCCAGATTTGGCTTCACATAGACTGACTGCTGATGGTTAGTGACCTCTGAACAAGGTACTTCATGGAGCAGATTCTGCTTTTATTAGGTACTCCAGGGAACCCTGCTGACACTGGGGCACTGCCACACATAGAGGATGAAGTGGAGAACAGTCTGGCTGCGTCCAGGTGTTTATTTCAGCCCTTGCCGTCCAGCCAGGCTGTCCTGTGCAGGCACAGGTTGGAAAGAGGATGAAATGGAACAACGGTGAGGTTGTCTTCCCCTCCCCGGGGCTCCAGGCATGACACCCCACACAAGGCGGAGTCACAGCCAGAGTGAGTGTGAGTGTTCACTGGATCAGAGTGAGTGTTCACTGGATCAGAGTGAGTGTTCACTGGATCACAGTGAGTGTTCACTGGATCAGAGTGAGTGCTCTCTGGATCACAGTGAGTGCTCTCTGGATCAGAGTGAGTGTTCACTGGATCAGAGTGAGTGCTCTCTGGATCAGAGTGAGCGCTCTCTGGATCACAGTGAGTGCTCTCTGGATCACAGTGAGTGCTCTCTGGATCAGAGTGAGCGCTCACTGGATCAGAGTGAGTGCTCTCTGGATCAGAGTGAGTGTTCACTGGATCAGAGTGAGTGCTCTCTGGATCAGAGTGAGTGTTCACTGGATCAGAGTGAGCTCTCTCTGGATCACAGTGAGTGCTCACTGGATCAGAGTGAGTGTTCACTGGATCACAGTGAGTGCTCTCTGGATCAGAATGAGTGCTCACTGGATCACAGTGAGTGCTCTCTGGATCACAGTGAGTGCTCTCTGGATCAGAGTGAGTGCTCTCTGGATCAGAGTGAGCTCTCTCTGGATCACAGTGAGTGCTCTCTGGATCACAGTGAGTGCTCTCTGGATCACAGTGAGTGCTCTCTGGATCAGAGTGAGTGCTCTCTGGATCACAGTGAGTGCTCTCTGGATCAGAGTGAGTGCTCTCTGGATCACAGTGAGTGTTCACTGGATCACAGTGAATGCTCTCTGGATCACAGTGAGTGCTCTCTGGATCACAGTGAGTGCTCTCTGGATCAGAGTGAGTGCTCTCTGGATCACAGTGAGTGTTCACTGGATCACAGTGAATGCTCTCTGGATCACAGTGAGTGCTCTCTGGATCACAGTGAGTGCTCTCTGGATCAGAGTGAGTGCTCTCTGGATCACAGTGAGTGTTCACTGGATCACAGTGAATGCTCTCTGGATCACAGTGAGTGCTCTCTGGATCAGAGTGAGCGCTCACTGGATCAGATACGCCTTAAAAGTAAAAAAAAAGAGATTCAATCTATCTATAAATAGTATATGTTTCCTAGAAAAACAGTCATGAAAGTAATAATAAGGAAGAACTTATTCTGAGAGCTCTGTTCTGGCTGCTGTTTCCATCTTACAAATTCTGCACTCGGATCTCCACCTGCTGAAAATCCCACGTGTCTCTGGAGCCCAGAAAACAGAGTAATGGTTTTCTTTTAACCTTGGGAACCATAAGGCTCAAAAGGGCTGCAAGGGCCGCCGTGACCTTGCCCTGAGGCCGCGCAGTTGTGCCTCTGCTCGCCGCTCTGCCGCCGGCTCGGGGCTGACCGCTGGCCAGCGCAGGGTGCCCGTCCTGGCCACACCAGCCCAGGGCCGGCGCTCCGCAGCCTTGCTGGGGCCGGGCAGGAATTCCCGGACTGCAGAGAGCTGCATGTTCCCGTTCATCACTCCCAGGAGCAGCGCGGGGTTTGAATACCAGCAGTGGCAGTGACCTTTTTTGGGTTTGTCTCTGTTTTGGTACCAGTTTGAAGCCATCTTTGAGGCAGAAGCTGTCTCAGTTTGGCAGCCCCTGTTAATGGTCCTGTCCTGCGAGGGATCGCCCTCTGACCGCTGTTCCCACCTCCCCGCCTTAATGGGGACTCCTCGGCCGGGCATTTAAAGCATCAAAGAGCTGCTGTTTGAAATGCAGCCCTAAGCAAACTATCCGTGTCTCCAGCAGAACTCAGAATGCAGGAGACTGATGTTCTGGTTCCCTGTTTGATGTGTTTAACACAACAGACATATCGACAACTTGGCATTTAAAAACATCAACAAAAACAAACAAGTTGGGGTCGTTTACATAACAAAAAGCTCCTTGGCCTTGCAGGAGGTTCCTTTGAAATGTACGATTGTTTCTGTCACCGACCTGCTCTGGAGCTCAGCCTCTTGTTTCATACACACACCAAAAGGCAACATTTCAGTAAATGAGATCTCTTCCTTCCACAAGCTACGGGCGTTTAAAAAACCAAACCAAAACCAAACCCGGAGCTGCAGGGGCTCCACTGTTATGTATTTTTCCCAAAGTAGTCCTTTTGAAGCACTAGTGCCAGCTTTGCAGCCGATTTTAACAAGTACAGAATCTGCTTGTGACTGATGTAGAAGTGTACAGTTCACACCACAGTTCCACAGTAACCCTGGGTCACTGCAAAGAGGGCTTCATGGCTTGTTTTTCCATTTTATCTATTCAAAACCACGCAGGACTCAAATAGTTGTAGTCTGTGAGTAGTGTCGTAAACGTAAATGACAAAGTGTCCTTTTCTGTCGTCACAATCTGGCAATACATAAAACTCTCACCATGTGAATATTGAGGACATTGATATTTAAAGCCAGTAAATCATATTTCAAGGCAGGCTTAATCATTTAAAGTACAAAAAATGTTCCAGAACGTTGTACTTTAAATGTACAAGCACCACTTCAAGAAACTGTGTAGTCAGGTTTTTTCTTTTCTTTTCTTTTTTTTTTTTTTTTCACAAGGAAGGTCTCTCTCTTTTGTTTTGCTTATTTGCAGAAGTAATTTCTGAAGACAACAAAAACAACCAGCAGAACAAATTCCCATGTTAATTAGACTTGTTCGTGTTAGGAAAGGAAGGGTTGGTTTCTATTTGTTTTCTGTGTTCCCGTGGGATGAGTGACACATGATTAATGTGTTAGTGGTGTATCTCAGACCTCTAACGAAGAATAAATTGAGTACAGTGAAAGTGACAGTAGAGTAATCCCTTAAAATATACTGTGGCACTCTAGTGCAGAACAGAACAGGCCGGGGCCTTGAGCAGGGCCCAGAAACACGGATCAGTAACAAATAAACGCTCACAGTTTCATGGGTTTGAGTCTGCCATCTTAGGTCTTTCTATGGCTCCAGGTAGTGTAAGATCTGATCCCCTCAATCTATAGGGTTTGTTAATCCTAATATTGGCACCAGAGCTGTACCAGCCTGTTACAGAGCGTGAACTGAAAGGCACCAGGGTGGAGAGACCCATTCCCAGCTGGGGAGGCAGGATTGTGTCCCAGGGAGGCACAGCGGGACGGCTGCGGGGCAGGGGCTCACGGGGTGCAGGGGCAGATCCCCCCAGCCAGCCGAGCTGGAAGCCACAGCTGCCAGATCCACCACACTGTCAGATCCACCACAGCTGCCAGATCCATCACACTGTCAGATCCACCACAGCTGCCAGATCCACCACACTGTCAGATCCACCACAGCTGCCAGATCCACCACAGCTGCCAGATCCACCACACTGTCAGATCCACCACAGCTGCCAGATCCACCACAGCTGCCAGATCCATCACACTGTCAGATCCACCACAGCTGCCAGATCCACCACACTGTCAGATCCACCACAGCTGCCAGATCCATCACACTGTCAGATCCACCACACTGTCAGATCCATCACACTGTCAGATCCACCACAGCTGCCAGATCCACCACAGCCAGCTTTCAGATCCACCACAGCTGCCAGATCCACCAGCACCACCAGCTCAGATGTGCATGGAGCAGAGGTTCCCACAGGTGCTCTGGGAGCACAGCAGGAGAGGTCCCTGTCTCTCAGGAAGGAGCTGGAGCTCACTGATGGTATCTGGCCGGTGTGCTCCAGTCCCAGAACACTCATGAAGCCACTGCTCTTGTTGGCTCTCATGGAGTGAGCTGATATCTTGCCGGGACTCCCACATCTTCCTGGATTCGTGTGGGTAGAGGAACCAGCTTTTTTTGTATCAGGGCAAGACTATATCTCACCTCTGTGCTGGCTCTTTCATCTTCATAAATCTGATGAGAGCAAAACCTTGAATTACCCGTCTAAAATGTAGGCAGAGCAAAAGGAGGGATGTGGCTTTTAGAGGGGAGGTTGAATGGAAGGTGCTTGGAAGAGATTGGAGCGTGGGATGCTGAAGATATGTGAGTGCCTGGTGACTTATGGAATTCTCATATTTTGTAAAATACAACATGTCATTGGGTGACTGGACTTTATCTTCTCAATTTATAATCCTTCATAAAACAGTGTCTCTGATGAGGTTTGGGAGCAATCAAAACTTCCTATCATGGGCAATAAAAATAACAGACGTTGTCTGTGACAATAGGATTGCAACATGCATCCCCAGTTTAGCATTTCACGGAGCAGTTATTGCACCTCAGCTTTAGATGTTTCAGTACAACTTCTCTTTGTTCATTGTTTCTTCTGCTAGTGAGATATATAGATATATATATATATATAAAATCTAGAGATTCTGCATTATGGTCACACCGTTTTGCTGGAGGAGTTTGAGTCATCTCAAAATCTCAAAATCTAGCATTTTCCATAGATTATCTAAGAAATATCCCTCAACAGTTTAAGTCTGTGCTCTGCCCAGCTCCTAAAAATCAGACAACTACAAAAGAGATGTGAGGCAGCTGATACCATCAGCACAGTAAATCATTCTCACAAAGAAAACAATAAATTATAAGGCAACTTTACAAATTCTGTTCTAGCTCTTGCTCCCTGAATAGGAATCTTTAAATCACGTTGGAAATGAGGTGACCATAGTTTATTTTATTGAAATGCTGTGGGTTATATGAGGGTTTTTTAAATAAGCTAAGTTGTTTTTGTTCCTGATCCCGGCACAGTGTGTGATTGGTCACCATGCTTTGGGGGTGCCTGTGCCAGCCAGAAGCAAGGCTGATGCAGTGACTGGAAAAGCATCTTTTCCTGTCAGTTGGGAATTTTTAGTAAGAAGGAAAAAATGGTCCGTGTTTCTATTTTTCCTTTAAACTGCTCCGCCTGTGAATCAGGCCACGGCCCCCTGGTGAGCACAGTATGGACAATAAAGGCTGGGCTCGGTGATGTTAACACCTGCAAACCCAGTGTGTCTGTCATGCTCTGGCTCCCACGGAGGAACAGCATGGACACAGGAGGTGCAGAACACCCAGAGAAAGCTCAGCTGGGGCTGAGCGGGGATGAATCAGGAAAAGGGCCTTATCTCCAGGAGTTACCAGTTATTGCTGTGGCTGGAATTGCACAAGGGTGGGAGGGGAGCGATGCCTCTTTCCACCCATCAGCCTCCGCCCGTGGCAGCCGTGCTGGAGGAATGTTAGGCATGAGGGGTAATTAAAGCATTGTAATAACTGCACAGAATGTGTCACCCTTGCCTGCAGCTTCTCCATCATCTCAGCTCACACCCTGCCCCTTTCTCTTTGCTCCACCCAAGCTTTGGTTTCCAGCACCCACTCATGGCTTCTGTGCTGCCTTTCCATGCTGGCTGAAACTGCCTCCACCTTCTGTTGCCTTTCCTCCGAATCATAATTGCCCTGGACATAATGACTGAATTAAGGCAGTATCAGCTATAATCAATATTGTGATCTGTTAACAACCGACCATGCAGGGAGGATAAAGGGCATCAGACAAGGTGAGCAAACCCAAAAGAAGTGGGCCTGTTTTCAGTGCAGACACAGGGGCCCAGCTGGTCTGGCTCCTGTGCTGAGTGGAGGTGCTGTTAGAAGCAGGAAGGGTTTTCCATCCTGAAGCTGAAGAGGAGGTAAAATGAAACAAGTTCAGTAAGTGTATGGAAGAGATCATGGCTTAGGAGGGGACCTTGAGGTAGCTTTTTCATCTGGTGTTTTAGGATTTACAACTGCCCCCAGTGGGCTTGAAAAGCTGCTTGAACTCTGCATCATTTAATGTTTGTTTTTTACAAGCATCAGGGTGTATGGATTCTCACTAACTGTAAGAGACAGAAAGGATGTTCTCCATTTTGATGTAAAATTTGACAATTTTTTGCCTCAGGTGTAATCAAAACTCACTGAAAACACATCGTTTAGTTGTTATTATTTTTCATTTGGACTATACTGACTATTTTAAACCCATGAGTATTAATTTTTTTGTTAATTAAACAGAGTGGACTGCAAATATTGTCATCTTCAGGGTGTGCAGTGTGAACTCTATTTTCTACCTTGTTTTTTGTCTCTAGTTCATCACGACCAAGCCCCATGGAAAACCCAAAATTTCTTTTTGCATCTTTCTAAACCCCGATTTCAATCTTCTTCTGAAGCACCGGAGGTTGGCCACAGCTCCAGGGTGGGTTTGGAAGCGGTGTCAAAGTCGTGCACATGCCTTGCTGATGAGTCTCGCTCCCACATCCAGAGTTAGGCTGATTGCCTGATTTGGGGTCAGGAAAGGAGGAATTTTCTCTGGTCAAACTGGGAGAGTTTTTTAGATTTTTTTTCCCTCCTGTATGTTCAACACAGTCTTGGTGGAGCCATGTAACACACAGCGATCAGGACAGGCACAAATTCCGTGTAATACACTTCATCTTTTCTGCCCCCTTTCTAACAGTGATGTGTCCCTCAGGCCTGACCTTCCCTGTGTGGTGGTGGGAAGTGTCTGGGAAACGTCGGGAGTGGCAATTTTGTGAACCCTTCTTGGACTTGGTGACTCTGAGACCCTTTTCTGGTGAAAAGCTCCTGTGAGACAACTGTTGGAACCAAATACCGATAATTTCCCTGCTGTGAAACCAAACGATTGATCTGTTTCTCTTTGGGTTAAACAGAGGTGTTTTGCAGATATAATCTGTTGGCTTTAAACTCAGATGATACAGAATTTAATGGGGCAGGGTGGAGATTCTGAGTCAGCACTAAGCTTTGTCCTGCAGTAGAAATCTTCAGGACTCCTCTCCAGTATCTGCAAACGTGGCAATCTCTGTTCCTGCAATGACCAGTTCCAGGTGGAAATCTCTAATTCCCTTCAAGTGCCTCCTCTGTGACACCGCAGAACCAAGGGTGACTCAGCCAGCACAGGGAAACCTCCCGGCCCTCTGTCCTTGGATTCCCTGCGCAGACTGCAGTGAAAGTCCAGGGCACCACGGGAAAGCTGTCAGCGCCACAAAAAATGCAGGCTCAAGTGCGAAGATCCCCTAATTACATATGCAGGCAGGTAATTGAGTTGGTAATTGGGGCAATTAGGAACTCAGATGTGAGCTGCTGTAGATGCCGGACCAATTTTGTATTTCTTTCCTCTGAAAACGCTGCACTCGGTGTGTGCAGCCCCACAGACACCTGGAGTGCTGCTGAGACCTTGGCACACGTCCTGTCTTCCCTGAGACTTCTGCTGCTCCTGCAGTTGCACAAATCATTGCTCACACATACTTATGTGCATTTTCTGCATCTCCAAGAGCGAACATTGACCTCATTCTAGGGAATATAACTTATGTTTTTCTATTCTCTTTCTATACAACACAGATTCCTTTTGGGCTTTGATGGATTAAGAGAGCAATATCTCTTCTTTTCATCATTCTTAATAATGAATAATAAAAATTCTCAACATCATCTATGTTCTAAGAAGCCGAGCACTTCACACAAGTATTTGTTAAACAAGATTTTTTGTTGGTTTTGTCCACATGAATATTTCATCTGCCAGGTGATTTCTCAATTAATGGGGCATTATGCAGTCCACAAAAATAATACTGTGTTTTAACTATATTGAGGAAAAAAAAAAGAGAAGGGTAGAGAGGTAACTAAAGCATATTCAACTTATGCAAAGATTCATTGATTTTGTAGGAGATTCCCCAATTTTCACCACCTGAACATTTCACTCCAAAATATTTATATGAATTTTTCATGTGGTTTACTTTGAAACAAGACACTTACAAATTGCACAGAGTCTTCTGCTTTATTTTTTCCCCTGGCTCACTGACTTCCACAGTAAATGCACCAGTTGCACAGTTAAATAAATAATGTTTTTTTTAATTGCCAGTCCTCCACACAGTCCAGCTGGGACTGTGAGAGGTGAGCAGGATGATTGTCTCCACTTCGTGCATCATCACTGTAATTAAAGCCTCATATGCAAGATTAGACTTTCGTTCATAGCCTTGTATTACTTGATCTCATCAGCACTTGAAAGGTTCTTCCGCAATTAATGATTTTGCATAAGCATAAATAATTGTCCTGTGATGGACAGGAAGATGGCAACTCTGGTATTGCTAAGGCTGGGTGGCTAAAATAGAAATCAGCCCCTGATTCCAGTTCCATTTTTTCTTTTTTAACCAGAATGTGATTTTTTTGGTTGGTTTTTCTTTTTAGCTTTTACAGAGGACAGTCCCTCCCTATCCAGTTTGAAATCTCTACATTGGTTTCTGATGATTGCCTAGAAAATTTGGTACTTCTTTTTTGTTTTTCATCCTTACCAACCTGTGGGTGAACAACCTGAACTCTATTTTTGCCTTGTTTTTCCTCCCTGGATCATCACATCCAAGTTGTATGTGATGTCTTAACCTTCTGCTTACAAAGCACAGCTAAAATCCTTCTTTCCTGCCCTGTATCATGGGTGAAACGTGGATTCCTCATGTTGTGTCTTGGTAGGTAAAACCTCTTTCTGCCCACACCCGTGAATTCCATCTTATCTCAGTTTTCCCATCAACACGTTGCTGCAGGGATTATCTCCCGATGTCTGGGCTGGACTGTGTTGTGGCACCGTGTGCTTGTGTCCTCCCTGTGCAAGGTGCCCCTTCTCCACCACTTCAAACACTCCCAAGGCTCTTTGTGGATTCTGTTACCCAACGCCTTTCCTGCACCAGCTGGGTGTCATACCCACGACTGCTCCTTTTGATGTCACCTTTATCACTTAATTATTATTTTTCAGTTAAGCCCCTTTGTTTGTGTTACCTCCGTGAGCAGGTGGAGCATCTCTGAAACATCTCCTAAGTAATTGCAGTGTAATCCCTGTAATACCCTTGAAAACGTCTCCTGTGCCGTGGTGTCTGTACAAAACCAGCATTAGTTAAGCACCTGGTGTACTGTGATTGCTTCTTGTGGTCATGGCCAGTATCAGTGGCCAGGTTTTGTGTGGTTTTCCTGCCCATCACCTTCCACAAAGTCTCTGGGGAAACAACCCCCGGGGTTTCTGTGTGCGCTGGGTCATTGCAAAGTGGGCTCTGATTCAGCACCAAGGCTCACGAGCACAACTGCAGGGAAAATAAAACATTATTGTAATTGTTCAGGGCGATTGCGTGACAAGTGCATTGTGTTTTTTAAGCCAGGCAATCAAATCTTCAGGTTCAAGATATCAGCTGACTGCCCTTTGGTTGTGAAAGAATTATTGTATCACTTGTACCCAGCCTTACAAAACCAGTCAGGTGCATCCTTTTCTTTTCGGCACCCTCTAAAGCATTCGTTATATTTGTGAGTCATAATCACACTCCATCACATTAAATGCTTTTGCAGAAGTGACAGCCTCTAACAGGTCTTCCCCTATTGTCCCAACCTGGGCCCCATTCGAGTCGGTGACAGTTTTAAAAAAACACTTTGAAAATCCCACCCTTTGCCACCTGACTAATCCTGTTCATGTATATGGCAACAAAACCTTAGATATGATTCAAATATGAACTGTGAAAATCTGTAAAAATGCTCACAGCTGCATGAGTCTTAAGGTTTTGTTCCCTCTTGATTAAATATTTGGGGTTTTTGCTTAACATTCATTAATGCCAAAAAAGCCTTTGATCTTTCTTCCACGAGGGTGTGGAATCTGCCTTTTGTTAGCCAGCGCTGAGGCTTAACAGGTACTGAATAACTTTTGATTACACAGCCAAACCTCTTAAGCAGAAGAAAGACATTTTGCTTACTTACCTAGATCTGTACTAACAGTCAGGTGCATTTTATTTATCAAGGTATAAACTTTTGTCAATGCAGCCTCGGAGGTGGCAGGCTAAGCACCCTGGATAAAGAGCTCCAGAGATAATGGAGAGCCACTCATTTACTACGAGCAGAAAACAATTCAAGGAGACAATTCATAGGAAGCTTTTCCTGCTTCTGTGGAGCCACAGATGTGAGCTGGAAGGTTCTGAGTCAAGCTCTGTTGAAACAAGCTCTTTGTCAAGTCCTGTAGGTAAGAAATGCTTCTTTTACTGCCTGGCTTAGCACATGTGACTTCATTTCATTTTTTCCCCTATAGTTAAAACGAGGTTATTAGTGCAAGGATACTTCACTGGTTCAACCTTGGAGTTAAAATCAGAAAAAGTCAGCAAATCCTGGCGTTACCGTAGCAGAACCTGCGAACTCTTCAGCCTTGCTTTTAGATTGCCCTCTGCTCCTGCAGTTCTGCTGGACACAGGGTAGTTCCAGCTGTTTGCAGGCAAAATAAGTTTGTTTGTGGCAGGAGCTGTATCCGTAACCTGCAGTGTGTGCCGTGAGGCAGGGCGGTCTCAGCTCAGCTGCACACCTGGAGAGATGAGCGCAGGCAGGAAAACCCAGTGCAGTGAGACCCAGATGTGTCTGAGCCCTGCCTCCTCCTGCTGCCCGGGACAGGAGCTGCACCTCGGGGCTGTGCCTGCAGCACGGCCCTGGCGTTTCTGGAGTGTTTCTGGAGAAATGAAATTCGGATGGAGTCAGACAGTAAACGGCAGAGGCTCAAAGTGGTTGTCTGGATGGGTGGTTTAAGAGGCTTCTGATACTTATTGGCAAATATCACTTTAAATTGCTTTGATTTATCTGTTTCCTAAATCGTTCTAATAATAGTCAGCAAGGTACACATGATGGACCTCATGGGTGTGATATCCCTGCCAAAAAGCCCTTGCTGTCATGCACAAACTTGTATGTCACACATGCAGCGGGGGGAGAGAATAAGGGAATGGACCATTCTGAGAGCAGAGGTTTAAAAGGTTTTCTCCTTGTAACGCTGCAGAGAGTTTGGAAAGTAATTAATGACTGACCCACTCTGGTACAGACAGTCTGAGTCCCCAGGGGGATTAATCTGAGGTTTTCTGGTCATACTCTGAAACAGGGACAGAATGATTCTCTCCTTGAAAATACTCTGAAAGTGCTGAGCACCCATCCTGTCCACCCCACTTCAGCCACAAATCAGATGCTGTTCAGATATATGAGCTCTGAGGATTAAACGTTCCTTTGTCCAAAATCATTTAGCACAGAGAAGTGACACCAATGCAGACAAATGCCTCTTTCCACCCCCACTGCACGGCTTGTCAGCATTTTCACACAGGTCCCCTGCAACACTCACCAGTTACCAGGCCAGGAATGATTAATATTTGTGTTTATTTATTCTGGTATTGTTTGTGCTGCAGAGGGGCTCCCTGTGTCAGGACAGAATAAATGCAATCAGCCTGTGAGGGATGAGTAGCTCATACAATGGAAGCCACTCAAGGAGCTGAGATCATCCATTCTGACACAGCCTCTCAGGCTCACACACACTCACTTTAACAGAGAAAAGGATCTTTAGCTTACCGGGGAACAAAGCTCAGTATCACATCCAGCAGGCCCCATTCAAACCCCTAGAAGAGGATGCTATCTAAATTCCTGAGACTCTCAAGCTCTTTTGTTGAATGCTATGGATGCAAAAAGCCCTTTGATGATACAGTCACTGCACTGAGGGGAAGGGAACTGCAGCTCCTGAGTTACTTGCAAGTTCTTCAAACAAGGGTTGTTTTTTCTTTTTGCCCCCACATATTGTTACCCTGTGGTTCTGTGTCCTGTTAGAACAGATTGCAGAAATCCTCATTCCCTTATTCTTGGCCCCTTTATTATTTTCTTCTGAATCACTGCTTTATTTTGTTTGTGTCCCAAAGCAGAACTGTGACATTTTCTCGTTTAAAAATAGCGACTGAGGAAAAAAAAGTAGAAGCAAGGTTTGTTTTTCATTGGTTTTGCTTTCAAGATTGCTGCAAGGTCTGGTGGAGAGCACAGCCATGCAAACACTGAATCAGCAGAACGGCACAGATGGTGATCCGTGACGAACTCACGGAAATTGGCGGCTGCTGCAAGGGAAACCAGGAACCTCTTTTGCTGGACTTGTGGCCAGTGGAACAGAAATACAGACTCATGCAGGGCCTTGGGCTGCCACGGCTGGGAATTGTCCTCTTTAGGCTGCTTTGGAACACCAGAGTTTTTAGCTAATGGTTTTAAGAATTGTTTCAGCGGTTCGTTACCGTTGTTACCTTCTGCTACGGTGAGCAGCTGTGAACAATACAGCAATAATTCAGCAGCAAGAATATTAAGGGTATAGAAAGGCTGAGGAAAGGGTTTCTAGAAGGAAAGTAAGGAAGTAGGTGACGTCTGAAATAACAAAGGGGAGTAGGGTGATTATGAATCAGAAGTAAAGGAAGTAAACAAATCGTTTCCCATCACATTCTAGATACATTTACCTTCCCTGTTCTCTATACAGTGGCAGAGATATGGATATAAATGTTCACGTTTCCTGCTACCACTCACACTGTAGCAGCACCTCTGAGTTTCAGTTCTGTCTCAAGACATCTGTGTGCTAACACAGCCCAAAAACACTCTCCCTGCCCTAAATCATTTTTCTGACTAGTACAATGTGATATTAGCAGGGCTTTGCAGCCACAAGAATCAGCTGTAAAAGGATATTAAATCTAGGCCACTGCAAAAGAATCTAGTGAAATAAGGGGAGGGATGGAAAAGGAAGGAAAGTGAAACAGTAAAGATTATCAGAGGGAAAATATGTCCCACTTTTGAGGGTTTTCTTCCTTGTACTCCATTCAGAAAAGGGCACAGGTGAAGATGAACACAGAAAGTGGCACCAGGACAACATGAAAAAAATCAGCCAAAAGGTTTGTGAGCCCATCACTGGGGCAATCCTGTGACACGTCAGCGCTCCAGACAGAAGGGCTCATTGAGATCAGGGGATGATTAAAGGCAGGATTTGTCCTACCTGACAGAGGGAATAAAGTGAGTGTACCATAGCCTGCTGTCCTGCTCACTGACAGGAGGACAAAACACGGTTTGGCACCAGCAGTCTCTGCTGTTGGAATATCACCAGAGGGGATGCTAACGCTGACCACTTGGGCTGAGGGGTGTGATAGATCTCATTAACAATGGCAGATAATGACCCAACCCAGGCTCTCTCTGAAATCGGTTATGGATCTGCTGCTTGGACCTGAGCACTGAAAGGTGTCATGGAGAAGCCCAAGGACAAGTGCTCGAGTGCTGCCAGTTTTGTTTGCCCAGCTCAGGCAGAGCGAGGCCTTGGCTGATGGAGTGAGCGTGCTCTAGGCTGCAGCAGTGCAAGGAGACGTGTGACGTGGTGTCACGTGTCATCACACGCCACGTGTCACATGGCACATGTCATCACGTGTCATCACATGTCACATGGCACATGTCATCACATGTCATCACACGCCATGTGTCACATGGCACGTGTCATCACGTGACATCACACGCCACGTGTCACATGGCACATGTCATCACGTGTCATCACATGTCACATGGCACATGTCATCACGTGTCATCACACGCCACGTGTCACATGGCACGTGTCATCACGTGACATCACATGCCACGTGTCACATGGCACGTGTCATCACGTGACATCACATGGCACATGTCATCAAGTGTCATCACGTGTCATCACACGTCACGGGTGACGTGGTGTCACATGTCCTCAGGTGTCACATCCATCACCGCGTGGCAGTGCTCTGGGCTGTGCAAGGGATTGCGAGGGGCGTTAGGAGCCGGCCGAAGCCCTCGCTGCCGGAGCTGCGCTGCCAGCCTGCCCTGCCCAGTGTGCCGCGGGTGCCCGGCGCTGGGTCACTGCTTGGCACAGCCCTGTCCCTGCCTGAGCTGCTGCACTCCTGCACTGCACACGAGGCCATCATCGGGGGCAGTCGTTGTGCATGGCTGTAAAATAGAAACATCCATTACTTTTCTAGCTCAGACACAGCTCCTGTCTGCTGGGAAATCTCGGTGCGGCTCAATGAAGCGAGTGGGGTGCTATCAGCAAGGAATGAAGTTCTGGTAACTCAGTTGAAGCAGAATATTTATGTTCAGCAGATCTGTCAGCACTGCATGGGTAGGAACTGGAGATTCCAGGTGACCGAAAGAGGAGCTGGCTGGCCCACGAGCACATCCTTGCTTTTCTCCGGCTGTGCTGAGTGCTTCAGCAGTGTCAGTTCCTGCCTCTTCCCGCCCAGCAGATCTGTGTTCGGGCACTGCAGAGCCCCGTGGCTGCTGCAGCAGTGGGAGCAGATGCTGCTGTAAGTTATTAGGCGTCACTTTCAATTCAGCCTGACAAAAATGAGTTAATGGAGGAGCTCCGTTACAATGGCAGACAGGAAAATAAAAGCCACAGTGAATCTACTTTCCTTGTCTCCCTTGTTTTCAAAGACAGTGCTACTGGCATAACACAGAGTGCCCTGTTCATTCACTTGCTGATAATGCTGCTCCCTTTGGGGGTGAGGCACAGCTCCTTCATGGATATAGAGTAACTTATTCAAACACAAAGAGAAACCTCTTCCTTCCTTTAAATTGTTCACAGGCTACCAAAGCAGCTACTGATGATGACCTACATATTGCTGGCTACTTTTCTCACTAATAGCATTGAAAAACCAAGATAACAATCTTGTTTTTTCAAGTGCTTAAGATCTTATTGCTTTCATTCTTCTTTCTGCCAACTAAAACTAAGGGTTGTATTGTACTGTGTGAGTCTACACCAGGGAATTTCAGAAAATGCTTGACCTGGGTTATGATCTCTATATTTATAGTTATAAATACAAATTAGCAGGTTTAATAAGCCAGACAGAGAGCATCAGACAAAGCTGGTCTTCAGTTTTATCAATGGAAATGTAGAAATCTTGGATTCAGACTGAGAAGCTCAGTACAAAATGGAATAACTAAGAGGAGGCTTTCACCTACTAGTCAAGCGTGGATGAAATTGTAGGGTTTTCCTGTCATTTGCTGTGCTGATTTTAAATCACACAGAGCCATGTCATTGATTTGCAGGTTCCTCTCTTACACCTTCCCAAAGTTCAGCCCCAGACTGTACTGTGAAGTGCTTGAGGAGTGGCTGTGTCTTAGACCACTGTCCTGCAAAGGCGCCTGCATACCTTATTTATTTCATATTTCAATAGTACTTCAAGAGACTTGAGAGAATTCTATATGTGTTTAAAATTGAGTATATGTGCAAGAACTTGGGAGTGTGTGTGTGTATTGTCATATGCACGTTTTCCTTCTGCACCCAAGGGTTTTTGTGTTTTAAGGGAGAGTTTACACAGTCAAAATTTCTACAGATCCTTAGGTTTAGCTGTAACTGCAGCATGGCAAACGGCACAGCAGCATAATGCAGGAACAAGTATGGCTTGCTCTGGAAGTTTTCTTCATTCCTCTTACTCCAAAAGTTTGCCTTGAAAGACAATTTCTTTAATGGCTGCAACTCCCACAAAGCTGCTAGTGAAGTGTTAGGAATATACACCTGGGCACTAGACAGGATCAGACACAACAGGTTTCCTCATCTCCTTGCTCTGTGTCCTGTGTATTTTAAGAACAGTTGCCAATCCCAGCTCTTTCTCCATTGCTACAATATTGGAGCACCCTGACACCAGCTTTTCTTCTCTGCTATTTCACAGATCAAGTAAAATCCTTGGAAGATCACCATCCTCTTTGACCTTTTCTTGATAATGTCCTGTCCTTTGAGCTGACAGCCTTACAGACGATGTTTTTATGTCTCTGAGCCTTTCTGGTTCTCTGTCTGAAGAAGTTACACCCATGCACATCTGCTGAGCCATTAAGTCAGCATCATGTGCAGCGTTACAAGTACCACCTACACCAGTTGCTGCAGGTGGTTCTTAAATTTCAAAGCCTATCTGACAGGACTTCTTAACAACTGCCCTTCAGTTTCCAGCTAAAACTCATTTTCATCTCGTAGTTCATTCCGAGGCTCAGCCCACTGGAGGCTTTTTCTGGGGGCGATGTGCATTCAAAAGCCTGAAAAAATGTGAGTTCTTTTGAAAGCAGCAACACCCCTCATCCTCCTTAGAAGTAAGTACATATAGATTCAAAGCCATGTGCTTTTAAAACTCTCTTTAGTCCCATTCTTTCCTTCCAAGTTGCCCTTGATTTTGCCTCTTTGTTGCTGATTCCTCCCCGCTCCCTTTAGCACTGTCCCTGATTTATATGTCAGTGCTGAGTGCATCTGATCAAAACATGGCAAAGTTGCTGGTTCAGCACTCGCAGCAGGGGACGGGAGAAATGGGCTATGTCTAATCCCACTTTGTGAGCGCTGTCACAGCCTGCCACGCTGCCAGTTGGCAAACGGGAGCTGCAGCGGAATTTGGAAGAGATAATGACAGGTGCTCGGAGCACATCTAGGACAGCACGTGCTGCAAAACCAGCTCCTCACCCAGCCTGCTTAGACTTTAAAATAAAAAGCACATTGGTTTCAAACAACAACCTGCATTAGAGAGTGTGCAAGGTACTGCAAGTGACAGGAAAACTGAGCAGGCTCCGGAGCAACGTCTGGGCATGTGATTGTACTAAATTATATCTGTATTCAGTTCTGCTTAGAATGGAGTGGCTCTAAGAAGCTGAACTAGGTAGGGTGGTGGTTTTTTTTTTTCACTTCAGCCCAAGAAAATTTTGTGGGAGGAGTCACTTTGGAAAGGTGGGAAAGCCTTTACCCTCAGGTTGCCTCAGTAAGAAGCTCCCGCTGTGATACTTGAAAGCCCAATAGACATGTCTGAATTTATAATACACTCTTGAAGTATTCATTCATAATCCTGTAGGGATTTTCAAAGCCACAAAGAGGATGTATTTCTTTTAACTGGCTACAGGGAGAATATTAGTTCCTGCTGTAATAAACAAATAGTCTATTTTGGTGCAAGAGAAAAATTCGAAGAGTCACAGCAACAAAAGGGGAACAGCTCTGACACTCTTGGAAGTTTCTGTTTTTCTAAAATGTGTGATACGCCATGAACTATTCTCCCCTCTTTCTTTGCTCCTTGAAACCTCGCTGTTATAACCTGCTGCTCCACCACTGTGAATCGAAGTCACTGCGCTCCTACCAGGTAAACTCTTTGGCAGATGGCCGCGCAATTCGAGGCAATACTAAGACATAAAAAAGAAAAATGGAATGGAAGGACTGTTTTTCCCTTGTATGATTTGTTTCCCAGTCTCCAGGCATATCACAAAGGAGGATTTGTGGCATTGCACCTCTGCTTCATGCAGCCACTTCTGTTTGCCTCCACGGCTTTGCATGGGCTTGTGCAGACCAATAAGTGTGGTCAGCAAACACAGGCCTCCAAGAATAGGAGCCAGAATGGTGATGAGCAGAGGCTGGGAGCAGCAGATTCCTTATACAATGGGATTCTGTTGCCACCAGGTTTAAGCTGAGTTTTTGTTGCTGAAAAAAAATAAAAAAGCAGCCATTTCTGATCAGTCGTTCAATTCCCAATCCTTGTCAGCAAAGAACTCCTGCAGACTCTTACCTCCTTTGCAGCATGCTGGGACAAGCCTTAAGGTACATTGTGGATGTTGGAATTTAAGCAGTATCCATCCTCTGTGCCTCATGTGCACACAAAGTGAGCTTCATAAATAAGCACAGACCTTGCTAGCAGCTGGGGTGGTTGCAAACACCTTTACCCCCAGCTCACACTGCCATCCTGAAAGAAGGGGTCTATCCCACTCTTGTTGTTGCTGTTGTTGTGAATGATGAGATTTGCTTTTAGAAATAGGGAAGGAGACAAATTTCAATTTGTTCTTAAACTTCTCTTTGTTCTAGACCATTCCATGTACTTGTTACTCTATACTTCAGATGAGGTACAATGGCTGCTTAAACTCAGCAGCCACAGCAGCCAGGGGAGGAAATGAGAAAGAACAGCTCACCTGAGGGGAGCCAAAGGAAGCTCAAAGCAGGCACAGTGTAAATTCACCCATTTTGGTGAAGAGAACCCAAAAAGCTCCGCTCAGGAGAGAGTGTGCAGCACCCTGTCCTACTGAAAGCACCAATGAACCCTCTGATGACTGCATGTGATCAGGACCAAGCTGAACCTGTTATGTCACCACAAATCCTGTAGCACCAGTTGGTTTTGCTAGAAGTCTGTTAATCCATCGTGGAGTCAATCCAGTTTTGTTAAGCTTGTGAAATCAGAGCCTGAGGTGGAGTAGATGCAGATCACACTATGATGTGCCCACATCAGAGATCCTTCCCAAGATACCTATCTAAGAGAAGATACTGGAGAGAAAATTAACCTGCTTGAATAACTAGTGGGTTTAACTGCTCTGAATTACAAAAGGTTTCCCTGCAAAAGGGAACTCAAGTTTCCCTGGATGACCATGCTTTAATTATACATCAGTACAGGGACAGCATCCTTGTTGTTGTGCTGTAATTTTGCATTCTGTCAGGCTCGATGAATTAACAGGCACTGCTGCCAGCGGGAGGGCTTACAAACAAATACATTGTAGTCACCAAAATAAATGTGACGTCATAAAAGCTTGGGGCGGCACTGGGGAAATTGGTGGACTAAGCTGAACTCTAAAACTCCTTATCAACAGAGGGCAAGGTTTGTTAAATTTACAGTAAAGAAAAAAGCACCCAGAAACCAGGTGAAGGCTGCACTGCAGACTGCAATGTAAGCACTTCAAATTCACCACGGCAAATTCCCTCTGGCGTCTGAACTCCATCGCCCAATCTGCTCTCACCTTATTTAGGAGCTGGGGAACAGCAGGGTCTTTTCTTGGGAAGTCACTCTCAGCTCAGCTGGGAACAGCACACTGGAAGCAGCATTTTCCTCTATAAACACATTAATTGGAGTCCATTTCCCTCCTCTGCATGTGCAGAACCTGCACTGCTAATGGGAGCTCTGCAGGCTTGTCAGCCTGCTGCAAACATCCTTTCCTGGGGTCACTGCAAGCTCAGCTGCCTTTCATTATGTACGCTTTCACCAACAGCCTTTTTCTCCTGGAAAATAATGTTCTTACTTCTCCTGTAGTAATGCAGGGATTGAGATGAAACCTGATCTGCCAGGTCCACGTTCAAAATGTTCAAAATGTCACTGCTGGCTGTCAGAAAAGACAGAACCAGGCCCTTGGCTGTTGAGAGATTCTCATATTTGCAGCACTGAACTTTACAAATTAGAATGGTCAATGAGGAAAATGGGATTTTGGTTAGGAGACAGTAGAGGTCAGTACATATTTTTTATATTGCAGAAATCAGTGCTTTTTAATGACATTATAAACTAATGTACTTACACTTCATTCCGGATTTTACAGTATTTTGGACAAGTAGCAGGTTGAAAGGGGTCATGAAAATCCAGATACAGGAAATCTACAGCAAATATACTGATATTTATTCTGCTACAGATTTTGCTTCCAAACCCCACAGAGAGAGGAGCTGGTTGTCATGTGAGTCCCAGCCAAATCTGCATATGCCAACCTGGCTTTATTTTAGGAGATACATGGACGTTTTACAGTCAGGAATTTTGCCCTAAGAACAGACCTCAGCCTGTTTTTCTAGTCTTCATAAACTGGCACCTTTTCTGAATACCCAAACATTTAAACTGTTTCCTTACTGCTGAGATTCAAAAAGTTAACAGTAAAGTTTGTGAGCTACTTCAATTGCCATGCATATTTTATGTAATCATTTTCCATCTCAGTGAACTTAGGTCCACACATGAATTCTGCTATTTAGTCTTCATTAGGGAGTCTTTTTTCCTCTCTCCTTTAAACTGCTGTGGATTAAAATAATTACTTTTATTTAATATGTGATCAGAGACTCACCTGGCCTGTCTCTGCAAGAGATTTGACGACGCCCAGGTCAGTGCTTTCCCAGTGAGAAAGCTCTTTGTACAGCTCCCCTGGGAAGCTGAGCAGAGCCTGTGCCTCAGCTAAGAACCAGATTAGTCGTGCCATTTGTCACTTACAACTTCCGTGGTGCTTGAATGGGGCAGGAAATTACTGCCAGCGGAAAACGAGCTAAGCAGAGTGGATGGACACTTCAAAAGACAAGGATTTTCTCTGTCACAGCTGCCATGAGCTAATCAGACCTCATTGATAAAGGGGGCAAATATCACTTTGGGAAGTTACAGCCAGATTACAAAGTTAAGGGAAAGCAAACTCGAATTTGAAAGGAAAAAAAGTCTTTAGATGCACAGATGTGGCAGGCACAGATGCAGATGAAAGCTGCAGATCTGCTCCCAGGAATGCAGCTCACCCTGTGGATCGAAGGGCTGGCACCATGGGCAGGGTGGCACTGCAACCCATTATTAAAGGTGATCAGCATTAGCCCTGATGTGATCCGTGCTAAGAAATCTGATCATGTTTACTTTGAAACGCTCCAGAGACTTTGCACTTTGGAGTGAGACCTTGAAATCTGGCAAGAGGGTGTTCTTTGCATTGTGCACAGGCTTTTTGCTTTTCCTTTGAAAGCTCACATCGAGTTATTGAAGACAAAAGCACCGGGGCTATCACAGTTCGCACACGTGCAGCAGAAACCTGCTCGAGTTTGTTATCCAAGCCTCTGAAGATTTGTAAGCACATGAATACCTGCACCTCTCACCGAGTCTGCATTTGACTGAACTGTCCTTTCACCTGCTCCATCCCTGAGATGGACTGGATGAAGACAATACTGAAAACTGGAGGAGAAAGAAGGTACAGAGTGTCAGGACAAAGCAGAAGTGTCAGGGACAGAGTGGGATATTAAGACCCTGGATCCTGGACATAAAGATCTTGATAACAGTAGAATTATCAGGATAAGGAGACTGGCACTTGGAGTGAGTAGGACCAAGAATTCAAGAAGAATTCATGAAGAATTTGAACTGTGTTTAATCACAAGCTTGCAGAAAGAGGGAAGATGGTTTCTTGGTTAAGGAAGCTGTCCTGGGAAACAGAACTCAGCTGCAGGATGTAACGCAAAGGCAAACATTGAAACCATAACTTTCAGAAAAGGAAATTAATTTATGTTGTGCCTGGTCCACATCTAGTCAGCGACACTAAAATCTGATCTGCAGAAGTGCAGAGCAATTTACACTTTATAATAACAACTACTCTGAAAAAAATCAGGCCTTCCATGTCTCAAAGCTTAAATTAATTAATACTTCTAGGCTTAATATCTCTGTGCAGTTCTCCATCTGTTAAAAGGGTTAATATTCTCCCATCTCAACAATGTGTTTTAAAAATAATTCATCCTACATACTGGAAAATAAGATATGTGACTTAAACCAGGCCTCACATTGTAACAACAGCTCTGAGTGGTGCAGTGAGGGCTCTGAACAGCCCCTCTTGGTTCCCCACAATGCTGCTGCTCTGCCGTGGGGGGCTGTTGCAATAGGGGAGCACACACCTGAGCCACACCTGGGGAGCAGGGCTGGGGCAGCAGGGCTGGGGCAGCAGGACTGGTCCCTGTCCCCATCTCCCCTCTGGGGCAGCAGGGCTGGTCCCTGCCCCGCATCTCCCCGGCCCTGCTGCTCGGGGCTGGGGATCACCATTGCCATAGCAATACTCCACAATCCTGTGTCATCACTCCTGGGACACTGCAGAACTGGAACCAAATGTGCTGATAATGAGACTTCATTATGAGTTGAGAAACCACAGAAATTAACGACTTAAAGGCTTGACATGTTCTCTTAGCTTTCCTTCTTCACTCCTCAGCCAGAGAGCTTCTCCTCAGTTCACCCGTCTCTGGGAGGGCTGTAATACCTTTTCCATTGGCTCAGTTTCTTCCTGCCTTTAGAAACATGATGGTCACAAAAACCATCTTCCTCTCTTCCTCTAAAATAGCTGAAAATCATGAAGTAGAACTTTGAACCAGGAAAGTGAGAAGTTTTTTAGGACAGACATTGTACATATGAGAGCCATGGCCCCTAAGGGTGATGATGACTACAATTAAGAGTCACAGAGTTATGAGCAGCCTGCCATGTCCATCTTCACAGGAGACAAGGGTCTGTGTAAAAAGACCCCAAACTTTAGAGCCACAGCAATGGGAGAAGCTAACCAACCACTAAAACAGCCAATATATGGATAAAAACAGCACTGACCTTAAAAGGGAGTTGTTTTAAAGACATTTGTCTAGTCCTTACCTTTCCTATTTTGGATTATCAGCTCTTACTACTTTCAGTCACCTTTTCTAAAACCTTTGTCCAACCCAGCTGGCACATTCTGGCCGTACCTTTCAGAAGAGTTTTGCTTCAGGATGATGAGATCCCGTGTTACCCTCATTGAAAGAACAGCCTGTGCCCTGTGCACGTCCAAGTGAGCAAATGGGACTGTGGGGAGTCACCTCAAGCGATAAATCCAACCAAAGGGGGAATGTCAGGGATGGCTGACACTTCATGCATAGATTGGTTTATATTCCTTGTGGCTGGAATCCCCCATTAATGCAGGGCATGAATCAAGGGTGACTGTGGAGGGCCAGATGGTGCTGAATCTGACTGTGATTTAAATGAGACATCCGTGGTATCAGAGCCTTTCCGCTATTTCTTTATACCAGGGTAAATGACAGTCTCCTAGGGACACTACACTTTGGACTAACTGCTCCTGTCCTTTTCTGATTTCCAGGTGTTCACTGCCAGATTAATGTCAGAGGTAGGTGCAGGTTGGGTCTTGTATTTGTGTGATTTTGTATCATGGTGGGGCAGTGGGAGCCCATTCCGAAGCAGTTTTCCACATTAAGGTATCCATATCACATCTCTGGCTCCTGTAAGTTCAGTGATAAGTGTGCTATGCTAAGCAGGCTGACACACCAGTGAGAGGAAAGAAACCCCAAGCTCGGAGATAAAGTAACTCCCAGCAGATCTAAACCAGGATTTTCCGAAGGCTTGCGCTCGCCCATGCAGAACGAGATGTTCCACAAGACAGGAATGTTTCCTTTGATTAAAGAACAAGAGCAGAAGTGCTGACTGGTTCTGAGTTTTGGCTTCTGGTCTCCCTTCTGTCTTGCCCCTAATGAACATTTAATTGGCTAAAGCTCTGTTTATCCCTACAGTGAGCTGGCAAGCCCAGATAACTGTCGAGATTCTTGGATGATATAAATAGGCACAGTTCCAGTGAGCGCAAGGCAGAAATGCTGATTTACCCAGCTGAAAGCTTGGCCTGTTACATTCAATGTTTTTATTTTTCATTCTTTTTTCCACATGCAGCTGTATGTCCCAGCTGTATGCAGATGCTTCCCAGCCTAAGCTTTAGGATGGCAGCCTGCATCTACCTGATGTGTCTTCTTCCATCCTGCAGCATTTTAGAAGACAAAAGGAAAGAGGATTTCTTCTTGTTAGATATTTTCTAATAATCTTGTGACAGTGGGGAATCCCTATAGCTACAAGTTTGATCTCTATGTCTATATGTATAAACTTCTAGGGAATAGATGAGAGAGCAGCAAATGCTATTCAAAAATAAATACTATAATTCCTGGGGATTGAGTTCCAGCAGAACTAGTTGTGTATTGGAAGCAGCTTTTTCTGATAGCACTTAGACACCTAGGTAATCTCAAGCTTCCTGCCAAATGCACAGCCTTTGCAAAAGGTTTTTCAGGGATACCAATTTATCTCTGCATGCACTGACTGATATTGGAAATTACTGACTTGGTTGCAAATATGTGTGGAAGCCTGTGAGCAGAATTTGATTCTCTTCTGATTTTTTGCCTCCAGATTTTTCAGTTACAAAAGAATAAAAAATAAGAGAAAGAATTTTTTTCTTTTTAAAAAAAAAGCCCTATCAAATGAACAAAGAGCAATATTTGTCACTGTCCTTCTCCCTTGCACGGATGTGTAATAACATCATCCCCGCCTGAGCAGATGAGCTGCAGATTTCTGCAGTCACAGGCTGTCCCATGGCACAGAACCAAGGTGCTTTAGCTTCTCTTTTTGGAGAAAAAAATCCAAGGAAGGCATTTTAGGTGATGGGAACCCAAAGCTTCTTGGAGGGGCAATAAGCATTTAAAATGCTGTTACTGCGGTGCATGCAGGAGGATTTTAGCTGCTGCAGCAGGATGGAGCCTGAAATCCTCAGAGGTGCTTGGGAAAGGTACAGAGAGGCTGGCACACGCTGAGCAGGGACCTTTGGTACCTTTGGCTGTCAGATGTGAGGCGAGGGAAGGCACTGAACAGCTCTGTCCTGGCCGAGGCAATGATTCTTGTTGACTGTTTCCCTGCTGCTGCCGAGATAGGAAGAGTCCCACTGAGCCCGACATCTGAGGAGATTCCGGGAGCGATTCCCCCGAGGCAGCAGCCGCTGCTGCCGGCAGCCGGGAGGCAGAGCCTGGGCTCTGGGAGCACTCCCGGGGACGGGAGGGAGCCTGTGCCCGCTGCGGCAGGGCCCCGCTCCCAGCACGCAGCCTGATGCCGGCTACGTTTGGGGAATACAGGGAAGCTGTTTTCAGTCCTGATCAGCTTTGAGAATCCCACTTCTTCCAAACTGCACCCTGGCACTTCCTTGACTAATCCTCTCCTTAGCTGCCTTAAGTTAACACCTCTTTATTTCAGAAATTGGCTTTCTTAGATTTATGCTCCACAAATTGGCTTTTTCACCCTCTGAACCCTTTCTGCTTCCTCCTGCATGCACCCCAGCCCCTTTCACCACCTAATCCCTTCTTTCCACACTTCCATCCCACCATTCTCTTTTTCCTTCTTTCTATTTCCTCCCAAAATGAGCTCGTACTCTTTTGCTACAACCCCTGAGGCTCTGGTGTTAAAAATCTCGGAGTTATGTTTTGGTGTTAAAAATTTCTGACTTTCCCTGACTTTCATTATCTGACACTTGTAAAATAGTCTCTGATCAACAAACATGTATGGACACACCAAGCCCAGATTGGATGCAGTGAGACTGGTCCCAGTTTTTGTGGTTTCAGCAAGACTTGCATGATATCTGTCTCTGAAAATCCAAATTTAAGGAGTCCATGTTAGAAAGGTTCTGCTTCACATAGGAAAAAAAACAAGAGAAGAAATAACTTCTAGTCCTCCTAGTTGTAGAAGCAGATAGCAAGTGTAAATCATCTAAATCTGTGAGTCAGAGGGAAAAATAAAAATAACCCAATTGTCTATATATTTCAAATCTCTTCACTGTAATCTCATAATCTTATTGAAGCTGATCCAAATTTTGAATACCTGCAGTTGGCAATGCTGAGCATGCAGTTAAACATGTTTGCAATTATTTGCACTTACTTATTAGCACTGGCTTTTTTCTAAACAGAAACCAAATAAGTCAGAAAAATGGATTGCCCATACAGTAACAGAACAATGCTGCACCCAGTGCAGACAAAAGACCCAAAGAAAGGAAAACAGGGCACCAAAGCTGTGCAGTTCCAAAGGGATATTTTAGGAACATCTGGTCTCTACTGGAAGAAGCATTTCTCCAAAAATGGGGAAAAAAATCAAACAAAAAAGTAAAATCTTTACATGTATTCAAAAGCAAAACTTTAACGAACAGGCTTTGATCTGCAAATGTAATTAGCATTAGAATTAGAGATGGAATGGAGATTTGTCTAAAAGCATTAATTCAAATCCCACGCCTGATATTTTCTTATCACTGCTGTAATTCTAACAGTGCCTGTGGCAGATTCAGAAATCAGAAGAAAGGGACAAGGGCAGTAGGTCTCCCACTAGCAAAAAAAAAAAAGGGGGGGGGACGGTGGGAGTGAGGAAAAAGAGTGTGAGATGGAATTAATCTATAATATCCCCAACCCAACTCTATTTTCAATGTATGAATTATTTATCTCCCAATCTCCAAACGCCAATATATCTGTGTGCACCACTGCTTTGATCTCCTGCCGCTCCCCAGCACTGCAGTGCCTGCGATGAACGGCGGTGGGAACCTGCGGGCTGCAGGTACGGTTCATGTTAGCAGTGTCCCAGGCACCAAGTGCCAAAGTCTGGGATAACCATAACCTGTTTTGTGGCAGCTGCCCTCCTCTCGTGCTGCTGGCGCTGTGTGCTCGGGTCACACCGGGACGAGCCGCACTGGCCCCCGGGGGCAGCTCGGCGACAGAGCTCGCACAGCCTGGCTGCCGGCAGGGCAGGGAGGGTAAAAGGGTCCCTCCCTTTGTGATGTGTGCTCCTGCGTGTGGAGATAGCTAACCAGCGTTCGAAGGGTGTCTGGGTTTGGGATGAACCTCGTCCCCAGTCCCGTGAGCATCACAGCACACCCAGGTCCAGACAAAGCTTGTGCTGGGCCAACACAGCACCGGGTGTGCCCCGCAGCAGCACCGGGGATGGCCCGCAGCGGGCAGGAGCAGGGATGGCTTTGATTTGATGGCACCGGGGCTCCCCATCACCCACAGGAGCAGGGATGGCTTTGATTTGATGGCACCGGGGCTCCCCATCACCCACAGGAGCAGGGATGGCTTTGATTTGATGGCACCAGGGCTCCCCATCATCCACAGGAGCAGGGATGGCTTTGATCCCGATGGCACCAGGGCTCCCCATCATCCACAGGAGGAGGGATGGCCTTGATCCCGATGGCACCAGGGCTCCCCATCATTTCTTCACCCACAGACAGCTCTCAATAAGCTGCTCTCTCAATACTCACTACGAGGCTGCAAAAACTTTCCAACCTATGACATCCATGAGCTATCACAGATTATGTTCACTCTGAGCTGGGTGGCCAGGTCACTGCTCCCAGACAGGAGGCAGAGCTCACATTCAGACACCTCTCAAACTCCTTTCCGGCCAATTCTTTTTGTAAATTGTGCTCTCTTTGAAATTGGAAGTAGACACATGGTGATTATGCACTTACCAGAGGGATTTGACCAAACATTTATAGGTTTCAAGTCAATATTTTAATTGTTATTACTATTATTAAAATTGCAGTTTCTCTTGATCTTGTTACAGTTTTTACCTTTTTTTTTCACTCCCTAAGAAAGAAAATAACTTTGGCAGGAACAAAGGCTGAGAGGCTGAGCAAAAGGCAGCCATAAGAGTCTTATCAAAGCCCCAACAGAGTGGGAATAATTATTCACACTCTGTTGGGGGTTCTAGAAAGACCATCTGAGGAAAAGGATCACTCAGTCTTTTCAACATGTGAAATTAAAGAAAACCACTAGAAATTCAGTACAGGCTGGGGAGGGGGAAGTAAAACAGGGGCAGCTGAGAGAAAGCTGTGGCTGCTCCTCTCCCACTGGATTCACACCATTCGCTGACCACTGGCCGAGCAGGCTGTGCTGGGCAGTGCCACCGCAGCAGCTTCGTAACAGAGCTCTGTCAGTGACTTTAATGAAAGGGAGAGAGCAGAGCTGAACACTTGCCTGCATTAAAAGCCACATTTACCTGATGTGCTGTGTTCACTGGCTCCCACTGTTGTGCTGCTTGTTTATTCTGCATATGTAAAAAAAATCTAAGCCTTACCTAATCAACCTATTGGTTTAATTTCAAACACCTTTCTGTTACCTCCCACACTGGCCTTCACTCCTCAAAGAGGCACCTCTTAAATATTCATGGTACAGCCTTACATTGCACTGCTGAAAACTTTCATTTTTAACTATTTGGCTGCTGGTTTTTGAAGATTATAACCTGCCATAATAATTAATATTGTTTCATTATTTAGCTGGACTGTCCCATGTGTCTGTATCCATTTCTTATTTCAAATGGACGCTCTCTGAGACCAAGTCCCTCATTTTCTTATGTTTTGCATGAAACCTCCCTCTGTGGGTTCCTGACAACACATCTTCATGGACTTGTCACACACAGAGTGTCATAGACATAGATTATGGTGTTCACTGTATCCCCAGTGAATTTTATCTCCATTACACAAATGGGAAACTGAGGCAGAGAGGTGTGAAATGATTTACCCAGGGTCACACACGAGGTCTGGGCAGAGTAGGAATTTGAATACAGCTTTTGCAAGCCCAGAGCTAATATACTGACCGCCATATCAACTTTGGGTTTATTAAAAAAATAATTATATATACATATATATAATTAAAACTACTCAAGATCTGTAATTAGGGTTGACATTCAAAATGATGATGAGAATTGAATCAGCTCTAGTCTCTCGTAAAGCAGGGTTACCTAACTGACTGGAGATAGCCTCTGGCACATCAGAGCCCTACTCAAACAATTCGGGAGTGTTTCTGCTCCTAAATCACCTCTCTGCAGTTCACCTCAGGGTAAAGTCACAAAATGCCCCATTGGGCAAGGTCTGTGGTTTGTGTGAGCATTCCCACAGCTCCCAAGCTGAGAGTCCCTGCTCCTGTGGCTGCCTTCCCTCTGCCAGTGGCCCTGCAAGGAGAGAGGGATGGCAGCGGTGTCAGAGTGGGCATGGGCAGGGTGGGGTTGGTGACCTGCTGAAGCAAACTGCTCGTCCAGGTCGGGCTGAGTGCTCCACACCAGCCATGCCAGCAGCTCACACTTTGCTAGTTCAGCACATTGCTTCACTCAGTGTTATGTTTAGGAATTATTAATGAGGGGCTTGTAAGGCTTGCTTTATTTTAATGCACGGTTCAAGTCAACGCTGGCAGGATTCAAATCTCCATTTGGAATGAAACCTGTAATTGGTTCCTGTTTGCTTGGCAGGAGGTTTTACAGGAGATTGGCAGCAGGATTTGGGTTAGAGCTGAGGCTGGCTCCTGCCTGGGTGGCACCTCACCTGCAACTACAGCCACACCAAAGGCTGCTCTTTCTCAAATACCTTCTGACTGAAGTGGCCTTTGAATAAGCACATATAAAATTAAAGGTGATCTCGCTGTCCTTTGGGTCTCCATTAGGAGGCTGCTTCTTGAATACGTTAAACAAAAGACATTGCACAGTTCTTTGGCCTGGAGTTTTGAGACATTTGTTGAGAAGCAAATTAATAAAGTGCAGATTGAGTCCATAGATACAGCGCTGACCGGGTCTCTGAGTCACTGCTTTGCCTCTGACCAGCTCCTGGAGATACAGCATACTTGTTATTCTTCAGAAACATCAGGCCTTCACCTCCCCAGCGGGCCGTGGGAGCTTGCACAGAGCTAAAACTTTCTTCCAAGTGGTTGGCATCTTTTTTTCCAAGCCCTTTTTCATCTTCTTTTGGAAGTCCTTGGGAATGAGTATTGTTTGCATTCAGCAGACCATTTCTTGTAGCACTGTGGCTGCTGCCTGCTGCCCTTTAATCAAAGGGCAGGAATTTGCCCACCACACTTGGCACCCCTGGCAGGAGCAAGGGAGATCTCCAGCCTCTGAGGGATGAGTGGTGCACACACCCCACTGATCTGGGGCCTGGGGTTCCGTGGGCTGGCAGCTCTGCAGAAGGGTTTATCAGCTAAGGTGGATACTAAGCTCAAGTTTTATTTTATATCGGGTGAGAGGGAAGTTTCAAGTCTGAATCCATAAAAAAGAAGCCAGACCAGAGCCTAAAACCAGTCCTACACTGGTCAAAGAAAATGAATGAGGTTCCCTACCTGTCTACATCTTGCAGCCCTAAGAACAAACAGAATCTAAACTCTTCACTGATCTCTGCCTCACGTTACATAACATTTTACTGTTTCACTCTGTGCATTTTGCTGGTGTCTGGCTGCTCTGCTGTGCTTGCCAAGGTAGTGACAAATGGCAGGAGACAAAAGCAGAGGTTGGGAAGGGTTTGAGGAGCTGGAGGCTGGAGGCAGAGCACAGCCCAGCGTGCCTCGGTAGCTGAATGTCAGCTGGCGAGTGCCTTGCCATTGTATGGACTAAATCTTGTTGGGTTTGTGTTGGGAAAATTGCAGATCCCCAGCACAAAATTTTACCCGCAGGGCTAGCTGAGCTGTGTTATAAATGTGCTGTATACCAAGGGAAAAGTATTCTCTGGTGTCAGAAAATTGTTGGTGTTGCTTTGATTATTTTTTAAAAAAATACTTTCAAAGTGAAAAAGAGGATTTTTTTTTTTTTTATCTTTAAGGGATAAAAAGCAGCAGGGAGTTGTGTTCCTTAGTCTATATGCCCTTTAAAATCCAGCACAGAATAGCCTATTAATTTATTTTCTCTTTCCCAGCATCGCGTTTTGAAAACTGCCCGTCACACTGCAGATGTGCAGCTGGCTTATTACTGCACCCAGAGTGATGCTGGAGGAATTAGGGGCACTTTTTCCCCCCATTGCCCCCAGCAGCAGCTCTGGGTGACCACATGGCAAAAGCCGTGCCGGCTGTTCCTCGGAGGGAAGCAGAGCAGATCAGGTCTGTGTCTGTGCACTGCCACACAATGTGGGGATGTGCCGCCGCTGCCACCCCTGTGCCACGGCTATTGTTAGCAGGTCAAAGCACTGAATATCAATAGACTAATTCCTTCACCCCTCCAACCCGTTCTCTGACTGGAATGTTCACTTCTATTGCACAGCTTTCACCTCTGGCCTCGCCATCTTCATGGCTCCGCACTTCAAAGAATCCTGCTCATGTAGAAAATGCCTTATTGAAGGAATGGTCAGAGCTGCACAATTATTTCGAAAAAACTCCACATTGTGTTTCAGCTGAGGACAGGAGAACCGGCGAAAGTCTGAACCACTTTCAAGATTCAGATCTAAATCCTGAGGTTTAGAAATATGAAAGTCAAAACTACAATGGTCCAAACACACAGAGCCTATTCTTTGCACCTTGAAATGTGGAAAATTAAAGACCTGCTCTCAGTTTGACGACTCACCTTTCCATTTTCTAAGGCACCCAACAAAGTTCCCTCTGCTAATGAATACAGGTTTTGATTGTTGGATTACACAGATTATTTTCTGTCATCTTCAAGTCCTTTAAACAATTGCTGCCTTTGAAATCCCTTATGCAAGAAGCATATGACCTTACAACACTCCTATTCCTCTTTTGTATTTAACATCACAGCCCTCTCTGTGGTTACACACAATGTGGGGAAAGCTGTAGGTCAGGGCTGTGAGGTGATAGCTAAAAACGCAGGGCGCCCAACTATTGAAGCTGACACAAAATACACAGAAGAAAAGAGGCTGCATGGAAAAGGGTTTAAAAGTAAACATTATTTTTTATATCACATTTTTTTACAGTTCCAAAACCCAAGGAACATATGGTTGTACACAGGACAGGGTATAAATCAAAGGACAACAGAAAATTAAATGGAATGTAAACTCGAGTGCTGAAACAATCTCAAATTAAAACTTACTTGAAGTGTGGTTAAGAATATCCATACTGGTTGGGATTTATACTGGAACACCATTCCTGCCCCCCAATCTTTCTCTTTCCCTCTCTGTCTCTCTCATCTCTGTTCCCTGCCATGTTCTCCTGCACTGATACCAATCGCTCATGAATTTTCCATAAGTGTTTCAGATTTTCACATTATCTTCCATTTTAACACAATACTGAAATTCACAAATAGAATTACCTGGTTTTGGGATGTCTTTAGGCAGAGAGAGGCAATGTTCAGAGAAACTGAGGCACTACTGGTAAACACCAAGAAATGTCAAGTGCCCGTTAAGGGCTGAGGAGTGTTTTCAATTCTCTGGGAAGCCACAGATATGGTTCAAACAGAGGGAAACATTCACATATAGTGGTGAATGATGAATCTTTTTGTGTTTATTGTGAGGTTTGTTGTGCAGCACAATTCCTGGACTGGGATTTGAATGAAGAAAATGCTGTGGGCACAACAGGCTTGAAACAATAAACTCAACCTAACTTTGTCTAACTCAGCATTTAGAAATTCTATTGGCAGAGACTTGCAGAAAGGAACGAGAAATCATAATTCAGCAAATTCCTTCTATCAGTGCTCAACTTTCTGTCCTCATAGTAAATTATTCACCTCAGCAATGACTCAGTTAGCAGAGATTAAAGGCTGGATTCTGGCACCCTTGCTGTTCCTGGTGAGCATTATGGAGCACCCTGTTGAATGCTACAGACACATCATGCAGGGTAGGACAGCTCTGTGTGAGGAGAGGAGTCGGTGTTTGTGCTCAGAGTCCAACACAAACATCCTCCAGAGCCCTTTTGTCAGCCAGCTCCCAGACTGGTGTCAGTGAGAGCTGGGGGGCAGCTCCCCCTCCACGGAGCAACCACGGCCAAATTCCAGAGGCTGGGGAACCACAGCTGGCCCTCGAATTTCCCAACCCAGCACTGAGGAGGGGCCCTCCCAGGAACAGCTTCAGCCAGTCCGTGTCACCAGGGTGGGTTTCTGCACAGGTACACAAAGCCCCTGGCATTTTACAGGGATGTCCCCACGTTCCACAGCTCTGCTGTCACCTTTGCCTCTGCCTTCCGAGGTGCTTTAGCTCTGATGGCTTTAGCAGTGCAGGTGTGCCCTGTCCTGACAGCAGTTTTGGGGTTGTTTCCTGAGTTTTACTGATAAGCACAACCCCTTTAGCAAACAAAAGTGTTTTGCCTCGTTACTCCCAGGATCAGAGTTGTCTGCAAAATGCAAAAATGTGACCCTTCCCCTGTCAATACAAAGGCAGAAATGAAATTTCAGTATAATCAGCCATGTGCAAGTCTTCTGAATAAACAAACCTCACGAGACTACAATTATTAAACTAAATGCATTTGACTCCACAAGCCTTCCATGAACTGGATACCAATTTAAACTGATAATTCTCTGCATGGAAAATTTCAGGAATAATATTTTTCTTTCCTGTTAACAAGGTCTGAAAAAATAGCATGGAACTGATACTCTGTCACTGTACCCAGACCTGCAAAACTCAACAGGTGAAAGTTGAAGTGATAAAATTCCCACAGAATATTTTGGAATTCAGAACTGCTAGGCAACTCACAGAAAACAGCCCATATGCTATGTAGGTACTGATGTTTCATCTCTCACTTCTCCCAGCTACCCTGAGCTGAGAGTTATCATTTCAGCTTACTGGAAAGCACTTGATGCAGCCAGTTCCTTTTAAAATATATTTTGTTGGAAGTTGTTAGAAAATTCAATAAAGAGACTTTGATCATGATTCATTCATTGACTTTCTTGGACTAACTTTTATATGGGATTTAAAGTGGATTTGAAGCTTCTGTTTCAAAAGCAAAGCATATTTTCCAAATTCCTGCAGTGCCTCATGGCATCAGCTTTGCTTTTGAAATAGAGAATGAGGATGCAGAGATATTAAAGCTAAGCTCAGAGAAACATGATTTTCACCCCCTCTAGAAAAACAGGAACATCCTTACTCTTCCTTTGAATACATAATTAGTGCTAATTGAAGACACATGTCAGAAATCTATGCAGCAGGACAGAGCATAGAAGGCAAAGGGGTTTTCCTATCAATGCCAGAGACAAGCCAATGAAGACCTGCAGTTTTTCCTCCTCCTGGGTGCTCATGCCACAGGCAAGACCTACAAGTCACAAGTGGCCATGCACAGCCCTCGTCAACAGTTCCCAAAACACCTGTATGGGTTCTAATCATCTTTTCTCCCCTGTTCTGTCCCATGGAACTCAGGCAGGTTCCTGGAGCAGCACCGAGGTTATATAAATGACTTTCTCCATGTTGATTCCTAGTTCCTGCCACCACAGTGGTCCTGCTAACCAGGAAAGCTTAGCCCCAAAACTCCTTCTCACTTTCTTTGACAATAGAATGTAGGTATCCCTGAGCTCTGTGCAGATCCCAATTTCCAAATGAACTCTATATGCACATACAGGCCTTTTGGACAGTTAGCAAAATTTCCACTGAATTGTCAAATTTGTACTCTTAATAGAAAAGGGTGTCCTTCCTTGAAAACATAATCGCTCCTTCAAACACTTATCATAAATCTGAAGTACTATGAGCTTCTCAAAAAATAAAACCAACTTTTTAATGAGCAAAACATCCTTTTTTCCCTTAGGTCCACCCTTGTAAGAGACCAAAACCTTTCATTTCACCTAATGGCCACAATGAGATACTTGGCAATGAGAACTTAGTTCAAACAACAGCTAACAGCAGGGGCAGTTAATGCAGCTTTGTTGCATGTTGTTACCTGCATTGACTGCAACAAACAGCTTCTCTTCAATGCTGTTCATGCCTAAATTAAATGGATTATAAATGAACTAAAAATCTCAGTTTTTGCTGTGACTTGGTGCCAGCCCTGAACTCGTCTCTGCTCTGCAGCGTCCCCAGAGCCCCAGGCTCAGCCAGCACAGAGATCTCGAGGTGAGTTCCCCTGCCCCAGCCCGGGGTGACCCCCAGCACTGACTCGTCCTGCCCGACTCCCCCACTCAGCAAGAGCAGAAAATTACATAACACACCATTCCCATTCAGCTTTTCAAATTTTCCAGCTGTTAAGCAATTCCCTGGATCCAAATCAAAGTCTGCAGATGCTCTGGGGGTAAAATCCCTGCTGAACAAATACCACAGCCTGGATGGAATTGCATTATGGAGAGCACTGATGATGGCTCCACGAATTTGCCTGACTGTGGGTCAGTCATATGCTACAGAGTCCTGTCCTTGTGTCCTTCACATCACTGTTTTTTCTGAAATATTATGCTCCTATTCCTTACTCACAAATTCCTGGGTCTCCTTCAGTCCCCCTCAGTGTGACAGTAAAAAAGAAGCAGCTGGAAGGAGACCAAAAACTGGGGAGGAGTTGTGGCCTGAAGGGGCAGGAGGCCAGCAGAGGTGGCTCCTCCTTGCCCCCCCAGGCTGTGCTCACGAGCTGTGCCTGGATTAAAGCTGTGCCCAGGCTTTTGTCAGGTAAATCTGGTAAATCAGCTGCACCTCCGTGTGCCAACTCCATGTCTGAAAATCATTCTGAGCTTGGGAAATGTTGGGTAGGTGTTCCTTACTACTGTGAGAGCATTTTTACATTTAGGTTCTATACAATTAATGATTGAAAACTGAACGCAACCCTAAATTCTGGCTGGCACCGAGCAAGCATTGTTACAGTGCTTGCAGTTGTGGTTGGGGATGCCTTTCTAGGCTCCTCCAAAAGCCCAACAAGAAAGTGTGGAATACAAGTCCAAATATTTATTCCCATTAATGTGTGTTTGCCCCAGCTCCGCCTTCATATGTTTAGTCTGATTCATTTAGTTCTTCTCTCTTGTCATTTAAAAAATCTCCCACCATAATAATTATGCCATGCTGCCAGGAGATAAGGTAGGAATAAACCCTGGGTGAAAAATCCCAGTTGCTTTTGCCAGGGCTGGTGTTTCCTTTCAGGAATGGGAAGGGCTCTCAGCAGGGTCAGTGCTTGCAGGGTTCCTGTGCTGCTGGGGGTCTGCAGATCCCTGCAGCTCCCAGGGATTGCCGTGCTTGCAGGAGGGAAGTGGTGTCCTATATTGCAATACCCAAGAGCCTTCAGAGCTTTTCAGTGTGCTTTGTAACTCTGTTTGTGCCACCCAGCTGAGAAAATTACTAAAACAAAACAAAAAGCTGGTAAAAGAGACAATTAAATGACTTAGGTTGAGATGCTCCATAATTTATTGCAGATCTATGAGAGAACACTTGTAGAACCCATTTAATTCATTTAATAGTAATGCAAACATTGATATAAATTAAAACTCCAGAACGCTTTCTCACATCTTTTCTCTCCCCATGAGAGGTGAATGAAAATGATTTATTACCCATAGATTATAATTGCTTAAAATAGGTTATGATGTAAGAAAAAAAATCTAATCCCTTCTACCAGGCAGAAGCAAAATTCTACAGACAGAGAAATTACATCTAACGCCAGTGTGTTAGGGAAGAAACATTCTTCTTCTCCCTTTGGGGAAACTCTAAGAACATCTTTTTAGAACTGTCAAAATTCACAAGCTGTAATAAATTATTCTTTTTCATTACCCATTTATTAAGCAGGCTGTTTGGTATAATAGCAGAAAAATTCTGTCTAATTTTTACAGTATTACACTACTGTGATTTCTCATTTGAAACAGACAAGTTATCAAGAGCAGTGATGTGTTTTATTCTGTATGTTGGGACCATCTTTCCTCTGAATTCTGATGAAGACAACTTTTGAAGCATGTCAGGCTCTGCCTGTCAGAGGGCTCTGGGTCAGGGAGGGGGGCTGGCACCTGGGGCTGCCCAGGTGGGGCTCCTGCCACAATTAAAGCCAACATCAGAGCCAAAATCCACTGTGAGGTTAAACACAAAGTCTGAAGAAAAGCAGATCGCCAAATATTATACCAAAATTTAGGAGTGTTGTAAATGTTGGCTACAGGATGCTGCAGGGATCTCATTAACTGTAATGCTAATGTGAAATTCTGAATGAAACTTTCAATGGATAAAACCCTGGTTTAGGAGATGAGAAATCTGGAATAGGGTTCTGGCTCTATCACCAAGCTCTGTATGATTCTGAGAGAGTAATTTATTGAATACAGTCATTTAATATTCATAAGCACTTATTATACTATAATTACCTGAGTATAATTTATATTGTGTATATACATGTATGCAATATATATAATAGTAAAGGTGTACTCAGGGTAAATCTGCCTCAGCCCTGGTGGTGAAACACCAACGACTTTGTTTTCATAAAATGAAAATAAAAATACATATTCTTTTTCTTCTTCTGGTTTGCTTAAGCTGTAGTGAAAATTCACACTCTGCCCTAGGTTTATTGTGTGTAGAGGGATCCAAAGTTATAAACCACACTGTAAGTGGTGACTATAATGGCTTTATTTAGAGCACTATTATTATTATTATTATGATGCTCAGTTGTCATGGGCCACACTACATTCATCCTCCCCATGCAGAAAATCAAATGTCTGAGCTGTAATACCAAAATCAGCACCTGCACTTCCACACTTGATGCTGTGCAGGCTCAGAGACATGCCTGGCCAGACCCTCAGCTGGCCAAATGAAGCCCTTGCAGGTCCCACATATGCCAGCGTGCTCCCCTGAGCTCACCACGTGTCTCACCTGGAGCTGCACACCTGGTACCTCGTAACTACACAGCGCAGCCCAAAAATAGGAGCACAGGAGCAGAGGGAACAGATGGCTGCAGGCAGGTTTTTAGCAGACGTTTGTGAGCCCTTCTGGCCCCCTCCAGCCCCCCAAAGAGATGTGCAATGAAAACAGAAAGAGAAAATAAAAGCCACCTATCTCCTACGCCCTGGATGGCAGCAGCAAGGCAGGAATGCTGCCCTGTTGGCTCTGGTTGAAAATATATAAATAAATGGTGGTTCTAAACCCACATTGTATCTTCACAGCCAGCAGCGACATAAAGCTGCTTTCTTCAGCTAGGAAGTGGATTACATTTTTATAACTAATCCGCAGCTCTTTGCCTGAAAAGATTTGCTAAGCCCCCCCCTTGCCACTTTTTCTTTTAGGTCTGTGCACTCCAAAGCTTCCTTCCACCTTCTTCCTCCTGCTTCCCAAAAGTAAATGCATGGCTACTTTTTTGAACTCACAGTACGGAACTTTGTTTGTGCCTTGCATTGTTAAACAGGATTCACAGACAGGGAAAAAACCCAACACCCAAACAACTCAGTGCTTCAGTGATCCATAAAACCATTATAGGCAACATTTCAGTTTCAACAAGTGCCAAAAATTCTCCCCCTCCCCCAATATAAAAATAAAGCAGAAACAAAAATAACAAGGCTATTAATCTTTCATTAAGTTAAAGGGATGAAAAGGAATCGCTTAAAGTATCATTCTTTACTTGCACCACAAGATTGGATGCCCCCTGCTAACTTCAAAGGCTCTAAAAGAAGCTGGTTAATATTGTTGGCACAGAACCAGACTGTGGTTTATTTTAGTTTTTCTGGGGTTTTTTTCAGCAAAAGAAAACATTAAGGGCTGGACACTGATTGCTGAGGAACAGCTATTGAAAGAGGGGGCCTTTTTGTGCTGCTACCAGTAATATGTCAATTTTCAGACATGTAAAAGCTGCTCAAAAATTGTGTCAGTGACGGCACGAGGGCAGAACTCTGTAACACTGCTCCTGTTTGCTCTGTACTTTCAGCTCAGACACAAATCACTGCTTTTCCCTGTGTGCCAGGGTGCTTGGACCGGCAATAGCTTCGGTGAAATGTGGGCTTTATGCATCCCAGGAGAAGTAATGGATCCCCCATAGGCCACAAAGTCACTCACCTGCTTCCCCGCACAATTGCTACTCGGCTTTCACTCCTCCCCAGCCCCAACGTTTGTGTGCACTGACAGAATTCTGTGGTTAGGTCCCTGTGAGCAGGGGTTTCTGCACAGTGCAGTGCAAGCTGCTGGGCTGCTGCCTGGCAGAGGGTCAATGAGGGGAGCAGGGCAGGGCAGGGCAGGGCAGTGTCCGTGGTCACTGGTGATGTTCTGTGTCCATGATCACCAGAGATGTTCTGTGTCCGTGGTCACCGGTGGTGTTCTGTGTCCGTGGTCACCAGAGATGTTCTGTGTCCGTGGTCACCAGAGATGTTCTGTGTCCCTGGTCACCAGAGATGTTCTGTGTCCATGATCACCAGTGATGTTCTGTGTCCGTGGTCACCGGTGATGTTCTGTGTCCGTGGTCACCAGAGATGTTCTGTGTCCGTGGTCACCGGTGATGTGCAGCCCCTGCAAAGCCCCGGGCTGGGGTGTGTGGCACGGGCAGAGAACATTGCCAGGGCTTTCCTCTCCTTCTCGATGAAAGAAGAGCTCAGGCCCCCTCCCACGGTCAGCTCCAGCCTTTCCCTGCAGTGGAGAGTGAGGAAACACTGCCTCCAACTTCCAGCACGGGCTCCAGGTCCTGCCACCTGCTCTCCCTGTCCTGGGTGTGAGAAAGTACCAGCTGAGAATTTTAGTGCAGTTTAGGGAAATATTCAGTGCACACAAAAGGAGTAGATATTTCTAAAATGCAAACCATACAAACAAAGGGTAATTGGAAGTATCTATTTCATTTGATCTGTTGTCATTTAGTCCCCCAAGGCAGCGCTACTGGATCTGCCCTTCCTAATCCATATCACCAAATAAAACTGATATATCCCATTTGTCCCTGGGAAGTTTTTTTCTCTTCTTGCATCAGGCTATTAATGCATAACAACTGCAAATAAATTTGGCTGCATTCCCCAAAGTGTATTTCGCCCAACATCTCCCTGTCATGCTTCTATCCATTATCTCCCCCAACTATTCCCTCTGGGCCAGATTCAACATCCATCACAAAATGTACATGTAATCCACCAGTGTTTGCATAAGGTGTATACGCATTCTTGCATATGCCAAATACGACAGATATCTTAAATTCCTCCTTTAAAACCCTTTTCAGGAAAAGTCTATTACTGTTGCTGTGATGGATAGTGTCCCCCTGGCTTCTGATAAACGATGTATTTTATTTGTCTGAGCTAGTCCATAAATTTTGGGGGCAGGAGGAAAAGGCATGACCATTATCCTTTCTGGGTTTCTTTCAAGAGGAAGTGCACGTTTCCTGACAAAACAGCAAATGGAGCCAGCTGCGCTGCTGGCAAGGCAGGTTGCCCAATGCTCCCTATTATGAGAACACCTTTCAGCTGCTCATGGTTCAGCCAAAATGTATCTGCTTGTCCTGGAATGTGTGATCTCAGCTGACTGCTTCAGTCATCTCTGGGACTAAGATGAAGGATTAAAAAAATCCTGGCAAACAAAGTGGCAATAATGCTGTTATTTGTCTTCACAGAGCCTGCAAGCATGAGTTATGTGTTTAGAGTAAGTACTTCAGTGATAAGCACTGCAGGAAGGTCCATTAGGGAATGAATAATCCTGTCTCAAAGGCAGTCAGGGGTGTCCATAAAGTGGGAGGGACACAGGGAAGCCCTGAACAGCTCTGCTCTGTCCCTGTGTGCTGAGGGAGGCCTGGCTTCTCTGGGAAAAATATGCAATTATGTAATTAATAACTCTGCCATAACATATGAACAGCAGGATGCTGCTCCACCACCATCCCAGCTCCTGGCATTTTCTTGTTTTTAAGTGCCTGCGTTTGACCTGAATAATTTTCTTTTAACATGTTCCTCTGTGTGTGTAATAAATAATGGCAACTAATGCAAACAATCCAAAATTGAGCAGCTGTGTGAACTGTCTCAGGTGGAACAGCTCCTACATAACAAAAGGAATTCCTTCCCTGAAGAATTAATTTTCTCCATCTCTCAGATTTTCTGGTGGAGTTCCCAGCTGGACAGGACAGGGAACAAATTCTCCAGCAGTGTCTCTGCCAGAACCTGAGCAGGACTGCAGGAGCAGGAACATCCCCTGGGTGTCCTTCCTGGATGTGGGATTGGTCCAACCCCATCGGCAGGGAATTTGCTCTGATTTTTGTCAGCAAACTTCCCCTTGCAGAGGGGCAGCTGGAGCTCTCAGCTGCCTCCAGTGCACCCAGGACCAGCCCTGGGCCAGGAGGATTTCAGCATCCTCTGTAGTCTGGCTGCATCTTTGTGACTCTCACTGAATTTATGCTTCACTTTGTGGCATATTTATCTTGAAAAGAAGGGGTTTAAGCTTGGCGAAGAGAAAAGACTTTTCAGGAGGGGAAAGGCTGGTTCAGCTTGAGACGGCTGCCTGTTAAATGTTATATTAATGATAAGATCCTAAAAGGGCTGTCAGGGGTGAGCAATCTTGCTTTCCTTTTTTACACTATCTTTGCTGAAGTTTCTTTTCTGCTTACAGAGAAGGGGAACAGTTTTCTTTTACTTTCTTTTTTCTTTTTTTCATTTTCTTATCACCAACTTCAACCACAGGGTCAGCTTTGATTTGGGTGAGTCAGAAACATATTTATCTCTGAAACTCTCCCTCTGTGCCTGGGAATGAAGTGTTTCTCCTCATCTCAGAAGAAAGAGATGTACTTTAAATAATAGCAGTGCCAAAAAAGAAAAGAAAGGGTAATAATTGCAGTTTGTTTTACCTGCTACACAGTAGGCCTGATTTAAATGTTGCTGGTACATATATGATTTTAAGAGACCTCTTCAGTTTCTCTATGACAATGTTTATGGTTTGTTTATAGAAAGGGATCTGTACTCCAGACTTTGTTCTAAACTCTGCTCAGCTCAAACGGTTGTTACAGCAGATAGGCTTGACCCAGTCCTCACCCTGTTTAAGACGTGTTTTATTTTTGCAGGCATTCCATAGTTGCAGGAAGCACTCAAGCCTTAATCTGGACCACTTGTCGGGTAGTGAAAGGAAAAAAACAACTTAGGGAGCAATCCTCTTGGAAAACCATACACGGGTTTTAGGGAGAGCTCAGCAGGCCTGCAAATGCTGTAGGCAGCTTTGAAATCCCCGGCCAAGGAGGCTTTGTTGTTGATGCCCCAAGGGAAAAGCCAAATGCAGCGCTCATCACAATGCGGGTGCGGATCAGCAGCGAACGCACATTTTGCACGGCTTGAACCGCACGTCCTTCTGCAGTTTTGGTGCAAACAAAACTGCTTGGAAGCCCAAAAACCCTGGGAAGTGTCGGTTCTCAGAGCCCGGCAGGTCTCAGACCCCTCCATGGTCTGCAGGAACGCGAATTGCTGCCGATGCCCTCGGGGCAGGGGCAGGGGCAGATGCTGCTCCTGGCTGGAGTTCTGTGTCAGGGTCACACATCCTGGCTGGGCTCTGGAGTGCCCCTGTGCCCGCAGGAACCGGGCACTGCCAGGACAGGCTCTCCGGTGCCTGTGTGGGCAGCCTGGGGAGGAACTCGGAACACTGCGCATCTCAGAGCACGCAGTGTTTGCCTCTTCTTTCTTCAGCAGCTAAACCATCCGTTTTGTTCTACATACCGTAACTGTGTTTGCAGGAATCAGTGTAAATACGGGGGGTTTTGGGTAATATGTTTCCTCTTCTTTGTTTGTCCGTTTGGGGGCTACACAGCTCTCACTAAACATCCCTCCAGAGAACGAATAGCCCGCTGCTCAAAGATCTGTCCTTGTGCCGAGCTCTGTTTCCATTTAGAGGCATATTCAGAATTCCTCACTTGATCAGGCTGGTGCTGGAGCAGCCCCGGATCTGTCTGAGGAGGGCTGGGAGCAGATGCTGATGGGAAGAGACAGGAATGCTTCAGTTCCTAACCCAGGGTAACCTGCCTGCAGGGCGAGATTTCTGCCCAAGCCACAACACTTGGAGCCTGAGTCATGCCCTGAAGTAGAAAGCTTCACATCCCTTCAAAAACTGCAATCCAAAAAACAAGACAAAAACAAAAACAACCCCACCAAACAAACAAAACAAAACAAAACAAACCAAAAAACCAAAAAAACCCCAAACTCTCATGATTTCACAAAACTTTTCGTGCAGTACCTGTTTCTTTGTGGAGTCCCCTTAAGTTCTTGCCTGCACAGTTTGCATGGTGACAGTGAGTTCAGTAAGTCAGTTATGCTCAGTTCTGAAATAGATTTCCCTTCTGTCACTTTTCTGTTTGATTCATTTCAATTTAATTAAATGGTCAAAATTTAAAGTCTATTTTTTCCATCTTGAAAGATAAATCCTTCATTGTAACTTTTCAGAAAATTGTCTGTCTTTACTTTTCTTTTGGAATAAGTCTAAGTTTTTACGCTCCTGAGAGATTGTTTAAGCAACCATCGCTTATCTGCTGTAAAAACAACATTTTAAAGATGCAATTTTCTGTGAAAGAAGCTGGTTCAACATGTAATTCTCTTCTGTCTTTGATGGATCATTTGCTCAGACATAATGAATTCTGCTGAATCTGATAACTTTATTGCTCATAAAGTAATCACAGTGAAGTAATGAGTTACTCTATCATCATTTTTGCTTTATTTCTCATTGCTTGCCTTTTACACTTGAAAAAAGTCCTTGAGTTCTTGATTAGTCTTCTTGGCTTAAAGGACCAGGCTGAAAGAAAAAATTATTCCGATTCTTTACTTTTGATTCACCATTACTTTGAAATAATGAATGGTATCCTTCCTTATAATGACCCAAAACATCAAGGGTGGCTTCCTACTCACTATGAAAAGACACAGGTCCAGCTTTTTCATTGGGATAAAAAACTTGTTAATAAAATCAGCACAGTGGCTCAGATGGGTTCCCCTGTTAGACCTCCAACAGGAGAGTCACAGATCTTAAGAAGAAGAAGAAAGGGAAGGAGAAACAGAGATTCATGGGAGAAAAAAAGGGGGGAAAAATGTGATTTCAGATGGTATCAAACAAAAGAAAAGAATGTTACCATCAGTCCTCTCCCACCAAATTTGCCTCTGCCCAGTTCAATGCTGGGCACTGCTCAGGTCAGGGATTTATTAAAATGCAATAAAGGGACAATATTTCTGGAAACATGGAGCCATGGTGGAGCTACTTGAAGAATTCTCCTTAAAGCAACTGATTCAAACCCGACTAGGATCTTCTGCATTGATTTCAAGAGGCTTTCAATTACACCAGAACCCTGTGGGGTTGAAACAAACGCTGAGCAGGTTGTTGGCAAGGTGTGAGAGGGAAGCCAACACTGCTGCTGCTAACAGAGCTTATCATGGACAGAAACACCAGCACTGCACTCACTGGCATGGGAACAGCACCCTCTGTCCAGGAACCATGTGCAAGGAAAACTGGCACAGGCCTGAGCTTCGTGAAATGCTTGAAGAGTTAAAATTCATCAAAAGTTTGAGACTTGTATTAAAACTATCAGAGAAGGATTGTATTTACTTCCCACCCAGTACATTTTAGAAGTACAAATGCCCTTCCACGTCCTATTCCCAGCAATGACCTCTACTGTCTGTGCTGGACTTGGGTATTATTTTTTACTGAAATGAGATCTCTTTAATCAGCTTTAAAAACATTGTGAACTGAAACTGCTCTTTTAAAAGTTTAACTTTACTTTCATCAATTTATAATCAGAGTTCCTCTGGTATGTTTGATTCCTGACAAACAAGGATAAAAGTCTTGTGCCCCCATTGCTAATGAGATGATAAAACAGCAGGGATCAAGTTTTTAATTACTACAGGCTATGCACTGGAGAGGTACCAATGATATTTTCTATTGCATGTCTAAGTTGTAACTTCAGGCTTATGACAGTCATGCTGTGTTCCTCTGCCTTTGATGATCACTCATCTTTGTCTCCTGAGAACATACAAAAATTTCTGAGCTGGGATCCTGGGGGGCTTGCAATTACTGCTGTAACCTGGCACAGGTTCCAGGGTAGCACCAGCGCTGCTCAGCGAGGATCCCCTGTCTGAGCGGAGGAGAGCACACGCAAAACGTGGGGAACTTTTCTTCTCCCACAATCTAGATTCTCAATCTAGTTGTTCCTTTAATAATTATGCTTTTAATTAAGTGGGAGAATAATTTAATATTGTTCCCTTTTTTCCTATTAGAAGCGCAATCTATTACCTTCTCATACATAAAGCATAGGGCCACAGGCACAGAGCGATGCACGGTTTTGGCACTAGGGGACCCGGGTCTTGGAAAATTGTCAATACAGGCATGTTTTTGGCAATGATCGTCATTCCTGCCCATGTTTATAAGCTTGTTGAGTGAGTTCTGTTTCTTTGAATAAAATTAATATTGATGCAAGAGATTAAATTGCATTTCTAAGTAATAAATAGTTGCATGATTAGAGAGAGAGAGCTGAGGCTGATAATGTTGCAGACCTATCTTTCCCTTCCCCAGTGCTGCAGATCTCCACCACACCGATCAGCCTGCACATATTTGGCCATTATTCTGGTTATTCCAATGCTTCTCTTCCCTTTGGCTGCACACCACCGTCCCACACAGGAGGGAGCATTTCCTTTGGCTGCAGTGCAAGGCAAGCGGGAGGAGAGCCCTCAGCGGCACGGCTGGGCTGCACTGAGGGTGTCTGCAGGTCACCTGCAAAGTCACCTCTCTCACCTGCCCCAGGGCCACAGCCCTGCTTCGACCACTAGAAACTGTGGGGAGGAAAAAATCTGAGGAGAAACGCTCTAAGTGTCTTCTCACTGAACCTCTACGAGTTTTTCCCCTGAATACAAGGTTTACCTTCTCATGAAGGAGTTTGTGAAATCTGAACATGAGCCCAACCAGATTTTTCAAATCAAGCAAAAGGTTCTTTCCACATGGACCATGTACCCCCAAAACTTCCTCTGAACCCACCACTGCTTTTTTTCTGCCACAGCTGCACAGCTCTGCCACTGTTCCCCGGCATCCTACAGATATAATTTCCTTTAAATTCCTTTATGCTGCGAGAGCACTCTGTGCAAAAATTATTCCATCCCTATTTCGTGTTGCCTTTTCTGTTTAATCTCTTCTTGATGTGAGAGATAGGTATGTCTCAGCCTTTTATCCAACTAAAATGAAGCTGCCATTCCTTTCCTTAGTTCCTTCACTTTATACTTCCTCTCTGCAGCTAAATCTTAAACCAGGAGAGGGTTTTCCCTCTGGGGAAGGAGTGAAGACCACAGAAGTAGTGACATCTCCAGTGGAGTGAGCAAGGGGAAGAAGATGAGTCTGGGTTCAGGAGCAGGAGGTCCTCCTTGAGTGCTGAAATACAAAAAAAATAAGAAACTACTTTTTCTCTGCCTAAACGAAGATTTTACAGTGGCATCATTTGTGTCAGGGTAAAATACCAAAGGACACCTCATGTGCAGAGATATTGCAAAGTACTCTGTGTAAGCAACCCTTAACTGATATATTCATTTCTGTAAGAACTGGGGGTTCTGATCTGACTTGGACTCTCCAGGGACTGCATGTCAGACAAATGCTGCAGAAATCAAGAGCCCAGCTGACCCACTTCTCTCGAGCTTGAGGATAAAACTCCACTGCTTGGGCAGCCCCATCCAGCCCAGCTGTAAATAACCATACTTAGGGAAACAGAGGGGTGACGTTCACTTCAAAAAGTACTTCACAAATCTGAAACTTCTGTTAAGTAACCAACCATGATTAATGCACTTGGCTGTAGAAATCAATTATATTTTAAAAGCAAATCATGAAGGAGACTTCATCCTTGTTTTCTTTTACAACTGATATGACAGATCAAAACTGCAAACGCTACAAATACTGCACTGACTGGAACCCAAACACAGCTTAAATGCACTGATTTCTTTTACAAATGTAGGACATCCAAGTAACAGACTATTGTATGTGGAGGCAGTCAATGGCACTTCAGAACTTAGGGCTCATATCAACTCCAACCACTGCATAAACAGAATCAAGAGACATTTAATATGCTGCATAATGGAACTTGAAATGAAGTTGACCATAAAATGTGTATAATCTAAACTGCAGAAATCACTCCACTCTAATGATCTGTTCCCTAAAAAGAAAAATGTAAAGTGTTTAAAAGATTTAGCAAAATCTGTGCATAGACTGAATAAATCATCATGGGTATCAATTATATATTGAAAATGGTGTACAGCTCTTATAACATCAAGGACTGGTTTTAATTACGGCTTGAATGTAACTAATATTTTCTTAATTTTAATGAATGTTGTCCTATTATAGGATTAACTTCTGCTGAAGCTGAAGAAGCCTAAAGAATTTTCAATTAAAAGAATTGCAAAGACATTTGAGAGGTACACCAAGAAGAGCAGATTGTTTTGAAATATGTTGGGTTTTGGCCCAAATGCTGTTCCACTTTCTGACTCAATGAGTCATCCCACGGGAGTATGGCAAGCAAGATTTGGCCTTTTTTCCAGAAGTGTAAAAGGGAAATATTGCAATGGGCTGCAAGGCAAAAGCTGTAGTAAGTTCCAGTCTATACAAGAGAAATTTGCAAAACTAAAATGATCCCAGTACATCATTGTAATTCTTAATAGGGAGGCACACCAATAACTCCAGCTGTCCCAGGTTCCCGTGCTCAGCTGTGGCTCATGTTCAGCTCAGGTGCTGTGTTTACATTCAGCCACTGTGACAGCTCTGATGGAGCAGCACAACTCCAGCAGCAAGGCAAGCTGTGCACTGAAATATTGTGCAAAGGTCAAAGAACCACCGGGAAGGCTCCTGAATCAAAAACAAAACAAAAAACTGACTCTGCATTTATCATCATAATTTCAAAGCATTTTAACATTTCATTATTGAGGAGGGATGGAACTTAGGTAACTCCAGACAGGGCAGAGAAGCGGGGGTTGGAGAGGTGCCAGGAGCCCATTTTGTGGGCACTCAGAGTGCCCCCCTCTGCCTGGCTTACCCAAAAGGTGACCATGGTCAGCTACCTGCTATTTATGTTTAGGATTTTTTATTTGGGCCCATTCTTAGGCTACTGGTCATGAATGAGCTCTAACGTGGGACATAAAGAAGCCGGAGTTTATAGTCCACAAACAGTTTGTGGGAAGCAGCTGGGTTTGTGTAAACACATGAAGTGTCAGTGCAGAGATTAGAAGTCATCACTCGGCCTTGAAAATGGGCTTTGAATAAGGAGGAGAAGGAACTTCACGTTGCTTTTATGCTAAGACTATGGCACTATTAAATTAAAGGAAGAATTCCAAACCGAAATATTCATGTTCACAGAGAAATGAACACAGCTCTTGGGGCTACATCCACCTCAAGCCTCGTGATTCCTGCATGCTAAGGACAGAAACATTTGCATTTGGCATCTCACTTTTCTTCAGCAAATTTATTTCCTGTGACTTTTTCATCAGAAGAGCTGTAGCGTGTATCAAGAACATTATTTTGCTTATACAAAAGGAAAACTGGATAATAGGTGCTTTTTATGTCTCCTACTGCTGGAGAGCCATAATATTTAAGTCATAAATGGGCAAATGTCAAAGCAGGTCTCCCGCTGTGCCTGACTCCCTCTAATAATTAGGTGCTGTTTTATTGTGCTGTGACTTAGCTGTGAGTCCAGCTGTCAGCTGACATAACTGGTAATGGAAGGACCACATTCCTCATAACCAGACAACTCCCTTCAAAACCCATGGCATATTTACAGCCCTCACATTCGCAGGGTCAGGTTTCAGGCCATAGCTGTGCACAGCAAAACAGTATCTCAGCCTATGTGACTGCAATCTTAAATGCACAGATTTGACTGCAAAAATTTATATTCATACAAAATAAGGAGGACCAGACCTTCCATCCAGCTGTGAGTGGGCCTTGCCTTTTCCTCTCCCATCCATGGAATCAGAAAGAAGACCCATGGACAGAGGACCTCTGTGGTTCCCAGCCACCACAGCAGACATTTGCAGCAGCAAACCACTCACAAAATTTAGCAGCTTGCCAAAAAGCAAGGAAAAAATGGAAAAAGTCAGCTGCAAAGGTCGTTGGGAGCACATCCAGGTGTGGACAGACGGCTCCAATTTGTGTTTGCCAAAGGAAAAACGCAACAGCCGTTCATGCCTCGCCTGTGCTGCTGCTGTTTGAAAGGGTTTCACCATCCTGCCACCTTTGTCAGGCTCTGTAGGCTCCTGCGATGCTGCAAGGGCAAAACTCCTCTCTTGGGGCTGACAGCTCCTATGGGAGAACCTTCCCATCCTGACTTACCTGTTCTTTGAAGGGCACGGGCAGCAACACCCGCTCAGTACCTGCTGGAGAAGCTGCTGTGGCAGAGTTATTTCCTGGCTGAAGGGAATGAGGGGCTGGTGATGGAGGGGTGCTGCTGTGTGGGCCGGGAGCTGACTGGCTCAGGGGACTCTTGGCAGGGTGCATTGCAGGGACAGGGATCTGCGTCCCAGGCCAGCACAGGGATGATCGTCCTGGACAGCTCTCGTAGCCTGAGCCTGTCTGGAGACAGCGAGAGGACAGCACAGGTGCAGGAGCTGCTGTAGTGGGACATCTCCCCCATGCTCTGGAAGCCTCGGTGGAGGGTGGGAAGGGTGGGATCTCGGGAACAGCCTCTCCACGAGGCGCCCTTGGAAAGGAAGGAGCTCCAGCTCTGTGCTACTCCAGCCCAAAGGTGCTCCAGTGCAATGCTGGGGATTAGGAGCTCTTTGTGTGCTGCACAAAACACGCCAGTGATGGGCTGCACAAAACCTCCCTGTGGCAGCTGTCGCACTTGTGCTGAGCTGAGCTCCAGCAACCAGTCAGGACATGTGGATTTCTTGGGGAGAGGATTCTTGTGAGGATTGCTGGTTGCTGTATTCCAGAAAATCAAATCAGCTCCTCCCTATTCCATATTCTAGCAAGAGCTCCCTGCGGAAGAAGCTTCCTCCTTCAGCATGCACTTAGAAAAAAAAGGCAAAAATAGATCATTCAAAGGCAGGAAGGTTCAGGAAGAACATTGAGAAAACACAGAATCCTCAACATCTCCCTCCCTAACCTTCAGTCTGTGAAACCTTCTCTGGTGTGACACCTTTTTTTCTGGGCAGAATCTATAAGGGCAGTCCCATATTGCCAGAAAAAAAGGTAGGAGACTGGATTTTGGATAGGAAATTTATTTGCCACAGCATTCTATTGTACAGAGAAATGATATAAAAATTTTAACTGAAAAGAAAGATGATCACTAAATCAGTAAGTTCTAGGCGTTTACTAACAGCCATGTGTTGATCCTGGTGAAGATGTTCATTCACTTTGGTGGTTATAGGAACAGGAAAAAAGCACAGTGAAAAAAAAGGAAAAAAGGGGAAACAACGTAAGATATTTTTCTGCTTTCTAAACACTAACTAATCAATCACCCGAGTTTTTGCTAGATAAGAAAGTTCCAGCGGTGGCTATTTGTGAGATACTTAATGCACAGAGACTTTTTTTTAAAATTATTTTTGCCCAGAAGACAAATGTGTAACCATATGATTTTTCCCCCTGCTATGTTAAAAATGCATTTATATTTTTTCAAGAACACCCCGATTAAAGAGGGCACATCTGTTTTAAGTCCTTCTTTATGAAAATTACTGAGCTTCCTCTGAAAGCTTATCTTTTAATTTCAAAATTCTTTGTAGCAATAACTTAGATAATAACCAACCATATTTCTGTCTTCTTTAGAGGGGGGAAAAAAAAAAAAGAAAGAGAGAGAGAGAAAGAAAGAACCATTTTGAGCTTTGAACTCCCCCTCCCTCCCCTCGCTGGGTCTCCTTTGAAAAGGCCCCCCTCATTTGCGTTTAAAATGGATGTTTCATACTGGTTGATTAGTGTTCGTGTGGGATACCAGCCGCTCCGAGCGCAGGGCTCAGCTTGAGCCCTGCGGATTATTCATCAACTTCCCCGGCAGGGGGGACCCTGCCTCTCTCCCCGCTCAGCACCAAAGTGTTCAGCTTTGCTTTTTAACAGGTTTTTTTTTTCCCCTTTTCACAAAGTTGTTTCTTTTTTTTTTTTCCCCCTCACTCCTTTTTCCCCATGAAGGGGTTACTTGAGTGTACATAACACCAGATCACTTTCCACAGCAAACCTGCCCCTCCCCGAGCAGCTTCCCTGGGCTGAGGGCAGAGGATAGATGGGGCCGTATTCACCATATGTCTGTCTGGTTCCAACCATTGTTTAAGGCAAAGATCATTTAAATACGTAAATTGGGACCTGGAGAGGCACTCGGGTTTATCATCATGGCCATTTATGGCATCTCCTTTATTTCCTTTCCCCTGGGTCTGACTGCTGTTTTGTTTATCCTTTATTAAGTTAGCAAAGATGTAGAGGATGCTAGGCTGTGTCTGTGTTACCAATATTTCAGTAATATTTATCATGGTTGCTGTCAGCATTTTGAATACCAAGTCTAAGCCAGCTCTGAGCAGACGTCTACAAAACTGCTATTTGGCATCAGCTACCTGTGCATGTTTGTGATCTTTGGTTGTTATTGTTCATCATCCCTACTGAGCTGATGTCTCAGAACCAGTGGAAAGGGGTTGTCTTTGTGCAGAACAAAAATAAATAGCAGGCAATTTCGTGTGCCTGAAGTGCAGCCCACTTTTGTGTCATCTGAGCTCACAAAAGATGGGTTCCCTGCAAACCTGGGGTCTCAGTCCCACGAGCCATTATGGATACAGGAATACCAGTGCCACATGAAGAGGTTTTCCAGACATTAGTGAGCACGTGCATTTTCCTTTGCTCCTTTGTCTCCAGCTGCCTAAGGGCAATCCTCCTTCCTTGAGCATGGTGACTACACATGAAATTATCATGTCTACAGAAAGGCAGAATTACCTTCTTTTAACTTTACCCATCCGAACCAGGCATGAACTTTGATGACTTGTTTTGAAGAATCTACTGCTGATGGAAAGAAACCAGCACCTGCAGAGTGTGGCCATCCCCATCCGTACTCACACTGGAAAGGAATATCCTGTATCTATGGTGTATCCTATTCCCACCGATGGAATACAGATAACTGGTTTGGGTCAAACTCCTCAATTTTAGACAGCAGAGACTGGGGGAGAATCTTCACACTTACTGAGACACGGGATGGTTTGGAGCAATGCTCACAATCATTAATTCTTCTTAAAATTAACAGCTACCATGAGCTGAATTTTATTTTTTATTTCCTACTGCCATCCCTGAAAGTTCTGAAAAAAAAGATTTTTCTTCTTCAGTACTTTCAGTGAACTGTATTTCTCCTCTGGGACATCTTTAATCTGCTTACAAGGAGGTTAGTAGGAGTAAGAGACACAGAACAGCACGAAGCAGACTTTGAAAACAAGAACTTCTTCACACCCACGTGGGCACCCACAGCTCCCTCTTCCCGGTGAATACAAACCAATGATACATTTTCTCTCTTTGTGACCTTATTTTTTGGTTTTGAACCTCTGTCTCCTGATGGAGCTGTCTCACCATGAAACCACCGCATGTACAGGTCAGACGTGGCATTTTAAAATATTTCACATCCAGATGCTCCTCCAGGAATTGGTGCTTGGCTGCTCCCTCCAGGTCCTGATTCCAGGGGGGCTCTGACAGCTGTGTCCACCTGCACAACCACCTCTGTCCAGCAGACAGACCTGTGAGGATCTGGAAACTGTGGTCAAAGAGTGATTTTGGGTCTACCCAGTGCTGGACATACGCTAAAGAAATTATGCAGCCTGAAGCTGAGGGTTTAGATGCCTAAATCTCTCAAAAACTTGTCTGGAGCACAGGAATGTTTCCTCTGACAGCCCTCAATGCTTCCTTACTCCTCTCAGTTTTGTGTCTGCCACAGCCGTGACCACAGCAGCATCTGAGTGTCAGCCGGAGGAGCCTCATGTGAATTCTGCCTCTTTCTTCCTTTTCCCAGGAGGAATCCATGTAACAACTACAGGAATTTAAATACGTCCGTGGATATTTGTACATATATGCATGTGTACAGGGACCAGTGGAACCAGTAACTGAGCTGGGTGGCTCTGCAGCCAGGAGACAGAGGGGTGTTCCAGCACGGACATCAGAAGGAACCCATGAGCGAGGGGGGGATGACAGTGACGCTAGTAAGTCAGAGGATATTGCAGAAGATGTTGCAAGAGATGGGAAGACACATCCTACAGAGGGTGCTGCACTACAGGGGGTGCCGTCCTCACCAAACACTCCAGGAGGACCCGGGAATGTCCCGGGAATATCCCTGCGCCGGGGTTTCTGAGGGCTGCTTCAGCAGGGTACTGTGAACTGGCACAGCCCCACTGACCCGAGTGGGTCTGAGCAAAGAAACTGCACCAGAAGAGACACCAAAGAGAACCGAAGGAGCCCTCAGGGACTTCACTCAGACGTGTCCAGAGGCACGGGGACACTCCAGAAGCTTTGCCCACAAAGCACTGGGGACAGGGGTAAAGCCAGGGATACCTGACTCATCCAGCTTGGACCTGCCCATCTCAGTCCATGTTCATCCTCTGCTTGAGGGATAAGTACATCGTAATATTCAATATATGGGACAGCACATCTACAGCTGGTACCGGCCAGTGGAGCAGCATGGCTCAGAATTCAGGCCAGAACAGATTTTAAATGCAATGCAGTTCTTACATCTTCAGGTTACTGTTTCTGACACCAAGATCTTCACCACCGCAATCACCACCCTTCCTCACAGGAGTCCCAGTGCAAACCCATTCAGCAGGATCATTTGTAACATGGGCCATCAGGCATTTGACATTTTAGAAGTTAAACAAAACAGAATTTTTTAAGTCAGTACCCACCCATATTCCAAGAGAAGCAAGTGAAAAGGTGACAGATGTTTTGCATGGAGGCAAATACAAACTTTAACACAACATAAAATGTGTGAGAATGATTTAAACTAAGTTGCAAAATTAATTATTGAAGGTTTAAAATTGTAAAGCACCATTTGGGCTTTAAAGAATGTTCAAAATAAAGAAAATAACTCAAGTATTTATTGTTTTGCTTCAATTTACATTGATGCTATAAATAGCTGACAAGAAATGATGACAAATAAGCTATTGTAACCCTCTGGGAGTTTATTAGGTCATTTGTGAGAGGTCTGAATAGAGTCATTTGTTGCTCTCAGGTGTTTGAGAGTCTCTTTACCCTTGGGAAAGGAATTTAACAAAGGAGTGTATTTCAAAGAAGGCACTCTGTGTTTTCCACCCTTTTCTGAAGTGTTTTCAAACACACTCCAAGCTAAAAATTCTCAGAAGTGAGAAAAGGAGGGATACATCAGATGACCCCTGAAGCAGCTGACAATCCCAGGGAGCAGAAGATATGGTCAGATTTTAGATGCTTGAATCCCAAATACATTTTCACTGTAGGAGGCCCTGATTTATTTTTGCCCCACCCACTGGGTGCGAACTTTGAAATGCACAATACAAAAGTGCTGGACTAATGCCCTACTTGCATTTTTTTATTTGGCTGAAATGTGACATGTCTTATTTTTCGTCTGCTTCCAAAAACACCGGGCAGGTCCTTTGTTACAAAAGACATTGCATCTGCCTTAATCTATATATCTTCTTAATTAGCTAGAGCATTAGCATTTGTTTAGGCTGTAGTAAAACAGGTTGTCAGGCAACAGCAACACCTCCATCAAAATGAATCTGCCAAAACAGCTTTAAGGGAAAAAACTAAGGACAGGTTTGACTGGCCAGGGAGCATCCAGGTAATCTCTGCTCCAAAAGCAACGGCCCAGCCAGTCCCTTTGTGGGATGAAGGCCTGGGGAAAGGAAAAATGCAATTTCATCTATGTCTGTATTTTTTTTAGTGAAATTTAGGAAAATTAGTTTTAGCGTCACCCATCTTGTCTGTAGTTCGGAAGGTGCGACCAGGTGAAGTCACCAGCTCAATATTTCTGTTTAAGATACTCAGAGATGAAAATCTGTGGAAATTTTAAAGTTAATAGTGACAGTGGTGAAATAACTCAGTCTAACTGAGAAGAGCAAATTGGTGCTATGGAAGTCTTGAACGCAACTGAATGCAGCAGTTGATGGAGATCAGGTAGTAAACAAAACTGGGATGGTTTTTTCCTTGAAGACTACTGCTGATGGATCCAAGGCAAGGCTTAGTATTCTTTGTTTCAGGAAAAGCTTCCTTCCGGTACAAATTTTGGTTAAAATAACTTCCAGTTGTAGTGGTTATCAGAGAAGTCAGACAGAAGTAAGGAAACCGTGGGCTAATACAAAGTGCAAAAGCCTGATTTTGATTAGGGAGCTGTCACAAGGACAGCAGTTAAGACAAGTGTCACAGGCATCTCTGGCTGAAAGAGGGGCAAATGGATTCACTGGATTCATTGACTGGGACAGGGATATGCAAAATAATAGAAAGCAGAATTCGGCATGAATTTTTCTTCTACCATTGTTTTGTCATTGATTTCAAAAAATGCTGCTCAATCTGCTAGCACCACTGCTCTATTCTTCACCCTGTTAGTCACTAGCAGTACAGGAAAACCACAAGTAGCTCAGAGATTTTTATATTTTGGTATCAGGACTGAGCTGTATTTCTTGCTCTATACAACCAGATGTTTTATTTGTCACTCCAAGACCATAAACCTGGTTTTGGTGGGAACCATTAAAAACTCTCAAAGTTTAGGAAAAAAATTGTGTCCTTCTAAAAAAAAAGATTTTTTAAAAATGTACTTAATGACTTCTAGGGCTGGAAGCTGGTGGTTTTTGTCTTACTGGGAGGCTGGAAGATTTCACTGTGTTTTTATAGCTTCTGCCAGTCCCCTTTCCAGATTCAGGCAGAAGTTAATGTTTGAAAATGAGCAATGTGAACAGAAACTGTTTTCAAAGCGCCTTTCAGTTTCTGGATGGGGTTTTGTTTCCCTTGACAGAAGTCTGAATGTAGTGGGCATTTCCGACCTACGTTTTTGGGAGCTGAGCATTGCCTGTCTGTGCGTATTTAACTCATAGCAAAACACTGTCTGTGTTCCCAGCACCCTCCAGAGCTGGGTACAGAGGTCCCCAGATCATCCCAGAGATGCTGCTGTATAACTGTTCTGCCACACAAAAACCCACTTCCAGCAGTTCGTAGCTACAGTAGAAACTAACCAAGTATCACAGTCTCTGCACCCGAGTTCAGGGTCTCAGTGCAATAGAGATGCCTGGGTACTGGACTGAGTTCCCCTGCACAGTAAATGCGGCTCAGGAGGAGTCCCAGCTTGGCCAGCCTAACATCTGCTGCGGGACTGGAATCCCTGTGTCCCCTCCCCGTCCCTGGCTGGCTCCAGGCTGGCACAGCCGGGGGCTCTGCAGAGCAGCAGCGGTTCCTGAGTGCCTGCACTGGCTCAAGCCATGGGCTGCACGAGGCTGCAGTCCTGTTTCCACCACTCTCAGAAATTATTTCCTGCCCTTATTCAGGGCTTCAAGAGCGTACTGTCATCCACTTAGACTCTACTTGAACCCTCTCTCAAGTGAATGCCCTCCAGCTCTTGTCTTCAAACAGTGGTGTCCATCCTCTTTGATCATACAAGTCATGTAGACTTTTCAAAGGCAGAGCTGATGCTCACGGCCCCTCTTCCCTCCTGCTTTCTGATTTCTTGACTGGACTCACTGTGCATTCAGTTCACAAGTCATTCATGCAAATAAGGCACTGCATACTCAAAAGATGTCCAAGATGAGGAATAGCTGAGATCAGACTGCCCCTATTAGAACAATTCATGTAGCCCACATATCTTTTGCTTAGGCTAAATTTGAGAGCATACAAAAACTTTCTTGTCAGTAGGCAAATATTTTAACTGTGACTACAGCTTATTCTGGCTGCCACTCACTCCTGGTTACTCTCTCTCTTTATGGGTCTTTCCATATCTTGCCCATATTGTCCTGGATGTATCCACAGACCACATGCATCCAGCTTGCAGAGATTTATTTACTCCTAAGCTGCCTCTGGTGCAAAGAACCTGAGGAGTTTTGTCAAGACAGTTTTTGTGCTGCGAAAGTAGAGAAGAGTAATTTGGAGTGCCTGAGGAAATCTATAACCAAAAAGTTCAGTGCATTTGAAATTAGCCACCTTCAAGAACAGAGAGCATCTGAGCAGGAGATCCCAGCATCAGCTTGGTACAATTCTGTATTGCACACTGCAAGCACACAGAGTCTGCTCCTCCATCGACATCCATGGAAAGCTCGTCACATAAACAATTTAGGTAATTAAACCCCGTGTATTTATTTCTGGAACCCTTAGAGTAAATTAGGAGCTCTGCGGAAACCCACCATAGTCCCAGTAGATGAAGCCCTGCCTGCTGTCTCTTACCAAAAGGACCCAACAGTTAAGGTAGGGCAATTTGAAAAGCAGCTGCTGATACTACTCTACAGCAGAATTCGTTCAGTTGTGAGAGCTGATTCCCACCAGATAATGACTCCTGCCAGTTCCCCTGGCAATGCTGACATCTGTGTTAGTAATTCAGCACATGAATGTGAGACTGAGCTGGTCTGGAAACCAAACTGTGGTGCAGGAGGCAGTAAGAAATGTGTTCAGATGCTGAACTGAAATGCATCCTTGGGATCTGAGGTTCCAACCACACGTTGGAAGCACCTAAGAAATGAAGCCATTCCATTTCTTTCTCATTCTCCTGATCACCACCAGGGAAATCGGATGCCATTCCTGGCCAGGGATCAGCACACCAGTGCAGCCTCTGTTCATGTGCTCCCAGTCCCTCCACAGCTCTGCTTCAGTGCACTGCCTCACCTGCGAGCCCTGCGAGGCAGGTCTAGGCTGAAACATTACATAATGAAACAATGCACTCCTCTTTCCTTCTCAGGCAATCTTTGCTTCCCTTCATGATGCGGTGCCTGTTTGTAACTCCTGTTACACGCTGGAGAAATATCCTTCCCTAGCGACAGACGCGCTCCTTTAAATACGCTGCAGTAGAGATTGGGACCTATTAATTTTAATTTACTGCGTTATGTATCAGATCATTGTGATTTATTAATTCTAAATGAGATATGCTAAAATAAGATTTAAGGAAAAGGTTTAAAATTGAAATTAAGCCTTCATTATTTTGGTGCTCAGTAATTTAAGATGACAGTGCATTCACTAGACAGCATCTGAAGTGCTAAGACAGCACTGAAATGCTCGTGTTGTCATAGAGAGAGGGCAGTACAAGATGACAAATGTGACTTCAAGTCTTGACAGACAAATATAAGAGGAAGAAATAAGAAACTTATAACTGTCTTTGACATGCTGCAGCAAAGTCTCTGAAAGCTACGAACCCTGAAAGAAAGTCTACAACTGCTGGCCAGAATCTTAAAGCATCCATCAGTCTGGAGTCCCACGGAACTGAGAGTGGGTCAGTAGGGAATTAAATGATCACCCCTGTTTTGGTACCATTGCAGCACAGAACTCACAAGCACCTGAGCTAAAACCCACCCTTTACAGGCAGCCTGGGACAGACTCTGCACTGGGAAAACTCACGGGTCTCTGCCTACCCAGACTGCAGGCAACCACCCCTGCCCTGCTTCCCAGCCAGGCAGCTGCTGTGGGAAGTATAACTGCTATCCCTGCTGCAGGAAGCACCACAGAAAGCCAAGTTTTCAGGAGTACAGCAGTCTGTCTTAAGAATTGTAATGTCTCTGGGTGACTTGCATGAATGAAGCAGTAGGACGTGAGTAAATATTGCCACGGGTGGAAGTACATGTTCAAATGCAAATTCCTTTGAAAAAGGTCAGGGAGCACCAAGTGTCAGGGGTTTATTTTCCTCATAAATACAAAACCAGTTGCCTTCATGCAATAAAATGTTCAGAGTAAATAAGCTGCTATGGAAACAGAGCCCAGGGTGTGTGGTTTGGTCGATGCAGGTAGCCAGGTGTACAGAGCGTGTAGAAACGTGTCTGACTCTTAGCTGTGCTCTTCCACCCTTTTCAGCCCTGCACCCCACACTCATAGGGAGCCAGGAGCAAAGTGCTTTTTCTAATACTTTACTACTACACTGAGGAATTCACTCTGCCTTTCGTAACTCAGGATATCACTCACGGATTTGTGTTCTTGGTTGTCATGGGTGTGTACTTGTCAGATAACCAAGAACTCGACCCATCTTTCAGAAGAAATTCTTGGAATATTGAACCTGTGAATTCCCTTGCTCAGGCAGTGCTCTGGGTGGTGGCTGTGGTCTGGCACTGAGCACAAGGCAGTGGCCACCCAGCCCTAGGTGCCCGTGTCAGTGACACCAAGACAGCGCCCAGCACTGCAGCCACGCACAACCGCAGTGCCACGAGGCCACTCATTCTCATGCACAGCACTGACAGAGGTTTCAGTGAAAACATTTCAAAAATGATTTTGCAACTTAAGAAAACATACTTCAGCAATTACCATTTCCTTTACCATGAAACCAAATTCACTGTACATTACAGCTTTAAAGCTGAGATCTAAGGTTCAGATCAACTCTTTAATCCTGACTGTGGCTTCGGGTACTTCCTGATATTTATGAGAAATGCTCCAGGCCTGCAGCTGGGCTTTGAACAAAAAAATAATGAACTTCGTTGACTGTGAACAAAGTTCTACACTATTTTAAAGAAAGTTAAGATGTGACATTTTTTAATCCAACATTAAATCACATAACCCAAATTCTCTGCATAATTCAGGAATGTTCAAAGCAATAAAAAGACAATTAGATCAAACTGGGTTGCTAAATGAGCTGAAATCAATCTATCTAAACTTGAGAATTTTTGCTAGTTTCTCTCCTGAAATACACCTATGTTACTATATAATATCTGAATCAAAATACTGTTTCAGTTCTATTCTAACATACTCCATTCACTAATTCTCCATCTCCTCTTGCTAGTTAAAAATACAGGTAATAAAGGATGTCTTACTGAATACACATCTTACAGAATTTCATCCTTATTTACAGAATATGGTTTACAAATCTAATTATGGTATTATTTCTGGAGGCCTTGTTCCTGTCTTATAATGTGACCTCTTCATTTAATGCAGCTGTTACTGAGAACTTATGCCAAATCGCTTCTTGCTCACTTCACTCAGGATTTGGGCTCAGCTTGGCCTGATCTGAATTTTTAATGGGCAGAAATCAACAGAAGATATCAAGTTGATAAGAGTATACAGGGAAATTTGGCAGGGATATGACAGTGTGTAAATAAGGGGCCCTTTTCTCTTCAGGAGACAGGGGCTCAGGGCACAGTGTGACAAACAGGGCCTGGAGCGAGCAGTGAGGAACTGCAGGGATCAGATGCCCCGGTGAACAAGGAGCACACCAACCCCAAACACACTCTGCCTCTGTGTACACAGAACGTATTGGTGTCGAGGGGAACAGGAGAAAGTCCCACACCTGCTCCAAGAATACAGCAAGGGATGTTTTAAGAGAAGAGATACAAAGAATAAGGGCTTAGACAAAAGGAGTAAGAATCTGAAGGAAAAAAATCAGAAATTAGGGACGAAAATGTAGACTAGAGAACAGCAGGGAAATACAAAGTTGAAACCTTTATTTTCCCTCTTCTTGAGAGAAAGTACTTGCATGATATTTGTTACGCAGCTGTGCATTATCTCCTCAGTAGCAATTTTTTTTCTTTTCTGTCACATGCCTTTTGCCTTCTGTTTTGGGATGTAAATAGTGCTTTGCCTGTCCCCATCTCCAGCCAGGACAGTAAGTCAGGCTCCCCTGTGCAGGCACATCAGCTCCTCTATCCCAAGCACCATTACAGGAAATGAAATGTGGCATTCAAAACTTGCACTGGGAAGAAGCAAGGCTGTTAGCTCATGAGACAGTATCTCAGATACCAGACAGTCTTTAAAACTTTGCCTCTCTCACTTCAGAAAAAAACTAATTAAGAATGTAAAAACACTGCGGTCCAGACTCACAACCAGTTAATACCTACCACAGGAACATGAATTTCAAAGCTTATTTTTGAGAAATTCCCATTTGAAAGTTTCTTAACAAATATTTAATGAGATTCAGGACAACATGTTGGGCTTCTAAGAACCTAGCCACACATGTGAGATACTGCGTTCTGTTCTGAAGGATTCCTTGTTCCCTCTTGCTTCAGCACAGCAAAGAATGGTTTTTATTCTGCTCCCTTGAGGTGGTGCCTTTTCTGGGGTTGGAACCCAAAGAGCTGGTGATACCTGGTCATGGTATGGTGAAGGTGAATATGTGAAGGTAAGAGTTCAACCTGCATTGTGAGGCATTTGTAATACACTTAAACATTACACTACAGGTAGTGAAGTATTGTCCTTACTGTGTGCATCGGAGTCACTTATTTATTTACCATTCAGGATCCCAAAGTGCTTCTAACTACACGAGCTAACAGCTGTCTGCTGGGACAGTTCCTGGCTCCTACCTCCTCAGGCATCTTTTTCCTGTTTATACTTGTACATCAAATGGGCCTTTGGAAAAATCCCTGATTTCCTTTTGTTCTGTTTTCTTTGTTCTGTTTCCATGCGGTCTTTTCCCCTTTGGGGATGACATGTATGGGAAATGGCTTATTGTAGCAACAGGAGACAGAAGGCAAAAACAATTGCATCACGGGTAAAGCAAACATCAAAGCAGAGTCCAAGCCAAAGAGCTGTGAAAAAAAATATTTCATATGTGATATTTTGACGTGTTGAAGTCCAGCTTTGGGAGGGTTTTTGGCAACACAAAAAATAAAATGCAAACAGTTACCATTTTCCAAACCTTGTTTGTCTTGGTGTTTCTGTGAACCAGCCTGGGCTGAGAACATGATGGACCTGCTGCCTTTTCCACATTCCCTCTGACTACGAAAATCCTCTAAGGCTACCTGTACAGCCAGTTTTAACTGGATTGAATTGTTTAAGAAAAGCAGGTCTGAAAGACTGTGAACCAAACTGGAACCTATCTTTCACTAAGTACTAATTATCTGTCTGACAGCCCACATATAAAAATTAGAGTGCTTATTGCTGATGTTTATTTTCACTTTATAAGGAATTGCTGTAGGTAGCCAGCCTGATTAAGTACTTTTAACAACTCCCTTCTAAAGATAATTAAGTTCTGCAGTGAAATGTAAGGAATTTGGCATTAAAAAAAATTAAGCAGACAGATATTTTAAATGAATAAACAAACGTAACTCTTTCCAACACATGCATTCTGCTTTCTCATGATTTACATAACGTAAATTACTTTGACAACATCTTTATATTCTGTTTATCTTAAAATACTGCTGAACCAAAAAAATCTGCATATTGTGTTTCTGCAGCTTTAAACCTCTGACCTACTGGAGAGTTCTGCAGGCTACAGAGCAATAAAAGTTGCCACTGTGGGTGAAGAGCCCATGGCAAGGAGTAATCACTGCTCTTAAAAGCACTGAACACGCCACATCTAAGTGTATGCATTGAGTTTGTTAAATATTTATCCAGATTTGTATGTGAATAATGAAAATCACATTAAAAGTACTTCAGCTATCTTTAAGCAGCAACATCCACACCTTTGTAGTTTGAAAGCTCTTCTTTTTAACTTCTGATAGAGAACCTGGCTGCCCAAGTGGGTCGCTGTGCTGACATAGTAAGCACAAGAAAACTGGCTTTGTGGACAGACTGACAATATGAATTAAACAAAAAGAGGTATTCCTATTATTTAAGTACTAATCGTTAACAGTGTCACCCACTTCTACCTGGAATAGCAGAGAACAAGGAAAAGAAACCTTGCTCACTGAAGGTACCTCAAAAATTGTAAATGACCTCACAAGAGCAGAGTGGTCTTTCACGAAGGAAACTATTTAATTAGGTAATGTTATCTCTCGTCCCGGGAAGTCGGTGTCTCCGAACACATCACAGCCATCTAACCTTTAAGCAAAGGCACACTTGTAAAAACAGAAATGGTGCACGTGAGCCCTGGTGCCACCTACAGATCATGTCTTTTGTGGAAAAGCTCGCTAGAGAGTTAATTCCCACTTCGGACCGCTTCCTCCCAAGTCGGGGGGAGGTCTGTTAGTTCTGTTGTGGGGTCCAAAATACAAGTGACGATTCTCTGTAACAGCCATGGCAATCGGGTCAGCCTCGGTACTTAGAAAAAGGGGCTTTTCCCCCCTTTGCTTGCTGCTGCGGAAGGAGGGTCACTGGTGGGCTGTGAGCTGCTGGTGCTCGCTCAGGCTGTGTCACACCAGCCCTGGTGACAGCTCCGTGCCCCGCTCGGCTCCGCTGCCCGCAGCGACTGCGCTTCCGTGCCAGCGAGGAGGAAGCTGGGCTTGTTTTTACTTATCATTTGATAAAGTCAAAGTAAAAACGCCTTGTAATAGATCTTTTTATGATAAGGGTTGTGTTTCATTGTTTTATAGTTCCACGTCAGTTTGATCAGTCAGTTAAGAAGTCACGATTTCTAAAGACATATATTTATTTTATTGCTGTGAGATACAGAGCGTTAAGCGCATGCATATTATGTGCACTAATTGGAAGCACTTGAAAATATTTTAAATGTATCAATAGGTTTTCATGTATTGCATCGGATTGATTTTAAATTTTCCAAAATAAATTCTTTTGGTAAATGTAGACACTATCAACAGAAAGAAAACTCTGTGCTGATAAAGGGGTCAACGGGGAGTTGCTGGAGTGTCTGAATTGCAGGGTCAGTCATGCTTAAGATAAGCCAGGCTTAAACATGGACAAAGTACAGCCACGGCTTTAACGCTGCCGAGCGACGCTGCCCTTCGCTGGAACAACGTCAACTTTTATTTCTTGTTTGACTGCTCCACCTCCTGGTGAACTGAAATTCACCATTGGTAAATGGTAATTGGGTGAGGGGGAAGTCACCTTCAGCGGGAACTTTCTCCGCACGCTCCTCCTGTGTGACACCGAGCGCGCACCGCGCACCGCATGCCGGCACCTGAGCGGCGCCTCAGGCCGGCACCCACAGCGGCGCCTCAGGGCGGCACCCACAGCGGCGCCTCAGGGCGGCACCCGACCGGCGCCTCAGGCCGGCACCCACAGCGGCGCCTCACGCCGGCACCCGACCGGCGCCTCAGGCCGGCACCCACAGCGGCGCCTCAGGGCGGCACCTGAGCGGCGCCTCAGGCCGGCACCCACAGCGGCGCCTCAGGCCGCGGACGGAGGCCCCGCCGCCATGGCGGCACGGCCCCAGCAGCCCGTGCCGTGGTGTCGGGGCAAGCGCCGCCCGTCGGCTCCCTTCGTCATTCTCCGGGCGGCGCTCGGCAGCCAATCGGCGCAGAGCGCGCCTTCCCGCCTCGCCGCGCTGTCGCGTGCAGGAGGGGCGCCGTGCTGAGGGCTGCTCCGGGCCCGGTCTGCGAGGCGGGCGGCGGCTGCAGCGGGAACAAAATCGTGCGGGGGCCTGGGGAAGGCAGATTGCTGTCTACAGGCAGGTAAGAGCAGTGTCCCCGTGCGGCCCGAGGGCAGGCTGAGGTAAGGCCGAGGGATGGTGGGTGTGCCTGGGTGCGGGAAAGGGGGGGCGACTCTGGCTGGGGATTTTGGCCCCACAAACTGCTCGAGGCGGGCAGGGAAGTTCGGGCCAGGCTCACGGGGCAGGAAGAGTGTCCGTGAGTGGAGAGGGTGGGTAGGGCTGGGCGGGACTGACCAGGCTGCAACGCTGGTACGTGTACTGGTAGGTGCTCCGGAGCAGTGTGCTCTCTCTGCTCCTGGTGTAAGGCAGCAAATCAGGCTGAATCGAGTCTCCAGTGAAAGTTTAACATCAGAGGGCCCTGGCTTACGCTTGGCTGAGGCCGTAGGTCCTGCTGTGCTCTCCAATCTGATCGACTCAACAGCTTCGGATTTGTGGCGGCCTGTGCCAGTCCATGCAAACCTGAGTGAAAGAGCTTCCCCACGCTCCGTTACGGCTCCGTTAGTGTGGAGATCCCCGAGCAGGGAATTCTGCAGGGATGGCTGTCTTTTACTGAGCCAGTTGAAATTAAAGCAGGGCAAATGCAATAGTGCTGCTCGTAATATTTAGTGGTATAAGGATGGGGAAGGAGAAGATAGAACATTAATGCTGTAGGTTGCTTGTTTTAGAAGATGACAGGAAGAGCCAGAGCCAGAGCCAGAGGGAGACCTCCCACACAGGGATCTGCTCTTCCTGCTGTAGGAGATGCACCTGTAAGTTGGTTTTTCTTTCTAATGAGTGCAACCAGGATTTGAAATGTCATACCTAACCTACTTCCTATTTTAATATCAGGCAGATATGTTAGATGTTCTTTGTGTGTATGCATATATTCTGTTGGGTGTACGGTTAATATAACTGTGTTTTATTAAGGACATTTTATTAAGTTTCCAGTAACATGATACTCTGAATTGTGGGATTGCTCATGGCTGTAGGTTGTAGTTCTTCCAGCCATGACACTTTTTAATATTGTTTATTCACTAGACACTATAATTACAGAAGACGTTTTTATGGAATAACTAGTCAGTTACTTGAGGTATCAGACGGTCTGCAGAAAATGAGAAGTCCATCAATTTTAGTTAGAGCTTAGAAAGAGGAGATTTGCATTAGCTATTAGTTAAATGAATAACAACTTAGAAAAAACATTTCCACACTCCAGTATTTTTGAGTTAAAGTGTAGAGTAATAACTCTGCTCCTTAGGATGGGAAAAAAGAGAGTTAAACTTCCATAACTCTTGCCCTTGAGTATTTGAATGTTCTCTCCTTAGTGAATGTTCTGTTGCACTCTTGGAAGCACGCTGTTTGTTCCCAACTGTGGCAGGTCCAGCAGGGCGTGCCCAGCCAGCTGCGCGGCTGCCGACAGCCCCCGCAGCCCCCGCAGCCCCTGCAGCCCCCGCAGCCCCCGCAGCTCCAGCAGCTCCAGCAGCTCCATGTTCCTCCACCACAGTCGGAAGAGCCCGGGGGCCATGGGCACCTGCGCGGCTTTGAGAGCGTCCTGCAGGAGAGAAGGCCAGAAGGTCAGAAAGGCTGAGAAATTCAGTGTCCACAAGAGCATGTGTTTTGAAGAGAATACAATTAGGACATTCTTTAGATCATATTTCTCTTCTTTCTTTTCAAAATGAGATGTATTACTAAGATTTGAAAGATGTTTGCTACATAACAAAAGCTGACACTTAACATTTTGTGATTACTCTTAAATTTATCTAAGTGCCTTTCAAGATTGAATTGTATTATGTATTTTTATTTATGTAATGACAGTATATATGTTATGTGTTACTTGATTGTGATTCTGCCTCAAATTTTAAACAATAGGAGTACAGGTTTCCTCGGGGCTCCAGGATTTGTCTTTACGAGATAGGGGTGGACGTCGTAGAGATTTCCATGACCTTGGGGTAAATACTCGGCAAGCCATGGTACATGTTCAAGAATCCAAAACTGGTATGTTTAAATTAGACTGTAGACATATAAGCAATTTGAAATTAAAGATAGTTTCCTTTATTTCTGCTCTTAGTTTCCCCTAGAGAACCAGGTAAAAAAAATCATTAGAGTGTGTTAGAAAAAGATACAAAGTTGTTCCTGATACCTGAAGAGGAACATGGAGGGTTTTCCTGACAGCTGAAGGCAGGAAGCTCCAGTGGGCACATGAGTGTCTGATAACAGCGTGCCAAAGCTCACTGAGCCAGAACAGATGCAGAACACGACTGACCTCTAATCTTTGTCTGAATGCCGTAGCTTTAAAAAATTTTCTCAGAGCTGTTGAATGACTGTAACTGGTACCATGTTTGCATCTCCTTTCAGGTTTTTCAGGAAGAATGGTAAAACTGACCACGAATCACTTCCGCCTGACGTCTCGCCCGCAGTGGGCCCTGTACCAGTACCATGTTGGCTACAGCCCCGAGATGGAGGCGCGGCGGCTGCGCTCGGCTCTGCTCTTCCAGCACGAAGAGCACATTGGAAGGACCCACGCCTTTGATGGGTCGATATTGTTTTTGCCAAAGAAACTACAGAATAAGGTGTGATACGAGATTTTTTGTTTTGATTTGCATTTTATGATGCTTCTTGTTTCTTACTAGCTAGAGTGGTTAGGGAATTGATGTCCCACAAGCAGTGTTCAGTTGTATTGAGTATATCCTTATAAGCTAATTTGTTTGTGTAGAGAAATTTGGTAATAAATGCTTGGTTCTAATGCTTAATTTCTGCAGGCTAGAATCATCCTCTGCACAGAAGTGGATAGTACAGAGAGTATTTCTCCTTTAGTTTCCTTTGTACTTACATCTTTTGGTAACGTCTGTATTTTAACACTCACATAATTGAAAGGGTGGATGAGTTGGGTGTATGTGACAAGGTTTTGGTAGCAGGAGGGGCCGGGGTGGCTCCTATGGGAAGGGGTCAGGGTCAGCCCTGTGTTGTGCACAGTCATTGCCAGCCAGCTTCAGAATAGACCCATCACAGGCCAGAGCTGAGCCCATCAGCAAAGTTGTTGGCACCTCCGTGTATTTAAAAAGGAGGGAAAAATTCCAGAGCAAAGAAAAATCTGAGAAGAAAGGAGCGCCAGAGGGCAAACACCTCTGTACTGATGGTAACCCCTGCCCTCTGTGCCTTGTGCCACTCATTGCTTCGCTGGAGGGACTGAGTGTAGCCGGTGCTGTTCACAGAGGGGCCAGAGGAGTCCAGAGGGAAGCTGAGTTTGGAAAAGGGAGAGGGGGAAGATGTTTTCACTGTGTGTGCTAATCTTTGTCTTTTTGCTTCCCAGTACCTGCATCAGTAATTAAACATATATTAGTTGGCAATATGTTAAGTTTATTTCCTCAAGCTGAGTCTTTTTTCTGTCATGGTCATTGGTAAGTGATGCCCCTGCTTTCATCTTGATTTCAGCTGCTCTGGGGGATAGCCCCATTCTACCCCATGAGTTGTCTTCACCCAGATGAGCAGAGCCTTTACGTTGTAGTTTACAGCCCTAGTGGGAGATCGAATCCACATTGCAGTTAGTCTTGAATTACTGCTTAGAGTAAAAATGGCCAAGTCCAGTTTGGTATTACTGGAGCAAAATCCAGATACAGCCCTGTTTGCTCTAGTTTTGTTAATCTCATTTCACTTCCTCAGGTTACTGAACTGTTTAGTAGGACTCGAAATGGGGAGGATGTGAAGATAACAATCACACTGACTAACGAGTTGCCACCTACTTCGCCTACTTGTCTGCAATTTTACAACATCATTTTTAGAAGGTTTGCTGTACAAGTTATGTCTCTATAAGAAGTCACTCTGAAAATATTTGACTTAAGTTTTTCCATTCCTAGGAACAGGCTACAGCAATTAAGTATTAGATATGTAAATTTTTAAGCCTTTGTAGTTACTGTGGGGCCAACCACGTGGCAATATTGTAATGTGCAGTTGTGTGTATTGCTGGCCCACGTTAGTGTGAAAGGAGTTTACGCTGTTGGAGGCAGTTAGTCCTATCCCTACCTCCTGTGTGTACGGGTTTGCCTCTTAAACCAAATAATAGAGCAGGACATTGAACTGGAAAATTCCCTTTTTGTGGCTGTAGTCTTTCCTCTTAACCTTGGTACCTGGACTGTGTGGTTCATCTGAGATGTTTGGGCTGCTACCTTCAGCTGGTTGGGGAAGGGTTGGGTTGGACGTGAACTTACCTCACCTGGTGGTTGTTAATAAGTGTCCATGACCTTTATAAATTGAGTTTAATGAGAAGCTCATGTTTCATGTAGTCAGAGAACAGTGAGTTTGTGCATAGGGATTGGACCATGCATGATGTGATAAACTGAATAATAGTAATAAAAAAAAATAACATCTATATTTCAATTTCTAGGGTTTTGAAGATGCTGAATTTGCAGCAGATTGGACGTAATTATTATAACCCCAATGATCCAGTCAGCATCCCTCATCACAGGTTTGGCAAAAATCCTTGGGTTTCGGAGGAGTGCTGGGCCAAGGGTTGCTGGCTGTCAGGGGGTGTCCTCATTCCCTGCAGGATCCCTAGAGGGTGCCTGGGGTTCCATCATGTGGCTGTGGTGTACTCCCTGCCATTAACCTACCCTACACAGCCTGGTTGATGGGAGGAACTGGGCTGGATAAAATGCTGGTCTTTCTCTTTTTAAAGTGTCCTGAATACCTACACGCTTTGTCTGTGAGATATTTAATAGCATGAAATGGATTTCTTAGCTTTTGAGGCATTCTTTCTTTCAGTCAGTTATAGCTGCATCATTCAATCAATCTTATTTTAAGCTGACTAAAGATAGCTACCTGTAAAATATTTTTTATTTTGTTAACCTTCAAGAGCTTGTTTATATTTGGACCATGGTTTCTTTGTGCCTTCGCTGCTCTCTGGTGTCTGTGAAAGTGGACAGGAACAAGAGGTGAGAATAAAGATGCTCTAAAGCACACTAAGATTTTGTGTGCTCTCTTTTGCCAGGTTGATGGTGTGGCTGGGCTTCACAAGTTCCATCCTCCAGTATGAGGAGAACATCATGTTGTGTGCAGACGTGAGCCACAAGGTTCTCCGTGGGGAGACAGTGCTGGATACTATGCACAGCCTTCACTCCCAGGTTGGAGAGGAAAGATTTAGAGACGCCTGTGCTAAAGAGCTGATTGGTTTAATTGTTCTCACAAGGTAAGTCTTTTTGGACTTTTTGTCTTGGAGAGCTCTTTATGCTCCATGCCCTGAAGTATGCAATAAAGCATCAGAAAGCCTGAAAATGCTGTCATTGTCAAGCTAGCAAACTGATCAAGGTGACAGCATTTGCAAAAGCAGGAAGTACACACTGCTTTTCTTTTGGTTTTATTACAGTTCAGCTTTTGGTAGAATTGAGAGCCTATACAATTGAAAACTTGAGGTTACTGCTTCTGAAAGGAGCAAAACATTCAGCATGAGTATTGAGATTAACTTTGTTGTCCCACAGTTGTATTTCTTTTCTTTTAAGATTTAAACAAAAACTGATGAAATGTTTATGTAGGTACAATAACAAAACATACAGAATCGATGACATTGACTGGGATAACAATCCAAAGGGTACCTTTAGAAAATCTGATGGTTCCGAGGTGAGCTTTGTGGAGTACTACAAAAAGGTATGAAATCTTCCCTGTATGTTTAATGCTGTAACTTGGAATGTTCAGTCCTTGTTACAGGTTTATTTAGGATGTGATTTAAATTTGTCATTCATAGTATTTTTAACAGACTTTTGTATAAAGGACACTGTGTAATCTGAGATCAGTAACTAACCTGCATAGCATGGTTTGGTGGGAGTAGTCCATCCCAGTGAGTAGTTGGTCAGGCAAAAAGGCCCAGAGGGCTGCATGGGTGAGCAGGGAGCTCTTGGGAGAACTCAAAAAGGAGGCATATGGAAGGTGGAAGCAGGGACAGGTGATCTGGGGGGAATACAGATACACTGCCACAGCACACAGAGCTGAGGTTAGGAAAGCCAAAGTGCCTCTGGAATTGAGTATGTCATAGCTTAACCACTGAGGCATGCCACTAATTGTCAAGTCTTTATGCATATATCAGTTTCAACTGAAACGGGATGGAACTTTAAATAAACAAAAAGCAAAATTTGTGTTACATATTCTGCTTCAGGATGGAGTTCAGATTTTCTCTGCTGTTTTGCCTTTCCTGTGATGTCTTTTTGTTTTGTTTTGTTTTTAAATGCAATCCTTTGGATGGTTTCTAAGATGGGGCTCTCTTCAAGAAAAAGTTAAACTATGAAGTAGGTTTGTTGACTGTCAACTTGTGTTGCCTTTCTGTGCCTTGCTTTGGTGTTTTGGGGTTTTTTCTATACTAAATTAGTGACTCCTAGACAAGACCAACTCTTGCCAGATGCAGGGGAAGGTTATGCGAAGGTTGAGTTTCAGAAACTTCACTTGGGAGTCTCGTTTGATTCCTGTGATTGCTTGAATTAAATTGCTCTCTAGGGCAGGAACTTTGTCCATTGCTGAACTGGAAGGAGCATCCTAATAGTGAGTTAGATACTCCAATTTGATTCTGCCTGAAGCAAGGCACAAGCTTTGTTTCTGTTGTCTCGTACACGTCAATAGTTTGATGGTACCAGTAGAGAGAATAGTGCTTTCCTGCTTGGCCTTTTCTGACAAAGCCAGTTCCTCTCAGATGTGCTAATTGGAAAAGGTTACTAGTTGCTTTTGGTTTCATTTTAGGGAAAAATACTCATTTTCTAAAGTGAGCATTATTATTCAGGAAACTGCTTGTTTGTTATAAGTAAACTAACATGCAGTCTGTATTTCTGATACAGCAATATAATATAGAAATCAGTGATTGGATGCAGCCTGTCTTGATCAGTCAGATGAAGAGGAAGAGTGGGAACATACAAGGATCTGTGGCTCTGATTCCAGAGCTGTGCTCCCTGACAGGTACTGTATCAAAGCATCAAACCATAATGCCTGCTGACATGGGTATTCTGACTGCTAGCAGCCTTTTGCCAAGTTCAGGTGAATTGTTCTGTCTGTATAAATGTGAGTTTAGGAACACATTTTGTTGCTAAAAGATGAGATACTTAAATGGGACTAGAAAGTTCGAGGGGTTTGATGTTGCATAGTGTTTAGGTACGGTGTTCAACATTGGCACACTGATAACTTGTAGAGTTCTGGTGGTAGAACTTCTGTTGGAAAAGAGAAATTTACTAGAAATTGATGATAATTTTGTAAGATATACACATAAATATGTGTTTTGCTCTGAGATACTCACTTTGCACTAGCAGTACCTGTCCATCTCAGCACTCTTTTGTTTTGATTTGAAAATGGAAATGAAGAGCTGCGCTGACTTGTGTGGTTTCGTTTAAAGTGCAAAAATCCAGGTTTTTTTTTTCTATACCAGTGGGAATGTATGTACAGGAAGCAACTGAAAACTTTGGTTACTACTGCCACCACTTCCCATGTCTGCAGGACATGCATCGTTAATCTGCATGACCTGCAGGTTTAATTTTCATAGTCCTTAGTCTTGACTTTGACTCAGAAAAGGCTTTGCTGTTCACAGGATTGACTGACAAGATGCGCAGCGATTTCAATGTGATGAAGGACTTGGCCGTTCACACACGGCTGCCCCCCGCGCAAAGGCAGCGCGAGATTGGGAGGCTTCTGAGCTACATCCAAGGGTACGGCACTTTAATATCCTCTCTGTTTCTGTCTCATGAAAAATTTGTATAACAAACTCCTTGCAATAAAACTTCTGAAATCTTGCTAGTTTCAAAAAAGTCAGGAAGAACAAATTTCTTACGTTTTTAATTCAAATCTTGTTTTTAAACAGAGATGACAATGTTCAGAAGGAACTCCGAAACTGGGGTTTAAGCTTTGATTATAAATCAGAGTCCTTTACAGGAAGAGTTGTTCAAGGAGAGAAGATCTTTCAATCAGGAAACATGGTAAATAATAAATCAATTTGTTAAACCTTCTAGGTGTCTCACTGATGAAACAAGTTCTTAAGGAAGGAAACAGTACTTTTTGGTTTATAAGTGAAGGATAAAGAGTGAAAATGTTATACACAAGTCTTTTTCCAAGCAGGAGACTTGCAAACTTCTTCAGTTGTTGCCAAGTTCTGGTTAGAAGCCCTTGAAGGCACTCCATTACAATAGTGTTGTCCTTGCAAAACAGTCCTTCTGGCCAGATACACAGACGAGGAGACTAGAGATGTTTCTAATTAGTTTCCATTTATTAAAAAGGTACCAAGGCCTTGAGATGAAAAGCCACTCATTATTTCAGTTCAGTAGGTAGAACAGAGACAGTGTATGTTCGCTCCCAGGTAGGATGACCAGTATGAATAGTGTAGATTCGAATTAAGTCAGAACTCGTCGTAAAACATGAGATACTTGCTCTGTACTGGAGATTCTTGTTTTGGATGGCTGCTGCATGGACAAGGGCATTTTGCACAGCTGTACAGATCAAAATCTTGTATTTGGTAAAGCTTTTTAAATTCCTGCTATTTAAAAGATTTGCTGTCTTTATAATAATACTTTTCTTTCTCTCAAGCAGTTACCTTATTAAAAAGAAAAATGGGATAACAATAAATACATCAAAAGCTTTGTCTTTATAGCACAGAATCTCTGCAGCAAATAGTAACAACTTAATCAGCTAAAAATCTTAAGTATGTTTGGTTATTTAGGAATGAAGCATTTCAAGAGTATCATTTCTTTGTAGGGCTAGATAAAGCTTATTTTAAATTTCTGATGTTAGCAGTAAAGGGACAGATGAATATGGAGTCGTGTGTTCTAGGCAGAAGTGTTAGAGCCTGCTCTGGAAGTGTGTCAGGAGTGGCTGTGGTGTGGGCTGTGGGGCAGTGGCTGTGGTGCGGGCTGTTTGGCAGGTGCTGATCTGCTCTCTCTGCCTGCCTGCAGTTTGATTACAACCCTCAGTTCGCCGACTGGACCAAGGAGACGAGGGGCGTCCCCCTGATCCGCCCTGTGCCCATGGACAGCTGGCTGCTGATCTACACCCGCCGCAACTACGACGTGGCCAGCACCCTCCTGCAGAGCCTATCCAAGGTCACCCCATCCATGGGCATCAGGATGAGCAAGCCAAACATGTGAGTGTCTCCAGAAAGCTGATGGAAAAATCATTGCCGAGTTAGGCTGTTCAGTGAGGAGAGGGTGTAGTGTGTCACGCAGCTGACTTCTGTGAGGTTTTTAATAAAGCAAAGTTGCTTTCACTATGCAGATTGCTCGGTTTTCTCTTGTGACTGACTTCTCGTACTCATGCTTTATTTCTGAGAGCTTTTTGCATGCCAAAACTAAGAAGTATTAGTCATTGAGCAAACCTTTCTCTTAGGAGTATTTTCTTGCTGACTTTGGATGTATTCTGGTTCTGATCTGTTCTCATTGGAAATATCTTCCCTTGAGTGCCTTGAGTACATGCCTTTAACTTTGAATTTCATTGTGTTTGGAAGCTTAGTTGGAGGTGATTCCTTTTAATCTTCAAAATGTGTGAATATTGTATGTTTGTTAGTAGCTGTAAATGTGACATTTCATACAGTATTGCTGCATAGTGAGCTTTTATGCTTTTGCTGAAGTTTTTATAGCTGTTAGTTGTTTTTCTTCTGAAAGCATTTTCTCTCTTTCTTTTCAGGATTGAAGTAGATGATAGAACAGAAGCTTATTTAAGGGTTTTACAGCAAAGGGTTGCCCCTGACACAAACATAGTATGTATTTGAATCCATCATATTTGAATCCATCATTTCAAATCCTGTTAACCTCTGTAATTGGTGTTTAGTGGGATTTGCTCTCAGAAATACAACTCTGGGCTCCTGAGAATCCAGTACGTACCTGGTCATCCTCCTGTGCAAACCTGAGTGACTATGGGTATCCTTCTGGATAAGAGCCTTTGGTTCTGAAGTACAGACACTGACACTTTGCAGTTACTTCTTTCACTGTGAACATTTGAATATTTCTCTTGAGCATAAGAAATTTTTCCTAAAGAACTCTTAAGTGCTGTGTAAATCTGTGAATGCAGCTTCTTACAAAGATTCTTTTTCCTTCAAAGGTAGTTTGTATTTTGTCTAGTTCCCGAAAGGATAAATACGATGCCATCAAGAAATATTTGTGTACAGACTGTCCCGTCCCCAGCCAGTGTGTGCTGGCTCGCACTTTGAGTAAACCACGGACTATCATGACAGTAGCAACAAAAATTGCCTTACAGATGAACTGTAAAATGGGTGGAGAACTCTGGAGTGTTGAGATCCCCGTAAGTATCTTCTTATAAATGCTAGCTAAATGGGAACTCCTCTTTATTAGCCTTTATTTAAAAAGCAAGCCTTTTTTCCCAAGAAAGAAAGTTGAGTGTTCTTTGTGTCGTTTGTTTTGTGTCTGTGAGAAGGGGCCTGAATTTAAATATAACATAGGGAGACATTTAACCCAAGAATTCCGTGCCGTGCTTTACTGAAGCTTTCTGATGTCATACAGCTTGTCATGAATATGTTCCCCTGTAGCACATCCCCATGCCCTGATCCATGCTGTGTGATTGCTTTGCAGCTGAAGCAGGTGATGATTGTGGGCATTGACTGTTACCATGACACCGTCTCTGGAAAGCAGTCAGTTGCAGGGTTTGTCGCCAGCCTGAATCAAACAGTGACACGGTAAGATCAGAATGCCAAAGGCAAAGAACCCCCAAAATGATAAAAAAACAACCTTTCCTTTGACTGGAAAGTAGCTTCAATGTGGTGGTCCGTCATCAGGAAAATTGAAAATTGGTTTGCTGTAATGGTTAATAAGAAATATATTGTGAATTTTTTCTACTGCATCCCTTGAAGGAGTGGCATTGTCCTTTCCCCACACCGCTCAGGAGAGCAGTCAAATGGTGGAGACAGGGCTGGGATGAACAGAGGGCATCAGGGTGACAGGTTCTTTCCCCTTTTGAGTTGATGTGTGTGAAAGGTTTTTTTTGGTCAAGAGGAATTTCAAGTCATGCTAAGGCACTTTTACCACAGGGGGAATATTCTCATAGAACCCCAACTCTTCCTTGGCTGCATTGGCCCACAACACCCATAAAGACTAAGTGGTCATGGGCATTTAAAAATAACTTCGCTGCAGTAAGCCTGGGAAATGCTTTGAAGGTCTCTTTTATTTTGTTCTTCACAGGTGGTTCTCCCGCTGCGTTGTTCAAAGTCGTGGGCAAGAACTTGTGGATGGAATCAAAGCCTGCTTGCAAAGTAAGCGAAGGAGTTCTGCTTCTCAGATCTAAGAACTGACTCCAATTCAGCTTCCTCAAAACTCCCCTCCCCTGCTGCCCCGAGGGGAGGTGTTACCAACCTGCACTTGGGTAACAACAGATTAAGCACTGCGTTACAAATACTGCTGAAAACGAAGAGCATTTTGTGTAAATCTTTCACTGGTCCCCATGTTTCTTTGCAATAATTAAAACCTACTTAGCACTGCACTTCCAAGAATGCTTTAAGGGAGTCTGATTTCAAGGAGGGCAGCTCCTGCTGTGAGGGAGGCCAGTGGAGCAGGTGTGTCCTTGCCTCTGTTCTGTTTGTGTGGGTGCACAGGCAAACCAGAGCTCTTCCTGCAGGTGTATTTGTGTAGCATGATCCTGACCCATTTCACATTACTGTAGGATTGAGGACCTTAGTTTTCCAACTCACTGCTGTTTTTCCAGGAATAAAAACCCAATTTTGTTTTGGAATGAATTGTCACTACAACTATTGGCTTTTACTCTCTTTTTTATTGTTTTTAAGCTGCTCTAAGAAACTGGCACAAGTGGAATAAGTGTTTGCCCTCTCGTATTTTTGTCTATCGTGATGGTGTTGGAGATGGACAACTCAATACTCTGGTTAATTATGAAGTGCCTCAATTTCTGGATTGCTTGAAGAGTATTGGTACTGACTACAGGTAAATCTGTTTCTACCAATCCTCTTCTCTACACTGCAAGAGAAATAGACACAGGGATACAAAACAAGGCTATGGATGAAGACTGTTGTCATTCCATCCTTACTGATTTTCAGTTGAGCTCAGATAACTGTTTTTCTGATGGTTATTTACATGATTTCTGATACCTGACTTGTAATATAATAGGAAAATTCTTAGTACGTGCACCACATGACTGCAGCACACATGTATGCACATACACTCTTTGGGCGTTCTTGATGGATGTGATCATTTACTTTTTTCCAGCTGGTTGATCATAGCCTGACTGTTACATGTCTGCCAAGTGCATTTTTTTTTTCTTTCCATTTCTTAAAGGAAGTTGTCCAGTCACATTTTCAGCATTCTGCTTTGAAACTTATCAACTGCAGTGACTTAATCTGCTCTGAAAAATAAAGCTATTTCCGTATACTGCAGGCAAGCAGAGCAATTGAAGTGCTCAGTTCTTCTGTTTAGCTTCTGTTAATGGCTTTACTACTGTTAAGACACAATGTTTTCTATAGGAAACAATGGAGTAGAGAGTAGAAATCCAATCTGTATTTAGAAGATCCCTTCTTGGTCCATTTTCTACTTCTCAATAAGGTTAAAGTTGGATAGATGAAAAAACAGTATGAGAGTTGCACCTCACCTAAAAATCTAAAGTTATGAACAATGTCTTATTTAATTGGAGTCAGTAAAGACTTTTTGGTGAAATTAATGCCCTGCAACTCCAGCAAATCTGCTCCTGAAATACTCTTAGTGCAATTTTCCAGGAGAGTACTGTTTTTTTCCTTTTCCTTTCTTTTAGTCCAAGACTTACTGTGATTGTAGTGAAGAAACGAGTGGGTGCCAGGTTCTTTGCTGAGATTGGTGGAGGACTCAAAAACCCACCCCCTGGGACAGTTGTTGACACGGTGGTTACCAGACCAGAGTGGTAAGTTCCTGCAGAGCTAACATGCACTCCTCTTGCCAGCAGCCTGAGCATAAGGAAATGCATCCAATAGCACATGGACTATGGGATCAAGTGTAAAATACTTTCCACACTTGTGTGGCTCAGGGGGCTGGAGAAAATGAGGAGTATAAGCTAAGAACATGTGCAGGGGGAAAACTGGATAGAACAAATAGTTAAGATTGTCATGGTCTCAAGACCTGTTCCACAGAATGAGATTGTTCATGTTCCTCCAGGTCTCTGGCCTTTCAGACACAGAGGAAGCTTTTGTGGCCAAGGCCTGGGCATACTTCAGGGGTTTACTCAACGACCATAAAGTGACTTCAAGAAATAAGACAGCTACATGGGGACTTGCATTTTTCTAAGACAAACAGCCCTGCCTGTAACAGACTGGTGGGGTTTGCTTTTCCTCTCACAGGTACGATTTCTTTATTGTGAGCCAGACAGTGAGGAATGGCTGTGTTGCACCAACTCATTACAATGTAATTTATGACACCAGCCAGCTGAAACCAGACCACGTGCAGCGCTTGACCTACAAACTGTGCCACATGTACTACAACTGGTCGGTGAGTGTTGCCTTCCCCTGGGCAGGGACAGCCTCACCAAGGTAGAACAGGTGTCCTTACAACACTGCTGCAGCTCCAAAAAGCCTGCAAGGATGCCCTGGCCCCTGCAGTGGTTTGAGGCCTGGATGGTTTATTGTTACCTGATCTCTCTGAAGATTACTTTAATTTTTATTTTCACTAGGAAATAGTTGTTTCAAGTAGTGTTCCCAAATTGTGTGTCGGAAGCAAAATTGAAATAACTTCTTACCTGCAGAAATAGTCACTCCTTTATGTGGAGGTAGAACTGTGTTGCTGCATTTCCCTTGAGGCCTCTATTGCACACCCAGCTCAGCACAGGGTCAGCTCGTGCCTGAGGTGTGCTTCAGCTTTGTCACTTCAGCAGCCATCAGTATCAGATGTGACTGAGCCCATGTCCCACCTTCTGCAGGGCCCAGCACTGAGTGTAAACCTGTGTAAGAGGTGTAAGGAGGGCACCGGAGTTGCAAAGTTTGGGGCTTTTTTTGCATCTGTTCTTTGGTTGTGTTGGGTGTATGTAAAGTTCTTTTCCCAAATCTGCATAAACAACAGGGATACTAGTTTTACAAGTACACAGACTTTGGAATTCCAGGGGTCTTTGTTACAGTGATTGCATGCTTCTTTAAATTGCTTGAAAAAAACTGCCCTTTTTTCTTTTTTCCCCTTTCTGCAGGGTATTATCAGAGTGCCTGCTCCTTGCCAGTATGCCCATAAATTGGCTTTCCTTGTCGGTCAGAGTGTTCACAGAGAACCTAATCTGATGCTTTCAGACAGACTGTTCTACCTTTGAAGTTATCAGCCAAACAGAAGAGTGTAGTTCCTCTCTAGGGACTCTAGAATTGTCTGGGCTTTTGGTTTAGTTGTGGTTTTTTGTAAGAGATGTGCACAGGATATGTGCAATTGTGGAAATTATTTTCTTTTCATTGTACCAGGGAAAAGCTTGAGATAGCTGATCTGCATTTTGAACAGGTGTCTGCTTGCTAGAATAACTTCACAAATTTTTATGATTTTTGATACTTATTTACTGAAGTTTTTCTGTGCTTCTTCACAAAAGTGTATTGGTTGGTCCTATTTACATTTTGGGGAGGCGTACACAGAATTACTTCTTGCATGAAAGATAGAGAGTTAATGCAGACCAAAATCCAAACCTTTTCAGCTAGCACATTACCCTTCTAATTTTCAAAGTGCTTTGCTATTGTTGAGTCCTTGTTTTTCTTGTCTGTTAAAATGAGGGGCAAATTTTGTCTCCTAAACTGTTTCATACGTTAAAGGGAGGCGATCGGGCACTCTTGGTTACCAAGGCTTTAAGGCTGCACAGTGATGCTGAACCTCTGGAAGGGGTTTTAACAGTTGTCATTGTAAGGGATTTGCAAACCAATCAGAAACTCTGGTGCTGGCTCAAGCCTCCCCTTGGAGCAGAGGGGAGTGAGGGACGATTTTTCAGGTTGGGAGAGCTGAGGATAGAGTGATGTGCTTTTGCTTTGTCTTGTAACTTCACAGTCACTACACTGTGGGAGGAAATGACTTTAGACAACTGCACGTTCATCTCTGAGAGGAGCTGAACTGCTGGGCTGGTCCTGTTTAAGCACATGCTTGTTAAATGAGAAAAACAATTTCTCTCAAGGAGTATCAGTGCACTGACAGCTTTGGGGTTTTTTGGTTTTGTACTTCCAAGCAATGGGAAGCAGCCCTGGTTTGTTCTTCATGTCTGAGGTTTTCATTGGTCACTGTTCTGCAGTCCAGTTTGTAAAACAAATGGCAGGTGTGGGGATGGAGGTTGATTTCAGATTTTTGCAGTAGCAGAGTCAAACTACTGCACATGGAGAAATTTGGATTAGTGCTGGTTTTCTTAACCACCTTGTTGTGAACCTTTTTGCTTTTCTTTGTGAGATTTAAATAAAGTTGTTGCTGTAATCCTCGCTCGTTGGAGCCTGTTCTATGTATTTGCTGTTGTACTTCACCCCTGGGCTTCAGGTACAGATGGGACAGTTGCTTTGGAGTAACTTTGCAACCATTTTTTACCTCTGGCAAGCTCCTGCACTCCTGCAGAGAGATGAGCCTTTCTTTGTTCTGCAGTAAACTTCAGCAGCCAGTGACAGTTCCAAAAAAAGGCTGACACAAGAAGCCAGCAGCCAATACAGTGGATTTATGAACCATACTGCACTCTACAAAATATCAAATTATTTATTTATATAAAATATAATACACAACGATTGTACACATGCACACACCCACACAGTACTTTACCACAAATGTAGGCCAGTTATTTTCTTTAATTAAATGTTATAATCTAGCACACAGTATTTTACAGTAATTTACACTGTTATCTGAAGACACAATGGGGAAGCTTTGATCATTCATTTATAAACCTTCCATAAATTACAAAAAGAAAGGCAGTCTGAAAAGTATGTATAAACAGTAAAAACAATTTACAAATGGACAAGAATTACAAAATAGTAACAGCCAATGACTGCCATCAGTGTGTAAGATTGTTTTTTGTGATATGCCAATATTGCAATTGAGATTTGACTAGAGCCTGGTGCAGCCTCGTTACTGCCTGTGGCTGTAACACAGTTTGTCCTTTTACTTTAGACGTACTTTAGTCTGAATCTGACATCAGCAATATGAAAATGCCTTTGAACCTAGGACTGCACCTCCACAGAAACAAAACTTGGGGAGTAAAGGGGTTTTGGTGTGGAGTTGGTTTTTTCCCAGTAGCTTAGAACAGTGAACCAGAAACCCCAAAGCTGGAGGTTGGATGGTTGAAACTGGGTGAGGTTCTGAGTAACTTCCACTGCGTCTGCTTTCAGTGCAGTGAAAATGTTGACAAATTAATACAGGCTTTGTTTTTTACTGGGGGGGAGCAAAAACTAAAACGTGTTTAGCACAGCACTTCCAAACTCCCAGGAGTTCATCAGACATTGAATGGAGTCAGTGACAGAGTACTGAGCTCCAGTTACCGTGGTGGAGGGAAGATGGAGACAGCTGAATACACAGTACATACAAAGTATACGCTGCATATTTATTCGACAGTACAAATCATTGTGCATTAATAAGGCAAAACATCAAGGCTGATTAAACTAGGAGTTTCAAGACCATTTTTGTTAATGATTAGATACAGTGGGGTGATCTCTGTGAACCAGGAATCACTGAAGAGTTTTCTCCCCCCACTCATGGTTAAAGGAGACTAAAGGCTGAGATTTTTCCAATGGAGTTGCAGGTGTTGAGTTAACTTCAAATAAAACCATGTTCTTCTGGTCTTAATCTCACAACATTTAAAAAAAATTTTTTTTAGGAGTCTTTGCAACAACAAATCCACTTCCTTTTTTTCTTCTGTTTTAAGGAATTCACATTATTCTATTGATGTCGGAGTTAGAAATGCAAAGATCTGGTAAAGAACTGCATAGTCATGAAAGCCCTAGTTTTGACTTAAAAAAAAAATAAAAAATACACAGACTGGAAGCTTTACAAGTTGTCCAGGAGCACATGACTCATTTCACTGCACCAAGCTTTTTCAGCAGTTTCTTGCCTTTGGAAAGCAGCCCCTTTTTCTTTTTCGAGGACATATCCCTGCCTCTCCCGGGACTACCAGAGCCCATCATAGGTGACGGAGGTGACCCGGAATGGAGATGAACTGTGGGGGATGGTGCTCTCCGGGATGTACCTGTATTCTCAGGAGGAACCTATTAGGTACATTGTTATCATTTATTCAATGTTCGAAAGCTTCAAAGCCATTATTAGCAAGAAAGTTGGTAACATCACTTGTCCCATTACCCACTTAAAGCAAAAGGGCTGGTTTCTTTCTTCTCTCTGGCTTAAAATACTGCATGGGCTTATGGAAAATACGTCAACTTAGAGAAAAAATTTATAGAAATAGAAAACCCACCAATAAAGCCCAGTTTTGGTTATACCTTTTTAAAGGAAAAGTTGGATACACTTGATTTGCCATAATTCTGGCCACAAAAGCCACAAAATTGGCTTTGGTTTTACATTTCAGTACTCTGATAGTACTAAAATGGAGAGGGATACTTTTAGCTATAGATTTAGGAAAAATAAATGTGTTAATCACTACAGATTAGCAATCTATAGAAGTCAAACTCTTTTCAGAAGAAATTACTTAAAATGCTACATCACTTACTTTTTAATGTCCTTTAAATGCCTTTTCTTTAAAATTGGCTAGCAAACTTTATGTATAGATTAGAGAAGATGGCACACTGGCTTAAAAAAAAAAAAAGGAAAAAGAAAAAGCTAAAATGAACCTTAATTGCAATCAAAGAAAGCTTAAAGACCCTGAGTGCTTGATGTGTATGCTGCAGCTATGAAGCTGTTAGATGACAGCATTCCTAAATATTTTGAACAACTATTTTTTTTTCAGTCATCAAAAGCACTTGGATGAAAATGCTAAAATTACTTCTACTCAGCCTATCCTAACTACAGTGTCCAGGTGGCAAAATGGTTACTATCAATTAAGATGACATTTTCATAGTAGAATCCATGCTGTAGGGAGTCCTGCTAGCTTGTAGTTCAAGTTAAAACATCAGCAATTTACTGGCTCGTTGTGCAACAGTGAGTTAAGCAAAGGGGCTTCAAGCCTACTTTGATTTTAAATCAAGGTCTAATTCTAATGAAAAAAAAAAAAAAAAGAAAACAGAAACCAAAACAACTTGGTAAAGCACCCCAACGTACACCTGAAGATACCAGATATTGAGTCTAATGCATTCATTCAGTGAGCTGCATGTTCAGGTCAAGACTTTTATTGCATTGGTAAACCAAACAGTTGCTAATATTGCAAAGGTACACTTGCTAGGAAAGATCCGAGAGAATCGTACCATAGGAAGGGACTTTTTTCAGAAGTGTTGAATAGTTGGTCTTAGGCAAACTGGGGTATAATCGACTGTGGAAAACACATTTTAAGGCAGACAATTTCAGTAGCTATATTTGAGTGTAGTGAGTTTCAAACCAACTATCCCCTTGTAAACTACCGTCCGTGCCAGTGTAGGCGTCACTGCTGTTTCGGGAGGGGTTGGAGCTGTTGTGCTTTTCTCTTGACAAAGGAGCTTGGAATTTTTACATCCCAGCTTGGCTAACAATGCAATATGCAGCTTTGGTTGTAGGGTAGTTAGACATCAAACTCTCCTTTCTATGTAAACATAAACACTGAGCTCGGGAAGAAATATGTTCCAAACGCTGACCTTCATAAAAAGTGAGGTCTAATCAACTTCTGAGGATTCCTGTTTTATAGGATTTGTCTCCTAGGAAAGGAGTTGACTTGCCTAGGTACAGTAAAGGCATACAGCCTGTTCTTCTGTGGCCAAGGGTTTTGGAGACATATTTCTTTTCTTTTCCCCCACAATTAAGTTTCAAGACTTGCATTAGATAGCCAGGTAGCTTTAATTGAAATCTCTATTGGTATCTTCAGTTGCTCACTTACGTGAAGGCTACATTGCCTTATTAAGGTGTGAAATGAACACTCTTCTTCTGTTTCCAAGCAGATGAGCAAAGAAATAAAAATATATATAAAATATATAATATATAAAAGTATTGCAGTGATGAAACAAAACCAAAAATGAGATACTCTAAACATGATTAATTCTTTCATAAAAGAGAAGTCTCTGAGCAATTAACTATTGCCAGTTGGAACAGGAAGTCGTGAGGATTAAAAGATGACCACTCTCAGTCCATCAGCTGCAGTTACACTTTGTATTTAGAGGAACACTGGTACCAGTCTTTTGTGCACGAGAACTTTTTTAGTAAGAGCAATTTAGAAGCTTTGCGAAATAACTATCACCAGGAAAGAGCTGCTGAAATTCAGATTATAATGGAAGGTACTGTAATGACTGCAATCAGACAGCCAATTTAGTTTCTCCATTTACAAATGTAACGAGCTAGCGAAGGCTAAAGTAATTTTCCTCATGTTTTATTTTACGTATTTGAAAGATAACTTTAAATGGGCAAATGAATTTAAAAGTAATGTTAAAAACAATGTCTAAATTATATATGAGACAGAATGAAATGGAAAATGAGAATTTAAGTGTTTCTTAGTCGGTTGCTTACCCTTTTTGCTTTCGATCGCATCGGTGTGTCATGGACGTAGCGCGAGGGTGCGTCGGAGAGAAAGACTTCAACATCATCAGGCACTTCTTCAAGGAAGTTGGAAGGAACCAGCCCCTTTTGTCCGTTAAGTTCACCCTGCGAGCAGACGAAGTGCCAGTGAATGTTTCATTCAATCGCATGTATGTTCCCAAGGAGGGAGGAAAATATTTTTGCCTATTTCAAAGCTGGTGAGGAAGAGGAAATTCCCCTCTAAGGTCACTGAGGACACTGAGAGCCCAGACGTTCCCACATGCCCTGCCCCTCCCCAGGCTGTTGTGGGGTAACTGGTGCTGGGGAAGCTTGGAGCAGTTTGGGGTGACCAAGCAGAAGCCAACTCACGTAGTAAAATCCATCTTCATCAATCTCACCAAAGACAGTGATGATGTCCCCAGTGCAGAATGTCAGCTCGGCCTGCGGGGAAGGAGCAGGGACAGGCAGGTGTTAGGCAAAGATTAACCTTTTCTTCATTAATAGTAAATCCGCTAAGATTTCCCCCCACTCCTTCATGTTAAGACATTGGTGAAACCAAATTGATCTGAGAGCCAAACAATTTTTTTTTCCTTGGAGTTTTTTCCTCAGCTTGCTAAACCTGACACCTCTCCCACTATGTTGGGGCTCCCTGTGACCAACAGCTGAGACATTCAGGCCTTCAACAACCTCAATGAACTTTGAAGCTTTGAACTACACAGCTTCAAAGGGCCCCTAAATCAATCCTTGTGGAGGAGGGAACACGCAGGGGTGGGACGTGGCTCAGGCCCTGCTCTGTGTACCCACTGACGGCCACAGGACAGCTGAGAGAGCTGCTGGTCACAGCATCGGGACTGCCAGGCTGGGGAGGGACCTCTGGACACAACGTTCCTGCAGTGGAACTGTCCTGGAGTCTCTTCAATAAAGCCTTCACAGTGGGCAGCTCCACTCTGATCAGCAAACAGTGCACTGGGCTCTTTTTAATTGTCTGTGGCTTAAATGTAATTTAAGGGTGGGATTTTGAAATTATTTTTAATTTCCTGCGGTCATGGGAGAGAGAACAAACAAAATCTTTGCAATAAATCAGCACAATTTATTTGATTTGTTGGCAAAATGACTTTGAAACACCATAATTTAGAAAAAGATCTGGTTCAATAAGAAACAGAGAACACCCCGGCTGTGTTTTAAAGCACCAAGTCCCACATATTTCAAAATTCACTTTCTCCTTTAAAATATCCCAAAGTGTTCTACAATTCACCAATTAAAAACAAAAGAACATTTCAAAGGATAACTGAAGAAGCTCATAGGTAAGCAGTGTTTTTCAGAGCTTTGAGTGTACCCTGACCATCTTCCCACAGACAGAAATGGAAACTGATCAGATCTGGACTGAGGGACTTGACCATGTAACACCACAGCCATGTAAAAAGGGACTACTGCTGCTGCTCACAAATATGGAGACGGGAGACTGGAAGATGGGAGATGGAAGATAAACCCAGAATGGAGATGGCACTGATGCTCAGCTGGTTTTAAATGAAGGTGTGGCTAATGCTCAGCTGTTTAAGATACCCTCACATTATTATAAACACAAATGACAGTCAAAACATAAGATCACCAAAGCTCAGATGCATTGATTAAGAGAAAAATCCAATATACTCTGGGTGCTGTTCCCATGCATCACTCTGGCTGAGGTTGCTGTGAAGGAGGGTGGATTTTTGGAGGTTGCAGGGGTTTGAAAGCACGTGGCACTACCAGCTTGGCATGAGCTAAGGCACTTCTCAAAAAGTATCATATTCTCATGTGCAAACATCCAGAGGAAATTGGAAAATAAAAATCCCCTACTATTTCTAACTGTGCTTTTTTCCTTAGAGACTTTTGTTCCATTCGCAGGTACACACACACACACACAGCGTAACAAACACATCCATCCGCAGCCACGGCTGACTTCAGTTGAGCCATCCTGTATAAAACCTACAGAGGGCATTCCCTGGTTTGCTTTGAGCCAGCCCCACAAATCTGCTCGTGCAGGAGTCATGACCTTGGCACCCCCAGGCGCTCACAGCCACTGGACCGACACGTGCAGCTCTGAGCTCGTTCCCTGCGCGTGCCCCAGCCCGGCTGTGCCCGGCCCCACAGCTCTGCCCCTACCTCCACATCCACGTTGGGAGAGCTCTCCCTGGGGTCGTAGTCATAGAGTGCCACCATCCTCCTGGTGGTCACCGGCTGCTGCCGGCCGCTCCGCCGGCTCCGCTCTGCTCCAGCCGCGGGGACAGCAAGGCAAGGAAAGCAACCAAAGTTATTCTGGAAGCAAAATCCTGCTGCACCTGTTCCTCACATCCTTCTCACAGCAGTGCAGGAGCCGTGTGGGCATTTCTCTAGCTCAGGGATAAAGAGTCACAGGTGAGCGGACCTATTAACACGGATACAGGATGTGGAGCCACGCACGGTTCATCAATAATCATCAACAGTGCTCGGGCTCTCTTTACTCTAAGGCACTGAATGCTCAGCACACCGTGCACAGTAGACTCCAAAGCTCAGGGTTGGTGTCCTGTGCCCAGAAATCTTTCAGGTAAGAAAATCCACTTTTTTTTTTTAAATCAGAAAAGAAAGTAACAAGTGTAGTGGTGGAGCTACAGGTCCCCATCTGCAGCAAATGGTATCACCAAGATTAAATATCAGTTGCATAAAGCCATCCAGACACTGACACAGAATGTATCCCCTGGGGCAGTAAATGACTGCAAGATTTAGATGCATCTGCATAAAAATGAGGTAAAGTGGATGCAGCCAGGTTAACAGCACCCAAAGCCTGAAGTGAAATGTCTGTATTTGCTCTTACCAATTTTCTCAATTGGTGTGTTCAAGGGAAGGAAACCTTGTTTAAGAAGCTGATCCATCATCTCTTCATCATCTGCTTGTATCTCAGAGACCATATTACATGGGATAAGGCCAATTCTTGTACAGGTTTCTCCACGGTAAAACCCATCAGCATCTTTGTCCCCATACACCTGATATTCGAAGAATGGTAATATTGGTCAAAAGGTTTCAGCATTTTTAGGAATTTCAGTGCAGGCTAAAGGCTTAGCAAAGCATAGATGATGACTGCAGTTTAGATAGGGAATTATTTTAGTTTTGGACTATTCTGACTTAGGCTATAAAACTGGAATTGTTGCATTTATTTAACTTGTGACTTTAGATACATAAGCAGAATTTGGACTTTTTTTTTTTGTTAGCAGTGAAAGCCACAAGAAGCGCATTAAAAGGCATCAGTTTCTCCTGTGCTGAGCCAGATGTTTACTTGATGTTTATCCAATTATTATGACACTGTATTCAAAATGAAACATATGCAAAATTGCGCCAAAATGTTATTATTTTAATTCAAACAACTTTTATATGATCAAAAATGCTTATCTCATACATAATGTACTTGATGTATGTACTTAAGCTCTGCTGTTGTCTTTTGATTTAATTTAAAAACATGATTCAAGGTGTAAAAAAAAATACCTGAATGAAATGCACATTCTTGCAGAGGAAAAGAAGCTCTTAAACAAGTTCTTTTTTTTTTTTTTTTTTGCATTAACTATGTGAGGTAAGCAAAATACCAAACAGAGTATTTAACAGCACAAAGATTGTGAGCTGGGTACAGGCATTTGTGTTAGAACCCAACCCAACCCAGAGGAAGGCAGTCAGTATTTTAATAGTTTAAATTACAGTTTAATCTCTGAAATGGGTAATGTTCCAATGAGCCAATTTTTTTTTCAGATTCTGCTCCAGATCACTCTGAAATCTCAACTCCTTGGACTGCCAGCAGCTGCTCCTTCTGCCTCTCTCAGTTCTGCCCAGCCTGCACCACAGCAGATTCCAGGCTGCAGGAGGAAACACTCCCTGCTGCTGATCCCACAGAAATATCTGCTGGCTTTTTCAGACCACGCCAGCAAAGTGCAGGGATTTGCCTTGCAGCTGCAGGGGCAGAGGCTGGGGTGAGCTGGGCTGGAGGGGTGGCTGTAAACATCAACAGAGCCCCAACTGTCCCTGGCCCCTGACACAGCCCAGCTCTCCTGTGCCTTGCTGAAAGGCAGCCATGGGTATTTTACACCAAACAGCCAGAAAAGGGAACAGAAACACCTGACTGAGGACTTGAATTAATCCAAAGTGTGCATTAGCCAGGAGGGTTCAGCATTTAGAAAATGCAGCAGCTCTGGTTTGTACAATGCTCAGCACTTCTGGGGTTCCTCTGCAGAAAAGATCCTCTCTGAAGCAGGTTTTCCTGCAGGGTTTGTGCCAATGGACATAGGGAGCTTCAGAGTGACAATTTTGGGCTTAACCTAAATTTTTAATTAAGTCTGGCCCTAACTATCTACAGCAACTTTGAGGTTTTTGCCCATTTTGTAATTATTTCTCAGCCGTTAGCATTAGATATTAAGTTCCAGGTCCAGTGAGATTTACAGCCTGAACCTCTGAAGGAAAAACCCCTTGGATTCTGATCAGCTGGGCTGCTTTCTCCCACGGTACAAAGGAGACCCTGTTTGTAAAATTGTTATTTGTTTCCCTTGGTTTCAGATCTCACCTTAATGATCTGTCCTTCTTTAAATGGCAGCTCCTCTTCTGCAGCATCAGGGTTCGGGGACATGGTCAGTGGATCGTAGTCAAAGAGTGCAACAAATATTCGAGTAGAAATATCTTCTGTGCCAGGATCTGTTTCAGATTCTTCATAAATATCCGGAGAAAGATGATCATGACCGCCGTAGCCATCTGTGGAAGTTAATTCAGAAAAGAACAATTCAGTAATACATGTTGGCCTCATCGCCCAACTATCCCAGTTAATATTTGAAATGTGTTTGGCATTTCAGTGAAAAAAGATCCAAACCTCACTGCATGTCCTATAAAGCTTGGTGGGGTTTTTTCCAGAAAATTATCAGAAATTATTGGTTGCTATTAAACTACTAAACAGCAAAGTCATCGCTTAGTGTTTTCTGTCCCAACTTTGCTGACAGAAAGTGAGCTCTGGCAAGTTCAATCACTTCCTTTATGTTTTAATTAAAATGAAAATGAGAAAGAAACCCAAACTTGTCTACTGTCTCACTATTAAAAAAATCCCCATGTTTTAACAGATAATAGAAAATAAAGAACTTGGATACAAAACTCGCTTTAAGTAGTGTAAACTCAAGCCAGAAATCTTTCCTCCCGTGAAATAAAGGCTGCTTTCAGAGGAGAAGAACGAGGACACGAGAATCTGGCATTTGTCACACCATCATCCCAAAGCTGCTTGGTTCAGCAGCAATGACCTGGCAGGAGAAGCACGACAGCCTCCCTGGAGCTGATTCTCCTCGCCAGCATTCTGAGATCAGTGCAATTCCACTGACATCTGGGCCGTTCATCCTGGTTTACAGCAGCATGTGGGACGAGGAGCAGCCTCTGCCCGGCCGTGCCGCGCTGCACAGCCTAAGCAGGCCTCACACACTGCAGCTCTGAGTGCTTCTGATCTACATTTCAGTATCAGCTAGGAGATTCAAAGAATCCTGCCCACCAGGGCGATCTCGCTTTTAATTTACAGTACAGGTATTTCAGTGTGAGTCAGTGAAAAGGGGGAAATATTTAATATTTAAAAATAAAAGCATTCCTCAGTGATTGGTCTCTTTCCTTCGGGTACTCCCCATTTCTTACGTCTCTCACTCACACCCAAGCCAGTGAGAATTGCCTGGCACTGCTTCCTTCTCCTCATGATGATGCCTACAGTATTCACAAATTAAAGTCCAGATGAGGGACAGGAACCAGACCAACTTTACATCTTCATGGAGTAAATTTCCATGAACAGCTCACAAAACACTTTCTGCATTTGCTTTCCATATGCTTCCTGATTTTCAGTGTGGATATTTGTCATTTGCAGTTTAGAGTGCAAGTTTGAACAGCTACATGTTTCTCTTGGTTCCATTATCTTCTCTGCACTAATTTTTGGATTTTCTGGAATTCACAGCATATAGATTAAGTCATCATTAAAGCAGAACAGAGACTAGTGTCAGAAATATCAAATCTAATAAATATATGCAAATTCTACATTTACCAGTTTCTATTTTCCCTGCTAAATTCCAAAAAGTATTCAAGAGAATGGAAAGTGAATGCAAGATGATGGCTGATGAATGGAAGGGTGCATGGCTGAATGGATGCTGAATGGCCACATTTATTTCACTGACCACAAAGTAACCTGCCAGCAGATTTCTTCCTAGGTAAGATCTAGCAGTGCCTAAGCTTAACCAAGCCTAAACAAGCTCCAGTAGCCACTAAATTTAATGAAAAAACTCCCAGAAATGACAGTGATGGCTGATTGACGCCCCTGTGAAGCCCCACCACACTCATTTCGGTGGAGCTGTTTTCAGCCCACTTCACCCCCTTTAACCTAAGAGTAGCCTGGCTCCAGACAAGTGTCTGTTGTTTCATTTTTAAGGACTTCCTTCCCAGCCCTGAGGCTGCAAAGAACAGAAATGCACCAATCTGTCCAACTAACCAATGGAAGGGACCAGCACTGGCCGAGACCTCTGTGGCACTGCACTGCCGTGCGAGGACCTTCGCCCTGCGTGCTCCACCCTTTCAGGCCGTCCTGCAGAGGCTGGGTTACCTAAAAGCTAAAAAACAGCAACAGAAAAAACAGGTTTGTAAGTTCCATGCATGGCAACATCGTGGTTACACGGCTGGACATTAATCAGGTCAATCACGTTTGGAAGCACAAGCTCTAAAGGCAACTAAACTTAGCTTTTAACTGAAAGGTTAGCTGAAAAGGGAATACTGTGGCCTGGCAAACCTGCAAAAGAAAAAAAATGGTTCCCTGATTTATGGCAGAGTTTTGTAACCAGCAGTCACACATCAGAACAAAAAGAAAAGAAAAGAATAATTTTTGCAATATTCTTTTGCCTTTGTTGTTGCTGCTAAGGTGGCGCTTTAGTGTCCTGAAGAGTGGCACAGGCAGTCTGAGAGCTGTGGAGCTGGGGCTGCCCTGCCAAGGCAAACCTCGTTGTGCCCAGCTATGGAGATCCCTCCCGTTGGCAGCAGGGGAACCAGGGCAGCTCCTCGTGTCTCTGAGCACACCGAGTGCTAGAAGGGCCCTCGTTGCCAAAGCCTTTTACAGGTGAGTGACAGATGCAGACAGGGATGCAGACACTCCATCTCACGTCACAGCTGGCTCTGCTCACTACGCTGGCAGCAAACTGGGCTATTTAGGTAACTAGAGGTGTATTTTAGGGCTCTCCAGAGTTTATTGTGCAGCCATTGACATTAATACAGCTTGGTCACCAATTCTGATGGGAGAAATGTGTAGGGATCGTTTCAGCCTGAACTGGGAGGCTCGATGAGCAGCAGCTGATCTCTGCCCTACATGAAATGCATCAGAATGGAGTTCCCACTCTGGGCTGTTGCAGACTGAGAGTAAAGAACTTGCTCTGGTCTTTGGGGAGCCTACGGATGCATCCCTCACACCCAGAGGCTCTTCTAGACATTAATGGGCAGAAATACAAACAGGCAAGATGGTGCAGAGCATCCTTGGAAGATGTGCAATGGCCCTGGCCTCTCCCTTTGGAAGCAGCTCTGTGCCTGCATCCTCCTGCAGAGATGCAGTCTGCAACTTCAAAGGCAAGAAGAGATGGTCTAAAAAGGACGGCAAAGTAGTGACAGTGCAGAGGTAAGGCAGAAAATGAAAATATGATGAAGCTGTGACTCCATAAATCTGGGCCACTGTCACACCGGGGGAGAATCTTGATTCTTGTCTTGAGATGTTCCATGATAAAGAGCATATCCTGAAAATTCTGGGAATGAGATGAATAAAAACAACACAATGAAATGAATTCCTTGACAATAATAAAAAAAAAAAAATTAAAAAATACCGATGAAACATCTGTCCAGTTGAAAATGCAGCTTTTTATTTTTTTTTAAAGCAACATTCAGATGGGCAAAATAAAGAAAAGCAATCTTTTGGAAAAATTGTAGTTCAGCTAACCCTTAATTAAAATTTAGATTCAGTTGTCCTTTAATAAAAGCAGCCATTATTGTAATTTGTTCTGTGGGAAAATCATTGTAAAGCAAATTAATCTGATTTCAGCATGATACAAAAGAGGACCATAAACGAAAATGCAGTGTAATAAACAAAAATGAATGGGGAAGTAAAAAAAAAAAAAGGGAAAACGTAGCAGACAGGTCCAAAGCATGGACTTTAAAAATCAATTTGGGAAAAAAAATGAAAAAAAACCAATAAAAATAAAGAACAAAAACTAAAGAGAATAAAGAAAACAGACTGATTTGGCAAGCAGATGTTAGAAGGAAGATATTTCACACACCAGAGAGTCTTCTGCATCTCTGTGGAATGGCTTTGCAAGGACAGCAGCTGCCCTAGAGTCAGCTGGTTTAAAGTTGGTCTTCCAGCCCCCCTGAACGTCCTGGTTAGACAAGCGCTCTGTTCTGCGGCCTCTCTGAACTTCGCACTTCCTCTCGTGACTGGGCTTGGCCTGGTCGCTCCTGGGCTCCACAAAGGAAGGCCCCAGCTCCCCGAAATCCTCCTCGATGCTGCTCTGCCTGGTCAGGGTTCTCCTGCGGGCCAGCAGCGGCCGCGGGCCCCTCCGGCAGGCGCAGGCAGGGCCGGGCTCCCACGCGGGCCTGGGGCCGAAGCGCGACTCGTCCTCCTCGCTGCCGCAGTCCAGGCCGCTGTCCGGGCTCCGCGACACCGAGCGGCCCAACTTGCATCCTCTGTCGTCCGCGGCGAGCTCCTCCGGGCCTGGCATCCTGGGCTGGGCCGGGTGCCACGGGCCGTGCTGCTGCTCTTGACTGCAGGGCCTGGGCGCTCTAGAGCCTCTAGCTATTCTGGGGTTCTTTTTATAGGGCACACCTAAACCCTGCTTGTACAGCAGTTCAGAGTATTCACCATCCTCTTCAGCTACTTCTGGGATACTGAAAAGCCTTTTACTGTGGTGTATCTGCTGTGAAAAGTCAGGCTGCTCCAAAAAAGTGGCTTCAGTGGTCTTATTCTTATCGTACTCCTTAAGATTATGTAATGTTAGAAACCAGACAGGGAACAAAGAGCGTGTGACAAAAATAAAATGGGAGGGAAAAGGGAGAAGAAAAGAAAAATAAAGACAGAATTAGTTTGAGAGCAATGGCAAACATAAGACATGCAGCTTATATAGTGAAAAGGATGTCATGCTTTGAATGAGAATCTGTGAAAAATAAAGACATGATTAAGAAGTTGCTGGATGTCAGACAGAACATGAGAGGTCAGTACAAACAACTGAGTGATGCCCTTGACAAGAATAAACTCATACATTTGAAACAAAGTAATGAAAGCTGCCTACAGGTTCCAGCATGGTGAATGAGAATGGCATTAAAACTCGTTCCTTGCCCCATGCCAAACTGCCATTTCATTTTCTTTGTAAGCAGAACCCATATCTGAGAATCACAGCTCTGCCCTAGCAAGCTTTCTTGCTTTGCATCTCTCGAACTATCCTATATAGGTAGCAAATATCTTCAGTCTCCTGCCAGAGGAGAGCTCTTCTGCAGGCATCATTAAAGGAGTTCTGGTTTCCTTTCTAAAATTCTAAAAAACCTGCACCATTTTTAAAGCTTGGCTTCCACGGAAAGACCCCTGGGACGCAGGCTGCTCTCTGATGCCACCTGCTCTGCACTGCCATCAAATCTCTCATCATAATCTTGTACCTGCTTCATAAAACCAGTATTTGAAAATCAGCCGTGAGCAGAAGTAAAAGTCTGTTTATGCCAGAAGCAGGTAAAAAACTATCCCAGACCGGGTAAAATAAGCATTCTGGACACACCAGATATATTTTGCAATTTTCCTGTTCCATTTCCATGAAACACAGGTTGGTCTGACAAAGAATCCTACAAGCGTCTTCGGTGGGCTCTGGGAAGAGAGGAGGGAATAAACACAGGAGGTGCTGGTTCTGACTGACAGGATTTATTGATTCTGCATCCCAGAGATCATCTCTCCTTGTGCTTAATGCCCAGATCAGGGGCATCTCTGGACTCAAGAGCACCCATAAATAACGACAGGATCATCTTGGAGATTTCAGCAGTATCTCTCTCTGAGCATTCTGAACTTAGCTGGGGTTTGGATGTTGTCCCCTTTCAGGCACACGGGACTTTCTAAGTACTTTATGACTATTTCACCTATTTTCATTTGGTTTTAAAATGTGTATAACAGCTGTGAAACTTGAGACAAAGTGCCACAGAAATGGAAAAAAGATCAGTTTTGATAGACTACTACACCAAGAGAAGCCTGCAAACCTTAACAGGTCAAAAACCATTCCCTACACCCGTTAAGGTTCTGGAATTTTCTCAGTATCAACACTGGCACTATCGATTTAAATCCAAGAAGTAAATACAGCTTCTGATGCATAAAGAACAAGAACAGTCCAGGGCTTATTCTTTTTGCCAGGGGAAGGGGATAGAAGCAGGCTGCAGAAGGATTTCAACCCTTATGTTGGTGCAGTAACAGAAACACTGACAATTTCTTCTTCTGAAAAAGTGCCTGTCTCATTCCAGACAGTATCAGAATAAAAGGACTGAATTTACAGCCCATGAAAGCAGTCAGAAGAATGGTCAGAATTCTTGTACGCATGAGAAAATAGTGTTGATTTTAGTTAAATAACAATCTACTAAAAAGAAGTTGACCTGCAGGTTTGTGCTTTCTAAGAAAACACAGTTTGTGTAATTACTACACACACGAAGAGGCAAACACAATTTACACGTACAAATGTAATATGGGAAATATCTCTTCAGTACTGGGTAGGTTTAGTGTTTTGCAGATCTTTAGTTGTTATACTGAAGTTGTCTTTCACGATGAATATTTCTGTTTCAAAGCAGTATTTCTGGAAGGTATTTCCTACTCTGGTGATGCCCTAATAATCAGAGCAAAAGGAGTTCTGATAAAGCATTGATCAAACAAAGCTGAAAACAACTCCCTTTCTTACAAGAATGCTTTAAAGCCTGTGGAAGGCATGGGACTAGCACTGGATACACAGACAAATCACTCAGACATGAAAAACATAAGTTGTTTTCTAAGTTTTTACAAATCTCCTTGCTCAGAAACAAATCATTTTCAGGGTAGCACATGCAGTGCATCTTCCCAGAGACACGGGGAATGTCCCCAGATGTAGAAGAGAAGCTGCAGCTGCAACAATCACATACAGGAAAACAGTAAACTAGTTTAAAGTTTATCTACTAAACAATGAAAAAAATAAAGCAATAGATGCATTAAAGCGGCCCAGTTCTAGGTCTATAGACAGCGTGAGCTTTAATGGTCTGCAGAATCCATAACTGACTGCAAGAAATGCTTTGGAGGCCGCATCCGAGGTGGAGGAGCTCCCAGGGCCTCCCTGAGGCCGCTCACCTTGAGCGCGCTGTGCGAGGTGAGGCTGAGCCGCCGCCGGCCGCCGTCCTCCAGCTGCATCTCCGAGTACAGCTCCTCCTCGTCCTCCTCCAGGATGTCCGACAGGTCCGAGCCCCGGCTGCTCTCCGTCTGGTACTCATCCCCGTGGCAGTAGTGAGGCTGAGGGACAAGGTGAGGGGAAAACCTTCACTGCCTCTAAAGCTGATAATCCCTGGATAACAGCATGAAGACTAGAGCATTTCCTGGGCTGGAATGTCACTCTGGGAACCACTAATGAGTTACATCACAAGGCTTGGGCTCTGCTCTAGTGGAGACATCGTGTAGGAGTGGTTCTGCCCGTTTATGATGGTAATTCAAGAAATCCTATCTTAATCTCAGGTGATACAACAAAGGGTATCTCCATCCACAGCACCAAATCTAGTTTTAGTCTTAATTAAATTCTCCTTATTAAAGAGGTCCTTCATGCATCAATGGACTTGCTGACCAAA